>NC_137155.1:28710476-29368369 GCF_951394435.1 Stenella coeruleoalba | reverse complement strand
ACAGTCTTAACAGCGGGGTCGCCAGGGAAGTCCCTTAAGAACTTTCTTAATGAGAATAAACTTATTAGGCTTTGGTCTAACTTCCATTTAGCCATATACCACATGAAAAGAACATAAACTACAAGAACCGGAATGCCTGGGTATGACCTTAGACAAGTTATTACTAAGGTCTCTATACCTTAGTTTTGTCATTTATAACATAGGGAACACTCTCTAGAGTGTGCTTTCTCAATGAGGGTGAATATGCTTCTTGGGAGAAGGTGAAAAGATCTTATTCTCTTTATTAAGAAAGCAAGGACATATATATATATATATATATAGTACATTAAAAACAACAACAGTATATTTGTGGTATTACAATTTCATGGGGGAGAGTATGATGATGAAAAAAATGTCTAAAAATGCTCTCAGGAGTGGGGGGCAATTAAAAAAAAGGCTGAGAGATTAAACTAGGCAATATATGTAAAAGTATTCAGAGCCATGCCTGGCACATAAATAAGCACTCATTAACTGCTGGTTAAAAGGAGGTTTTTTGCACTAAGAGGAGAAAAATAATGGGTCCAAGTCTACCTTGAAATGCCAATTTAACCTCTTGGAATGTAAATTTTGATTCAGAAGGAAACTATGTTAATACTCAGTGACTTACGTGGAAGTGCAACAACTGATATGCAAGGAGTGGAATCATCAATACTTTGATCATCCTCAGAAGACAGACAAAGCCTTTTATGTGGAGGTTCAATACTATCTTCTGAGTCTATTTCATCAGCTTCTAATGAAACAAAACAAAACCAAAAATCTCAAAATCTTCAAACCAACAGGAGAAAACAAAATCTTCAACAAACAATGACTGTAAAATAATCTTCTTACTGATTTGCTATGTCAACTAAAGCCAGTCGTGCAAGTGAGACTCACTGTCCTCTCTACGCCTACTGCAGCACCTCAGCTCTTATTCTTATGACAAGGAACTATGAACAAAGGGGTCACTTTTTAAAACATCACACTTTTGTGCTGTTGACTACCTAGCTTTCCAAATATTTCACATGTAAAGACAAGGGTCGGTTATTTAATTCACTCACAACATTCACTGAATGCCTACCATTACCTAAGTTTGAGATACAGAACAATAAGAGATACCCTGACTGTCAAGGAGCTCATAGTACAGTGTAGGAGATGACTAAACTAACAATTTCAAAATGGTGTAATAAGAACTATGAAGGTGGAATGAAGAGGCTGTTATATGAGCACACAGGCATTTAATTTAGACTGGAGGTGAAGGGAGGTTTCTAGAAAAGGTGTCTTAAACTTCAAAAAGAAACAGAAGCCGGGGGAAATGATTATTAACTGGCAGTAGGAGTAATACACGCAGTCATACCGAGGTCCGAGAAGCTTAAAGTATGTTAGGAATATAAAAATAGCTGTGAACTGCTGGAATACCGCTACATGAAATGTGGCAGGAAATGAGGCTGCAAGGAAAGCTGAGATGATGGAAGGCCTATGTGCCAAGTTAAAGAACCTGAACTATATTCTTAAAAACCATGGGAAGCTTATTAAAAAAAAAAACCAAAAAACTTCCTATACTGTGAGTGAATTAAAAAAAACTTCCAAAAAGTTTGTTCATTTGGGTTTTTCCATAACATCTTACAGAAAAACTTGAACTTTTTGGCCAACCCAATACAATTATGTCAGCAGGTTCTCCTACCATTCTGAGGGCAGTGAAGAATGAGGTTCCCGTCTGCGTCCCGAGTCAAAGTCACAGAGTTCACAGTTTCTACTGTTACTGTGTCAGAATCCTCTTCAACTGTGCTCATACTCAAATCTGTATAAGGACAGGTTTCAGATTAGGGTTTAAAAAATTATTTCCAAGTATGAACATGAAGTAGCCCACAGAACCCTGCCCCCCCCCCCCCAATTTGTATCTGCCTGTAGTATTCTTTATGTGAAATTGCAATGATGCTTCAGGTTTCAAAATGTTTTTTCAAAAGTATAGGGGCTTCCCTGGTGGCGCAGTGGTTGAGAGTCCACCTGCCTATGCAGGGGACACGGGTTCGTGCCCCGGTCCGGGAAGATCCCGCATGCCACGGAGCAGCTGGGCCCATGAGCCACGGCCGCTGAGCCTGCGCATCCGGAGCCTGTGCTCCGCAACAGGAGAGGCCACAACAGTGAGAGGCCCACGTACCGCAAAAAAAAAAAAAGTTTATACCAATTATTTAGAATTAGCTGTAATAATCTGCAAGAATCTAAATGCGATGATTAATTAAAAACCTACAGCATTTACTTTTTTAAGAGTTGGTTTTATCACATCCAATGAAAGACAACCTGTTCCAAGTTGTCTGTCATATCAGCAAAAACTCACACCACTTTTTAGTTATTTTTTATTGGCAGCTTTGTGATATATTCAAATAGGTGTTTAACTTCTGATTCTTTACCAGAAGACCCATCACAACTTTTCTCTTAATCTAAGAATTACTTCTCTAAAACACTATTTGCAAGTATTTAAGCTCTATTATTATCTGAAAAACAGGAACACTAAATAATTCTTCCTGCTGTTTTTTTCATATTGAACAAGTACATATATCTGTCACTGACCAAACTGTTTTCCTAACAGATATGGATCTAGGTCTTATTTTGAAATAGAGAACTGGATTTTGCTTAAAGTGCCTTTACCTGTTATTTTACACATATATTATTTCTCTTTTGTTCAGACAGACTGAATAAGTAGCACTTTGAATACAGTATCTCATGGCTGACAGGAGGAAATGCCCTGAATTGTAATCAATGGCCTGATTGAAGTCTTTGGGCTTACCTTGTAATGTTCAATGAAGTTCTTGCCTCAATACTCAATTTTGGTCTTGTCCACATACTTTTTTACCAACTAAATAATACAGAGGACATAAGCCTTGATGTGTATTAATCATTCAATATTTATTTGGTTGCTATATACAAGATATTAGTCTGTACATATATTTGCCATTTACACAAATGCATTTTCCCTTAGCAGAAAAACTTAAGAACTATTAACATTTACATGGTGAAGATCTACTGATTCACTCAAGTTCTACTGTACAAATTACTGTTTTAAAAGGACATCATTCATTTTACAATGGTAAAGATGCCATTCCCCAATTAAAGATAAGTAGAGGTCATGATTTAGTTATGACTAAAATTTGCAAATCATGAGGTAAGGTCCCTGGAACAAAGGAATGCTTACCTAGCAAACAGATGGATCAGCTATAGCCCTTCCCACAGAATCGAGTTGCCTTCCCTTTGCCACCAGCATCACTTTCATGTTATCCAGATTGTTTCTCCTCCATGTTCCTACCTCTGCAACACTCTGAAAAAGTAACAGCATTATACAATCAGGCTTACTGAGAACAAACAACTGTGTGCTACCAGTATGCTGATGACAATCTAGCCTCAAGCCTCTGTGATGTCTCAACTAGAAGAGGAAGGACAAAACCAGAATTCTTCCGTAAGTAGACCTTTTGGAAATCAGCCTCTGAAAGAATTCTCCAATGAAGGGCAGAAATGACGGGATCCTATGCCTACTAAGTCAGTTTATAGGCAGTTTCTTAGCCCAAGTTGCCCCTCATCAAGCAGTCAAACTTTCTCGGAAAAAATAGGTTGAATTACACCAGTGGTTCTATGAACTGTAGATCTGGGTTCATGTAACATGACCTAGGGTGTATACCAACCAACAATACCACAAATATTACCAGTAACTATATTTTTCTTTATAATAATTAACATCTCTCTTTAAATGTAGTACCATATTTCATCTTAAAGCATTAGAAACTACATAATATCTGTTAACAGCTCTGCCCAGGGATCTGTGGGAAAAAAGGAATCCTAAACAATCAGGCCAGAAAACATAAATTACAAGAAAGCTTTTGAATGTATTGTGAAACTTACAAAATCTGAAATGATTTGATTTTTTTAAAAATTTATTTATTTTATTTATTTATTTTTGGCTGCATTGGGTCTTCTTTGCTGTGCTTGGGCTTTCTCTAGTTGTGGCAAGCGGGGGCTACTCTTGGTTGCGGTGCACAGGCTTCTTATTGTGGTGGCTTCTCTTGTTGCAGAGCACAGGCTCTAGGCACATGGGCTTCAGTAGTTGTGGCACTCAGGTTCAGTAGTTGTGGCTCACGGGCTCTAGAGCACAGGCTCAGCAGTTGCGGCACACGGGCTTAGTTGCTCCGCGGCATGTGGGATCTTCCCGGACCAGGGCTCGAACCCGTGTCCCCTGCATTGGCAAGTGGATTCTTAACCACTGTGCCACCAGGGAAGTCCCCATGATTTGATTTTTAAAG
This sequence comes from Stenella coeruleoalba, assembly GCF_951394435.1. Classification (NCBI taxonomy): domain Eukaryota; kingdom Metazoa; phylum Chordata; class Mammalia; order Artiodactyla; family Delphinidae; genus Stenella; species Stenella coeruleoalba. Next base: position 29,364,062 of record NC_137155.1, on the reverse strand, counting down.
GTTTCTTTCAATAAACTTCTCATCTTCATCCCAAAGGATCAACCGAAAATTAAAAAGCACAGCAAGATTTAAGGTTCAAGGGGATGTTTCAGCAAAAACCAATGATTAAAATTCTCATTTTTGCAGTATTCTAATTAGAACTCCTCTCTAGGATGGGTATCTTTGAGAACTGCTATATATAAATAAGTCTGTAGTGCAAAAGGTACAGATCCTGCTAGAGAAACATCCAGTCAGTTAACAGATTTCATGTTGTTCTCACTTCAGAATCCATTAAAATGTTTAAAAGCTGGTTTGTAAAGTAATACCTACTGTAGAAGATGGAGAAATTAAATGGTAAAAAAAGAAAAAAGAAGTTAAAACCACCCATAAACTTGCCAAAATCATACTTCACTCATGTTGATGTGTGTGTGTTTGTGTATGAGGCTATACTGTAGAAGCAATTTTATATACTGCATTTTAGAGTTCATTCACATTGAAAAATGTGAAGGAAACCAAGCTAGGTATTTAACTGAAGTTTTCTGTATCGTTTAAAACTTCCACTGCATAAAAAACATGACGTTATCCAACAAATAGCCTATAACTGGACATGTACATTCTTCCCAATTTTTCATTTCCGTAAAACACTGAAACATTCATACACTATTTCTTTAAACAATATTAATTACTGAAAATTATTAGATCAAAGAATACAACAAAATAAACTTTTAAATCATGCTGCAGTCTATTTTCCAGAAAGGATGTACAAATTTATATTCCAACCACTGAGGTGTAAACTCTACTCCTAGTAGTAAATAAAAATACCTTGCCACTAGTATTTTTATTTAAAAAGAAACAACAAAGCAAAAAAATAACAACCCCAGCACAACTCCTCATGTGATAGGTACAAAATGGTTACTGGTTTAGCAATTTAATGACTGTCATCTTAGGACCCAAATTAATCTAAAACTTCGGGAAAAAGAGAAAATAAAGGTGGATTTGAGAAGATATGGTAAGATACAAGGAAAGGTATCTTAAGGTAAGATACAAGGTAAGTACAAGGAAAAAGGAGTCTGAAATAGCTAGATGAGAGTATTTCATTCTTGATAACCTGTACTGGGGTTAGAGGTCGATCCCATGCAGTGTACTAGCTTTAAATCAGGAATCTAGGTTCATTTTAAAAAGTCTGATAATTCATGTTAGAGATGAGTAAATGCTTCTACACTGCTTTGCAAATTAACTAGCATATCTGTTCAATCAACAAATATATATCACATGTGCAATGTGCCAGGGACTCTCTAGACACTGGGATATAGTGGCTACTTTTTTTTAACCCCCAAAGATAAGCTCTTGACTTACCTTCCTGGGGTTTTTCCCCTCTTGTACTTACAGCTACACAGTCTGGATTTAGTAATATTTAAGAAACTCACCTAATTTTATTTTTAATTTACTTTTTAAGGTAACACATTTACATGGTTCAAAATTCAAAAGGTAAAGGTGAAGTCTACTTTCCACTCTAGTTCCCCAGACCCCCTGCCTGGAGGTAAACAATGCTGTCAGCTTCTCATGCCTCCTTCCAGTTATTTTACTCATATATGTCAATATATTCCTCCCTGCTACATACACTTTTTATAGAAATAGCATCATACTACAAATAGGGAAGCTTACCCTAATGGCTACTTTATATTTCTTCATCAGCAAGTACTGTAAGCCAGCCAACAGATTAACAGCAAAGTCCCCAAGGTGGGACCTGATTTGGCCTGGCAGGAGGGGATTAAAAAAGAAAGCCACTATGGCAGAGGCTTCCGAGCAAGGAGAGTAGCTAAATTTAAGGCTGGAGAAAAAGACAGGGGCACATCTCACAAGGGCTTATAAATCCTTGGACTGTTTTAAATTGGGAAATATAATTTACATTTTGAAAAGATCATTCAGACTGCAATATGGAGAATGGATAAGGGAGTAAGTCACGAAACAAGCAGCTGTCCAAGAGATGATAGTCATTTGGAATAGGTGGCGGAAATCAAAGAAAGGAGCCTGGACAGAGGATTTATTTTGGAGGTAGTGTTGACAGGATTTGCTGAAAGTAGATTAAGAGATGAGGAGCTATTTCAAGATGATTCCCTACACTTTTGGCTTGAATAATTGAGTTTGGGGGCACTAGAAGATATTTATTAAATATTTTTATTACTGTTAATATTAACAAGTTAAGATATACGGCACCCAAATGAAGATGTCAAGTTGCCAGTTGGAAGCTGGAATTCAACAGGCAGGGATTAGACCTGTAAATTTGAGTTAGTGGCATGCAAATTGTTTTTAAAGATAAGATCACCTAGAGAAGTTAGAGAAGACAGCCTAGAGTTCTGAAGCAGAAGTCAAGCAATGCACAAACAAGGAAAGGAGACTGAGAAGGACCAGCCAGGGATACAGGAGGAAAACTAAGAGATGTTACTTAAAAGGCTTGAGAGTGTTTTTCAAGGAGCATTAAGTAGTTGACTGTTAAATACTGCCGAGAGGATAAGATGGAGAAGTGACTACTTGATTTGGCAATAAGTAGAACACTGCTGACCTACTGGAATACAGAGAATTGGAAGTACGGAAGGTAATACAAAACAGGTCTTGTACAAGGTTTAGCTCTCAAAGAAAGCAGAGTGAGAAGATCTACGGTAGAGTCAAGACAGCTGTTATTTATAGGAAGAGTACATCTGTATTTTAATATGACTATTAGAGTAACTGAAAAATGTTGGTAAATAAATCAACTTACGATAGTAAGGTACAAAGTTGAGTAATTTAGGGCCTTGTACTGTAATTCATTATACGTGAAACTATGCTTAACTTCAAAACCCGTTCCCCATTTGGTTTAATAGGGAAATATATCAGGAAGATCTCCAATTCTAACATCAAAATTTTGGTTCCCTTTGGGGCAAATAAATACACATCATCAGCCTATTTTTTTTATAAACTTTTCTTTAAAAGACAATCTATATATTTATTTATTTAGGCCACACCTCGAGGCATGACCCCTACCAGGGATCAACCTGCGGCTCCTGCACTGCAAGCGCAGAATCTAACGACTTCCCTGGTGGACCACGACGGAAGTCCATCAGCCAAGTCCACCATCAGCCTATTTAGATCTTCCTTTCTTTCTCTCAAATGGGTTATACCATATGCACTACTTTTTTTTAACCAACCAGAAGTGAGAACATGAAAGGAAAAAATTTTAACAGCCATTTTAATTGGTGAAATGGCATTCTGGCACGTTTCCATCATTTGGTGGGTATATTAATGCCTTAGTAAAATCAAGACAAGAATACCTGAAATGTGGTACAGAACAGGTATTATACTCACATTTAAATGAGAAATGTATTTGTTTACATTTATAGCTCTCAATGAACAAGATGACTCTACTCAATGTAGAACCAAAAAACCTACTACTCTTGGATCTGTTAGTTAACATAGACTTTAAAGACATGATCTACTCCATTCCAGTATTGATGTAAAGTTTTTATTCATTAGATTATCTTAAACTGGTATTTCCATCAATTGAGTCTACATAATTGTCCTGGTTTATCAGGCAACTAAGTGTCATAATCTTCTAAAAACTAGATCAAACCAAGAAAAGTGGCATTTCTTCCTGGTTTTGGGACTAGTTTCTGTAGATAAATGTTTACTGGTTCCCAAGCACAGGACTAGTACAAATGGGGAAGGGTAGATTCTATTATTAGAGATCATGAGAAGCACAGAGCTAACACTTGCTGACCCTTGATGCTTGAAGATGTGATTCTTCATTGCAAGATGGGATGAGACTACATGGTGTGAAAAACATTCAGTACTATAAAATAGTTTTATAAGGGGAAATCAAGCAAGCTACAGAACGTAAAGTACCAGAATTTTATTGGATGAGGCAAAGACTGAGAAACACTAGCTGATGCAAAGTTTTTGGCATAATTCAACTAATAAGGCAGTAGGGACACATTTAGTTTTCAGATGTCTTTTTTCCTGCCCCAATATAATAAGAAAATTACTCATTTTCCTTTTTTTTTTGGTGATAATCTTCCAAATCTTTCAGCCATATATTAACATACCTATTTTTAATTGTTTTTACGATACTGTGATCATACTGTCACATCTTTTATAACTTTTTTTTTTGCACTTAACTTTATGGGGAGCATTTTCCGATATTAGTAGTTATTCTTCCATAGCACTTTAAATGGGTACATGGTACCTAAACTTATCTAACCATTAACCTATTACTGAACATTTTTGTTTTCAAGGTCTTGCTATTATAGACTCCATATTGGCCACGACCATACCTTAGGTGGTACATAACTAACGCCTTAGGAAATGCTTGTAAGGGGATTTGCTTAGTAACATACAATAAAAAATCTGAAAGATATGTTTTGAAATATTTTTTTTTGAAAGAATGAAAACTCTGCTAAATTGAAAGTCTTAGTGAAGACTTTCACTAAGAAGAGAATAGGTAACAAATTCCTGGACTTCCCTGGTGGTGCAGTGGTTGAGAATCGCCTGCCAATGTAGGGGACACGGGTTCAATTCCTGGTCTGGGAAGATCCCACATGCTATGGAGCAACTAAGCCCACGTGCCTAGAGCCCGTGCTCTGCAACAACAGAAGCTACCGCAGTGAGAAGCCCGCGCTTGCCACAACTAGAGAAAGCCCGCGTGCAGCAACGAAGACCCAACACAGCCAAAAATAAATAAGTATATTTTTTTAAAGTAAAAATAACTTAATAAAAAGAAAAAAAAATTCCTATATCCTGAACATGGGGACATAGAGGGATATCAGGAAACAGACAAAGCCACAGACAGCTTAAATATTGATTTTATTAAATATAGGAATGAGGTCACTTCACAGTTGAGGTTGAATGCTTTAGATTATGGTCCCAGGGGATTTGTTCTTCTGTATACTTTGTGGAAAAGTTTGAGAAAGAGAACTATAAATGAACATACAAGCATACTGAATTAAGGTACTTAACGTTCATTATGGCTTGGTTTTAAGATAATATGACTATATACCATAAAACGTCAATAAAGATATTAACAGGGTTTATTATAATAAGCTTTAATTGTTTTAAGATGTTGATTTCAATTACCAACTACTGAAAACAATGACACTATTAGAGTAAAAAAAATTACTTGGTAGTATGATTCATTTCAAGGTACAGCATTTCATACCTGGTTTGGCAATACAACCATATTGCTTATTAAAAAACAAAAATGTTGTCTTTTACCCGGTGCATGATTTAAGAGCTATACAATGTGTATTTGGCTACATTTTAAGATTTCAGCCATTGAAAACTGAGCCCTTTAAGCAAGGCATCATCAGAAGCTCTTTAAAGGTAATACATTATCACTATAGTTCTGATATACACTGAAGCCAATTTTTAAACCACACTTCTGCAACAGATACTAAAATACACATAGACAGTAAATAAACCTAAAGAGCATTTTTTTGCTGCCTAACACCTGATGGTCAAAAAGATTAGTTTTGACAACCGGTTACTTGGAAGAAGGGCTTGACAACACAGTGCACACAACTAAAATGACAGCTAAAAAAATGGCATAAGGTTAATACAAACACACACACACACACACACACACACACACACACACACACACACACACACACACACACACACACACACACACACACACCCCGCCAAACAAAAACACAATTAAATTGTTCATAAAGAGCTCTCCAGTGTGCTTTTTCATGACAACTTCTTTCTGGTATTCATTGGTGGAATGGGATCTTTCTATAAACGTGAAAAAGGAGACATGATAGACAGGTTTCTTCTTTTATTTATCATTTACCTTTACGGAATCAAAACAAAAACAAAGCCTACTTGTGATTTCTATTACAAGCATCCTCTTCACAAAAGGAAAAAAAGTGAAGGGGAGAAATAATATGAAAGAAAATACCACATACATTTGATAACTCTGTATTTTATATTTAATGCCCTTGGCAATAGGTTTATCACTTTCTCAGGTCACTGCGTAGCATTTAAGGACAGAAAAGGCTTTGGAGCTGAATTTGCAAAGCATTTAGAAGCATACCAATTCCTAAGGAATCTTCTTATATGAGGGGAAAAAAAAAGGTGCTAAAAATGATGGTGGTAAGAGAAAACGATTAAAAAAGAAAACTCCATTTTGACGAGGCAGGTTAAATAGTGTTATATAGACAGCCTCTATATATGATATTAAAAAACTGGAACTCTTCCTAATCTTTTCAAAGTTTTGATGTCTTTACAACAAAACACAGTTCCCACCCCCCCTCAATATTTTAACAGCTATGTGCCAGGCTGTATATTCCTAGGGACACTTGTTTCACATTATCTTACTCATCCTCACAAGTGTTAACCTAAGTCAGTGTTCTCAATGGAGCATGAAAACAACAACTGTTTAAAATAATGAGATGTTATTTTCAGGACATACAAGCTTATTACAACATTAATAAAAATTAGGATCTGTAGTTGTTGGAGAGATAAATAAGTGAGCAGAAAGATAAATATTATGTGGGAAAAGTAAGGACTAGTTTTGTTTTTATTTCAATATTAACTAGTAACATCTAGCTAACCTTACAAATACACTTATCTGTCCCGCTGCCTTGGGGTGAAATGAGGTAACTTTTCTACATCTTAAAAAAAGCCTGCAAAAAGAAGAGAACTTGGGAAAAAGAAAGAAAAAAAACAACTAAAGAAGACAACTACCTTCTTTCGGGGTATAATTCTCTACCAATAACCATTTCCCGTGACTGCTTCCCCTCAAAATACTTCTAAAACCTGAACACCCAGAGAAAAATGTTTATATAGCATATATTTATTCATGGAACTGCTCAAAGTGTGGACTTAAAGTTCTATGTAAGTATGCAATGCCCAGTACTTACTGATTAACTGTTGATGAAGACAGGGCAATAGCATTTTGGCTCCACCATCTAGCTCAACTGCAATCAATTAAAGAGATTCACGGAGAATATGCAGGTTCTAGATCAGTCCCAAAAAGCATATTTTGGGGTGAGCCTATCAACTAAAATAGTAAAAAAAAAAAAAAAAAAAAATTAGCTTTTTTGGTGGCACATAAAGTACTTACTTAGTATATGGGAGTTAAAATAAGATTATCATAAAACATGAAATATTTTTTCTTCATAACTAACACGTAATTTTTTCCCCAGAAATGATCAGGCTAGTTTTTGTCCCTTGTGAATGAAGGGAAAAAAACTTTATTCTCACACCAAATTTTAGTCAGATTGACAATTTTTGTAACGGTAAGGAACATACACTTAATTTCTCCCTGAACCTTAACTAAGTCTCTAAATCTTAACCTAATAAATGTATCTTACCACCACTACAGCATAACAGTAAAAAGGTAAGTTTTTGGTGTATTATCAGCACGGTCTTTAAACGTTTAAATGCTGGTAAATTATTCAAATTACTAAATAAATAAATAGAAAAAAATGCAGTGACACACAAAGTTATTTGAAACACAAGTTTAAGAGCAGCTCAAAGAAAAAAAATCTGAAGTAATGGAAAAATATGAAAATCCTTCCCTGAAAAATAGTTTTTCTCTCTGTAAAACTTTCAACACAATGCAAGAATGTCTTACTTGAACTGGAGCTTAAAAGCTATAAATGGTTGTCTTCGGGAAATCAAAATAAAGGTAAAATCGATAAAAGATAAAATACTTCCAAACGGTATTACTCTAAGTTTAAAATACTGAACATTAGGAAGTAATCCTACAGAATACGCTTTTTGTCAAATGTCCCAACAAGCAGCCTCACCTACGGTCAGAAAGAAGGTGCACAACGATCAATCAAGTTACGAGAAAATAACCATTGAATGTGAATTTCCAAATTCAATCAGGGAAAGGGAGCCCTGACTTTTACATTTCACAGATTAATCACCTCTCCTTATCTACACCGAATTTTTATTCTAAAAACACATGCTGTACCATTCAACTGCATAGAATTGGCCACTTCTACCCTCAAACCTATGCCGCAGATTCCCTAAAGATTCTCAAAGTCTGTTTTAAAGGACGAAGAAAATTAAAAAATTTTAAAACTTCCTCGGAACTCGTCAAAACACGACAATCCCTATGTTGCAGGCTCATTTTCCTGTTCTCTGCCGGGTTAGGGCTGTCTCCCCGCACTTCAGCTCCTATGTTTCCCTTTTAAAAGAGACTCAGGCTGACAGTGATGGTTCGGTCAGCAACCCCGATCCCTTCCGCTTAGGCCATGAACAGCTGAGCGAGAGTGAACCCCAAAAGGTGGGAGAAGAGTCGAAGAGGCGAAAAGGTAAGAGGAAAAAATAGGGGGTGCGGTGGGGTGGCGCGAGACAAGCCCCAACTCTCTCGATCCCATCCAAGCTCACCTCTCCTTCACTGTACCAAATAAAAACGAAAAGGTAACAAAAACGTAAAAAAGAAACCCTACGAAAAACCAAGGAAGGCTTCCTTACTCTCGGGGTTCCCGGGCCCGATTCTCTCGCCAATCTCCCGGCCCACCCCACCCCACCCCCAGGGGTCCCGGCGCCATTTAGCTCCTACGAAGCCGCCGCCATTTTCCGCCCCCGCCGGATCGCTAGCTGTGCCTCGGCGGCTGCTCGCTACCCTGCTCTGCAGCCCACGCCACCGCCACAGGCCCGGCCCCGAGAGGGAGGCCCTGGCGTGAGCGTGCGGGGACTGCAGCTTCAGCGTCACGAAGGCCCAACTCCCACCCCGCCCGCGGTGCCCGAGCGCCGGCAGCTGGCGCCGGCCGGCGAGAGCAGGCGGGCAGCAAGGGGGCCGGACAGGCTCCACTGGGCGGAGCGGCCCTAGCGGCGCCTGGGACCTGAAGCTTCCATCGCACTTACTTCCTGTTTTGGGTCCGGGCACTTTGGAAGAACCAGGATGGAGGCTCCAAAAAATACCAGGATGGAGGAAGCAGCCACGGGCAAGAGTGGCTGCAGCTGGAGTGAGCGAGCGCGACAAGCCACCGGAAACGGAGCTACGGCCGCGCCCCGCCCCCAGCCCCCGCGCGCTCCCCCGCCCGGCCTCCTCTCCTTGGGGGCGGCCCTGCGCGCTGGCCGTGGCGTCACTTCCGGCCAAGTCGGAGCGCGAAAAAAGGTCCTTGGTTATTTGAGCTTCGAGACCCGTCTGAGTGGGAGTTGTTCGTTGTCTGCTCTTTTCTCCTCCTCCTACAAGGAAATAGGTACTGACTGCTGCCATGAAGGAGGACCTTCTTTCTTTGGCGCAACTGTGGTTTTCCTGGCTCGGCGACAGTTGGGCCTCGCCAGCCGACTTTCGTAATTATTCTGGGCCTCGGAGCGGAGGGAGCCTCGCGTGTGGAACTGTTAGAAAGCGGGGTCTGGGTGCAGACGATAACCGGGAATTGTATGTCTGGCTCTTCTGACTTGGTCTGCCTTGCCGTAGGCGCGTAGAGGTGTTACCCGTTGGGCGTATGATGCAATTCTTGGTGAAATGTATCCTGTGTGAATATGCTGTTCTGTAGTGCACAGTACGCCTTATAAAACACGGCTTTTCTAAAGTGGATGCTCTTCAGCTAGGCTGGGGAGCTTTCAGGGAAGACCAATACTCGGCCCCGCCCCCAGAGAGTCTTTAAGCTTCCAGAGACTCCTGCAGAGATTTTTGTTTTGAAAGAGTCCTGAAAATTTTTTTAATTAATTTTTTTTACTGGAGTATAGTTGATTTACAATGTTGTGTTAGTTTCTGCTGTACAGCGAGTCAGTTATACATGTACATGTATCCACTCTTTTTTAGAGTCTGTTCCCATATAGGTCATTACAGAGTTGGGAATAGAGTTCCCTGAGCTATACAGTAGGTTCTCGTTACGTAGCTCTTTTATTTAAAGTAGTGTGTATATGTCAATCCCAATCTCCCAAAGAGTTCCGAAGATTTTAGTGGTCAGAACCCTGTTACAACTCTTCTTAGGATTCATTTCACTTGTTTATAAAATTGATTTATTGTACGCTGCTTTTCTTTTGCTAGTGGGATGAGAGGAGTTTAGAAATTAGATTAGACAAATGTTCTTGCATCCAGCAACTATGGGTAGACTTAACACTACATTGTCACAATGGGAGTGTAGTGAGCATCGGTTGTAAAGGTCAAATGAAGACCGTCAAGGGTGTGTATACTACGTCTTGAATTGATCTTAACTAATGAAGTTGTTAATGCTTAGTGATTTCTTTTCCTCTCTTTTGGCTTTAAAAAAAATGTTTTTTGCAACCCCGGTTTCTTTTGAATACAAAATGTTGTTGGAAGACTTCGTGGAAGTGACACTAATTCATTGAAGAAAGGGGAAAAAGTACACACTGAAATGGGTTTAGTTAGATAAATATTTGTTTCGATTTTAAGCCAAATGTACACAGTTTTCACCAGTAGTCCACATTATCTATTCTTTGGGGTAACTGTCTCACTCATAAATGTTGCATTTCATAAAAGAGAGTGTAAAACGAAATACCATCACACACCAATTAGAAGTGCTAAAATCCCAAACGCTGACAACACCAAGGGCCGATGACGCTTTGGAGCAATAGGAACTGTCATTCATTGATAGAGGGAATGCAGAATGGTACAACCACTTTGGAAGACAGTTTGGTGGTTTCTTACAGAGCTAAGCATATTCTTACCATGTGATCCATTAATTGCCTTGATATTTACCCCAAATAGTTGAAACCTTACCTCCACATAAAAAGCTGCACAGAGATATTTATACCAACTTCATTGTAATTGCCAAAACTTAGAAGCAACCAAGATGTGCTTCAATAGGTAAATGGATAAACTGTGGTACATCCATACAATCGAGTATTCAGTGCTAAAAAGAATTGAGCTGTCGAGCCGTGAAAAGATGTGGAGGAATCTTAAATGCACGCCACTAAGTGAAAGAAGTCTATCTGAAAAGGCTAACTACTGAATGATTCCAACTATCTGACTTTATGGAAAGGGCAAAACTATGGAGATAGTAAAAAGACCAGTAGTTGCCAGGGTTTGAGGCCAGAGGAAGAGAAATAGGTGGAGCACAGAGGATTTTTTAAGGCAGCGAAATGATTTTGTATAATGCTGTAATGGTAGATACATGGCATTATACATTTATCAAAACCCATACAATGTACAACACAGATAGTGAACCCTAATGTAACCCACGGACTTTGGTTGTTAATGATATATCAGTGTTGGTTCATCATTTGCAAATAAATGTACCACTGCGGTGGGGTATGTTGATAATGTTCATGTGTAGGGCAGCGACGATGTGGGAAGTCTCTGTGTCTTCCCCTCAATTTTGCTGTGAATCTTAAACTGTCCCCCCAAATAAGGTCTATTTAAAAAGAAGAAAATATAAAAGGGCCTGGATTTGGAGAAGGTTAGCTAACATTTTTTGAGTGCTTATGTGTCATTTAAATGCTTTACGTATATTAAACACATTTAATGTTCACAAGTGCCAAAGCTTCAGTATAGTTATTACAAATGATTCCCATTTTAGACAAGAACCAAAAAAGTGAAGGAATGTGTCCAAGGAAACAGCAAATAAATGGTAGAGTCAGAATGAAAGCCTCAGCTCCAGAGCCTATGCTCTGAACTACCCTTCTGCAGCTCAAAAAGTACACTTCGGCAACAGTCTTTTTATAATGAAAAATTATTACAACCAGTTTCCAGAGTCTTTACTGAACTGGAAGAAGGACACATTTGACCAATTTTCAAAAATAACTGTCAAGAGCAGCATTTTATTGCATCTAACTTTATTACCAGTTTGTGGTAATCGCTGCATCCCACTGTGGTTATGGCATATATCGTTCAGTTTTTAAATGAGTATATAAATAATAGGTAACCAACACCACGAGGCAGGAGAGTGTTGTGGTATAGATGTTGAACTCAGACCCGAGTGTGAATCTTGACTTTATTGCTTAGCGGTGGGTATGGTACTTCGCATCTTTAAGCTTCGTTTGCTTTTGAAAAGTGGGGATGCTAAAATCTATCTCCCAGAATAATGTAGGCAACATGCTTTGCACAGAGCCTGTCATATGTAGTAAGCACTTAAATACGGAAACTAATAAACCCGTGAACCAGAAAAGCAATTAAATTACTCAAAGTGGAGTTCTAATGATATAATAGTTACATAGGTAAAGTTGTTAACATTACCATTTATGAGGAATTGGTTCTTAATTAGCTACATTTTCCACAAAGCATTACCCTGTAGGATTCTTTTTCACTGAGGCATAAGAGAGTGGTATCTAAATTACAGTTGCTACCCATTCTCTTCTGAAAAATCTTAGGTTAGTCTGCACTTTGCTGTTAATTCCCTAAAAAAAGTCAAGTGCATCCTCATAATTAATTCTTCCTTTCTGGGTGAGTTTCTTTCATAATTACCTTTTCCCAAGGTCAATTGGTGTTTACTTGGGGAAAACAAGTATATTTTAGTATTAGTTTTAATACATAATTTTAAAAGTAAACCTATAATAGTAACACCTCTATATCTTTAACATGTATTATCAATGTAAGACTATCCAAAGTTTAAACCTAGAGCAACTTTCTGCAATTATAATTCTCGGTGTTTCCTACCTCACTACTTAGTATGTACCTAGGGAATGCATGAGATTTTTAATATTATCCTAGGATTTACCTAATTAGTAATTATTTTGTAGAAAAAAGTGAAAAATAGTTCTTTCATAAATAGAAGGTATTATAAAAGTATAGCACAGTTATGGTATTTACTGCATTTGCTAGTTATGATTAGCTCTGTTGGACTCCAGATTTTTTATAACACTTTCATGAACCTCATCAGCAATAGAATATTGATGAAATGACCTTCCTTTTTTGAAAGGTTGATATGTTAATATAAAAGTGTTTCAAATACTGAGAGGCTGGTTTTATTGTTTAATGATTGTCTCATGTCCTGGATGTCATGATTCAGAATAAAGAGATGTTTCCAAGGACTTCTGTTCAAAGTAAATGAAAAATATAATTATTGAGTAGCCCATTTTCTTTCTACACAGTCTTTGAGTCCTATTAATACAACTGATGTGTATGCACTGGAAGCCCTGCCAGAATTTCCGGCAAGCTGATGGGGATTCCTGTGCTAATAGAGGAATGAGCAAACTGTCCCTAGTTAGGCCAACACATCAGGCTCTTCCAAGTCCTCTTCTGTCTGAGATTCCTCCTCCAGGCTTTTGTCTGGGACTTACGGCACTCCATCTCGTAACCCCTTTCCTGCTCTCCATTTCATGTCAGTGTCTCATCCCTACACCTCTTTTAATCTTTCAGCCTGGTTACCTCTTCACTTAATTTTCTTTTGCAGTAGAGCTTTACTGAGGCCTATTCATGGAACATTAGCAAAAATTGGTTCTTCTTCCAGTTAGGAGAATGGAGAACTAAGACTTCAGATCTTCCCAGCAAGTGAGGATGGAAGTTTTCATTCTGTCCTTGAAAATTTTGTGGGCAAAATGAAACAGAAACAGTTAAGTTACTTTACTAAAATTGGGAGAATGTTTGAACCCAGATTCAAATATCTCTTCCTTTATAGTCTGGCCTAGAAGGGAGAGGGACCATATATTGGTAAATCAACCGGTAATTTGCCAGTGTGGTAAGTTCTGAACTCTGAAGGTGAACTTTGTGTAGGGAGTTCAGAGCTGGGTTTTCTGAGAAGACACTTGAGCAGGGACTGGAAAGGTGACAAATTACCAGAGTAGGGGGCGGGAGGTAGGAAGGCATTTGTTCAGGTAGTGTGGGAAAGAGTGTGTTTGTAGAAAGCAACTGGTCTATAATGTTTATAAAATGGTGAGAGCACAGTGCTGGTAAGTATTAGGCTCAGTCTCTTGCTGATGTTAACTGAGTTTAACCCCATTCCCCTAAGGCTGGACCATCTGCTGCCTCTGCCGTGTCTTATAGCTTCAGTTTGCCAGCATCTGGTACGCTACCTTAACTTAGCAGACACTTAGATGTTTGTTGAGTTCAAAGATAATTGTGTCTTAAGCCAGGAGATCAGAAACCTAGCCATTTTTATTTTTTGGCAGGAGAGCTCAGTCTTTTTTCAGATAGTGTCACTACTCGGGCAACTCTGGAATGAAACAAACAAATGTTACCTTTATTATTACTTTAGTAGAAAGAGGTTATTTTAACAAGATGGCACAAGTTTGGACTTATTCTAAACTTTATTACCCAAATCTTGTCCATCTAGATGCAGTATTTTAAGGATAGAAGTGTTGCATTTTAACCAGCAGATGTCCTTATTGTTCAGCAAGATTTTTTTTTTTTTCCCAGACCAGTATCTACAACAGTAGATGGGAATTCTGTGCCTTTAATTTGTTAGTGATAAGCTGTGGTAGACAAATGACAAGCCTCAACAATAGTAAAACCAAAGGGATTATGCTTTGAAATTCAAATGTGAAAGGCCCTCTCACATTTAATGACTTGTCATTGATTAATTCCCTTCTCTTTTATTTGATGTATATCTAATTCCCTTGCCCAGAATATGCAGTGACAGAGAAAGAAACAAGGAACCTGCATAACCTTTATAGCTTGCAGGAGTTTGCACATTTGTGATACATCCATTCCTTCCTTTCGTTCAGCAGACCTTCGTGAGCATGTCCTTTGTATTGAGCACTGTCCTAGGCATAGGGAATATGGTAGTGGTCAAGAGAGACAAGGGATGGAGGAGCTTACATTATAGTAGTTTTTTTCTAACGTGTCTTTGTATAAAACTCTTAGTTAACTCTTGCAATTTACTAAATTATTGCAACTGCCCATGAAACTTGCTCATAATTAACAAATCAATGAGGCATTAAGACAAAATATGAATCAAATCACTTAGTATCATCAGATTGATCTAAACTGCAAATATTAGGAAAGATGGACCAATTTCTCGGTCTTGCTTAGTCAAAGCATTTTGAAACATATCTGGCAAATAGTAGGTGCTCAAAAATGTCAGATATTATTATTTGTCTTTATCCATCGTAACAAGAAATAATAAAAAGCAGGAAAAGAGAATTGTTGCCTTATTTGTTGAGTAGGATTTCTTAGGGCAACAATTTTATTTCAGTGAAGAGGATTGGGATATAAAAAATTCTTTAATATATTAAGATTTATATTGAAATCATAATAGCTAGCAAGTAGTCTTTCTAGATATCTTTTAAACTTATTTTAAATTGTGTTTCATAGTGGCAGTCTATTGCTGAAAGGTATGGAAAGGGATATCATAAGTTCCATTGTTTTACATTTTTTGTTTCTCTGAAACTGTTTCTTGGAAATTGGCCTGTTTTCATGTTTCTGGGCAAAAGTGTTTTAAGCACTAGAGAAAGTGATATGGCCTCTTACTTAAGGATGCATTGGTTAGCCTTAATATACACGCAACTGATACATACAGACACATGCAAGGTAAAGGTTTTTCTTGACCTGAAATTGTTGGAGGTAAAATCTAAACTCAGTAGGAAACACTGTTTTTCAAGCAAGCTATTCCTCCCCCAAAATTACCTGAAATATATCAACCTAGTCTTATAATACCTACCTAATTTAAGAATATCTACATTATATATATATTTATATATATATATTAAAAAATTTATTTAATTGAAGTATAGTTGATTTACAATGTTGTGTTAATTTCTGCTCTACAGCAAAGTGATTGTTATACATATATATACATTCTTTTTCATATCCTTTTCCGTTATGGTTTATCACAGGGTATTGAATATAGTTCCCTGTGCTATACAGGAGGACGTTGTTGTTTATCCCTCCTATATATAATAGTTTGCATCTGCTAACCCCAAACTCCCAATCCTTCCCTTCCCCACCCTCACCCCCACTTGGCAACCACTAGTCTGTTCTCTTATGTCTGTGAGTCTGTTTCTGTTTCATAAAGAATATCTATCTTATATTAAATATAACCATAGTAAATTAAATTCCAGAGCATAATACCTTTGTTATAACAACTGCACCTTAAGTGGACAGACCTGGTGAAGACATGTAACATATAATTGTTAATTGAATGAAATTGGGAATAACAGGATTAGGAAAGTGGAGTTTCTATGGGCCATCTTTCAGACTTGTGAATATTATTATTATATATAATCAAATAATTGTAGCCACTGCAGCAGTATTATATTAGCAAACCTAGGGTAAAAAAAGATATGTAACTTCAGCAGTGAGAGTATCACTAATGTTTTTTTCCTGTGTCTTTTATGTTTCTTACCAGGTTACATTTATGCTGAATTTTAGTCTGTGATGGTTCAACCTGGTGTAGCAAGACATAAGGCTATTACAGCCTTTGTTACTCCTTTCTCTATTTCCATTATAATTGGATAAGCTCATTTTTGTTGAACAAGAGCCCATTTTCACATGATACTGCAGTCTTTTCTCTCTTTTCCTTTTCCAGAGAGCCATCTGCTGTGGAATCATTCTCTGTTGAGCACACTCTTGATCTTGAGCCTGTCATAAATTTTCACAAGAGTCTCAGAAGAACCCATGCTGCTTTACCATTGTAGACCAATTGCAGGGAAATATGTGATACAACAGTGCCTCATATATAATGTTATAAATAACTGTGTTATTTGAAAAGGTCCTAGTAGGTATAGTATAAGCAGTCTGTCTCTTGCAATGGGTAAAAATGAAAATAAACCTGAAACCCTCTGCTTTTAGGGCTTTCCTACCTCTCTCGTCATCACAACTACACTTTTATAAAGTAATAAATTGGGGGAAGGATTTAGAAATTAGATAGTCCTAGGATAGGTGGCTTATACCTAATGGTAGGATGCAATAAGTGACCAGTGTTCTCCTACCCTTTCCGTATTTATTTGGTAGGAAAATCTGATATTATCAGATATTTTATTTTTATTAAATTTAAAATAGGAATCAAAATGGTTGAATTCACTTCTTTTTATTGTTGCTTAAGCAAACAAAAGGTGAAATTCAACCCCAAGTAACTTTTTTGAAAGTCATAGATTATACACTATAGGTTTGCAATGAATGAGTCTGTCATTTCCTAAGGAACATGCCTTCAGGGACCTCCTCAAACTCTTAATAGCTATTCCTTCTACTTTGTCAACAAATTACCTTTACAGAGACTTTTAAGCATTAACTTCCTCAGCAGCCTGCTGCCCCCCGCCCCCGCCCCTGCTTATGTGCTCATCTGAGCTCATCCTAAACTCCTTTCCTACAATCCTAGAGATGTTCCTTCTCTTATTCAAAGCTAATCACTTCTTTTTTTTTTTTTACATCTTTATTGGAGTATAATTGCTTTACAATGGTGTGTTAGTTTCTGCTTTATAACAAAGTGAATCAGTTGTACGTATACATATGTTCCCATATCTCTTCCCTTTTGCGTCTCCATCCCTCCCAACCTCCCTATCCCACCCCTCTAGGTGGTCACAAAGCACCTAGCTGATCTCCCTGTTCTATGCGGCTGCTTCCCCCTAGCTATCTATTTTACGTTTGGTAGTGTATATATGTGTATATACGTTTGGTAGTGTATATATGTCCATATATCTCCATGCCACTCTCTCACTTTGTCACAGTTTACCCTTCCCTGTCCCCATATCCTCAAGTCCATTCTCTAATAGGTCTGTGTCTTTATTCCTATCTTACTCCTAGGTTCTTCATGACATTTTTTTTTCTTAAATTCCATATATATGTGTTAGCATACGGTATTTGTCTTTCTCTTTCTGACTTACTTCACAGACTCTAGGTCCATCCACTTCATTACAAATAGCTCAATTTCGTTTCTTTTTATGGCTGAGTAATATTCCATTGTATATATGTGCCACATCTTCTTTATCCATTCATCCGATGATGGACACTTAGGTTGTTTCCATCTCCTGGCTATGGTAAATAGAGTTGCAATGAACATTTTGGTACATGAGTCTTTTTGAATTACGGTTTTCTCAGGGTATATGCCCAGTAGTGGGATTGCTGGGTCATATGGTAGTTCTATTTGTAGTTTTTTAAGGAACCTCCATACTGTTCTCCATAGTGGCTGTACCAATTCACATTCCCACCAGCAGTGCAAGAGTGTTCCCTTTTCTCCCCCCCTCTCCAGCATTTACTGTTTCTAGACTTTTTGATGATGGCCATTCTGACTGGTGTGAGATGATATCTCGTAGTTTTGATTTGCATTTCTCTAATGATTAATGATGTTGAGGATTCTTTCATGTGTTTGTTGGCACTCTGTATATCTTCTTTGGAGAAATGTCTATTTAGGTCTTCTGCCCATTTTTGGATTGGGTTGTTTGTTTTTTTTGTTATTGAGCTGCATGAGCTGCTTGTAAATTTTGGAGATTAATCCTTTGTCAGTTGCTTCATTTGCAAATATTTTCTCCCATTCTGAGGGTTGTCTTTTGGTCTTGTTTATGGTGTCCTTTGCTGTGCAAAAGCTTTGCAGTTTCATTAGGTCGCATTTGTTTATTTTTGTTTTTATTTCCATTTCTCTAGGAGGTGGGTGAAAAAGGATCTTGCTGTGATTTATGTCATAGAGTGTTCTCCTATGTTTTCCTCTAAGAGTTTGATAGTTTCTGGCCTTACATTTAGGTCTTTAATCCATTTTGAGCTTATTTTTGTGTATGGTGTTAGGGAGTGATGTAATCTCATACTTTTACATGTACCTGTCCAGTTTTCCCAGCACCACTTATTGAAGAGGTTGTCCTTTCTCCACTGTACATTCCTGCCTCCTTTATCAAAGATAAGGTGACCATATGTGCGTGGGTTTATCTCTGGGCTCTCTATCCCGTTCCATTGAGCTATTTTTCTGTTTTTGTGCGAGTACCATACTGTCTTGATTACTGTAGCTTTGTAGTATAGTCTGAAGTGCGGGATCCTGATTCCTCCAGCTCCGTTTTATGTTCTCAAGATTGCTTTGGCTATTCGGGGTCTTTTGTGTTTCCATACAAATTGTTAATTTTTTGTTCTAGTTCTGTGAAAAATGCCAGTGGTAGTTTGATAGGGATTGCATTGAATCTGTAGATTGCTTTGGGTAGTAGAGTCATTTTCACAATGTTGATTCTTCCAATCCAAGAACATGGTATATCTCTCCATCTATTTGTATCATCTTTAATTTCTTTCATCAGTGTCTTATAATTTTCTGCATACAGGTCTTTTGTCTCCTTAGGTAGGTTTATTCCTAGATATTCTTTTTGTTGCAATGGTAAATGGGAGTGTTTTCTTGATTTCACTTTCAGATTTTTCATCATTAGTGTATAGGAATGCAAGAGATTTCTGTGCTTTAATTTTGTATCCTGCTACTTTACCAAATTCATTGATTAGCTCTAGTACTTTTCTGGTAGCATCTTTAGGATTCTCTATGTATAGTATCATGTCATCTGCAAACAGTGACAGCTTTACCTCTTCTTTTCCGATTTGGATTCCTTTTATTTCCTTTTCTTCTCTGATTGCTGTGGCTAAATCTTCCAAAACTATGTTGAATAAGAGTGGTGAGTGTGGGCAACCTTGTCTTGTTCCTGATCTTAGTGGAAATGGTTTCAGATTTTCACCATTGAGGACGATGTTGGCTGTGGGTTTGTCGTATA
The DNA here is from genome assembly GCF_951394435.1 of Stenella coeruleoalba. Lineage (NCBI taxonomy): Eukaryota > Metazoa > Chordata > Mammalia > Artiodactyla > Delphinidae > Stenella > Stenella coeruleoalba. Next base: position 29,344,571 of record NC_137155.1, on the reverse strand, counting down.
TGGCCTTTATTATGTTGAGGAAAGTTCCCTCTCTACCTACTTCCTGCAGGGTTTTTATCATAAATGGGTGTTGAATTTTGTTGAAAGCTTTCTCTGCATCTATTGAAATGACCATATGGTTTTTCTCCTTCAGTTTGTTAATATGGTGTATCACGTTGATTGATTTGCGTATATTGAAGAATCCTTGCATTCCTGGAATAAACCCCACTTGATCATGGTGTATGATCCGTTTAATGTGCTGTTGGATTCTGTTTGCTAGTATTTTGTTGGGGATTTTTGCATCTATGTTCATCAGTGATATTGCCCTGTAGTTTTCTTTCTTTGTGACGTCTTTGTCTGGTTTTGACATCAGGGTGATGGTGGCCTCGTAGAATGAGTTTGGGAGTGTTCCTCCCTCTGCTATATTTTGGAAGAGTTTGAGAAGGATAGGTGTTAGCTCTTCTCTAAATGTTTGATAGAATTCGCCTGTGAAGCCATCTGGTCCTGGGCTTTTGTTTGTTGGAAGGTTTTTAGTCACAGTTTCAATTTCAGTGCTTGTGATTGGTCTGTTTATATTTTCTATTTCTTCCTGATTCAGTCTTGGCAGGTTGTGCCTTTCTAAGAATTTGTCCATTTCTTCCAGGTTGTCCATTTTATTGGCATAGAGTTGCTTGTAGTAATTTCTCATGTTTTTTTGTATTTCTGCAGTGTTAGTTGTTACTCCTCCTTTTTCATTTCTAATTCTATTGATTTAAGTCTTCTCCCTTTTTTTCTTGATGAGTCTGGCTAATGGTTTATCAATTTTGTTTATCTTCTCAACGAACCAGCTTTTAGTTTTGTTGATCTTTGCTATCATTTCCTTCATTTCTTTTTCATTTATTTCTGATCTGATCTTTATGATTTCTTTCCTTCTGCTAACTTTGGGTTTTTTTGTTCTTCTTTCTCTAATTGCTTTAGGTGCAAGGTTAGGTTGTTTATTCAAGATGTTTCCTGTTTCTTAAGGTAGGATTGTATTGCTATAAACTTCCCCCTTAGAACTGCATTTGCTGCATCCCATAGGTTTTGGGTTGTCGTGTCTCCATTGTCATTTGTTTCTAGGTATTTTTTGATTTCCTCTTTAATTTCTTCAGTGATCACTTCGTTATTAAGTAGTGTATTGTTTAGCCTCCATGTGTTTGTATTTTTCACAGATCTTTTCCTGTAATTGATATCTAGTCTCATAGAATTGTGGTTGGAAAGATACTTGATACAATTTCAATTTTCTTAAATTTACCGAGGCTTGATATGTGACCCTGTGACCCAAGGTATGATCTATCCTGGAGAATGTTCCATGAGCACTTGAGAAAAATGTGTATTCTGTTGTTTTTGGATGGAATGTCCTATAAATATCAATTAAGTCCATCTTGTTTAATGTATCATTTAAAGCGTGTGTTTCCTTATTTATTTTAATTTTGGATGATCTGTCCATTGGTGAAAGTGGGATGTTAAATTCCCCTACTATGATTGTGTTACTGTCGATTTCTCCTTTTATGGCTGTTAGTATTTGCCTTATGTATTGAGGTGCTCCTATGTTGGTGCATATATAGTTGTTATATCTTCTTCTTGGATCAATCCCTTGATCATTATGTAGTGTCCTTCTTTGTCTCTTTTAATAGTCTTTATTTTAAAGTTTCTTTTGTCTGATATGAGAATTGCTACTCCAGCTTTCTTTTGGTTTCCATTTGCATGGAATATCTTTTTCCATCCCCTTACTTTCAGTCTGTATGTGTCTCTAGGTCTGAAGTGGGTCTCTTGTAGACAGCAAAAAATGGGTCTTGTTTTTGTATCCATTCAGCCAATCTGTGTCTTTTGGTGGGAGCATTTAATCCATTTACATTTAAGGTAATTATCAATATGTATGTTCTCTTAATTGTTTTGGGTTTGTTTTTATAGGTCTTTTCCTTCTCTTGTGTTTCTTGCCTAGGGAAGATCCTTTAGCATTTGTTGTAGAGCTGGTTTGGTGGTGCTGAACTCTCTCAGCTTTTGCTTGTCTGTAAAGGTTTTAATTTCTCCATTAAATCTGAATGAGTTCCTTGCTGGGTAGAGTAATCTTGGTTGTAGGTTTTTCTCCTTCATCACTTTAAACATGTCCTGCCAGTCTCTTCTGGCTTGCAGAGTTTCTGCTGAAAGATCAGCTGTTAACCTTATGGGGATTCCCTTGTGTGTTATTTGTTGTTTTTCCCTTGCTGATTTTAATATGTTTTCTTTGTAATTAATTTTTTACAGTTTGATTAATATGTGTCTTGGCGTGTTTCTCCTTGGATTTATCCTGTATGGGACTCTCTGTGCTTCCTGGACTTGATTAACTATTTCCTTTCCCATATTAGGGAAATTTTCAACTATAATCTCTTCAAATATTTTCTCAGTCCCTTTCTTTTTCTCTTCTTCTTCTGGAACCCCTATAATTCGAATGTTGGTGCGTTTAATGTTGTCCCAGAGGTCTCTGAGGCTGTCCTCAGTTCTTTTCATTCTGTTTTCTTTATTCTGCCCTGAAGTAGTTATTTCCACTATTTTATTTTCCAGGTCACTTATCCGTTCTTCTGCCTCAGTTATTCTGCTATTGATCCCTTCTAGAGTATTTTTAGTTTCATTTATTGTGTTGTTCATCGTTGCTTGTTTCATCTTTAGTTCTTCTAGGTCCTGTTAAGTGTTTCTTGCATTTTGTCTATTCTATTTCCAAGATTTTGGATCATCTTTACTATCATTATTCTGAATTCTTTTTCAGGTAGACTGCCTATTTCCTCTTCATTTGTTAGGTCTGGTGGGTTTTTATGTTGCTCCTTCATCTGCTGTGTGTTTTTCTGTCTTCTCATTTTGCTTATCTTACTGTGTTTGGGGTCTCCTTTTTTAGGCTGCAGGTTCGTAGTTCCTGTTGTTTTTGGTGTCTGTCCCCAGTGGCTAAAGTTGGTTCAGCGGGTTGTGTAGGCTTCCTGGTGGAGGGGACTAGTGCCTGTGTTCTGGTGGATGAGGCTGGATCTTGTCTTTCTGGTGGGCAGGTCCACGTCTGGTGGTGTGTTTTGGGGTGTCTGTGGACTTATTATGATTTTAAGCAGCCTCTCTGCTAATGGGTGGGGTTGTGTTCCTGTCTTGCTAGTTGTTTGGCATAGGGTGTCCTGCACTGTAGCTTGCTGGTCGTGGAGTGGAGCTGAGTCTTGGTATTGAGATGGCAATCTCTCGGAGATTTTCACCGTTTGATATTACATGGAGCTGAGAGGTGTCTTGTGGACTAGTGTCGTGAAGTTGGCTCTCCCACCTCAGAGGCACAGCACTGACTCCTGGCTGCAGCACCAAGAGCCTTTCATCCACACGGCTCAGAATAAAAGGGAGAAAAAATAGAAAGAAAGAGGATAAAATAAAATAAAATAAAATAATTAAAATAAAAAAATAAGAAAAAAAAATTTTTTTAAGTGAAAATATAATAAATAAAAAACGGATGGATAGAACCCTGGGACAAATGGTGATAGCAAAGCTATACAGACAAAATCTCACACAGAAGCATACACATACACACTCACAAAAAGAGGAATAGGGGAAAAAATAATAAATCTTGCTCTCAAAGTCCACCTCCTCAATTTAGGATGATTCGTTGTCTATTCATGTATTCCACAGACGCAGGGTACATCAAGTTGATTGTGGAGATTTAATCCGCTGCTCCTGAGGCTGCTGGGAGAGATTTCCCTTTTTCTTCTTTGTTTGCACAGCTCCCGGGGTTCAGTTTTGGATTTGGCCCCACCTCTGCGTGTAGGTCGCCGGAGGGCATCTGTTCTTCGTTCAGACAGGACGGGGTTAAAGGAGACACTGATTCGGGGACTCTGGCTCACTCAGGCCGTGGGGAGGGAGCAGTACGGATGTGGGGCGAGCCTGCGGCGGCAGAGACTGGTATAACGTTGCACCAGCCTGAGGCGCGCCATGTGTTATCTCCGGGAAAGTTGTCCCTGGATCCCGGGACCCTGGCAGTGGCGGGCTGCACAGGCTCCCTGGAAGAGGGGTGTGGATAGTGACCTGTGCTCGCACACAGGCTTCTTGGTGGCGGCAGCAGCAGCCTTAGCGTCTCATGCCCGTCTCTGGGGTCCGCGGTTTTAGCCGCGGCTTGCGCCCATCTCTGGAGCTCCTTTAAGCAGCGCTCTTAATCCCCTCTCCTCGTGCACCAGGAAACAAAGAGGGAAGAAAGAGTCACTTGCCTCTTCAACAGGTCCAGACTTTTCCCGGACTCCCTCCCGGCTAGCCGTGGCACACTAACCGCTTCAGGTTGTGTTCACGCTGCCAACCCCAGTCCTCTCCCTGTGCTCCGACTGAAGCCCGAGCCTCAGCTCCCAGCCCTGCTCGCCCCGGCGGGTGAGCAGACTAGCCTCGGGCTGGTGAGTGCCGGTCGGCACCGGTCCTCTGTGCGGGAATCTCTCCGCTTTGCCCTCCGCACCCCTGTTGCTGCAGTCTCCTCTGCGGCTCTGAAGCTTCCCCCTCCGCCATCCGCAGTCTCTGCCCACGAAGGGGCTTCCTAGTGTGTGGAAACCTTTCCTCCTTCACAGCTCCCTCCCACTGGTGCAGGTCCCGTCCATATTCTTTTGTCTCTGTTTATTCTTTTTTCTTTTGCCCTACCCAGGTACGTGGGGAGTTTCTTGCCTTTTGGGAGGTCTGAGGTCTTCTGCCAGCGTTCAGTAGGTGTTCTGTAGGAGTTGTTCCACGTGTAGATGTATTTTGCAACACATGATGGAGGAGAACTACTAGCAAGTATATGGTGACTTGAAGGGCCTTCAGTTTATCTTTTCTTCTAGTAGCTTTCTTCTCCTCTAGTAGCTCTCTTCTCCTCTAGTAGCTCTCTTCTCCTCGAGTAGCTCTCTTCTCCACACTGCATCTTCTTCTTTGGATCTCTAATGCCATTCAGTTTTCAAAATCTGCTCTCAGGAAAGCACCTTATAACTGCTAGTGTTGGAGGGTCTCCTGCGGAGGTGGAGGGTGGCTGTGTCTCACCGTGAGGACAAGGACACTGGCAGCAGAAGTTCTGGGAAGGACTCTTTTCGTTAATCCCTTCTTTTGTGTTTTTTGATCTCATCTCCCTCGCAGGACTATGCTCATTCCTTCTTCTGTGTTTTCAACCATTATAGCCTGGTTTCTGCCTCCAAGATGCCTCTGAAGATCATTAATGACTTCCACATTGTTAAATCCATGAAAATATTCTATTATCATTTACCTTAATTTTCAGCAGCATTTGCTCCTTAAATGACTATGTCATTCTTCTTTGAATACTCTTTTTTTCTTGGCTTTGAGATACAATACTCTGGCATTCCTTCTACCTCTCCAAATGCTTCTTAGCTGGCCTGGCTTTTAAATTTCAGAGTTCTTTATGGTGACCTCCTAGGCCTACATCTCTTCCTCACACTATCCTCTTTCTAAGTGATGTCATCCACTCCAGTGGCTACAGTTGCTCTCTATACACTGATGACTCCTAAATTTATAACTCTGTTAATCTGTTATTCAAATGCCTTGTTGGATGTGGTACTTGGCTTAAATGTGGAAGGCTTACAATGTGGAAAACTGCATTTTCTAAACATGGCTGCAACAGTATTTCCCATCCAATGTGCTCTTCGTATAAAACAATTTGATACTCCTCCCATCAAGAGGTGGAGGTGTATGACTTCTCCCATTTAAACTGGACAGGTTTTGTGGCCATTTTTAACCAATAAAGTATGTAGGAAGTGGTGCTATATGATTTCTGAAGATAGATTATAAAAGACCTGGCAGCCAACAAGTAAGCAGCCATTATATAAGCAGTCCACCTGCCATACTGTGAGGAAGCCCAAACTAGCCCATTCAGAAAAACCACGTGGAGAGGCACTAAGAACATAAAAAAGAAGGATGATTGGAGATCCCCTAGCTGCTCCAGCCTCCCCTCCAAATTAGTTATCTGTTGCTGCCTAACAAATTACCCCAAAATGTAGTGCCTTAAAACAGTAAGCATTTATTATCTCACGGTTTCTGTGGGTCAGGAATTCAAGAGGGCTTAGCTAGGTGATTTTCTTAGGGACTCTCATGAACTTGCTATCAAGATGTCAGCTGGAGCTTCAGTCATCTGAAGGCTTGACTGAGTCTAAAAGATCTAGTTCCCAGATGGCTTACTCATATGGCTGTTGGCAAGAGGCTTCATCCTTGGCTGTTGGCTGGGGGCTTCAGTTCCCACTATGTGGGCCTTTCCATAGAGCTGCTTGAGTGTCCTCAAGCACAGGGCAACTGGCTTCCCCAAGAGCAAGTGATCCAAGAGTAAGGATGCTGCAGTGCCTTTAATGGCCTAGTTTCAGAGGTTACACATTGTCACTTACATTTTAATCCATTTATTAGAAGTAAGTCACTATGGTAAACCCACACTCAAGGGGATAGGAATTGGGGTCCACCTTTTGAAGGAATTTGTTGGCACCCTCCATCCATTGTTACAGTGCCCACCATTATCTGACTGCAAAGGCATGAGACACCTGCAAGGTGGAACTGCCTATCCCAGCCTTTCCTAAAATTCTGATCCATAGAAACTATGAGTAATAATAAAATGATTACTGTTGTTTGAAGCCACTATGTTTTAAAGTAATTTTTTTTCAGCATTAGCTAACCAGAACATGGAGTCTTTTGGATTAAACCTTGAAAAGCCAGAAAGTATTCCCTCCTTCTTTGGCATCCCCACAGACTTATCTGGGGTTTCTATTTCTTTTTCCTCCTCTAATCTAGGATTTTGACTCCAAGAAGGAAGTAGCATATGGGGGGGTCCTTCTCAGGTACCTATTAGCACTTGTTAGCTTATAAATGTTTTAATTTCCTTTTGGTTGGAAAAACTGCTCTTATATCATTAACATTTTCCCCATGCTTTGGTTCATGACATAAACTCTGATCTAGGTGGTCTAGACCCTTCTCTTACTTTTTAAATGAAAGGTTTTAGAATCCTCAAAAATCCTTTTTTTTCCTTTATAGTTCCTGGCTCTTAAAGATGAAAAGTTCTGGATTTCAATATGGTCTCACATAAATTTATAAAAATCCATTCAGAAATTTAATTGACTTCTTAGTTCTAGCCTGTATGTATGTTCTTCCTCTGAATCAGAGCATGGAAAACTATGAAAGCTGCGTTTATGGTGGGGGAAGGATAACAGGTATAAGAAAGTGCAGGAAGGAACAGAAACTCATTAATAGCTCAAAGATATGATTATACTAAAGGAATAGTTAACATATAGCATTTATATTAAGTGCTATTTGATTTTACATAATAAAAGTTTGCACAAAGTATGTGTACATGTCATAGTTCATTATCTTTTTATCTATTTATTTATTTGTGACAGATTTTGGAATTGGGGAGGTATGGAATGTATACCCAGAACTGGAATTCCAATTTACAAAATTGTACCATAGGAAATGGAGACTGAAGGAAACATGTACCTGGAAATTACCAGTATTTTTAGTAGACAAGCAACTCAGCAGAGTGCATTCCAAAGACTACAGAGATGCTTCTGGGTTTCAAAAGGCTGGAAGTGGAGTGTCCACCTGAGTTCTTTCCAATGATGGAGAGATAAGACAGTGGCAAGAGGGCACAGAAGTGGTAATAGGGCACAGTTCAGAGGTGTTGAGCCCTCTCACAGGAGATGAAGGATTAAAAAGATTAGGATTTTGAAAATCTTATAGGTTAGAAGCTGAAAATTCTTATTACATATTACTTTCAACATATTTTAAAATATAACTGATGCAAGCACTTGTAAGCCATGGTGGTGCAGAAAAGAAATGTTGATGCAATAGATATTCCCATATTTATTACATTACTAATAATACGAAATAGTCATAGAAATTACCTGAATTCTACATGTCAGTAATTAGTAACATAGAGGTTACCTGAATATCTGGGCAGGAAATGGAAGTTCCGCCAGTAGCTCAAAGAGGCAGAGTCATGTTCTGCATTTCCTGGTTGACCAGACATTTTTAACGTCTCTTCTTCCACAGCTTACATCAGAAGGGCAGATGTAACTTGTTCCACAAGGAATTTCTTCTAAGAGGACCTTCTTGTACCTGGTTAACATCTGGAAAAATGACACATGGAGGCTCACATAGGGCTTCCTGATGACTCTTGCTTTATGTTTATTTGATTCTAAAGAAACTTTCTCCATGAGAGCTTCTACTGGTGATGAGGCCTATTCAGCAACAAATTATTTTGTAATCAGGCATGTTGCAGTCTGTCAGAAGTGCAGTTGTCCATCTGCTGTGTCATTTCCACTGACATTATAAACTATAGTCTATTTGGGCTGTTTTGGAAAGAAAGAAATTGGCTAGTTCATCCTGTTTCCTTTACTGATGTCTCGGTGTCAGTACAGAAAATGTGGCTGAGAAGAAATTTAGGTGAAGGTCTTAAAATCTGTGATGGTTACATTTAGCCTACATTTCTGTTAAGAAAGTGATTCATACTTCATGTCTATTTCCAGTAGCCAAAACTAACACTATGTTAAGCCTAATTAAAAGCTCTCTCAAATTGCTAACTTCAGAGTTGCTGTAAGTAGCATAATTAGGAAATCTACACTGATTTTTTTAAAGAAACCATGTTTTTTCAACCATGCTTAATCCTGCCCCTGGAACCCTTGTTTGTTTAAAAGTTGTGGACTTTAAAAGGAGCTGTGGTACCTGCAGCTTTGTTCTTCTTTCTCAAGATTGCATTGGCTATTCAGGGTCTTTTATGGTTCCATACAAATTTTAGGATTATTTGTCCTAATTCTGTGAAACATGCTATGAGTATTTTGATAGGAATTGCATTAAATCTGTAGATTGATTTTCATAGTATGGAAGTTTTAACGATATTAATTGTTCAAATCCATGAGCACAGTATATTTCCCCATTTACAATAAGTCCCCTTATATACAAGCCTTCAAGATGCGAAGTTTCAAAGATTCGAACATGCGTTCGCGTGTCCAATCTTGTAAGTTAGTTCTATTTGAGGAGGCATTGTTAATTTTTGAGGCACAGGATTCGAACATAGAATAGTACATAAAGGTTGCAGCAGCCGTTCAGAATGCAATCCAATGCTACTGTGTCATCTACGATGAGAAAAAAGAGCTACTACCAGACATCACTGGATTGTTTTTTCAAGAGGGTAGATAGAATTGACTCCAGCAAGGAACCGGAACCTGTGCCATCAACGTCAGGTGTGAATGAAGTTGCAGCTTTCCTTCCATCTCCTATTAATGATAATCCTTCAGCTCTACCATCTCCCACCTCCTCTTCCTCCTCCAGTCAGTAACTCTTCTTGCCTGTTCACTCGATGCCAGCCCCTGTATACCAGCTGTTGTACTGTACTACCGTACTTTTCAAGGTACTGTACTATAAGATTAAAAATGTTCTATTAAAAAAAAAAAAAAAGTTTTATTTTTTGTGTTTGTTTTTTATGTATTATTTGTGTGAAAAGTATTATAAACCTATTACAGTACAGTACTGTATAGTCAGTTGTATTATTAGGCTAACTTTGTTGGACTTATGAACAAATGCACTCTTGGAACAGAACTCGTTCATATGTAAGGAACATACTGTATTTGTGTCATCTTTAATTTTGTCAGTTGCCTTATAGTTTTCACAGTATAAATTTATTCCTAGATATTTTATTCTTTTTGATGCAGTTGTAAATGGATTTTCTTAATTTCTCTTTTTGGTAGGTCTTTTTTTTTTTTTTTTTAAGTTCCTTCTTTCTTCTTGTTTCTTTTTTCTCTTTCGTACTGGAGGTGTTCTTAAAATACCTGGCCTTCTTTGGCTCTCAGTCTCATGAGAGCAAGACAATGAAAACCTATGTTTAGAAGCTATGGGGAGGAAGCAGAGGGAGAGATTATTGACTGATAGATTTTACTGTAGGGTTTAGGGTTAATCTGGCCAGGCTTGGTCGGTTTTTTTTTTTTAATGTAATTGTTATTTTATATTGGAGTATAGTTGATTTACAATGTTGTATTAGTTTCAGGTGTACAGCAAAATGATTCAGTTATACATATATCTATCCTTTTTCAGATTCTTTTCCCATATAGGTTATTACAGAATATTGAGTAGAGTTCCCTGTGCTGTACAATAGGTCCTTGGTGGTTACCTATTTTGTTTTATTTTATTTTTTAAAGATTTATTTATTATTTATTTATTTTTGGCTGCATCAGGTCTTAGCTGCGGCACATGAGATCTTTCATTGTGGAGCGCAGGCTCTTCGTTGTGGTGCGTGGGCTTCTCTCTAGTGTGGCATGCGGGTTTTTCTCTTCTCTAGTTGTGGCATGCGGGTTTTCTCTTCTCTAGTTGTGGCATGCAGGCTCCAGGGCACGTGGGCTCTGTAGCTGTGGCACGTGGGCTTAGTTGCCCTGTGGCATGTGGGATCTTAGTTCCCTCACGAGGAATCAAACCCGCGTCCCCTGCATTGTAAGGTGGATTCTTTACCACTGGACTACCAGGGAAGTCCCTGATTATCTATTTATATGTAGTAGTGTATATATGTGATAGTTTGTTGTTAGTGTAGAGAAATGCAACCAATTTCTGTGTATTTTGTATCCTGCAACTTTACTGAATTCATTTATTAGTTCTAATAGTTTTTTGGTGGAGCCTTTAGGGTTTTCTATATATAGTATCATGTAATCTGCAAATAGTGACAGTTTTACTTCTTCCCTGATTTCAAACTATACTGCAAAGCTATAATAATCAAAACAGTATGGTACTGGCAGAAAAACAGACACATAGGTCAATGACAGAATAGAGAGCCCAGAAATAAACCCATGCTTACATGGTCAACTAATCTATGACAAAGGAGGCAAGAATATACAATGGGGAAAAGAGTGTCTTTAATACTGGTGTTGGAAAAGCTTGATAGCTACATGCAAAAGAATGAAACTAGACCATTTTCTTACACCATATACAAAAATAAACTCAAAATTGATTAAAGACTTAGATGTAAGACCTGAAACCATAAAACTCCTAGAAGAAAACATAGGCAGATTGCTTTTTGACATTGGTCTTAGCAATATTTTTTTGGATCTGTCCCCTCAGGCAAGGGCAACAAAAGCAAAAATAAACAAATGGGACTATGTCAAACTACAAAACTTTTGCACAGTGAAGGTAACCACTAACAAAATGAAATGGCAGCCTACCAGATGGAAGAAGATATTTGCAAATGATCTGTCTGATAAGGGGTCAATATCCAAAATATTTAAAGAATGCATACAGCTCAATATAAGCAAAAAAGCAATCAATCTGTTTTAAAAATGAACAGAGGACCTGAATAGACACTTTTCCAAAGAAGACATACAGATGGCCAACAGGCACGTGAAAAGATGCTCAACATCACTAATCATCAGGGAAATGCAAATCAAAACCACAATTAGATATCACCTCACACCTATCAGAATGGCTATTATCAAAAAGACAAGAAAAAACAAGTGTTGGTGAGAATGTGGAGAAAAGGGAAGCCTTGTGCCCTGTTGGTGTGAATGTAAATTGGTACAGCTACTACGGAAAAACAGTATGGAGGTTTCTCAAAAAATTAAAAATAGAACTACCGTATGATCTAGTAATTCCATTTCTGGGTATTTATCCATGAAAATGAAAACACTAATTTGAAAAGATGTATGCACTCAGTGTTCACTGCAGCATTATTTACAATAGCCAAGATATGGAAGCAACCTAAGTGTCCACTGGTGGATGAATGGATAAAGAAGATGTATGTATATTGTATATTATATATTTTATATATATATATATATAAAATATTACTCAACCATAAAAGAGAATGAAATCTTGACGTTTGTGACAACATGAATGGACCTAGACGGTATTATGCTAAATGAAATAAGTCAGACAAAGACAAATACCTTATGACCTTTCTTATATTTGGAATCTAAAAAAGCATAACAAGATAGAAAGAGACTCATCGATACAAAGAATAAACTAGTGGTTGTGTGGGGGGCTGGGAGGATGGGTGACATAGGTAAAGGGGATTAAGAGGTACAAAATTCCAGTTATAAATAAGTCATGGGGACGTAATGTAACAGGAAATGTGGTCAGTGATATTGTAATAACTTTGCATGGTGGCAGATGGTAACTAGACATATAGTGGTGAGCATTTCATAAGGTATAAAAATATTGAATCACTGTTATAACCTGCAACTAATAAATACTGTAAGTCAATTATACTTTAGTGAGAAAAAGAAAAAAATGCTAACGTGCATTTTAACATGCATGGCAAATCTCCAAATAAATAATGTTTCTATATTTCAAAAATAAATAACAAAATAAAAGGAGCTGTGGCAGTACTCACATGTCAGCTAGGGTTTCTTGTCTCCTATCTCATGAAGTCAGTATAAGATTGTCTCAAATGCCCAGTTCCAAAGTCTAGTTACATTGAAAGCTTTCCATAGTCTTCTGCAGGTTCTCAGAGTTTTATGCTATCATGGTTCTCTCTTCCTCTAATCCTTGCATCTATTTTACCTTAAAGAATTGAGTCTCTTCACCAGTTATCACAGAGCTTCTCATTCCAAGATTTTAGCGGCGTTAAGAGAGGAGTCATACCCTTCCAACATTTGCCTGGCTTCTTTTTCTCTTCTCCTACTCTCTGCCTTACTTCTCAGAAAAAGCCAGTTCCTCTTGTTGCCTCAGACATAGCGTTTTAGCAGGCTAATATTCTTGATCTTACTTGTGGTGAAGTCTCCTACTGATCCCCATGTTTATTCTTCCCTTGTTCAGTAGTAATAGTAGAATATTTGTGTGCCGAGATAATAATTCCTGGTAATAATTTCCTAGCCTCCTGTGCAATCAGGTTTAATTGTATGACTGTCACTCTGGTCAAAGTGTTGTATGCAGCACTGAAGTTTACAACATCAGGGTATTTTCCCTAAAGGAATGAGCCTGCCCTCCTTTTTGCTTTCACCTCTTCCTTCTGGCTGGAATGTGGGTGAGGTGGTAATGAGTCATTTTTAACTACACAGATAAAGGCTATAGGAATAGTGGAGTGACAAGATGGATTGACATCATGGAGTTCCGCACACCTGACTTCCCATGCCCGTCCTTTACTGATTATGCCCTGTTACATGAGAGAGAGGTAAACTTCTATCTTCTTCTTAATCTATTTGTATTTTTGATTTCTGTTTCTGCAGCTGAGTCTATATGCTACTCCATACAATGCCTTCAAGCTCTTACCCTTCACACCAAGGCATTTCTTAGACAGTTTCTAAGAAGAACTCTGATGAACCAAATTTCCTCCCCTCTTAATATTTGTATATTAAACTTCGTGTAGAAAGGGAAGATGAGTGACATTTCCTTAAGTAGAGATGTGAGAGTAAAGGTACTTTAGGTGGAGGGAGGTAATATTTCATGAGGTAATATTCAGAAAAGTGTAAAGCATTTCTAGAGAATAAGAACTCGCAATTTGAGTGGAGCATAGGGGAATTCTGGAAAACAAGGTTGGAAATGTGACTTCAGTGAGGTAAGGTAATGGAGGAATATATTGGTGAGCCTTGGCTAATTTGTTGTGTAACAGAACACCAACTTCAGTGTCTTACAAAAACTGTTACTAGTTCACTGTTAATGGGTTGGCAGTTGGGGCTGGCAGCAGTTGGTCAGTTTCGCCTGGGCTTACTCCTGCAGCTGAAGTCAGTTAGAGGATTAACTGGGGTTGGGTGGCTTCATTCCCATGTCTAGTTGATAGGTTGATGGCTGGTGTGGCTTAGTTCTCCTCCATGTTGTCACTTCAGGCGTCTGGCTTCAGATTGTCCAAATGGCAGCCATGTTCCAAAAGCAGCAAAGAAGACAAGCCTCAATGCTCACTTTCTAAGCCTCTAGTTGTTTCATATTAGCAAGTCAGTGGCCAAGCCCACATGTATAGATAATACTTCACCTCTTGGTAGGAAGAATTGCAAATGATCAGAGGACAGTATTTTATAATCTGATAGATCCTTGAATACTAAACTAAGAAATTTGGAATTTTAATTGGTAGACAGTGAGAAAGGAAGGGCACAGATTTAGAGACCAACCTTAGATGTAGCCAAAAAACTCTCTTTTTAGAAGAGTTTTAGATTTATAGAAAAATGGAGAAGATGGTACAGAATCCCCGTATACCATACATTTAGTATCCCTTGTTATTAAGGTCTTACATTAATATGGTATATTTGTTACAAGTAATGAACCAATACTGATATAGTATTATTAATTAAAATCCATGTTTTATTTAGATTTCTTTAGCATTTACTAATATCCTTTTTCTGTTCCAGGATCCCAGGATACCATATTACATTTAGTTGTAATGTCTCCTCTTGGTTGTGAAAGCTTGTAGACTTTCCATGTTTTTGATGACCTTGACAATTTTGAGGAGTACAGGTCAGATATTCTGTAGGATGTACCTCTATTGGAATTTGTCTGATGTTTTTCTCATAGTTAGATTTGGCTTATGAGTTTTTGGAAGGAAGACCACAGAGTTAAAGTGCCAGTTTCAACATATCAAAGGTACATACTATCCTCATGACTTCCCGCTGTTAATGTGAATCTTGATCACCTGCCTGAGGTAGTTTTTGTCAGGTTCCTCCACTGTAAAGTCACCCTCCTGCCAACACCCCCTGCCCCCATCCGTGTACCCTTTGGAAGGAAGTCACTATTCTCAGCCCACACTTAAGTAGTGGGATGTTATTCTCCCTGTTCTTGAGAATGGAATATCTACATCAATTATTTGGAATTGCTCTGCATGGGAGATTTATTTCTTCTTTTCCATTTATTAATTTACTCAGTGATGTCTTTATATCAGTATGAACTCATGGGCACTTATATACTTTGGGTTATAACCTGATACTAATTTTTATTTATTTGCTCAAATTGTTCCAGATTTGAATTGGCTTCTGTGCCCCTTTGACATACCCTCATCAATCATAGGCCAGTGTAGCCTAGAAAGCCAGGCTGCACCAGTATGGGAGCAGGTTGCATAAGGTATGGAAGGCAAAAAATGGAAGTTGCATGAGGACAGCTAAAGGGTGGAGGGAGTTAAGGAAATGCTTAACTCTTTTTTATTTTCAACTTCTTTAAAAAAATTTTTTTTATTTTAAAATTTTAATTTATTTACTTATTGGCTGTGTTGGGTCTTCGTTGCTGTGTGTGGGCTTTCTCTAGTTGTAGAGAGTGGGGGCTACTCTTTGATGCGGTGTGCAGGCTTCTCATTGTGGTGGCTTCGCTTGTTGTGGAGCATGGGCTCTAGAGCGCAGGCTCAGTAGTTGTGGCGCACAGGCTCAGTTGCTCAGCGGCATGTGGGATCTTCCCAGACCAGGGATTGAACCCGTGTCCCCTGCATTGGCAGGCGGATTCTTAACCACTGCGCCACCAGGGAAGCCCAAGGAAATGCTTAACTCTTTTTTCATATAAATTGGACAAAATAAGAATTATCCCACTATGACAGATTTTAAGGTTAAAGATATCATTAGGGAAAAGCCAGGTGTTGACTGTGTTATAGCTGAAAAATACTTCTGGAAGAGTTTGAGGGCGCAGAGAGCTTTTACAGTTGAACCAGAGATGCCATAGAATGCAGTGGAAGGGGCTAGTAAAGTGCTCGGCAGAGGTGAGAGACTGTGGAAGAGGGAGGGGAAAAGATGGAGATTTAGGATCATGAATCAAAAGGGTACTTAAAAGATAAGGTGTTACAATATATCAGTATGAGCCCCAGACTAGGGATTTGGTAGTTAAATACATGAATAAAAATATCTCTGACAAAAAAAAAATCTCTGACAAATGGCAAATTAGTGACTAATAATTGTTTGCTCAAACAATTATTTGGGATAAGATGAATGAAGAGCATATGCTGCTTATTGGAGTTGTCAGTATTTAGCTGAGCTGTTGACAAAAATGGAAGGAATTAAATTAGACCCGCTATCTCATGGACTGTATTCAGAGAATACTGGAAACACTGGTGCTTTAAATATTCACATGAAAAAGTCATAATGCAAATGACTTTTTATAATATGTGAAAAAATTATAGAATGGTATATGGACTATGTCATTATACTTTCTTAGGTTGGTGAGAAGGAAAGATAATGGTTCTCTTTTTCTCCCACAATACTCTACATTCTCAAAACATTTTGGTACATATCTCTCATTTGGGGTTTTCATTTGGGGAGAGATGGGAGGTGGGAAGAATGCTCTGAGAAGAAGAGACAGAATTAAATTGAAGAAGAAGCATACCCTCCCTTTCTTATCTCTTACCTCCCCCACCCCACCCCCAGCCTTGCCACCACTGGAGAACTGGCTTAGGGCAACCTTAACCCAAAGAGATCAATGATCTCCATGTGCCTGCTTTGAGCAACACAATGAGAACAGAATCAGAAACTGGATTTAAACTCAACTTTGAAGGCAGAAATATCTGAAATTTTTGAGATGAAGAACTGGACAATTTAAAATGACCCAAAATAACAAAACAGAATTGTCTCCAGCAGGGAAAAATCTTTATAAATCTAGGCCAGAAGCTTGTATCTATCATTTCATGTTATCTTCTGTCATTGACTAGTTACCTGTTCTTGGGCAAGTTAATTCATACTAGGAAGTTTCTTTATTCATAGGCTTCTGAAGACTTAATCTATGGATAAATGTTTTTCTCCGTAGTTTTGTTTTAGTTTTTATTTGAAATAGAACTAATCTCAAACTAACAGGAAAGTTGCAGGTACAGTATAATTAACTTTTTTTTCCTAAGCCATTTGAGAGTTTGTTGCTGACATGATGCACCATCACCCATGAATACTTCTGTGTGTATTTCCTACAGTGACATTTTCCTACATAATCATAATAAATATATTACTATCTAATCCTCACACTTCACCTACTGTCCTAATATGTCCTTTACAGAAAAAGAATCCAGTCCAAACCATGTGTTGCATTTAGTTGTCATTGTTCTTTACTCTTCATCAGTATGGAAGAGTTCTTTGGTCTTTTCCTTCACTTTTTAGACCTTGATATTTATGAAGATTACAGACCAGTGTTTTTTTCTAATTTTAAAAAAATTTTATTGGAGTATAGTTGATTTACAATGTTGTGTTAGTTTCAGGTGTACAGCAAAGTGAATCTATATGTATACATATACCCACTCTTTTTTAGATTGTTTTCCCAGATAGGTTATTACAGAGTATTGAGTAGAGTTCCCTGTGCTATACAGTAGGTCCTTATTAGTTATCTATTATACATATAGTAGTGTGTATATGTCAATCCCAAGCTTCCAATTTGTCCCTACCCCCCTTTATCCCCTGGTAACCATAAATTTATTTTCTACATCTGTAACTCTATTTCTGTTTTGTAGATAAGTTCATTTGTACCCTTTTTTTTATATTCCACATGTGATATCATATGATATTTGTCTGACTTACTTCACTTAGTATGACAATCTCTAGGTCCACCATATTGCTGCAAATGGCATTATTTTGTTCTTTTTTTAATGGCTGAGTAATATTTCCTTGTATATGTATATCCCATCTTTCTCCATTCATCTGTCGATGGACATTTATGTTGTTTCCATGTCTTGGCTATTGTAAATAGTGCTGCTATGAACATAAGCGTGCATGTATCCTTTCGAATTATAGTTTTGTCTGGGTATATGCCCCAGAGTGGGATTTCTGGATCATATGGCAACTCTATTTTTAGTTTTTTGAGGAAGCTCCATACTGTTTTCCATAGTGGCTGTACCACTTTACATTCCCACCAACAGTGTAAGTCCCTTTTCTCTACACCCTCTCCAGCATTTATTTGTAGAGATCTTAGTGATGGCCATCTGACCAGTGTGAGGTGGTATATACCTTATTGTAGTTGAGCATCTTTTCATGTGCCTGTTGGCCATTTGTGTCTCTTCTTTGGAGAAAGGTCTATTTGGGTCTTCTGCCCATGTTTCAATTGGGTTGTTTGGGTTTTTTTGTTGTTGAGTTGTATGAGCTGATTGTATATTTTGGAAATTAAGCCCTTGTCAGTTGCATCATTTGCAAATATTTTTTCCCAGTCTATAGGTTGTCTTTCATTTTGTTTGTGGTTTTCTTTGCTGTGAAAAATCTTATAAATTTGATTATGTCCCATTTGTTTATTTTTCCTTTTATTTCTATTGCCTTGGGAGACTGATCAAAGAAAACATTGGTACAATTTATGTCAGAGAATGTTTTGCCTATGTTCTTTTCTAGGAGTTTTATAGTGTTATATCTTATATTGAAGTCTTTATGTCATTTTGAGGGTTTTTTTGTGTGTATAGTGTGAGGGAGTGTTGTAACTTCATTGATTTACATGCAGCTGTCCAACTTTCCCAACACCACTCACTGAAGAGACTGTCTTTTCTCCATTGTATGTTCTTGCCTCCTTTGTCAAAGATTAAAATAAACTATAGGTGTGAGTCTATTTCTGGGCTCTCTGTTCTGCTCCATTGATCCATATGTCTGTTTTTGTGCCAGTACCACACTCTTTTGATTACTGTAGCTTTGTAATATTGTCTGAAGTTTGGGAGGGTTATGCCTCCGGCCTTGCAGAACAAACTGATTCTTAGTCTTCTTCAACGACTTTCAGATTAGCTTATTTCAAGTTTTAAGGTCCAAAGGTACTATTAGTTGGAGGAGAATTGACTTTAGGAAATATACTAATACCTCTAAAGTTAAAGGTTAACACATAGAAAATTTGTCTCATTCATTCACCAAATATGTGTTAAGCTCACAGGTTTGGGCAGTTCACCAGGCTAAATGCTGAAAAGATACTACTAAAGGCTGGTTCACAATCCCTTATCTACAATTTGGAAGTTTTCAAAACTGCAGTTTTCTTCTGAAATTTTGTGCCAAAATTCATTTGGTTGCAAAACTGGGTCTCAGCTAACATGAGGCTTTTTATGGTCTTTTTGTTTCCACTCAACTTGAATGTTTATGTATGTCATTGCCAAAATATTTATGTATTTGACTGAAAGGTAAAGATCCGGACCCACTAAGGGTATTTCATCTTAATGATTTATGCATCATTTTACCTTTTCAAAAGGTTGGGGGGAAAATCTGATTCTGAAACATTTCTGACTCCAAGCATGTCAAATAGGGATTGCAAATCTGTTCCCAAGGAATTTATAGACCTGTGCACATTTGAATCACCTGACCAGCTGTTAAAGCATGTCAGTACTCAATTGTCACTTAAGATCTTTTAAAACGGAAGTGCTGGGGTGGCATTAGTATGTTTTTTAAACTCCCCAGGTGATTCTAATATGTATCCAGGTTCGAGAGCTACTGTAATTGACATATAAATGATGGAATACTGATTGAGTGACTTTGGGAGTGCCTGCCAGAGTTCAGAATCCCATCCTTTAAGGGGTATGCTGAAAAAGTGCAATATGTTGAGAAGAGAGTGACCAGGAGAGTAGGGGGTGGACATTATGACCTAAGAAATCATGATATCAGAAAATAACTCAAGTAATTGGAAATATTAGATGGAGCAGAAAAGACTTAAGCAAAGTGTATATAATATCAGCCTATAGGATTGATTTTGTCTGCAGGGTTCCAGAAGATAAATCAAATTCTAGTTCAAAGAATCAGCTCTTGGTATAACAAAATTGACAAACCTCTGACCAGGCTCACCAAGAAGAAAAGACAGAAGACCCAAGTAAACAAAATAAGAAATGAAAGAGGAGAAACCACAACAGATACCACAGAAGTACAAAAAACCATAAGAGAATACTGTGAACAATTATATGCCAACAAATTTGACAAGTAAAGGAAATGGACAACTTTCTAGAAACATACATCCCAACAAAACTGAATCAAGAAGAAATACATAACTTGAACATACCAATCACTGGAAATGAAGTAGAATCTGTAAAAAAATAAATAAATAAATAGGGCTTCCCTGGTGGCGCAGTGGTTGAGAATCTGCCTGCTAATGCAGGGGACACGGGTTCGAGCCCTGGTCTGGGAGGATCCCACATGCCGCGGAACAACTAGGTCCGTGAGCCACAACTACTGAGCCTGCGCGTCTGGAGCCTGTGCTCCGCAACAAGAGAGGCCACCATAGTGAGAGGCCTGCGCGCCGCGATGAAGAGTGGCCCCTGCTTGCCACAACTAGAGAAAGCCCTCGCACAGAAACGAAGACCCAACACAGCCAAAAATAAATTAATTAATTAATAAACTCTTACCCCCAACATCTAAAATAAATAAATAAATAAAACTCCCTACAAACAAAAGTTCAGGACCAGATGGCTTCACTGGGGAATTCTACCAAACACACAAAGAAGAACTTGCACTGATCCTTCTAAAACTCTTCCAGAAGATTGAAGAGGAAGGAACACTTCCAAAGACATTCTGTGAAGCCACCATCACCCTGATACCAAAACCAGACAAAGACACTACCAAAAAAGAAAATTACAGGTCAGTATCTTTGGTGAATATAGATGTACAAATTCTCAACAAAATATTAGCAAACTGAATTCAACAACACATAAAAAAGGTCATACACTACAACCAAGTTGGATTCATTCCAGGGTCACGGGGTGGTTCAACATATGCAAATCAATCAATGTGATACACCACATCAACAAAAGAAAGGACAAAAACCGCATGATCGTCTCAATAGATGCAGAAAAAGCATTTGATAAAATTTCAACATTCATTCATGATAAAAACCCTTACAAAAGTTGGTATAGAGGGAACATATCTCAACATAATAAAAGCTATTTATGACAAGCCCACAGCTAACGTGATACTCAACAGTGAAAAGCTGAAAGCCTCCGTGCTAAAATCTGGACCAGGGCGAGGATGCCCACTCTCACCACTTTATTCAACATAGTCACAGCAATCAGACAGACCAGTTTTATAAAATGTCCCGCCATTTGTGTTTGTCTAATATGTCCTCACCACTAAATTTATGTTCTGTGCCTTTCTCAGAAATATCACAGAAATGCCAGGTTCCTGTCATTGAATCCTATCAGGTGGCACAAAACTTTGATTTATCTCATTGTATTCATTCCTGCTGTAACAAATTAGCACAAATTTAGTGAGTTAAAACCACAATTTATTTTACATTTTTGGAGATCAGAAGGCTGAAATGGGTTCACTGGGCTAAAATGGAGGTATCAGCATGGCTGAATTCCTTCCGGAGACTTTGGGGAAAATCTGTTTGCTTCCTTTTTTAGCTTCTAGAGGCTGCCTGTATTCCTCAGCTAGTGGCTTCTTTCCATCTTTTAAAAAAATATTTATTTATTTTTGGCTGCATTGGGTCTTCATTGCTATGTGTAGGCTTTCTCTAGTTGCGGTGAGCAGGGGTTACTGTTCGTTGCGGTGCGCGGGCTTTTCATTGCGTGGCTTCTCTTGTTGTGGAGCACCAGCTCTAGGCATGCGGGCTTCAGTAGTTGTGTCACGCGGGCTCAGTAGTTGTGACTCAGGGGCTCTAGAGCGCAGGCTCAGTAGTTGTGGTGCACGGACTTAGTTGCCCCACGGCATGTGGGATCTTCCTGGACCAGGGCTCGAACCCATGTCTCCTGTATTGGCAGGCGGATTCTTAACCACTGCGCCACCAGAGAAGTCCCTCCCTTTCATCTTTAAAAACAATAATCACATCACTGAATTCTGCTTTCATCATATCTTCTTCTCTGACTCCTTCTCCTGACCCCCTTTTCCACTTTTAAGGATCCTTTGATTACATTGGATTCACCTGGATAATCCAGCATACTCTTCCCACCTCAAGGTCCTTAACCTTAACCACATCTGCAAAGTTCTGTTTTCTATTTAAGGTAACATATTCACAGGTCTGGGAGTTAGGATGTGGAGTTTTATGTAGGGGTACATTATTCTACCTACCACGCTTATTTTTGATAATGTTCACTTTTATCACTTGATGAAGGTGGTGCCTGCCAGTTTTCTCCACTGTTTCTTTCATTCTTCCTCCCTCCCTGTTTCTTTCTATTTTTTAACTATTCATTTATTTATTTAGGCTGTTCCTGGTCTTAGTTGCAGGCACGCGGGGTATTTGTTGCGGCATTCGGACTTCTTAGTTGCGGCATGCGAACTCTTAGTTGTGGCATAATGCGGGATCTAGTTCCCTGACCAGGGATTGAAACTGGGCCCCCTGCAGTGGGAGTGCAGAGTCTTTCCCACTGGACCACCAGGGAAGGCCCTCCCTCCCTCTTTCTTTCTCTCTCCCTTTTCTTCTTTCTTCCTTCCTCCCTCCCTTCCTTCTCTTCCTTTATTTCTTTGACTCATGGGTTTTTATGGATTATAAAATAAATTTTAAATTGTTATTTATAAAAATTATAAAGTTAGTAAGCAAGCAAACAAACAAACCTCTTTTCCAGGCTCATTTTGTACTTCCCTTGCCCCACTTTATGAATTAGCCATTTCTCCAAAAAGCTCTGGTTCTCGTTTAGTGGAGGGCAGTATTTAGAAGTCTAGAACTGGGCACCAAGTGTGGTCATTACTCTTGGAACATTGCTGTTCCCAGACCTCTCAGTGGACAGAAATTTATAATGTCAGCACAAAGAGACTTGTGTAAGAGTAGTTACGGAGCTTTACTCTTAAAAGCTCAAAGCTGGAAACAGCACAGATGTCTACCAGCAGGAGAGTGCATGAAAATTGTGGTATATTCATACAATGGAATATTGCTTAGCAAAAATTCAAAAAATAAATGAACAAATGATAAATTCTATCACATGGATAAATCTCAAAATCATTTTGTTGAGTGAAAGAATCCAGATACAGACAAGAACACCCTGGATGAATCCATTTATATGAAGTTCAAGAGCAGACAAAACTAAACTATGGTAAAGTAGACCAGAATAGTGGCTCCCTGTGAGGACTGGAGTTGAGTGGAAGATACACAAAGTAATTTGCTACCATTATGAAAATACTTTCTCTTAATGGGAAGTTGGTTATATGGTACATCCATTGAATTGTGCATGTAAGATTTGTATATTTCACTGTATGTAAAATTTAACCCAACTAAAAAAAAAAAAAAACATAAGTGGTGGGCTGACTCAGCTCAGCAGAGAGCCTTTTATGCCTTGTCTTGCTCTTTCTTCCTAGGAAAAATTATGTAACTTTGAGTGTGGAAGCCATGACATAAGGAGGGCAGAATTAAAAGATGGAATGTAAGTTCCTTATAACTTTGTAGGACCACATAGCATTCCCCAACTGTGTACCTCCAGAATTTGTGTGTGTGTGTGTGTGTGTGTGTGTGTGTGTGTATGTGTGAGAGAGAGAGACAGAGACAGTGAAACACAGAGACAGAGAAAGAAGAGAGAGAAAGAGATTGAGATCCTGATGGGTTTTAGCTATTATAATTGAGCCTCAGTTCTAGCAGCCCAAACCATTTCCCAATGGATACACTTCCCCTGATCTCTTTTTCTCTCATCTTGTTTGGTCACGAGTACAGTATTTCTAAACCTAAATGTACTATAAGTCCCGAGGGAGAATTAAGCAGTTTTCACACATGACAGTAATTGCCTGTCCCTAAAGCATGATCCACAGAATGTCAGTGTTACAAAAGAAAGATATTTCATGTCCAGATAAACTATATTAGGCTTTTATGTATGAGTCATTATAAATTATTGAGAATTGTAAATTCCCACCAGGGGAGTACATTCTACTCATTTCTGATGTATTTCTTAGTCACTGAAGCATTTTTTCAATGGTGCATTGGGCTGGATCAGAATATATGTTTGGAAACATCGTCCAGTGTGAGACGTGGAATAAAATGCTAGCTGTAAACAGCATTTCTTGGGATTGGCCATCTTCCCCACCTACCCCTCCTCACTTCAGTAGGTTATGTAGCTGGCTTCAATTTGCTGTCATAGACCAATCTTACTTAAAGAATGTGTTTCTTACCTTGGCAGAACTATAGAAAAGCTCCCTAATTAAGACAGAGAAGAATTTTAAATCCTCTCAGTGCAGTGGCCTCACATCTGTCCTGCCTGTTTTGCCCTTCCCTTTCAGTTCCTTAATTCCTGCTGATCTGGGCTTCTGATCTGATGTCCAGGGCTTCTGTAAATATTGAGCATGCACACAGCAAAACTGTAGCAGGTACCATTCACGTAGTTGGTGATGTGAAAGCACCCCCTGGAATGTATAGTGGGGCAGCCCTAGTCCTACTCTGACTCTTGGTTCCTGCCTGCACTGTTTTCTCACCGACTCCATGTTCTAGGTTTCACTATGCATGAATTGTGACTTCTGTTCGCTTTTCTAGTTTCTCACTCTTTTTAGTTTTCTTATCCTTACTTTCATCTTGTATATGTTTTTGAGCTTCTGATATGTTCATCTGGGAACAAACTATGGCTAATGTTTATTCCATATCCAGGTACTAACCCTTCTCGATCATCCCCCTTTTTCTCACAAATTCTCTTCTGCTTAAAATAGTCTTTTGCCCAGATGACAGTTCAGAGACATCTGAGGGAAGGCTAAAGGAGGAATTTTTGAAACTCACTGTTTCTATGTGTTGTGAATACTTAGCAGGGAAGGTGAGCTCCTTTCCTTCTCAGTAAGACTTTAGATTGTTTGTTGAGAATTAAAATTTTAAAAAGATCATAGGACAGAATAGAAAAATCTTCTCTAAAAAGGAAGAATGGTTGCCCAGCAGGTAACATTGAACTGTAACTTGATTGACTATATTTAGTAGCTAAAGAAAGAACATGACAGTCAGATGGTGTGGGGGCTTGGCCAACCCTGAAATTTCAGAAAAGAATCAAAGATTGACTGTGCGTAGGGACAGGACGCTTTGGCCCAGAGACAGCATGGAACTGACACCACTCATTCCAAGGTTATGGTCACCAAGAAATGTTTTGATTATAATTTAGCTTCCCATGTATTGTTCCTATAGGTAAAGTATGTGTAGGCCATAGCACCCAGGAGCAGTAAACCTTTCCTTTGCAAATTAATATACTTGAAATTGAGTTTATGTGTCAGTCTTTACGAGCTGGATTAATGAGATGCTGCATGGTGTACTGACAAATAAGGTTTTTTTTTTAATTGAAGTATAGTTGATATACAATGTTCTGTTAATTTCTGCTGTATAGCAAAGTGATTCAGTTATACATATATATACATTCTTTTTTATATTCTTTTCCATTATGGTTTATCTCAGGATATTGAATATAGTTCCCTGTGTTAGTAGGACCTTGTTGTTTATCCATTCTGTATATAATAGTTTGAAGTTACTGCATCTGCTAACCCCAACCTCCCACTCCATCCCTCCCCAATCTCCCTCCCCCTTGGCAACCACAAGTCTGTTCTCTATGTCTGTGAGTCTGTTTCTGTTTCACAGATAGGTTCATTTGTGTCGTATTTTAGATCCCACATAAAAGTGATATGGTACTTGTCTTTCTCTTTCTGACTTCGTATGATAAGCTCTAGGTCCATCCATGTTGCTGCAAATAGCATTATTTCATTCTTTTTTATGGATGAGTGTTATTCCATTGTATATACGTACCACGTCTTCTTTTTTTAATTAATTAATTAATTTATTTATTTATTGGCTGCGTTGGGTCTTTGTTGCTGCATGCAGGCTTTCTCTAGTTGCGGCGAGCGGGGGCTACTCTTCCTTGCGGTACGTGGGCTTCTCATTGCGGTGGCTTCTCTTGTTGCAGAGCATGGGCTCTAGGTGTGCGGGCTTCAATAGTTGTGGCACGCTGGCTCAGTAGTTGTGGCTCACGGGCTCTAGAGCGCAGGCTCAGTAGTGTGGCGTGTGGGCTTAGTTGCTTCGTGGCATGTGGCATCTTCCCGGACCAGGGATCGAACTGTGTGCCCTGCATTGGTAGGCGGATTCTTAACCACTGTGTCACCAGGGAAGTCCCTACCATGTCTTCTTTATCCATTCATCTGTCAATGGACATTTAGGTTGTTTCCATGTGTTGGCTATTGTGACTAGTTCTGCTATGAACATAGGGGTGCATGTATCTTTTTGAGTTATAGTTTTATCTGGATATATTCGTAGGAGTGGGATTGCTGGCTTATATGGTAGTTCTATTTTTAGTTTTTTGAGGAATCTCCGTACTGTTTTCCATAGTGGCTGCACCAACTTACATTCCAACCAACAGTGAAGGAGGGTTCCCTTTTCTCCACACCCTCTCCAGTATTTATTATTTGTAGACTTTTTAATGATGGCCATTCTGACCAGTGTGAAGTGGTGCATCATTGTAGTTTTGAGACAAATGAGGGTTTTGAGCTTTCAAGACTGACAGCTAAGCCTTGTGAGGCATTTACCAAGGTAACGCCACCTTGTGGGGAGCTGAAGGAGTAGCTAGCTGCTCTACCCTAGTCATCTTTTCTCCAACTGCTGCCATGCTTGTGGGCACATTTTCTTCAGATTTCTTGTCTATGTAACTCTGATTACTCAAGTGTGTAAGTATTAATGCCATACCAGTACGCATGTACTTTCACCACCTCTGGCTTTTTTCCATTTTGGGGTGAACATATCA
Source organism: Stenella coeruleoalba (assembly GCF_951394435.1). Classification (NCBI taxonomy): domain Eukaryota; kingdom Metazoa; phylum Chordata; class Mammalia; order Artiodactyla; family Delphinidae; genus Stenella; species Stenella coeruleoalba. The sequence goes on along the minus strand of NC_137155.1, from coordinate 29,318,164 downwards.
ACAGGAAACAGAGGGATATTACAATCACACGTGGGAAATTTAGATAAAAGAAAGGATTTCCTAACGTGTACTTTGAAAAGTTTTGTTGCTTTATTTTTATTTCAATGTAATTTTATTTATTTATTTTAGGAAAAGAGTTTAGGTACCAGTTTGCATGAAATAGCTCTTTGTCTAGTCCACAGATCCTCAAGTTTATTGTTCCCATTGATATTATATGTATGATTCTGAGCAAGGATCTCTGCCAGTTGCTGTTTAGGTTTGGGGGTGGGTTTTCTCTCACAAAATTAGGTGTGAAAATAGGAAATTGATGTTTATTTATTTAATTTACACAACTTCCTCTGAGTTTTGCTAAATTCCTGATTCCACGTTGATAAGAGACACCTAGGTAATTTCCTTTTATTCCAGCCTTTCTCTGTGGAGACGTCTGAATCAATGTACAACTGTTTTAGTTGCTGTGATGTAGATAACCACCCAGTCTCTTCAGCATCATAATCTGTCCTATTTTTAGATTGCCAAAATAATTATCTTGGCTGTGTTACTGTGTTATTCAGTGATATTTTATGACCATAATTAAATTGTTTAGATTTCAATTGCCCATAATCTAAGTGAAAAACAGAGTATTTGATGGATTAACTCATTGATGATTATAGTATCATTTGGATTTTTGAAAGGATCACATTCCATCTCATATGGGAGAATACTCGTAGGTTTACTGCCAGAAATGAGTTAAATGAAACTTTTAAACTTTAACGTGAAAGAAAGAAGTCCATGTGGAATGGCTACAAGAATAGATCTACTTCTGATTTTGTTAACGTTGAGAATGTTCAACTTTGCACGTAGAGTAGCAATCATTTAGTGGTACCAAATTGTCACAGATCACTTTTGTTATACTAGGATCAAGAAAGCTCATTATGGCAGCAACTGGACCAGGGCCTGCTTGCTGAGCCTTTTTGGCCTCCCCCCAGAGTCATGTAATTTCCTCTGGAAAGCTGTGTTAACTCAGACTCCAAGTTGTCTGTATTCTGATTTAGAGAAAACTCAGGGAGACCAGATCATCACTCAGGTACTAATGCTGTGTAAAGTGTTTCTCAAACCCCGGGAATGTAAAAATCTCTTTCAGAGAAACCAGTTTCCATGGACCCTCAGTGATGACAAATATTATTATATAAATACAACCATAAAACTAGATTTAAGCTCTTTATGTGTATAGATCTTGCACATTCATAATCTCAAAGTAAATTCACAAATTAAATACAAAAAGTAATGAAAACCAATTCACTTCAAATTAACAAGACTTAATGAGAAAGATGCTATTCCTTTCCTAGAAGTACATTGTTATTTGCAACATAAATATGGTATTGAACCATATAATACACGTTCTTTTGAATTTAGTACGCCTATCATTTGATCACTCAATTCTTCTGCTACATTTCTCTATTGCAGTCATTTTGCAACCTCAGATATAATCGCTGCTGGTCTTAGGGAGCTCCCTGGTGGTGTGACACCCCACCCTCTTTCCCAAAGAGTCAGAGTTCCCGATAATCATACCCTCCTCAGGCTAGGGTTGCTACACTTCTCCAATCATAGTCACAACTGGGAAAGAGAGAAACCAAGAGTTACCCAAGTGGATCCCCTAAATTTCACACTTATTCCGCCTTGCTGTGATTGTGTCATAGTACCCTATATCTCCTGCTTATCATGGTCTTTTACCTGTGATGAGATGATGACTCCTCTCCATGTCTGTAGACAGAAGGAGCCCCAAGAGCTCAGGTGACATCTGTGGCTTTTAGTTCAATAGGATTCTTGCTGTGTTGCCTGGTAAGTGTGCTCCCTGCAGAGCACAGAGTTGAGAAGATGAAATGCTTCTAAGTCCTCCCAAATTTTGGGGAGTGATGATGGAAAGTGAGGCCATTCCTGCCTCCACACTTGGTTCCTGAGCCCATGTATTCTTATTGAGAACACAGAACCATGTAAAGTGCTCTGATTCAAAACATATATTGTGTCCTAGAAAAATAGTGCCTCAGAGGATATTACCTCTAAGCCTCAGCTGTGTCTTTACAAGACCATTCCATTCCTCATTCAGGCTGACAACCTCCAGGTGGTGAAGTGTGTGATGTGACCAGTGTATCCACTGCTCGTGGACTCACTCCCATGCTTCCTTTGCTGTAAAGTGTGTTCCCTGGTCAGATGCTATGTTGTGTAAGATTCCATGCCTATGGATCAGGCATAGTGGTGCTAGCTGAATTCTTGAGGGCAGAAAAAGAAAATACATACTGATAATAGGGGTCTATTTCTATGTGAAAGAATCGCTGGCCCTTCCATCGTGGAAGAAGTCCAATAAAGTCAACTTGCTACCAAGTGACCAGTTGGTCTCCTTAAAGACTAGTGCTATACTAAGGGCACAGCTTTGGTCTCTGTCTGTGGCAGGTAAGACATTCAGAGGCAGCAGTGGGAGTCTAGGCTGTAGATACCCATGCGTAACCTTCATCTCTACTGCCTTGACTGCTTCATTGTTAAACATCTTGGCTAACCCTGGGGTGGCTGCTGAACAAGCCTGGCCAACATCAACCAGTCAGTTCATTTTGTCTAAAATGTTTAGTGTCTCTTTTATAGTGGATACTTTGTGGTGGGTGTTAATATGTACTATAAAGATCTTCACTCTTTGTGTTCACTTTTGTTTATCTATCCATATATGCTTTCTTGCACGACTCAGGGTACAAAATATTGGGTTCTCCAGGAAGCAGATGCTGAGATGGAGTTAGGAGTTTAAAAGGGTTTATTGAGGAGTTACATCTATGAAAGAAAAGTGGAAAAAGGCAAGATTGCACAGGGAGAGCCATCAAATCATGAAGCAGAGTTGACAAAGTTTCTGCCAGCCCAATGGGTTGTTATGGTACAAAGATTAGCAGTTAGAGGAGTCATGCATTTTGTAGACATGGTTAAGCTCTTGTACTACTGCCTTTCTCCATCATCATTGCCTTGGGACCAGCCCAAGAAGAGTATGCCTTTATCTTGAAACGTGAGATGGATGCTGATGGAGCCAACAGCCAAACACCGTCAGCTTGCCATTCTTTACAGTTGCATGGCGAATGATTTTTTGAAGCAAGTGGTGTCTGAGCAGTGTTTTCAGTGTCTGCCACAATGAGGCAGTTGTAACACTGGGTCTGGGGCTCAGATGACTTGTCTGGGACAAGGATACAACTTTGTGGTCTGCATTGCAAGGGCTAGTGCAATAGAGTGTCATCAAACCACTGTGTATATGAGAAATTTCCTAGGAAAAAAAAGTGAGGAGTGAGATGAAGACAGCATCTGAGACTGATATTGAGGGGACGCCAACATTTAATGGCCAAGTAGAAGAGAATAAGCCTGCAATTAAGACATAAGTTGGGGTGATTAGAAAGGTAGGAGGCTCACAGGAGAGAGCAGACTCAAAAAATCCAAGAAAAGAGAGTGTAATTGGCCCAACTGTTGAAGGCTGTGAGAGATCAAGTAATGTAATCCAAGGATTGAAAAACATCAGTTGAAATTAGTGACATGGAGCTTATTGGTGATGATAATGATAGGGCAGAAGCCAAATTCCAGGAGATTGAGAGATGTGTGGGGGAGGTGAGAAGGTGGAGATAAGGAGCATAGATAAATCTTTGGAAAAATATAGGCTTTAAAGATTGATTTTAATGATGTATTTAAAAAATTTATTGGAGTATAGTTGATTTACAATGTGTGTTAGTTTCAGGTGCACTGCACAGTGAATCAGTTATACATATATCCACTCTTTTTTTGTTTTTGTTTTTGTTTTGGCTGTGTTGGGTCTTCATTGCTGCACGTGGGCTTTTTCTAGTTGTGGCGCACGGGCTTCTCATCGCGGTGGCTTCTCTTGTTGCAGAGCACGGGCTCTAGGCAGACGGGCTCAGTAGTTGTGGCACGCGGGCTTAGTTGCTCCGCAGCATGTGGGATCTTCCTGGACCAGGGCTCGAACCTGTGGCCCCTGCATTGGCAGGTGGATTCTTAACCACTGCGCCACCAGGGAAGCCCCATATGTCCACTCTTTTATGATGTACTTTTTGAAAGTCCAAATATATATGTAGCTCTAGGTGACCAGCCAAAAATGTGAACAGGAATAGCAATTATATTATTACTCTTAAGGGAATTGCATCTCTTTCAAATTCTATTCTGTATTATCTTAGTTACTTTGAAAACTGTCTATTCCAGAACTTTAAATTTTAACTCAAGTATTTAACTAATAGATGTAAAAAGTAGTTGGAAAAATAAGTATATAACATAGATAATAAAAACAATAAAGAAAGCATTGTTTCAGCATTTTTTCACATAGCAGTAAATTTAGCATTATCTATATGTAGCCTTACCTTTCAGAGTAAAATAAAAATTAAATGGGACCTTTCCGGAACTACAGACAAACTTATTTGTAGCTATTTAATAGTTCAGTTACACTGAGACAATTACATTGAAGTAAGGGCATTTAATATGTTAGAACAATTAGTATGTTAGAAGGATTCTATCTGGGTAAGACAAATGACCAAGTGGCAAAAATTAAAGACAAAGAAGAATTATTGAAAGCAGCAAGGGAAAAATGACAAATAACATACAAGGGAACTCCCATAAGGTTAACAGCTGATTTCTCAGCAGAAGCTCGACAAGCCAGAAGGGAGTGGCACCATATATTTAAAGTGATGAAAGGGAAGAACGTACAACCAAGATTACTCTACCCGGCAAGGATCTCTTTCAGATTCGATGGAGAAATTAAAAGCTTTACAGACAAGCAAAAGCTAAGAGAATTCAGTACCACCAAACCAGCTCTACAACAAATGCTAAAGGAACTTCTCGAAGTGGGAAGCACAAGAGAAGAAAAGGACCTACGAAAACAAACGCAAAACAATTAAGAAAATGGTCATAGGAACATACATATCGATAATTACCTTAAACGTGAATAGATTAAATGCTCCAACCAAAAGACACAGGCTTGCTGATTGGATGCAAAAACAAGACCCATCTATATGCTGTCTACAAGACACCGACTTCAGACCTAGGGACACATACAGACTGAAAGTGAGGGGATGGAAAAAGATATTACATGCAAATGGAAATGAAAAGAAAGCTAGAGTAGCAATACTCATATCAGATAAAATAGACTTTAAAATAAAGAATGTTACAAGAGACAAGGATACTACATAATGATCAAGGGATCAATCCAAGAAGAAGATATAACAATTATATATGCACCCAACATAGGAGCACCTCAATACATAAGGCAACTGCTAACAGCTGTACAAGAGGAAATTGACAGTAACACAATAACAGTGGGGGACTTTAACACCTCACTTACACCAATGGACAGATCATCCAAACAAAAAATTAATAAGGAAACACAAGCTTTAAATGACACAATAAACCAGATAGATTTAATTGATATTTATAGGACATTCCATCCAAAAACAGCAGGTTACACTTTCTTCTCAAGTGCACACGGAACATTCTCCAGGATAGATCACATCTTGGGTCACAAATCAAGCCTTGGTAAATTTAAGAAAATGAAATCATATCAAGCATCTTTTCTGGCCACAACACTATGAAATTAGTAATGAATTACAGGGAAAAAGAACATAAAAAACAACAAACACATGGAGGCTAAACAATACGTTATTAAATAACTAAGAGATCACTGAAGAAATCAAAGAGGAAATCAAAAAATACCTAGAGACAAATGACAGTGAAAACACGATGATCCAAAGCCTATGGGATGCAGCAAAAGCAGTTCTAAGAGGGAAGTTTATAGCTATACAAGCCTACCTCAGGAAACAAGAAAAATCTCAAATAAACAATCTAACCTTACCCCCAAAGGAACTAGAGAAAGAAGAACAAAGAAAACCCCAAGTTAGCAGAAGGAAAGAAATCATAAAGATCAGAGCAGAAATAAATGGAATAGAAACAAAGAAGACAATAGCAAAAATCAATCAAACAAAAAGCTGGTTCTTTGAGAAGATAAACAAAATTGATAAACCATTAGCCAGACTCATCAAGAAAAAGAGGGAGAGGACTCAAATCAATAAAATTAGAAACGAAAAAGGAGAAGTTACAATGGACACTGCAGAAACACAAAGCATCCTAAGAGACTACTACAAGCAACTCTGTGCCAATAAAATGGGCAACCTGGAAGAAATGGACAAATTCTTAGAAAGGTATAACCTTCCAAGACTGAATCGGGAAGAAATAGAAAATATAAAGAGACCTATCAAAAGTAATGAAGTTGAAACTGTGATTAAAAATCTTCCAACGAACAAAAGTCCAGGACCAGGTGGCTTCACAGGTGAATTCTATCAAACATTTAGAGAAGAGCTAACACCCATCCTTCTCAAACTCTTCCAAAAAATTGCACAGGAAGGAACACTCCCAAACTCATGAGGCCACCATCACCCTGATACCAAAACCAGACAAAGATACTACAAAATAAGAGAATTACAGACCAATATCACTAATGACTATAGATGCAAAAATCCTCAACACAATAGTAGCAAACATAATCCAACAACACATTAAAAGGATCATACACTATGATCAAGTGGGATTTATCCCAGGGATGCAAGGATTCTTCAGTATACACAAAGCAATCAATGTGATACACCATATTAACAAATTGAAGGAAAAAAACATATGATCATCTCAATAGATGCAGAAAAAGCTTTTGAACAAAATTCAACACCCATTTATAATAAAAATTCTCCAGAGAGTGGGCATAGAGGAAACCTATCTCAACGTAATAAAGGCCATATACGACAAACCCACAGCAAACATCATTCTCAATGGTGAAAAACTGAAAGCATTTCCTCTAAGATCAGGAACAAGACAAGGATGTCCACTCTCACCACTATTACTCAACATAGTTTTGGAAGTTCTAACCACGGAAATCAGAGAAGAAAAAGAAATAAAAGGATTAGAAATTGGAAAAGAAGAAGTAAAACTGTCACTGTTTGCAGATGACATGACACTATACATAGAGAATTTTAAAGATGTCACCAGAAAACTACTAGAGCTAATCAATGAATTTGGTAAACTTGCAGGATACAAAATTAATGCACAGAAATCTCTTGCATTCCTATACATTAATGCTGAAAAATCTTAAAAGAGAAATTAAGGAAACACTCCCATTTACCATTGCAACAAAAAGAATAAAATACCTAGGAATAAACCTACCTGGAGAGACAAAAGACCTGTATGCAGAAAACTATAAGACACTGCTGAAAGAAATTGAAGATGATACCAACAGATAGACATACCATGTTCTTGGATTGGAAGAATCAACATTTTGAAAATGACTATACTACCCAAAACAATCTACAGATTCAATGCAATCCCTATGAAGCTACCAATGGCATTTTTCACAGAACTAGGACAAAAAATTTCACAACTTGTATGGAAACACAAAAGACCCCGAATAGCCAAAGCAATCTTTAGAAAGGAAAACGGAGCTGGAGGAATCAGGCTCCCACACTTCAGATTAGACTACAAAGTTACAGTAATCAAGACAATATGGTACTGGCACAAAAACAGAAATATAGGTCAATGGAACTGGATAGAAAGCCTAGAGATAAACCCATGCATCTATGGTCAACTAATCTATGACAAAGGAGGCAAGGATATACAATGGAGAAAAGACAGTCTCTTCAATAAGTGATGCTGGGAAAACTGTACAGCTACATGTAAAAGAATGAAATTAGAACACTCCCTAACACCATACACAAAAATAAACTCAAAATGGATTAAAGCCCTGAATGTAAGACCGGGCACTATAAAACTCTTAGAGGAAAACATAAGAAGAACACTGTTTGACATAAATCACAGCAAGATATTTTTGATCCACCTCCTAGAGTAATGGAAGTAAAAACAAAAATAAACAAACGGGACCTAATGAAACTTAAAACTTTTGCAAAGCAAAGGAAACTAGAAAGAAGTCGAAAACACAACCCTCAGAAGGGAGAAAATATTTGCAAACAAATCAGCAGACAAAGGATTAATCTCCAAAATATATAAACAGCTCATGTAGCTCAATATTCAAAAAACAAACAACCCAATCCAAAAATGGGCAGAAGACCTAAATAGACATTTCTCCAAAGAAGTCATACAGATGACCAAGAAGCACGTGGAAAACTGCTCAATGTCACTAATTATTAGAGAAATGCAAATCAAAACTACAATGAGGTAGCACCTCACACCAGTTAGAATGGGCATCATCAGAAAATCTACAAACAACAAATGCTAGGGAGGGTGAGGAGAAAAGGGAATCATCTTGCACTGTTGGTGGGAATGTAAATTGATACAGCCACTATGGAGAATAGTATGGAGGTTCCTTAAAAAACTAAAAGTAGAACTACCATATGATCTAGAAATCCCACTACTGGGCATATACCCTGAGAAAACCATGATTCAAAAAGACACATACACCCCAGTGTTCATTGCAGCACTATTTTACAATACCCAGGACATGGAAGCAACCTAAATGCCCATTGACAGATGAATGGATAAAGAAGATGTGGTACATATACACAATGGAGTATTACTCAGCCACGAAAAGGAACAGAATTGATTCATTTGTAGAGACGTGGATGGATCTAGAGACTGTCATACGGAGTGAAGGAAGTCAAAAAGAGAAAAACAAATATCATATATTAACGCATATATGTGGAATCTAGAAAAATGGTACGGATGAACCGGTTTGCAGGGCAGAAATTGAGACACAGATGTACAGAACCTACGTATGGACACCAAGAGGGGAAAGTGGTGGGGAAGTGGGTGGTCGTGGTGGGATGAATTGGGAGACTGGGATTGACATATATACAGTAATATGTATAAAATGGATAAGTAATAAGAACCTGCTGTTTAAAAAAAAAATGAAATAAAATTTAAAAAAAAAGAAAGAAATCCTAGATCAAGGTGAAAAAAAGAAAAAAACAGACTTAAATGCACCAGTATATATCCATGAAACACATGGAATGAATGGGCGAGGGAGGATATTGGAATGAAAATTGTGATACTCTAAGAGGAGGAAGAAAGAGGAAATGTTCAGTATGGCATCCAAACCAAGTCTACAAGTTATTTTATATGTTGATTAGTATAAATTTTTAAATATTAGCGTAGTATGTGTTTAATATTAACATAGTGTAAGTTCTTTAACATGTTGATTAATGTCATCCTTGAAGTTACAGGCATTTTTTTTTAACATCTTTATTAGAGTATAATTCCTTTAAAATGGTGTGTCAGTTTCTGCTTTATAACAAAGTGAATCAGTTATACATATGTCCCCATATGTCTTCCCTCTTGCATCTCCCTCCCTCCTACCCTCCCTATCACACCCCTCTAGGTGGTCACAAAGCACCGAGCTGATCTCCCTGTGGTATGTGGCTGCTTCCCATTAGCTATCTGTTTTACGTTTGGTAGTGTATATGTGTCCATGCCACTCTCTCACTTTGTCGCAGGTTACCCTTCCCTCTCTCCGTATCCTCAAGTCCATTCTCTAGTAGGTCTGCATCTTTATTCCCGTCTTGCCCCTAGGTTCTTCTGACCATTTTTTTCCTTTTTTTTAGATTCCATATATATGTGTTAGCATACAGTATTTGCTTTTCTTTTTCTGACTTACTTCACTCTGTATGACAGTCTCTAGGTCCATCCACCTCACTACAAATAACTCAGTTTCATTCATTTTTATGGCTGAGTAATATTCCATTGTATATATGTGCCACATCTTCTTTATCCATTCATCTGTTGATGGACACTTAGGTTGCTTCCATGTCCTGGCTATTGTAAATAGAGCTGCAATGAACATTTTGGTACATGACTCTTTTTGACTTATGGTTTTCTCAGGGTATATACCCAGTAGTGGGATTGCTGGGTCGTATGGTAGTTCTACTTTTAGTTTTTTAAGGAACCTCCATAGTGTTCTCCATAGTGGCTGTATCAATTTACATTCCCACCAACAGTGCAAGAGGTTTCCGTTTTCTCCACACCCTCTCCAGCATTTATTGTTTCTAGACTTTTTGATGATGGCCATTCTGACTGGTGTGAGATGATATCTCATTGTAGTTTTGATTTGCATTTCTCTAATGATTAGTGATGTTGAGCATTCTTTCATGTGTTTGTTGGCACTCTGTATCTTCTTTGGAGAAATGTCTATTTAGGTCTTCTGCCCAGTTTTGGATTGGGTTGTTTGTTTTTTTGTTATTAAGCTGCATGAGCTGCTTATAAATTTTGGAGATTAATCCTTCGTCAGTTGCTTCATTTGCAAATATTTTCTCCCATTCTGAGGGTTGTCTTTCAGTCTTCTTTATGGTTTCCTTTGCTGCACAAAAGCTTTTAAGTTTCATTAGGTCCCATTTGTTTACTTTTGTTTTTATTTCCATTTCTCTAGGACGTGGGTCAAAAAGGACCTTGCTGTGATTTATGTCATAGAGTGTCCTGCCTACGTTTTCCTCTAAGAGTTTGATAGTTTCTGGCCTTACCTTTAGGTCTTTAATCCATTTTGAGCTTATTTTTGTGTATGGTGTCAGGGAGTGATCTAATCTCATACTTTTACATGTAGCTGTCCAGCTTTCCCAGCACCACTTATTGAATAGGCTGTCCTTTCTCCACTGTACATTCCTGCCTCCTTTGTCAAAGATAAGGTGACCATATGTGCGTGGGTTTATCTCTGGGCTTTCTATCCTGTTCCATTGATCTATATTTCTGTTTTTGTGCCAGGACCATACTGTCTTGATTACTGTAGCTTTGTAGTATAGTCTGAAGTCAGGAAGCCTGATTCCTCCAGCTCTGTTTTTCGTTCTCAAGATTGCTTTGGCTATTCGGGGTCTTTTGTGTTTCCATACAAATTGTGAAATTTTTTGTTCTAGTTCTGTGAAAAATGCCAGTGGTAGTTTGATAGGGATTGCATTGAATCTGTAGATTGCTTTGGGTAGTAGAGTCATTTTCACAATGTTGATTCTTCCAATCCAAGAACATGGTATATCTCTCCATCTATTTGTATCATCTTTAATTTCTTTCATCAGTGTCTTATAATTTTCTGCATACAGGTCTTTTGGCTCCTTAGGTAGGTTTATTCCTAGATATTTTATTCTTTTTGTTGCAGTGGTATTGAAGAATCCTTGCATTCCTGGAATAAACCCCACTTGATCATGGTGTATGATCCGTTTAATGTGCTGTTGGATTCTGTTTGCTAGTATTTTGTTGGGGATTTTTGCATCTATGTTCATCAGTGATATTGGCCTGTAGTTTTCTTTCTTTGTGACATCCTTGTCTAGTTTTGGTATCAGGATGATGATGGTGGCCTCGTAGAATGAGTTGGGGAGTGTTCCTCCCTCTGCTATATTTTGGAAGAGTTTGAGAAGGATAGGTGATAGCTCTTCTCTAAATGTTTGGTAGAATTCGCCTGTGAAGCCATCTGGTCCTGGGCTTTTGCTTGTTGGAAGATTTTTAATCACAGTTTCAATTTCAGTGCTTGTGATTGGTCTGCTCATATTTTCTATTTCTTCCTGATTCAGTCTTGGCAGGTTGTGTCTTTCTAAGAATTTGTCCATTTCTTCCAGGTTGTCCATTTTATTGGCATAGAGTTGCTTGTAGTAATCTCTCATGATCTTTTGTATTTCTGCAGTGTCAGTTGTTACTTCTCCTTTTTCATTTCTAATTCTATTGATTTGAGTCTTCTCCCTTTTTTTCTTGATGAGTCTGGCTAATGGTTTATCAATTTTGTTTATCCTTTCAAAGAACCAGCTTTTAGTTTTATTGATCTTTGCTATCATTTCCTTCATTTCTTTTTCATTTATTTCTGATCTGATTTTTATGATTTCTTTCCTTCTGCTAACTTTGGGGTTTTTTTGTTCTTCTTTCTCTAATTGCTTTAGCTGCAAGGTTAGGTTGTTTATTCGAGATGTTTCCTGTTTCTTAAGGTAGGATTGTATTGCTATAAACTTCCCTCTTAGAACTGCTTTTGCTGCATCCATAGATTTTGAGTCGTCATGTCTCCATTGTCATTTGTTTCTAGGTATTTTTTGATTTCCTCTTTGATTTCTTCAGTGATCACTTCGTTATTAAGTAGTGTATTGTTTAGCCTCCATGTGTTTGTATTTTTCACAGATCTTTTCCTGTAATTGATATCTAGTCTCATAGCATTGTGCTCGGAAAAGATACTTGATACAATTTCAATTTTCTTAAATTTACCAAGGCTTGATTTGTGACCCAAGATATGATCTATCCTGGAGAATGTTCCATGAGCACTTGAGAAAAATGTGTATTCTGTTGTTTTGGGATGGAATGTCCTATAAATATCAATTAAGTCCATCTCGTTTAATGTATCATTTAAAGCTTGTGTTTCCTTATTTATTTTCATTTTGGATGATCTGTCCATTGGTGAAAGTGGGGTGTTAAAGTCCCCTACTATGAATGTGTTACTGTCGATTTCCCCATTTATGGCTGTCAGTATTTGCCTTATGTATTGAGGTGCTCCTATGTTGGGTGCATAAATATTTACAATTGTTATATCTTCTTGGATCGATCCCTTGATCATTATGTAGTGTCCTTCTTTGTCTCTTCTAATAGTCTTTGTTTTAAAGTCTATTTTGTCTGATATGAGAATTGCTACTCCAGCTTTCTTTTGGTTTCCATTTGCATGAAATACCTTTTTCCATCCCCTTACTTTCAGTCTGTATGTGTCTCTAGGTCTGAAGTGGGTCTCTTGTAGACAGCAAATATATGCGTCTTGTTTTTGTATCCATTCAGCCAATCTGTGTCTTTTGGTGGGAGCATTTAGTCCATTTACATTTAAGGTAATTATCGATATGTGTGTTCCCATTCCCATTTTCTTAATTGTTTTGGGTTCGTTATTGTAGGTCTTTTCCTTCTTTTGTGTTTCTTGCCTAGAGAAGTTCCTTTAGCAGTTGTTGTAGAGCTGGTTTGGTGGTGCTGAACTCTCTCAGCTTTTGCTTGTCTGTAAAGGTTTTAATTTCTCCATCAAATCTGAATGAGATCCTTGCTGGGTAGAGTAATCTTGGTTGCAGGTTTTTCTCCTTCAACACTTTCAGTATGTCCTGCCACTGCCTTCTGGCTTGCAGAGTTTCTGCTGAAAGATCAGCTGTTACCCTTATGGGGATTCCCTTGTGTGTTATTTGTTGTTTTTCCCTTGCTGATTTTAATATGTTTTCTTTGTATTTAATTTTTGACAGTTTGATTAATATGTGTCTTGGCGTATTTCTCCTTGGATTTATCCTGTATGGGACTCTCTGTGCTTCCTGGACTTGATTAACTATTTGCTTTCCCATATTAGGGAAGTTTTCAACTATAATCTCTTCAAATATTTTCTAAGTCCCTTTCTTTTTCTCTTCTTCTTCTGGAACCCCTATAATTCGAATGTTGGTGCATTTAATGTTGTCCCAGAGGTCTCTGAGACTGTCCTCAGTTCTTTTCATTCTTTTTTCTTTATTCTGCTCTGCAGTAGTTATTTCCACTGTTTTATCTTCCAGGTCACTTATCCGTTCTTCTGCCTCAGTTATTCTGCTATTGATCCCATCTAGAGTATTTTTCATTTCATTTATTGTGGTGTTCATCATTGTTTGTTTCATCTTTAGTTCTTCTAGGTCTTTGTGAAATGTTTCTTGCATTTTGTCCATTCTATTTCCAAGATTTTGGATCATCTTTACTATCATTATTCTGAATTCTTTTTCAGGTAGACTGCCTATTTCCTCTTCATTTGTTAGGTCTGGTGGGTTTTATCTTGCTCTTTCATCTGCTGTGTGCTTTTCTGTCTTCTCATTTTGCTTATCTTACTGTGTTTGGGGTCTCCTTTTTGCAGGCTGCAGGTTCGTGGTTCCCATTGTTTTTGATGTCTGTCCCCAGTTGCTAAGGTTTGTCCAGTGGGTTTGTAGGCTTCCTGGTGGAGGGAACTAGTGCCTGTGTTCTGGTGGGTGAGGCTGGATCTTGTCTCTCTAGTGGACAGGTCCACGTCTGGTGGTGTGTTTTGGGGTGTCTGTGGACTTATTATGATTTTAGGCAGCCTGTGTGCTAATGGGTGGGGTTGTGTTCCTGTCTTGCTAGTTGTTTGGCATAGGGTGTCCAGCACTGTAGCTTGCTGGTCGTTGAGTGAAGCTGGGTGCTGGTGTTGAGATGGAGATCTCTGGGAGATTTTCGTCGTTTGATATTATGTGGAGCTGGGAGGTCTCTTGTGGACCAGTGTCCTGAAGTTGGCTCTCCCACCTCAGAGGCACAGCACTGACTGCTGGCTGCCAGCACCAACAGCCTTTTATCTACATGGCTCAGAATAAAAGGGAGAAAAAGTAGAGAGAAAGAATTAGTAGAAGTAGGAAGAACGAAAGAAAGAAAGAAAGAAAGAAAAGAAAGGAGGGAGGGAGGAAGGAAGGAAGGAGGGAAGGAAGGGAAAAAGAAAGAAGATACAGTAAAATAAAATAAGGTATAATAAAGTTATTAAATTAAAAAATAATTATTTAGAGAAAAAAAAGGGACGGATAGAACCTTAGGACAAATGGTGGAAGCAAAGCTATACAGACAAAATCTTACACAGAAGCATACACATACACCCTCACAAAACGAGGTAAAGGGGAAAAAATCATAAATCTTGCTCTCAAAGTCCACCTCCTCAATTTGGGATGATTCGTTGTCTAAAGGAGGGAAGGAAGGAAAGAAAGAGAGAGACAGAGAGAGAGAGGAAGGAAGGAAGGAAGAAGGAAAAGAAAGAAAGAAAGAAAGAAGGTAAAGTGTAATAAAGTTATTAAAATTAATTATTAAGAAAAAAATTTTTAAAAAAACGGACGGATAGAACACTAGGACAAATGGTGGAAGCAAAGCTATAAAGACAAAATCTCACACAGAAGCATATACATACACACTCACAAAAAGAGGAAAAGGGGAAAAAAATCATAAATCTTGCTCTCAAAGTCCACCTCCTCAATTTGGGATGATTCGTTGTCTATTCATGTATTCCACAGCTGCAGGGTACCTCAAGTTAATTGTGGAGCTTTAATCCGCTGCTTCTGAGGCTGCTGGGAGAGATTCCCCTTTCTCTTCTTTGTTCTCACATCTCCCAGGGGCTCAGCTTTGGATTTGGCCCCGCCTCTGCGTGTAGGTCGCTGGAGGGCGTCTGTTTTTTGCTCAGAGAGGACGGGGTTAAAGGAGCCGCTAATTTGGAGGCTCTGGCTCACTCAGGCCAGGGGGAGGGAGGGGCGCGGAGTGCGGGGTGATCCTACGGCGGCAGAGGCCGGCGTCACGTTGCACAAGCCTGAGGCGCGCCGTGCGTTCTCCCGGGGAAGCTGTCCCTGGATCCCGGGACCCTGGCAGTGGCGGGCTGCACAGGCTCCCCGGAAGAGGGGTGTTGATAGTGACCTGTGCTTGCACTCAGGCCCCTTGGTGGTGGCAGCAGCAGCCTTAGCGTCTCCTGCCCGTCTCTGGGGCCCGTGCTTTTAGCCGCGGCTCGCGCCCGTCTCTGGAGTTCCTTTAAGCAGCGCTCTTAATCCCCTCTCCTCGCGCACCGGGAAACAAAGAGGGAAGAAAAAGTCTCTTACCTCTTCGGCAGCTCCAGACCTTTTCCCCTCATCTCCTTTTTATACCCACTTTATTCTCCTCATCCTCTAAAGCTCAGCTTACAGTCTTCAGGAAGACTTTCAGATCATTTCTGCTCACAGAATTCATTCCCGCCTTTAAAATCATTTTGTGGAGGTAGTATGGTATAGAGCAGTGGTTCTGGAACTTAAGCAGGCATCAGAATCCTGGTGAGGAGGGCTTGTTAAAACTTGGATTTCTTTTGTCGGTTCCTCAGAGTTTCTGATTCTGTAGGTCTGGGTAGGACCCAGGAATTTGAATTTCTAAGAAGTTCCCAGGTGATGCTGATTTGCTGATCTGGGGACCACACTTTGAAAACGACTGCTATAGAAGCATAGAAGACCATCCTGGGAGCCAGACAGATCTGGATTTGTATCCCAGTTCCTCTACTTCCAAGCTATATGACAGTGAACTAGTTATTTTTCCTCTCTAAAGCTCAGTTCCCTCACCTGTAAAAAGAGAACAATATTAACAACTACCTGGAAGATTAATTTATTAGGATTTAACAAAATGACATATGTGTTACTAAATACTGGATATCTTTGGTATTATTTTTGTTGCTTATGGTAAAAACTAAAATATACCAGCTATTATTTTTGTTGTGGAAAATAAAAGGTTAGAAAATAGAGATTTGTTGACATGCATAGGTCAAACCCAAGAGAATGTAAACTTTCTTACATGCCAGTTTTACATACCCCAAACTGGCCTGTAAGCAAGCTACATGGATTAGTAGAGCAATCATTTACCTTACAATGGCTATAGTGACCCACTTCTGGGTACATATTACTTCATCCTTAACAAGAGGAACGAAGTGTGTTGATACGTTCCCATTTGATACAGGGACTCCCTATTGGGCAGAGTTTTATTCTAAGTTTCTCAAAGGATTAGCTCTTTCTAATGTTCAGCTTACCATGTCTGCTTTTAGCATAGACAGGAATATCTGGTCCAATCTGCTGTGGTCAAAATGGCAGGGTTGGTTGTGTTTGATGTACACAGTATAAGTCACAGCAGAGATAGCAAGGGAATTGCATTCCTCCCAAGAGCACAATGGGAATGGCAAATAGGATCTTGGCATGGACCATCTTGACAGGTATTTTCACTTGTAATTCTTGGCTGGGCTTGGCTGAGTGGCTTTGCTGTAAGGTCTGTCTCTAGGTTGAAGGGGCAGTGGCTACAGAGGAAGCTCTTTTCATGGCTATGGGAAAGGTACAAGAGAAGAAGCAGAGGGACTTCCCTGGTGGTCCAGTGGTTAAGACACTGTGCTCCCAACGCAGGGGGCCCGTATTCAATCCCTAGTCAGGGAAGTAGATGCTGCCTGCCGCAACTAAGAGCCTGCATGCCACAACTGAAAACATCCCGCATGCCACAACTAAAGATCCCACACATGGCAACGAAGATCCCACACGCCACAACTAAGACCTGGCACAGCCAAATACATAAATAAATAATAAAAAAGAAACCACTTATTAAAAAAAAAAAAGAAAGCAAGCAGAAGTATGCAAGGCATACAGAGACCTAGGCTTAGAACTAGCATCCTATCACTTCTGCCCCCTTTGTTGGCCAAAGCAAGTTACATGGGGTGGGGAAAGGTAGTCGGTCTCTGTGATGCCATTAAAGCAATCAATTTACCCCCAAAATTAACAAAACAAATGAAGGCTCTACATGAAGAAAATTACAAATTTTCAATATAAAATCAAGGTCTGAACAAATTGAGAGGCATAGCATGTTCTTGGATGAGAAGATTTAATTATAAAAAACTATTCTCAAATCAATTTATACATTTCATACAATTCCAATTAGAATACCAACTTGGATTTGTTTTGTGGAACTGGACACAGCAACTGGGAAGTTCATTTGGAAGAAAAAAAATCTTAAAAATGTCGAGAAATGTATCTAAAAGAATAGTGAGGGAGACTGCAGATATCAGAACATAGTATAAAGCCATTACAACCCAAGTAATATGAAGCCGGCATAGTAGAGAAATTGTTCATTCAGACATAGAGCAGGAAACATTAAAATTTAGCATATGACAGGAGTATTTTAATTCAGGGAGAAAAGATTTATTTAATAATTGGTGCTGGCACAACTGGTCATCCATCTATAAGAAATGAAATTGGATTCCTATGTTTCACATATACAAAAGTAAATTCCAGTTAAAAGACTTAACTATAAAAATTAAATTGTTAAGAACTTTAGAAAAAAATCTAAGAGACAACATTTACAGGCTATGGGGAGAGAAAGACCCTACTACTACTACTATTACTACTATTACTACTACTACTACTACTACTACTACTACTACTGCTACTACTACTAAATAAGCCTAGCATCTATTTTTTTAAAATTTACAATAAAATTTTTTTCTAGCTTCTATTTTAAAAATTGATATATCTGAGCATATAAGTACTAAATTTTTTTAATGCAAAATTAACTATAAGCAATGTCTGCAGGCAATTTGGAACAAATATTTGCAAAACAGATGATGGATTTAGCAAGGGTTAATAACTATAACATACAGAGAGGTCTTAAAATTTGACAAAGAAGACAAACAGAAAAATAAACAAGGGATATGAATATGCAATTCACAAGAGCAAATCCAAACAGCCAATAAATATATTAGAAGATGCTCTAATGTGCTAGCAGTGATAAAAATGCAAACTAACATTGATACATTGCTTTACATCTCCCAGACTAGCAAGTACTAAAAAAAAAAAAAAATCTAAACAGGGATAACAGCTATTGCAAGCAGAGATAAAAAACCAAGGGTACACTCATCACGCTAGTAGAAGTGAATTTTCATAGTCCACCTCTTTGGTACCCCAATGTCACATTTTTCTTCCCATTTAAATAACCCTCTCACTCTCTTTAAAGTCCAAGGTCTCTGGGTGATGTTCATTCCTTTCCATGTGGTCTCCTCGTGTTTCCCCAGTGTCAAATGATGTAAAAACTTAAATACAATTTAAGTTGTATGTATGTTGTAATTTATTAATTTCAACACAGACATATGCAGTAATTAAACATTAGGAAAAATTGCAAAATAAGCTTCCATTTGAAAAGGGACAGAGTAAAAACATCCACCTGTCACTGGTCCACAGCAAACATTCAAACCCTGATGGGCAGGAGTGGCAAGGGCTCTGTGGTGTCAAGGAAGTTGCTGCCAGTCTAGCAGACCTTGTTTCTGTTTTCTGGGAAATCCCTCTGTCCTTCCATTCATGCCTCTGTTTCTCCCTGAGATGGGAGTAAGGGATCCTCCTTGTCCATCATATTTCATGAGAAGGAGTGAGGTCAACTACCTAGTTGTTTTTTGTTTGTTTGTTTGTTTGTTTTTGTGTTACGCAGGCTTATCACTGTTGTGGCCTCTCACGTTGCGGAGCACAGGCTCCGGACGCGCAGGCTCAGCGGCCATGGCTCACGGGCCCAGCCGCTCCACGGCATGTGGGATCTTCCCGGACCAGGGCACGAACCCGTGTTCCCTGCACCGGTAGGCAGGCTCTCAACCACTGCGCCACCAGGGAAGCCCAACACTTCTTATTAGAGCTTGCTATGCCTGGAATTGCACTAGTTGAGGCAGATATGTTAACTTGCTGGTTCTCAAGCTTGGGTATGTATCAGAATCACCTGGAAACTTTCAATAAAATGCAGATGTTCAGGTCTTATCCTATTTCAGTGAGCCTCTGTATCTTGTACTAACTTTCTGGGTTGGTCCAGTATGTACCTAACTTTGAATTCTTCCTGCATTAACTCATTATATCTAAGGTTGCTATCATTTCTCTCTTTACAGAAACCCAAGCTAGGATTCAGAGAAGTTAAGTAATTGGTTTGAGTTGGCTGGAAGAGAGGGAGAACTTAAAAGGTAAGTTTTGCCTGAATTGGTGGGGAGTTTAGAAGCTTGAAGATCTTAGTTGATATTAATATGGCATTACTCTTGCTCACAGTCTGGAGAAGATTGATGACATTATAGACAGGTATGCTTAGAAAAAAGTATTGCACATTAACAAAAGAAACAAGAAAACATTCTCAGCATCTGTTTGCCACCTTACATTATTAACCCATTTTTTTCATTAAGCATTTCAAGTATTATTTGCGCATAGTTAAAACAATGGAGAAAAAGTTTCTCCCTCAATATTAGATGTTTCTAATGCATCCTAAGGACTGCCATGGGGAGTGTTTATGCACTTTTTAAGACTTACATTTTATAATGTATGTCATTTTGGGTCATTTCCCTCATCACCCAATCCCAGTTTTATTAGTTTTCCACTGCATATAGAATAAAATGTAAGCTCCTTTACATGAGCTAAAACACTCTTCTTGATCTGGCGCTGCCTGCTTCTTCCACTATTTCTGCCATTTCCTTTAACCGTATTTCACCTCACTGGCTTTGTGCTGTCTGAGGGTCTTGCATCAGATGGCTCTTCTGCCTGAAAGACTCTCCCCCGATCTTGTCTGGCATTCAGGTGTTACCTTAGATGATCCTACGCAGTTCGTCCGTTAGTCTGTTTTATTTTCTTATAAGTGTTGATCACTATCTGAAAGTATCTTATTTATGTACTTGCTTACTGTCTTTCTCCTCCATTCACAAATAAGCTGTATAAGAATAAGGACTTTGTCTTGTTCCTCAATGTTTCCACAATATCTTGAAGAAAAAAAAAAAACAGTGCCTGGCATATAACAGGGCATAATACATATTTGTTGAACGAAAGAATATGCCTTTCATACAGAGGAACAGACACACACACACACACACACACACTCTCTCTCTAAGAAATTTACAACAATGGGATCATGTTATCATTAAAAAAATTAATTCTGTGTCTTGGAGATTTTCCCAGAAAAACACACACAGATCTACCTAGTTCTTTTTTTACGGTTTAAAGATCTCCAGGATATAAAATTTAGTTAAAAATAAAAAAGCAAAGGGCATAATGTAATACTATTTTGTGGATGTACTGTGATTCGTTTATTTAGACCCCCATTGATGGATATTTAGGTTGATTCCAGGAGTTTGCCGTTTCAGAAATACAGAAATGAATATAATCACACTAGTGTCTTGGAGTACTTTTATCTCTCAATTTAAAAATTTTAATATTTCAGTTGCATACATAAGCAATATTTTATCAGAATCACCATATTATGTGACTGTTATTGCTGGCGGGAGGGAGATATTACTAATTAAAATTAATATCTAAGGATTTTCAAAGATTGATAGGATAATTAGGGAGAAAACTTCTTATTTATTTTAGCTCCAGATTTACTGTGTTATTATTATATGTGAGATGCCAATTTTTAAATGAATTTCCTGGAAAAGAAAAAAATATTTTCCTTATTGCTCTGACTTTTGAAATAAAATCAAGAATTGGTTAATTTCTCAAGTGTAAAATTCAGCAGTGCCCATGCTTGCTGACCCATGAGGAATTTGAAAAGTCTGGCTAATGCATTATTGATTGTACTTTTTCTATTAGTTCTAGAAAGTGGGCAGTCCTTGGGGTGGGGTGAAGGGTTCAGGGCCTAGGTGGATCATCCTGTGTGTTTCCTTCTCTGCTCCACCAGTCTTGTTAATCTAGTGATATCAGGTCACAAGGAACACTGCGCTTCTGTAGATCGAGTGTATGTGAGACTCGGGTCCGGTTAGCGCGCAGAACCAACTCCTGCCTCATCCCATGGATGCTTCCTTGAATTACAATTCATCTTTCACAGGAGGAGATGACAAGGTGGAGGACAGCTGGCCCATGGGCATTTATCTGATCCACGATAGCCTAGATCGGTGTTTCCCAGAGGGTTATGTTTGTACCTCTTTGGACCTCTGGACACATTCTAATTTATCAGTCTTTATTTTAAAAGCATTCATGGAAGCCTAAGCAGGGCCTCCCACCTGTTGTTCCCAACCCCAAACTATATCTTGACATGTCGCTACCCTCTGGGAAGCCACAAGTTACCGTAGCGAGAAGCAATAACCAGTTCTCTAAGACCTGGAAGGACCTGCCTTTCCTTGTTGGCAATTCCAGGTTTATTTACACACCCAACCCCAGGAAGAAAGAAGGCCAAAGAGCATCTGTGTGTGCCTTATGCTTTTAAATGCTTGACGAATGCTTATACTTTTAAGGGTGGCCAAATGAGTACTTTGAGCCTTACCAATCTGGTTTAGCAATTCCTCCTTCCTTGGGGAGAAGATAGGGGTTGGCATAAGGTGGTTGGAGTGGCAGATATATCTCCTCTTCTATATCTGGATTAAGTTTAAAAAGAGATTTTTTTTCCAAGTGGAAATGCTAGAACTCATTTAAGGAACAGAAGTTTGAAGATAGGGAATATTTTGAACCCACCTTAATCTGTGTACCTCACCCTTTTGTCTTTCTGAATTGCTTTAATGTAATATATATATATATGTAACACATATATAATGTATATATATTACATTAAATACATATGTATCTAATATTCATATATACCTTTTTCTTTCTTTTTCTTTAAGTAGATCTTGAGAAGTCCACATATAGATCTAAGTATATAACATGCTTGGTTATATGATGTCAGGAGTATTCTGATCTATCTTGGGCCTTTTTCCAGTGCTAATGGCTAAGGTTCCATGAACTGCCAGAACACCTCTGAAAGAAGATGAAGTCACTGGCTGAGACTCCCTTGCTCCCCACCCAGGCCAATATTTCAGAATTGTAGATGAAAATCACAGTGTAAGATTTTTTCTCACCCATTTTCTTATATCATGGTGTTTACTATGGGAGGTTTTAATGGTAATTAGTGTAGTATTGAACTTTGAGGATATAATGAAATGTGGACAGGTTTTTAACCTATGTATGAACCTTTGCAGGAATGTTTGCCTTTGAGCCAGGCTCGAGCATCTCATTATTTATTCCCATGATGCCAGTTGACTGAACTGCATAATAGTTCCAAAGATTCTGTCTGCCAGACTCTTGTCTATTTTCATAGTGTATTCAGAAGACTCTGAAAGGACCTGATACTTAGGAAGAAAGGGCTGGTTCAGTTAGTGGAGACTAGAGGCATTTGTTCATTTTCTGTTTGGGAAAATTGCCATTATTTCACCAAGATGTTGTAATAAAAAAAGCTACTTACTCATTAAATGATAATGTAGTGTTTTCCCTTCAAAATGGGAAGACTGAATATAATTTTTTCTAAAGAACCCATTATTAATGTTAATGATTTATAGGTCCCTTATTACTTTGCTTACCGCTGATGGGGCAGTGGTGAGGTCTGAAAGTCCAAAACTTTACCCCCATAATTATAGATATATTCCTTCCAATAATAACGGAAAAATTGTCTATAAACATAATTTTATAAGTTTGTAAATGTAATTTTATAGGTAGTTGAATCATAATTAGGGCTCTGATGAATTATTCTATTTTGTGTGTTTCCATTTTATTTTATCAAGTTTTTTTTTTTAAAGCTAGGTACATTTTTACTCTATTATTGAGTATATTTCACCTTAGAAAGGGATAGTCA
This sequence comes from Stenella coeruleoalba, assembly GCF_951394435.1. Lineage (NCBI taxonomy): Eukaryota > Metazoa > Chordata > Mammalia > Artiodactyla > Delphinidae > Stenella > Stenella coeruleoalba. The sequence goes on along the minus strand of NC_137155.1, from coordinate 29,295,091 downwards.
CAGCTCTTTTATCCTAGAAGGAAGGGAGTAAAGAGGTGAAAATTACAGGAAACAGGAGTAGATTGAGTTTTATGACCCTCCTTGTAACAAGGAGAACCTAGAGCATATAGTACAAGGAGGGAGCTACTCTTCCACGAAAGAGGCTATTTCTTGAGTCTGGTTTCAGATATCCCATCAGAAATAATGTCATGAGCATACATGAGCACAGTACATAGTGAATATATATCTTCTCTACAGGAATAAAATTTTACATCAAAGACATATTTTCGTGCTTAATTTTTGGTTCTATGCTCTATTTCAAAGCTCTGAAATGACTTTAAAATTATTTTTGACTAAAAGATTTAAAAGACAAATCGTGCATCTATTGAAGGTTAGAGTCAAAGAGTACGCCAGGCCCTGGGAAATCACTGCAGACAGTGGTAAAATAATTTCAGATCTACATCACAGCGTTCTTATGCTTTGACTAAAACTAGATTGAGAGATGGTGGCATAATGGGAGGGGAGAACAGGTATTGTAAAACTCGTCAAGGAGGCATCGATAATGGGACGGAAGTTTACTTTAAGAGGGGATATTTCATTCTCCTAACCTGAACATTCCAGAATAATGCTTTCTAGAGAATTTGCAAACAATTTATGAAGAATGACAACATTAAGGTGTCAATGGTGACAAAGCTTAATACAAATCAGCATGGTAAAGGTAGTTGAGTAAATATGGAATATCCTTTAATACACAAAACAAAATTCCATGAGGGTTACCATGTCTAATTTTATGTTGTCATGAAAGGATGACAATAAAAAAACAAATAACAAGGAGATAGGCCCATTTACTATTCTTTCTTAATTTTGTTGCTGTTCCTTCCTGCAAATCCCCTAAAAAAGTGAATGATACCACAGCATGGCTTGAGATGTCTCAAGCTTTGCATTTCTTTCTCTCATTCCTCTTTTTCCCTTGGGCCAACATTATTTAATATTCTAGTTGTTTACCCCTTGAGTTAATTATCATGGGTTACAGAGACCAAGTTGTCCTATCTGTTGCATATCATTAAGTGGCTTCATTGAAACGTTAAGTTAGGGCTTCCCTGGTGGCACAGTGGTTAAGAATCCGCCTGCCAATGCACGGAACACAGGTTCGAGCCCTGTTCCAGGAAGATCCCACATGCTGCAGAGCAACTAAGCCCATGCGCCACAACTACTGAGCCTGTGCTCTAGAGCCTGTGAGCCACAGCTACTGAGCCCAGCACCACAGCTACTGAAGCCTGCGCGCCTAGAGCCTGTGCTCCGCGGTGCGAAGCCACCTCAATGAGAAGCCCATCGGCACAACTAGAGACAGGCCGCGTGCAGCAACAAAGACCCAACGCAGCCAAAAATAAATAAGATAAATAAATTAAAAACAAACAAAATGTTAAATTATATTAGGTGAAAAACATTTGTCCGTTCTGCTCATTTATCTACCATCCTTGCTAACTCTCTTTATGAAAAACCATTTGTGCAAAGATCTTGATGAGGGAAGAGGAGAAAGTCTTATAGATTATAGATTTTGTAGAAACACAGTTGATCAACTCCACCATTGTTGGCTCAGAGTGAACCCCTTGGTACTCAAATGGAGTTTGAGTGAGATTATGGCCAGAGTTTCACTGCCTTGACCTTCATGGAAACTATGATCACACTGGCCAGGGAACATATACTAGTTTCCTATTAAGATCGTGTTTGTTAAGCATCTGTTAGAAAGTTACTGACTCAGCAGGAGTGCCTCTACAAAAGGGCTCCAAATTTATACTTTGTGTAATTGGGCGGTCAGCGCGTGGTCAGTCTCTGTGAGCGGCAGAAAAGGGTGGAAGTGAGGTTTGTTTGGAGGGTTATCTTCTGTGTCTGACCCTGGTCGGACTGGCTTTACTCTCTCTTTTTTTTTTTTTTTTTAACTCTCTTTTGATAGAGCTCTAGAATTGGGTTGGAAATCTATATCCATCATGCAGTAGAGTTTCTTGTTTCAGGGCTCTGATGTCAGAGAGATCTGGATATAAATCCTGGGTCCGCTGCTTACTAGCGGTGTGAACTCTAGGCGTCAGTTTCCATATTTGTATTACTTTTTAGACTTTTCGTAAGGATTACGTCATGTCTGTAAAAGCACTCAATTAAGGCTGGTCACTGTTACTTTAGTGACGTAAGGCAAAAGTAAAAATGCAAATCACGATGCTTCCATTTTTTCTTAAAGACTGGATATGAGCTATAGGGAGTGGAGGATGAGTGTGTGACTGGAGATAGCATTGGGGTACCCCTAGGATTTCCCATAGCTCCCGGGGTTCATGCTGCTCACTGGCTTTTCAACTCTTCTTTGCTTCCTTCTGTTCCAGAGCCTGAGTTGTAAGAGTCAGGAATAATGGACTGGTGAGTAGGCAATACAGAGGCACGTACAAATCCTCCAGCCTACGAGACATTTGCTTCTCAACAGACATAGATTTCATAGTCCAAATAGTCATAGCATTTTGTAGTCAAAAGGAAGCCAGAGGCTGTAAATCGATCCTGCTCATTGCTGAGTGCAGAGCAGAGATTCTGGGGTTAACTGTGTTGAGGCTTCTAAAGGATACCAGACTAAAGCAGATAGACAATTTAGTAAACATGGTGTTATAGGTTGGATTGTGTCCCCCCGCCCCCAGATTCATATGTTGAGGTCCTAAATCCCAGTACCTCAGAATGTGACTTTATTTGGAAATAGGGTGATTGCAGATGTAACTGATTAAAATAAGATGAGGTCATATTGAAGTAGGGTGGGCCCCTAATCCTATATGGCCAGTGTCCTTAAAAAAAGGGAAAATGTGGGGCTTCCCTGGTGGCGCAGTGGTTGAGAATCCACCTGCCGATGCAGGGGACACGGGTTCGTGCCCCGGTCCGGGAAGATCCCACGTGCCGCGGAGTGGCTGGGCCCGTGAGCCATGGCCGCTGAGCCTGCGCGTCTGGAGCCTGTGGTCCACAACGGGAGAGGCCACAGCAGTAAGAGGCCCGCATACCGCAAAAAAAAAAAAAAAAAAAAAAAAGGAAAATGTGGAGGCAGACATGGGCACAGGGAGAACACCATGAAGTCCTGAAAGCAGGTATTGGGGTCATGCAGCTATAAACCAAAGAGCACCAGAGATTCCAGCAAACCACAGGAAGCTAGGAGAGAGACATGGAACAGAGTCAGTAGTACAGCCCTCAGAAGGAACCAAGCCTGCCCACACCTTGATCTTGGACTTACAGCCTCCAGAACTATGATACAATAAATTTCATTTCAGCCAGCCAGTTTGTGGTACTTTGTTTTGACAGCACTAGTAAAATAATACACACAGGTAAAATTATTTCCATTTCTCTGAAACAGGGCTGGGACTAGGGTGAAGCAAATGAAGCACCTGCCTCAGGCACATTTAAGGGGCACTAAAAATACCCTTCAATAATGAATATGCATAACATCTTCATAACATCTTTAATGCAAAAAATCAATGCCAAACAGAACATCAAAACTTTAAATAAGGACGGGGAACAGTGGTAGCTTCGTCTTGAGCATATCAGAGCCTGGGGCAAAAGGAATGAAAAATTAATAATAAGATCATATCTTTATTTAAACTTTCGATATTTTGTTCATCGTGGATTTTTTGGATACTTTTGATGTTCTGAAATATTGCATAAAATATTATGTATCTTGATCTCTTAGGTTTTTGGCACCCCTTAAATTTTACATCTCACTTGCCTCACCCTAGTCCTTGCCCTGCCTCAAAACCATCCACTGAGGATAGGACTGTACTTGCAACACAGAGTAGGCTGAAACCTGTGTGATTCCCACATTCATCATTTTGTTTTTGGCCAGAGAAACGAAGAGTGCTTGCCAGATAGTTCCGCCTGTCTTTCATGTCATCTCGAACACAAAGATTAACATGAAATTCAATTTCTCAACTCCAGAGTGATTCCCTTGCTGTCACCCTTTCTTCAGTTCCACTTTATTCTCACATTAATTGTGGGCAGAACTTCAGTACCATTATTAATTCTGCTGTCTTTCTTGTCACCCATATCCAGTTGTTAAGTCAGGCTAATTCTTTCCCTATCTCCTAAGTAAAAAGGGCCTTATTGTGCTTTTGCAAAATAAATATTAAAGAATTCATTGAGATATAAGATTTCATATATTTTAATGGGTATAGAGAAGAGAGTAAAAGATTATCAGTAATTTCACCATCCAGAGATACCTTTTCTCAATATTGTAATGTACATTCTTCCAGACACTATACATTTGTGCTTGCAAATATGTTTTCAAAAATGGGATTATACTATATATGTTTTTTGGTAGTCTTCTTAACTTGTGAATTGCCTTGTGAATTGTGTACGTCTTTTCAGGTTCATAAATCCATGTGTAGAAAATAATTTTTAATGGTTTCATGGCATCCAAATAAGTGGATGTACCTTCATGTATTTAACCAATATCCTGTTATAGAACATTAGCTTATATCTACTTTTTATTACTATATACAACACCATGATGAATATCTCTATACATGTACTCTTAACTGATGATTTCTTTAGGCTAAGTTATTAGAAGTAAAGTTATTGGGCCAAAAATTTACAGATTTTATTATTTTATTCCTATTGCTAAATTAACAAAATTTTGCTTTTACCATTGGCTTATTGAAGTGCCTCTTTCTCCTAGGTCTCATTTGATGTTTTGAATATTTCACTTATTTTATGAATTTCCTATTCATGTACTTTATATATTCTCTCTTTTGGGTTGTTCATCTCTTTCAGAGTGGTTTTTTAAACACTTTTATTAAGGATATTGTGTGGATATTAAGTCCTAGTAATGTTATATACATATTGCTAATATTTTTCCAAGTTCACCAGTTGTCTTTTAACTTATGCTGTGTTTTACCCAACCAGAAATGTTGTTTTATGTAATCAAAAATGTCAATATTTTCCTTTATTTCTTACTTTGGAATCATACTCAGAAAATCCTTCTCCACCTCAGGACTATAAAAGAGTTTACCTAAATTTTCTTTTAGTACAGTCATAGTTTCATTTTTACAAGTACATTTTTAATACATTTAAAATCCATGTAAAGGTTCTGATGATTCTTCCCGTCACTTTCTTTCTAATCTTCCTGCTACTGACCTCTTTTGGGCCCTGTATGATTGTAGCCATCTCCTATTTCTTGTCTTTTTAAAAAATATGTATTATTCTTATGATCCTTTGGAAAAAAACATTCCAGAGACTGTCCATTGTTAGGAGAAAAAAAAAAAACAACCCCTCAGCGCCCTCCAGCCAATTCTATTTTTCTAATCTTGGTACTCAATCTTACCTCTCTACATGAGCTTTCTACTCAAGATGGGCTGAAATAATCCTTGTCTCCCAAATACATCTCCTTGCCTTGTATGCAGTTCTCTCCTCATGAAACGCCCTGCCCACACCCAAACCATTCTTTTTTTTTTAATAAGTGAATTTTTATTTTTTTATTTTTGGTTGTGCAGGGTCTTAGTTGCGGAAGGCTGGCTCCTTAGTTGCGGCTCTCGGGCTCCTTAGCTGTGGCATGCGAACTCTTAGTTCCCCAACCAGGGATCGAACCCACATCCCCTGCATTGGAAGGCGGATTCTTAACCACTGCACCACCAGGGAAGTCCCCCAAACCGTTCTTTAAGGCACCTCTAGGAAGTTGTTTCTGGGCACACTGTTCACAGAACCCCTTGCCTGTTTGTGAAACTCCTATATCGCTTATATGTTTGGGTCCTAGTTGTATGCTGGCTTGCTTTGTTATTTAACATTTTACTTGTGTGTTTTAAAGTCATAGATTTAAGGGTTTCAGAGTTGGGAGAGTCTCAAAATCTGTCATCCAATGTGTTATCTGACATCAAAACCCTTCTACAATATTCTTGCTAAATAGTCAATAAATTTCTATTTGATTACCTCCAATAATGGGGAACTCACTATATCACATGACTGAGCATGCCATTCCCAGTTACATCTTAATGATTAGGAAAATCTTTTCTTATTAAAAGCCCTCAAATCTGCCTTCTTGTGTCTTTTGCTCTTGGAGGGAGTTATGGAAAGAACAGTAAATGTAGGGTCTGGAAAAACTAGTTTTGAATTTTGACTCCACTCGCTAATTGTTTTGTGATCTTGGGCAGAATGCTCTACTTCTGTTGGGCTTCAGTTTCCTCACTTGTAAAAGACGGCTGATACCTACTTCATATTGTGGTAAGAATAGCATTAACTGAGAATTAAAGTAATTAAATGAGGACATATATGAAAGTCTCTGGCATAGATCTTAGCACTGAGTGTTTGATAAATATTTATTGAATTAGAATTTGATTTATCTTCCAGAGCCCTGCAGACAAAATCAGATCCTATAGGCTGATGTTATATATACTTTATGTAAGTCTTTTCTTCTCCATCTAATGTTTCCAAGTACTTGAGTTATTTTCTGATATCATGATTTCTTAGGTCATAATGTCCACCCTCCCCACTCTCCTGGTCACTCTCTTCTCAACATACTGCAGTTTTTCTGCATACCCCTTAAAGGATGGGATTCTGAACTCTGGCAGGCACCCCCAAAGTCACCCAGTCAGCATCCTATCATTCTATATATCAATTACAGTAGCTCTCGAACCTGGATACATATTAGAATCACCTGGAGAGTTTAAAAAAATACTGATGCCTCCCCAGCGCTTCTGTTTTAAAAGATCTTGAGTGACAACTGAGCACTGACACGCTTTAACAGCTGGTCGGGTGATTCTAATGTGCACAGGTCTATAAATTCCTTGAGAACAGATTTGCCATCTCTATTTGACATGCCTGGAGACAGAAATGTTTCAGAACCAGATTCCCCCACCCCCACCTTTTGAAAAGGTAAAATGGTGCATAAATCATTAATATGAAATAGGCTTTGTGGGTCTGGATCTTTCCCTTGCAGTCAAATACATAAATATTTTGACAATGACATACCTAAACATTCAAGTTGAGTGGAAACTGTAAAGGCCATAAATAGCCTTGTGTTAGCTGAGATCTAGTTTTGCAGCCAAATGAATTTTGGCACAAAATTTCAGAAGAAAATTGCAGTTTTGAGAACTTCCAAATTGTAGATAAGGGATTGTGGGTCAGTCTTTGGTGGTATCTTTTTACCATTTAGCCTGGTGTGCTGCCCAAACCTGTGAGTTTAACACATATTCGGTGAATGAATGAATGAGACAGACTTTTCTATGTGTTAACTCTAGAGGTATTAGTATATTTCCTAAAGTCAATTTTCCTCCAACAAAGAGTGCCTTTGGACCTTAAAACTTAAAATAATCTAATTTGAAAGTCACTGAAGGAGAATAAGAATCAGTTTGTTTTGTTTTTTGTCATCTCAGGATTTTTATACCAGAAATGTATTCATATCAAATGACTGAAGACAGATGGAGAGCTTTTCTTATATGGGATTGAAGTAAGTGAACCAGTAAATGTTTTTTGCCTATTATGTGCAAAGCATTATAACATATTCTGTAACAATTGAGAAACGGGTTAGAGCACAGCTGGAAAAATCTAAGTTGCAGTGAGAATCACAATGAAGGAATCTGAAGAATATTTTGACTTTGAATAACCGACATTGTAAGTCTAATGTTTAATCAACATTAAACAAGGTAGAATGGCAGGAGTTTACACATATAAACAGAATTAAACTAAGAATCAGCAAGCATCAATCAATTAACCAATCAGTCTCCAGTTCTCTTTGCTTTCAAAGTAGAAAGTCTCTGAAGAAATGAGATCTGTGTAGACATTTAGTGCAGACTGGGGTGCTCTCAGCCATTTAAGAGGAGACATTGGAGTGGCATTAAGATGGTGGTCTTTACTGAGTGGTTTTTACCAGGAGGAATCTATTTCCTAACTTAGACATTGTATTAATCAGGGTTCTCCAGTGAAACAGAACCAACAGGATGCATATATATTCTGATTATGTGTGTACAGAGATTTATTATAAGAATTTGGCTCACGCGGTTATGGAGGCTGGCAAGTTCAAAAATCTGCAGTGTAGGCTGGTGCACCCAAGACCCAGGAGAGCCAATGATGCAGATGAAGTCCAAACTCAGTCTGCTGGAGGATTCCCTTTTCCTTGGGAGGCGAGTGTTTTTGTTCTGTTCACGTCTTCAACTGATTGGATAAGGCCCGTCCACATTACGGAGGACAATCTGCTTTACTCAAAGTTCACCAATTTAAATATGAATCACATTCAAAAATACTCTTCAAGGTGATACATAAAATTAACCATCACAGATATTAATGCAGAACAACCTCTCCTCATCTCAATATTTAAGTTTAATTGGTTACAGTTAGATTTGACTATAGTTAGATTTTTTTTTCAGAGTCCCAAATGCATATTGCTTTATTTCATAGATTGGTTTCTTTTTTTTTTTTTAGATCTGCATGTGTCTACCAAGCTCCCAGGAGATGCCAGTGCTGCTGGTCTGAGGACCATACTTTGAGGACTCAGGGGCACTATTTCCTGCCTTCAGAGGGAAACAGTGTATAGCAGAGACAAAGGAATCTTTTCCTGAGTTCTGAGTTTCAAAAGTTTAGGTCTTTGGGGGAAAAGGGAAGAACTTAGGAAAAAATGTAAAGATTGGAGAGAAGTCATGATACCATTGGACTGGATTGCAAAGAAAATCAGTGTCCCTAAGAAGAACCCTTCTCCCTCCTACCCTCCCCCCACCCCCTGGTTGGGAGAAGCAGAACTCCAAGAGAAATGTGGGGAATCTGTGGGGAGTTATAAGATTCATTCATGCCAGGTAGGTGGGAATTTATAAAGGAAATTAATTAGCCTTACATCTTACACATGTAAGATGTGTTTCATAAGTTTTTTTTTTTAAACTATGTTAATGATTTGTTCCGTGCTTACTCTGTTCTAGGTAGGGGCCAGCCAACAGTTTTATGTTCTGTTCTAGGTAGGGGCCAGCCAACAGTTTTATGTACCCCATGAGCCATGGGGTAGCTACTTCTATTATCCACATTTTCAGCAGAGGTTCAGTGAGGTAAGGGGTGTCCTGCCTATCCCATGGTTAATAAGTAGAGGACCCAGGATTTCCGATGAGATTTTTGTGGGGATTAAATGAATTGATATTTGTATCTGTGAGCCAACTGTGCCTGGCCCATAGTAAATATTATATAAATGTTAGCAATTATTGTTACGATTCCTTGATTTTAGATTTTAGAAGATCCTCTCCCAGTTCTTTCTCTTCTACTGACAGAGCTAGAGTTTTCACCTCTTTCTACCCCTTCTGCCAAAAGACCTGAGACCTGTGTTCACTCCTTCTCTAGCAGAGCCAAGAGACTGGTGGAGAAAACTTCTGTATTCAACATGATGTGTAGGAAGTAAGAAGACAGGAGAAGCAGCTTTTCAGAATATGGAGAGAATTTGTGACACCAGTAGGGTGAAAAGAGGACTGTAGGTATTGTTGGAGAGAAGGGAGAGAGCACGGAATGTCAGAGCCCTGTGCTTGGCCTCCTTTCTCCAGATGCCCCAGCTAGCAAAGAGGCCTACCCCCTCTAAGTACAGCCATCCCTTGGTACCCCCTGGAGATTGGTTCCAGGACCCCTACGGATGCCAAAAATCCACTGATGCTCAAGTCCCTTATATAAAATGGCATTGTATTTGCATGTAACCTATGCATAACCTCCTATGTAATTTAAATAATCTCTAGGTCACTTACAATATCTAATACAATGTAAATGCTATACAAGAAGTTTCTGGTATGCAGCAAATTCAAGTTTTGCTTTTTCGAACTTTCTGGAATGTGTTTTCCCAAATATTTTCTATCCATGGCTGGTTGAATCTGTGCATGTGGAACCCTCAGATATGGAGGTCTGACTGTAGTGCAAAGGAATGAGGTAGTTGCATTGGAGGCTCAGTGAGCAATCCCGTATCCTTCACTCCCTTGTCCTCTACAGTTGGCACTTTTCACTTGAACCATTGAATAAAGAACTGCTGAAACTATCCTTAGGGTCTAGTGGTTGTATGCAGTTGACCCTTGAACAATATGGGTTTGAACTTTGCAGGTCCTCTTATAGGTGGATTTTTTTTCAATAGTAAATGCTACAGTACTATTCCTTCTGAGGTTGGTTGAATCCTCGGATGTGGAACTGGGGATATGTAGGCACTGCGGATAATGGAGTTACATAAGTCATACTTGGATAATGCAGTGCCCCTCAACCCTGTGTTGTTCAAGGGACAACTATATTTTGCTTGAGCACAGGCGGAAGAGGAGGTAACTGGAGCATGGGAGGTGGTAGGTCCTTTCTATATGGTCACTGGCAGACTATCAAGCATCAAGAGCAGGCACCTAAAGTCAACAACAGGCCAGAACAATGAGGAAGAGCTTTTCATTTTATATTCTTCACCTGGATAACTGAATACCGGTGTACCTGATAGACACATGTAGACAGATTTGCATGAACTAATGAATTCTACTTTTTGCGTAAGCCAGTTTGAGTTAGGTTTCTGTCATATCTAGCCACAAAGAATCCTGATTGGTCATGCCACAGAATTTGAGAAATTAATTTTTTTTTTCTGCTAAATACAAGGAACCTAAGGAACTGAAGAAGTAGTGGATTTCACTTCCCTGATTTTAACGGGCAAAGGCTCAGGCGGTATTCTGGATGGACTAATTAAAAATGAGAAGATGAATCAGGATTTTGACAGCAGAGTCATTCATGGAGGGTATTAGTATTTACACATATCTAAAACTCTGAATGTAAAGGTTGAATTGGAACTGAGGGTCAAAACTTCTTTTGTTTACCCTCATGGAAGTCTGCCTCTAAAGAGAGAGAATGTGCTGATCCTATTGGCATCATGCATTTCTAGTTATATGGCAATTTAAAAAACTGTATAACTAAGTGGGCATTTGGTTTTTAATGCTTCAGTCTTTTGAATTCATTAATATGAGTCTACCCTTGGGAGATGGCAGTATACCAGTTACTTAGCTATTGTCATTTCACTCCACATTTAACCTATTTCTAGTCTGCCCTGTGATGATGTAGCTGGGGCTTTGCAAACTACATTTCCCAGAATCCTTTGCCTGCCAGCTTCCTTGAGTAGCAGGCCTTTCAAAGAAATTGGAAGTTAGGAGGAGGAGAGAAGGGATTATCATCCTGTGGGCTTGCTATTCCCGTTAACAAGGCACCTACATGGGCATTTCATTCCAGGCTCCAGCTTCTTTGGGTATTTTGCTCCTTTGTCTGCTTAGAGATACCTGGAGCAGCCAGGCCTCCCTCCTCTGAGATTCTAGGCTCTGATAATCTAAACTCTCCTTTGTATTTCCCTAGCCTAAGGGGTGGTAGCTATACTTATTATCTCTGGGTTACCTCAGTGTTTCAGTGTTTTTGCCCTTTCAGCCCACCAACACCTGTGTAACCAATTCCTTATATAATATTGAATTCCCTCTTGAAATTTTACTTTGGTGTCTGTTTTCCTAACTAGATCCCAACATGTAGTAATAGAAATGGTCCCAGGAAACATATCCTAAAAGGTGGAATTCTGGAGCTGGTTCAATTATGTTCTTGGCCTTGAATTACTTCTTAATGCCTTGGCAATAGAAAATGAGTTGTTAATAGTCCATGACATGCACTAGTATCATGATTAATTAAATGATCTCTTGTGGTTGACTATGAAGAAGTGTTTGCTGAAGCAAACATCTTGGATACCAAGTGGCTGTCATACATATCTTTTTGGCTGTAGTGAAAACTATGAAATCTAGAAGGTAGGGTAACTCCTTGATTGAACTGATGAGCTTACTGAGAGAAAATGATAAATTCAGACCTTTTAACTCTCAACTAGACACTGCTGGGAGATTCAGAGAGTTTCTATAGCCACCCTAGAAGAGCCTTTTACTTTCTGTAGCCACGAAGCTGACTTTGCTGACGATCAGACCATAATTTAATTGGTTGCAGAATTACAATAAAAGCTGGATTTATAAAGTGCCAATCTGTTACTTGAAAGCTAAGACATTGATTGGGAAGGAGTGGGACCTGGAGTGGGGTACCTGTATGAATTCAGATGGAGCAGAGAGTCTGGAACCCCTGAGTTTTTCTGAGCCTCCCTTGCCTCCTGCTGTAACTGAGGAAACTGGCTTTCCCTTATTCCAAGGTCCTGTAATAACCTCACCTAAGTTGGTTGCAGTAACAAAGGAGGCCTAGCCTTGTCAAGACCCACCAGCACCATCTCTGATGACCTCAAGTCAGAACAAGTACAGGGTATGAGTACAAGGAGAGTGTAGCTGTTACTGAACTCAGGTCTGGCTGCTTGCTGCTTGAAAATCAATACCCAAGAGAGAGGCAAATGTTGGTAGAAAGGAAAGTTGCTTTTAATCAGAATGCTGACAATCCGAGGAGATGGTGGACTCAGTGTCCCCCAAAAGCCATCTCCGAAGATTCTGTTCAGCCATGAAAGCTATTAAAGAGAAAGACGGAAGTAACCTCAGTTAATCATTGAGGTAGGGGGTCAGAGTCATCACCATCTCCCACCGCGTGCAGGCTTGCGTGCAGGCTTGCCGACTACTTGTGATCTTTAGATGCTATCTTGTTCACACAGTTTATTCACGAGATTACCGAAGGGGAAGCTAGGGAAGAGACCTGGTCATCTGTTAATTACTTATTCTTCATTTCTACTTCTTTGATCTATGGAAAGACCAACAAGTTAGGCAAAGTATTGTGTGATCAAAAGGTTTGAAAGGGGGCTTCCCTGGTGGCGCAGTGGTTGAGAGTCCATCTGCCGATGCAGGGGACGCGGGTTCGTGCCCGGGTCTGGGAAGATCCCACGTGCCGCAGAGCGGCTGGGCCCGTGAGCCATGGCCGCTGAGCCTGCGCGTCTGGAGCCTGTGCTCCGCAACGGGAGAGGCCACAACAGTGAGAGGCCCGCGTACCACAAAAAAAAAAAAAGATTTGAAAGGTGTGCTAGGGCCGGAGGTGAGTAGAGCATGGGGGCGCCTGGTTTAAGGTTAGTGACAAGACCAAGGGGCCTCCTGCAGAGAGCTCTTTCCTGTAAAGGGCACTTTCCTGCCAAAAGCTGCTTACATAGCTATGCTCAAAATAATTGCAAAATTTGCTATTATATACTGGCAGAAACTTGGTGAATTTATGTGGGAATGGATTTTCTGGTTGTTAGATTGAGATAGATGGACTATAACATTGGATTAGGCTAAGTATATTTATTTTTTATTTTATTTTTTATCTTTAAGTAGGTTTTTTTTTTTTACATCTTTATTGGAGTATAATTGCTTTACAATGGTGTGTTAGTTTCTGCTTTGTAACAAAGTGAATCAGTTATACATATGTTCGCATATCTCTTCCCTCTTGCATCTCCCTCCCTCCCACCCCCTCTATCCCACCCCTCCAGGCGGTCACAAAGCACCGAGCTGATCTCCCTGTGCTATGCGGCTGCTGCCCACTAGCTATCTACCTTACGTTTGGTAGTGTATATATGTCCATGCCTCTCTCTCGCTTTGTCACAGCTTACCCTTCCCGCTCCCCATATCCTCACGTCCATTCTCTAGTAGGTCTATGTCTTTATTCCTGTCTTACCCCTAGGTTCTTCATGACATTTTTTTTCTTAAATTCCATATATATGTGTTAGCATATGGTATTTGTCTTTCTCTTTCTGACTTACTGCACTCTGTATGACAAACTCTAGGTCTATCCACCTCATTACAAATAGCTCAATTTCGTTTTCTTTTATGGCTGAGTAATATTCCATTGTATATATGTGCCACATCTTCTTTATCCATTCATCCGATGATGGACACTTAGGTTGTTTCCATCTCCGGGCTATTGTAAATAGAGGTGCAATGAACATTTTGGTACATGACTCTTTTTGAATTATGGTTTTCTCAGGGTATATGCCCAGTAGTGGGATTGCTGGGTCATATGGTAGTTCTATTTGTAGTTTTTTAAGGAACCTCCGTACTGTTCTCCACAGTGGCTGTATCAATTTACATTCCCACGAGCAGTGCAAGAGTGTTCCCTTTTCTCCCCACCCTCTCCAGCATTTATTGTTTCTAGATTTTTTGATGATGGCCATTCTGACTGGTGTGAGATGATATCTCATTGTAGTTTTGCTTTGCATTTCTCTAATGATTAGTGATGTTGAGCATTCTTTCATGTGTTTGTTGGCAATCTGTATATCTTCTTTGGAGAAATGTCTATTTAGGTCTTCTGCCCATTTTTGGATTAGGTTGTTTGTTTTTTTGTTATTGAGCTGCATGAGCTGCTTATAAATTTTGGAGATTAATCCTTTGTCAGTTGCTTCATTTGCAAATATTTTCTCCCATTCTGAGGGTTGTCTTTTTGTCTTGTTTATGATTTCCTTTGCTGTGCAAAAGCTTTGAAGTTTCATTAGGTCGCATTTGTTTATTTTTGTTTTTATTTCCATTTCTCTAGGAGGTGGGTCAAAAAGGATCTTGCTGTGATTTATGTCATAGAATGTTCTGCCTATGTTTTCCTCTAAGAGTTTGATAGTTTCTGGCCTTACATTTAGCTCTCTAATCCATTTTGAGTTTTTTTTTGTGTATGGTGTTAGGGAGTGTTCTAATTTCATACTTTTACATGTACCTGTCCAGTTTTCCCAGCACCACTTATTGAAGAGGCTGTTCTTTCTCCACTGTACATTCCTGCCTCCTTTATCAAAGATAAGTTGACCATATGTGCGTGGGTTTATCTCTGGGCTTTCTATCCTGTTCCATTGATCTATCTTTCTGTTTTTGTGCCAGTACCATACTGTCTTGATTACTGTAGCTTTGTAGTATAGTCTGAAGTCAGGGATAGGCTAAGTTTATTGATATGAATTCACAGGGAGTCTGGATTTAATGCATTGGTTCAAGCAACTGGAAGTGGCTGTAACAGTTTGCTTGGTTGATTGAATGAAACTTGGACTCAGTGGTTGTCTACATTCGTTGAGGTTGAGATGCCAGAATTTCCAAGTCTAATGTTAAGGAAGAAATTCAAAGTTTTAGGGAGGTGGGAACTTTGGAGTGGATTAATCATATGCAGTCTTATACTGCCCTGCTTCCTCCACTGTAATGTTAGAGAAAGCCCAGCGATTACTCCCTTCACTAAGACATTAAGAAATATATTAGTGAGAGAAGCTCCAACATCTATAAAAATAGCTGTGTGACTGTGATGGCTGTTCTCTGGAGGCTAGGGATGAGGGATTCAGAATGCTTTGACACACTTTACACAGGAAAACACTCAGGGCCCCCCCAAATTTAAGTTTGTTGGGAGTAGATGTAGAACAAGAGCCCGTGTATATTGATTTCCGGTCTGAGACTTCTTTATTAAACTTCATTTAGGCCAAAATTCATCGCATGGTTTTGGTGTGTACTTCAAGGCACAAGACCACTTTGATTTTACACATTTATATCCATGCATACTTGTTTTCTCTCTCACATTTGACCCATGGGTAGAAAATCAAGAGACAATCCCATAACATGCAAACACAAAAATTGCAGTCCATTACAGTAACTCTGCTGCATGCACGTTTATGCTGCTTTCAAACTCCAAAGGCAGAGTTGAGCAGTTGCAACAGAAACCTTATGACCTGCAAAGCCTAAAATGTTTACTCTCTGGCCCTTTATGGAAAAAGTTTGCCCACCCCTGCTCCAAAAATGAAAACATTGCAGATAAAGCTTAAGTTCTTCATGATCACCCTTCTTTTTGTCAATCTAAATTCAATAATATTATGTTTTCATGTTGGTAGATTACTTGTAGATTTAAATAATCTATGATTTCTCTGTCATTAGGAAAGATGGGGCAAAGTTCTCAGAAGACAGAGCAGAATGACTGTCTCCTAAAGAAAGGTAGGCTACTTGGTCTCCCTTTTCACAGCATATTTTAAGGATTATAATTACTACAGGGAACTTTTACAGTTCACTGATGCACAGTTGCCTCCTGATGATTAAGAGGTGACTTTATTTTTTCAACTACTGACATTCACTACATTAAAAAACAAACAAACCTTTCCTCACTAATTTTTTAAGGCCTGATAATTTGTCAGATTTAATACATATTCATTATGTAAAATTGGAAAAATATAAAAAAGTAGAAAGAAAAAACATATAACTCTCTAGACCAACCACCTAAAGACAACCATTGTTAATTTGGTTTCTTTCTTAGCATTAATTTTAATTGAAAAATGCTCAATGAATAGAAAAATTGATGCTTCATTATTTTCTGGCTGTTTGTAGCTTAGCTTCAAATGTAGTATTTATAGAATATTTAGTCAATAAATAATTAGCTGTCACCTACCTCTTTTTACCTTGTGAAATGTAAGTTTGCATGTATTTTCCAAAAGTCAAGAAAAACATATTCATATCTAGACAGGCCATTATTTCCTAAATTACTGAAGTCACCCTGGAGATAAAGTTGTTTTGAGATGACTGATTTTTTTCATTATCGCACCAGCCTGAATGTTTACTGCTGTGATCCTTTTTCACCATTCACACTTAAAAAATCTCAGGAAAAGGGGAACATAAAAAGCCCCTAGGATCCTTCTCCATTTCAGTGCCTCTGTCACGAGGTGCCCTTGTCTAGCCTCTTGTCTGCCGTGGGAAAATGCACTGTGGCTGCTTAGTCAGATGTGTCTTCTGGAGAGATGCCATGATGGAGTGCTTCCTGATAATGCCTGTCTGAAGACCTGTTTCACACACCTCTTCTCAAGGGATTAAACGGATATACTGGCTGAGTCATAGTTTGATTCTTATGTCAGCCTTGCTTTTCTTCCCCAGGATTACCTTAACATTTTTTTTTTTTTTTTTTTTTTCCAGTACGCGGGCCTCTGTTGTGGCCTCTCCCGCTGCGGAGCACAGGCTCCGGACGCGCAGGCTCAGCGGCCATGGCTCACGGGCCCAGCCGCTCCGCGGCATGCGGGATGCTCCTGGACCGGGGCACGAGCCCGCGTGCCCTGCATCGGCAGGCGGACTCTCAACCACTGCGCCACCAGGGAAGCCCCTACCTTAACATTTTACAAGAAATCTTCGGGAGCTTCCCTGGTGGCACAGTGGTTAAGAATCTGCCTGCCAGTGCAGGGGACACCGGTTCGATCCTTGGCCCGGGAAGATACCGCGGAGCAACTAAGCCCGTGTGCCACAACTACTGAGACTGTGCTCTAGAGCCCGTGAGCCACAGCTACTGAGCCTGCGTGCTACAACTACTGAAGCCTGTGTGCCACAACTACTGAAGCCCGCACGCCTAGAGCCTGTGCTCCACAACAAGAGAAGCCACCGCAATAAGAAGACCGCGCACTGCAACCAAGAGTAGCCCCTGCTCGCCGCAACTAGAGAAAGCCCACGCACAGCAACAAAGACCCAACACAGCCATAAATAAATAAATAAATACCTAAGTTTATTAAAAAAGAAAAAAATCTTCAGTGAACACTAGATTGGTCTCCTAGTATAGCTGCTGAAACAAATTACCTCAAATTTAGTGGCTTAAAATGACACAAATCTATTATCTTACAGTTCTGGAGGTCAGGAGTCTGAAATAGTTCTCACTAGACTAAAATCCAGGTGTTGACAGGACTGTGTTCTTTTCCAGAGGCCCTAGGGGAGCATCTGATGTCTTGCATTTTCTAGTGTCTAGGCGTCTCCTACATCCCCTTCCATCTTCAAAGCCAGCAATGGCCTGTCCGGTCTTTCTCATAGTGCATCACTCTGATGCTGACACTCCTGTGTCTCCCACATTTAAGGTCCCTCATGATTACATTGGGCCCACCCTGGATAATCCAGGATAATCTCCCAGGTCAAGATCCTTAACCTAATCACAGCCACAAAGTCTTTTTTGGCATCTAAGGCAACATGTTCACAGGTTCTAGGGATAAGGACATGGACATCTTTCCAGTGGGTACATCATTCTACCAACCACAAATACTTTAACTCAAAAGAGTGCATAATGTCTGAAATGGGACAGAATCATTGGGGAGATACTGTTTTCCTTTTGCTATTTCTCAGTCATACTAGTTTACTACTACTTCCGCTGTTGTAGTGTGAAATACCTTTCAGGAGTAAAATTATTATTTTTTTTTTTTGCGGTACGCGGGCCTCTCACTGTTGTGGCCTCTCCTGTTGCGGAGCACAGGCTCTGGACGCGCAGGCTCAGCAGCCATGGCTCACGGGCCCAGCCGCTCCGCGGCATGTGGGATCTTCCCCGACTGGGGCACAAACCCCTGTCCCCTGCATCAGCAGGCGGACTCTCAACCACTGCGCCACCAGGGAAGCCCAAATTATTATTCTTGCAAGCCCTTTTTCAGGGCTGGCCCAAGGCAAAATGGTGATGTAATTTGTCTGACCTGTCAAATTTTTTCCTTCCAGTTTTATTTATCCTTTCCCAGAACTCTGCTCTCTTCTCTTACTCTCAATCTTTGGTTAATCCTGATAAAATATTTTGTAATAGGAGCTAAAGAAATGACCCTCCTGAGGATATTTTCACATTATAAAAAGGTTTTGAAAATCCAAAGACTTAAAGACACAGAGTGGAGCTATAGGTTGCAAAATGATCCGTAATAGGCTGATAGTAAGTTATATTCAAGTGTTTGTTCATTATGTGCTTTGCCTGTCACTGCGAGGGTTCAGAGATAAGTAAAGCTCAGTTGCCATTCTCAAGGAGTTGATAGTCTGGTCAATTTAAAATTCATATTCTTGCATCAGAGGACTTTCAAACCACCCATGTAGGTTCTAGTCCTTTGTAGCTATGTTATCCTTGACAAACATTAGTATTTGAAAACTAGGATTTTTTAAAAATGGAATTGCTATAGACCTATTTTTACCAATGGTTGCAAATTTACTAATACAGTTGACCCTTGAACAGCACAGGGGTTGGGACACTGACTCTTCACCCGCTCAAAAATCTGCTTACAGTCTGCCTTCCATATCCACGAGTTCTGCATGTGCAGACTCAACCAACCTTGGATCATGTAGTACTATAGTATTCACTGTTGAAAAAAATCCACGTATAAGTGGACCTGTGCCTCTCAGACCTGTGTGTTCAAGGGCCAGCTGTACAGTGTGCCAATAAAACGAAGGCTTGAAGTTTCCTATGTCTTCTGATAGAAGAAGTGGGGGAGAATGCGGTGAGATATAAACCTTAAATTTGCCAGTTTACAATATCTTCTGGTTTAAATATTTTCTTCTGATTGACTCAGATTCTTAGATTTAAAACTTATTTCCCCTCCTTCTATACCTTTCCAAAATGGTATCTGGACACGAAACAAACCTACCTTGGGCTCCAGAAGGACATACTATCTCTATCTTTCAAGACTGCTCTCTACACAAGCATCCCAGAAAAGATAGCCTCTGCTTACATAATGTGAAGAAACACAAAAATAAACGGGGAATTGTCTCCCAACGCACGCATCCTTAACCATAACAATTAAATTTCCCAGCTCAGCCTTAAAGGTAGAAGGGGTATTCATTCTACATTATGGAAGAAACTATGCTCAGAGTCTTAAAGGCTTGACTAAAGTTATAAGAGCTTTGGCACTACCAGAAACTAGGGATTATTATGAATAAAATAGTTTGGTTTGATATCTGCCAAATATTTCCCAAATTATCTATTGACTTTACATTTGTATATCTTTCCTATTTAAAATTTAGGAAGACCGCAACTACATGATGCTTGTAGCACACAGATACGGTCTTGACTAGGACAATCGCAATCTAAAGACTGTATTTACCTGAATTCTCAGAATTTCTTTTAGGAATATTTTACAGCTCTGTTTGGTGTTTTAGTTTGACATGTACACTGTCAGGGAGTAAGGTGGTTCATGCTGTTAGGGTAATTAACATTAGTTGCTAACAAACAACTCCCAAGTTTCAGTGACATAATACAAAAAGTTTTGTTTCTTACTCATGTCACAGACCAAAGCAGGTCAGATGGCTCTCCCAGGGGTTCTCTCCTACAATGTTGAGTCAGGGATCCAGGCCTGTTTCATCTGGTGGTTCTACTTTCCAGTAGGGCCTCCAGAGTCCTTCAGTGCCCTCCATTTGGCCAGCTAACTAGCAAAGAGGGTTGAAGACCAGGTGGGATATTATAGGGGTCAGGCCAGAAAGTGAGGTATATGGCCACCCACATTTCACTGGCCAAAAGTAGTTACATGGCCTGACCTAGATGCAAAGAGTAGGGAAATGTGACCTTCATATTGTCTCTGTCATGTCCTTTAATAAGAATCTATCAGTCAACATTATTTATTGATGATCAGCTTGGTGCATATCATTGTATTAGGTACTATGAAAGTAAAAAGAGAGTCAAAATTTGCTATGCATGGATATAAAAAATGGATTAAGGCAAGAAGTCTTTTTGACTCATTCTGTTAAATAAATGATTTAGTAGTAGGGTGAATCCAAAGCTCCATTGTGAGTTAGTTGTTTAGAAATAGGGGCACGTTTAACTCCCAGAAATAGTGTATAAATTATGGTGCATGTATTAGATAACATGTATTCCAGGTTCAAATTTCAGATGCCCAGATCACTGGTAGGGATTGCAGACTGCCTTCCATGTTCAGTGGTTGAAGAGGGCAAAGCTAACCAGTCATAAGAACTTGTGTATAACAGGTTGATTTTTTTTCATAAGCATAAAAATGATACTGCATGTGAAGCAGTCAGTGACATCTCAAAGGAGGATGGAGTTGGAACTTGGGATTTGGGTCCTGAGAAAACTATATAAAAGAACAGGAAACAAATGACAGGACACGGTGATTATCATCCAATTGGCAAGTGCTGCTATATAAAATAAGAGGGGAAAGGAACTAGCATAATTATTATGTAGTGACGTTAATAGACAAAGAAAACATAAGTTAGAATTACCGTGACCTCCATTTTGTGGCAACAAATATATTTTCAAACGACCTGGTGACCTTGTAATTATGGAATGAAAGCAAATTAAGCACCTGCATGCCTTCTGAGGTCCAATGTTGCTCACCCCTCACCGTCCCCATTTGTATTTATAAATGATTCAGATGTTTAGATAGCACAGTGATGGTAGCAGGGAGCGGATATTTCTTGAATGACTATTATATGTTGAAAACCGTAAGGTGCTTTTTTTTTTTTAGATAAGTTTACTGTTTTAATTCTCACGAGGATGCTCTGAGGCAGGCATGATTACCCCTGTTTTGTTTTGTTTTGTTTTGTTTTGCGGTACGCGGGCCTCTCACTGCTGTGGCCTCTCCCGTTGCGGAGCACAGGCTCCAGACGCGCAGGCTCAACGGCCATGGCTCACGGGCCCAGCCACTCCACGGCATGTGGAATCTTCCCGGACCGGGGCACGAACCCGTGTCCCCTGCATCGGCAGGCGGACTCTCAACCACTGCGCCACCAGGGAAGCCCCTAAGAAACCTTTTCTATCCTAAGGTTGTAGAGATAATCTCATATCTTCTTCAAAACTGTTTTATTTTTCATTTTAGCTTTTTTTTTTTTTTTTTTTTTTTTGCGGTACGCGGGCCTCTCACTGCTGTGGCCTCTCCCGTTGCGGAGCACAGGCTCCGGACGCGCAGGCTCAGCGACCATGGCTCACGGCCCTAGCCGCTCCGCGGCATGTGAGATCTTCCCGGACCGGGGCACGAGCCCGTGTCCCCTGCGTCGGCAGGCGGACTCTCAACCACTGCGCCACCAGGGAAGCCCTCATTTTAGCATTTTAACCATTAAAATTTTTTTTTACTTTAATTTAATTTTTTAATTTATTTTTTATTTATTTTTGGCTAAATAAATTTATATTTATTTTTGGCTGCGTTGGGTCTTCATTGCTGCACACGGGCTTTCTCTAGTTGTGGCGAGTAGGAGCTATTCTTCCTTGTGGTGTGCGGGTTTCTCATTGTGGTGGCTTTTCTTGTTGCAGAGCACGGGCTCTAAGGTGTGCGAGCTTCAGTAGTTGTGGCATGCGGGCTCAGCAGTTGTGGCTCGTGGGCTCTAGAGCGCAGGCTCCGTAGCTGTGGCGCATAGGCTTAGTTGCTCCGCAGCATGTGGGATCTTCCCGGATCAGGGCTCAACCCCGTGTGCCCTGCATTGGCAGGCGGATTTTTAACCACTGAGCCACCAGGGAACTCCTGAATTTTATTTTATTTATTTTTTTTATACAGCAGGTCGTTGTTAGTCATCAGTTTTATACACATCAGTGTATACATGTCAATCCCAATCTCCCAATTCGTCCCACCCCCACCCCCACCCCCCTGGCTTCCCCGCCTTGGTGTCCATACGTTTGTTCTTTACATCTGTGTCTCAACTTCTGCCCTGCAAACTGGTTCATCTGTACCATTTTTCTAGGTTTCACATACATGCATTAATACACGATATTTGTTTTTCTCTTTCTGACTGACTTCACTCTGTATGACAGTCTCTAGATCCATCCACGTCTCAACAAATGACCCAGTTTCATTCCTTTTTATGGCCGAGTAATATTCCATTGTATATATGTACCACATCATCTTTATCCATTCGTCTGTTGATGGGCATTTAGGTTGCTTCCATGACGTGACTATTGTAAATAGTGCTGCAATGAACATTTGAGGTGAAAGTGTCTTTTTGAATTATGGTTTTCTCTGGGTATATGCCCAGTAGTGGGATTGCTGGATCATATGGTATTTCTATTTTTAGTTTTTTAAGGAACCTCCATAGTGTTCTCCATAGTGGCTATATCAATTTACATTCCCACCAACAGTGCAAGAGGGTTCCCTTTGGTCCACACCCTCTCTAGCATTTGTTGTTTGTAGATTTTCTGATGATGCCCATTCTGACTGGTGTGAGGTGATACCTCATTGTAGTTTTGATTTGCATTTCTCTAATAATTAGTGATGTTGAGCAGCTTTTCATGTGCTTCTTGGTCACCTGTATGTCTTCTTTGGAGAAATGTCTATTTAGGTCTTCTGCCCATTTTTGGATTGGGTTGTTTGTTTTTTTTAATATTGAGCTGCATGAGCTGTTTATATAAAAAATGTTTTAGTTTTCAATACACGATTTTCTTAATGTATATGGTGTGCCTTAGGAATATAATTTATTCTTTTCTATACGGTTAACCAATTAGAATCCCTACATTCTCCACCAAACTGGGGTGCTAACACTGTCATATATCAGGTTTCATGACTTGTATAATCAAAAAGCCCTTTTCTTAGATTAGATTCAACAACATTTTATTATATGGTTATGATTAAATGTGTTTTCATTGAAAAATAAAGTGTGGCTTAGGTGGGTTAATCTAGATCTGCTGAGCAGCAAGCAGGAAAGGTGTAAAAGAGAACACTGAGGCAGGGAGACCAGTTAGGAGTTTACCACAAGTTCAAGAAAATGAGGTTCTGAATCATGACGGTGATATGACAGTGGAAAGGACAAAAATGTGAGAAAACTTGCAGAAAAAGAACTGACTGTATTTGGTAAATAATTGAATATGGAAAGTAAAGTAAGGTAAATGTTAAGTGTGACTACAAGTTTTGAGATTGGATGATTCAGGTTTTAGGAAAAACAAGATTATTTCAATGTTAAATTTACTAAAATTGATATGGCTAGAGCTCACTGAGGTAGCGATTTAGGAAGTTTTTGTATATAGTTAGGTTAAATCTGTTGGAGGGATACTTTTAATAAACTTTGTTGGATTATGCATTCTTATTGTTTCATAGGAATTCTTTATATATTCTAGCTACAAATCCTTCCAGGAATATCTTCTTCTGTTTGTGTCTTTTTGTTTGTTTTTAATCTTTTTATGGTATCTTTTGAGAAACAGAAGTTCTTAATTTCTAGGTAGTCAATTCCATCAATCATTTCCTTCATGTTGCACATTTTATTTAAGAAAGTTTTCTGTGCTGTGGGGTCATGAAAATATTTTCCTACATTGTGTTTTAATTATATTTTTAACAGTTACATAGATATTTAATCCAAATGAAATTGAGTGTTTATGGTATCAGGTAAGGATACATTATCATTTTTTTCCCCTTACGGATACTCAGTTATCCCAGTACCGTGTTGAAAATTCCATTCGTCTCCCATGAATTTTTAAAACTACCTTGGTCATATATCAACTGATAAATGGGTGAGTCTATTTCTCAGCATTTCATTCTGTTTCATTTCTCTAATTGTCAATCTGTGTAAACACCACCTGATTTAAATTTCTATAACTTTATTAAAAATCTTGATATCTAGTAAGGCAGCTTCTCCAAACTTTTTTTCTTCCTCAGTTGAATAGTGTCTTGACAATTTTTTGATCCTTGAAACTCACTACAAATTTTAGACTCAACATGTTAATTTGTACACACACACACGTGATGGGATTTTTATTGGCACTGTACTGAATTTACGTAACAATTACAGAGCTGTCATCTATATGATATTAGTCTTTGAGTTCATGAGCATGGTGTACCTGTTGATTTATTTAGGTCTTCTTTAATGTTTTTCAGTACAGCTTTATTTTTGTCCATAATGATTTTGCATATTTTTATTAAGTCTATTTCTGAGTATTCCATAAATTTTTATTTTAGTTTAAAAAATATTTTTCAACTCTGTATTATTGGTGTATAAAATGTAACAGATTTTTACCCTGCAAATTTATGAAAGCCTTTTTATTCTAGAAATTATCTATGGTACTGTTGGATTTTCATGACACTCATATCTCTTGAAAGTAATGATATTTTAATTTCTTCCCTTCCGTTCTTTCTATTGTTTATTTCCTTTTATTCCCTTTTGGTATTGGCTTGAAACTCCAGTACAAAGTTGAGAAAAATTGGGCATTCTAGTCATTGTCCTGATTGCAGAAGGAATGTTTTTATCATTAAGTATGATATTTAGTGATAGTTGTTTTTGTAGATACTCTTTATTAGATAAGGAGAGTTTGCTAATTGAAAAAAAATCAAGGTTGAATTATTGAGCTGGACCAAGAGAAAGGGAAATAGAATGGGAAAGGAGAGTCCATTGAAATTTTTATTCCAATTTTAATAGTTTTAATTTCTAAGTGTTCTATGTAGTTCCCACCCTCTTCTTTCTTTCCTTCTGTCCTTTCCTTCTTTCCTTTCTTTCTTCCTCTTTCCCTTCCTCTCTCCTTCTCTTCCTTCCTCCTTCCTTCTTTCTCTCTCTCTAAAACCAGGTTTGTCTTTTTAAAAGATATTCTCTTATTTTCCCTTATATTTTCAGAGTCCTCTTAATTTTTAAAATAGGTAAGTTTAATATTTATATTTTGTCTTCTAATTCCAATATCTGGAATCTTTACATATCTAACTTTGCTGTCTGTTGTTTCTATTACCTCTTACTCTAGGTGGCTTGTTTCCTGGTGCATTTTGTGAGCTTTTAAACTATAAGTTCATATGTTTGGGAATTTTATCTGTTCGAATTTTTTAAGCCCTGTGTTTGTAATTTATAGCTCCACTATTTGCCTTTGCTCCTGCCGAATATTGGGGAACTCTACCAAAATAGAAACAGTTTAAAGTAAATTTTCTTGTTGGAGGATTTTTCTGGATGTATGAGTATATCCAGAAAATATGAGATTGGGCTAGTATGAGACTGGGCTACAAGCTCAAGTGAGGGCCAGCTTGTGGGTAGGAATTCCAAGGGACGATTTAGTGTTTCCTCCTACCCAATGACACATTTTATTTATTTATTTATTTATTTTTTTTTTGCGGTACATGGGCCTCTCACTGTTGTGGCCTCTCCCGCTGCGGAGCACAGGCTCTGGACGCGCAGGCTCAGCGGCCGTGGCTCACGGGCCCAGCCGCTCCGCGGCATGTGGGATCTTCCCAGACCGGGGCACGAACCCATGTCCCCTGCATCGGCAGGCAGACTCTCAACCACTGCACCACCAGGGAAGCCCTGACACATTTTATAATAGGCCATTTTCCTTGTTGTCCTCTAGATTTATTTCTAGTTCACATATACCTTGAGGGTTTAGGCCTCTGGGGTATCTGATTTATGAGGGCATCGCCTATCAGACTCCTCATCTTGGTCAGGTAGCTCCCAGAATTGTTACCTGTGAATACAGAAACTGAAGTTCACCTTCATGGGCAAATGTCCTCAAAGTGAAAGCCAGACTCAGAGCTCAGCTTACCTCTCTGGATTCCTACATTTACTTAGTTTTTGGTTTCTGAGGGTCCTTACTTTGTTGCTAATACAAGGTGTATTTTAAAATATTTTTTTATTATTTTAATTATTTTCAGTGGAAGGGTTGGTCATGGTGTTGTGTGTCATATTACTGAAAATGGATTTTTTTAGCCTTTGAAAATAATATATTCCTATAATAAATTTAGATTGGCATGAAAAGAATGCAGGGGATTCTCTGAATAACAGATAACATAAAGGTAAGATCATAGACTAGACATTTATTCATTTATTCACTCTCTTATACATGTTAACTGGCACTGTGTAATATGAGGTGCTGTTACACTGCAGAAGATGCCAGTAAGTATATTGAAAGGTCCCTGGATATCAAAGATCATTTATATCATTTATAGGTATGAATAATAAATTCAATAAAGATAGTATAAACTAAATGCTCATACCCAATGGGGAACTAAAACAAATAATTATTTAAAAAGTGTTATTTTAGCTTAATTTATAGGATAGACAGAGGGAGATGCGTGGAAGTTCATTCCGGTAAATGACCAAAGAGCATGGACAAAGGTGTAGAGATAAAAAATCATGGAATGGCTCAAGATAACTATGTTTGACTGGATCATAAGCAGTTTTAAGGAAATGGTTAATGACAAGAATGGAAAGTTGGGCTGAGGGCAGAGCAAGAAGGGCTGTGAATTCTAAGCCATGTAATTTGAGCTTAAATTAGTAGCGGGATTGAGAGTTATTAATAGATGCATAAACCTCTCAATTTTATGCAGTTTAAAATGTGTCCTTTATGGGAGGCTAATAGTAGAATCAAGACCTAGCTAAACTCTAGCAATTATATAAACAGGGGTAAATGAGAATGGGATGAAGTATGGGAGTGTGAAACCTGTTGGTGTTTCATTCAGGGTCTGATATGAATAATCTCCATTTCTGACGATGGCTTGATGTGGTTTACATAATTACTTTCTTCCATTGCTTATAAAAAATTTTATGTTCTGAATAGGTTTGAAACCACATCTTGGTTTTTCCTTCCATGAGTAAGATTCAAGCCTGAGTCCTAACCCTGAGGACACAATATTTAGAAACAAATTTCCCCCCTCATTTTAAAGAGGAAGAACTGGGCTGGTTCCTGCTCAGATAGTTTTGGTTACTTTATCTTATTTTTTAGGTTATGATATTAGTTTAACAGAGCATCTCCATAAATTTCTTAGGCCACCCCATTTTATTAATAAGAAAAAGAATCATTAAATGTCAATCAGGATTTGTAGTATCAAAACTCAAGGTCTACTTTATAAATGCTAAGGATCAGAAAATTATCGAAGGAACACTAATAGGCATACTACAAATGGCTAATGTACTTTTTATTTCTGAATTGAGATGAAAAATGAGAATGTGTGTCTTTCTTCAGTGTAGTACCAAAACCTCGTTAGGGTCTGGCCAGCATGTGGGGAAGTGACACAGCTGAGGCTTTCTCAGGCAAAATACATTAACATTACAAATGAAACTTGGTCCGAATCTATCTGAAGGAGCATTTTCTCTCAGAGGTATAGTAAGAATTTCATTAGCTTGCAGTTATTAAGCTCTGTTGAATAATTCTGTGTTTTAGAAAAGGAAAGTGACCTTTTGTATCTCTCAAAGGGGTAATAGCTCTACAGATACATTTAAAATAAAACTAATTGGGACAGGACACCAGATTTACAAAAGCATGTGAGGAAATTTGGTAATCAGTTGAAAAATACAAAGTATCTTGAACAAAGCATTTTATAATGTTAGATGTCTGACGTTTATTATTTCCTAATCAAACGTCTTTATCTTCTGTTATAGGTTGTAGATGGGGACTGGAGGGCAGGAAAATACTGTTGAAAATTCTCAGTTTTGTACTACTTTGAAATATGGGCACAATTTGTCACATAAACTCAATAATCAGCATAACTATTGTTTTTCTTCAATTATCAGAGTTACATATTTTTCACATTTTGACATACTTGGAATCTGGGTGTTTCCTAAAAACAGTGTCAAAAGCAATATGCCCCAATTCCTATGCTTCTTAGTGGTCATTATCTTTGTGAATAACATTACAGTCATATGTGGTAGCATTCGGATGCCTAAATTAACTTAAGTTTGAATCTGTAATGTTGCTTTAAATGTTTTAAAAAGAGGTAACATTGTAGTACAGAACTGAAAGGAAACATGATTTTATACAAAGAAGGACTATTAAATGCCAAGCAATGAAATCAGAGGTAGCAGAAAACTGCCATATCTACTGAATATATTATGGCATTTCAAAGCCCGGAAAGATTGTATGACAGATTCATAGTCTTAAAGGATTATTACTCAGGTGCCAAGCATCTATTTATGAAAAACTTCTGGATGACTTGCAGGACAAGGTAATTTACTTACAGTTAATGGGTAATTCAATTAAGGAAAAAGTAGAACTGTCAGCTTAACGAAATCCAAAATGCAAACAAAACCCTAAAATTATACTGCCAATCTTAAAGATGCCCAAGGGGTCAAGATCACAAGCATGGATTATAAAAATCAACTCAAGTCAAAAATCAACTCAGAAGACTGAGTGGGGAGACACTGGAAGTCACACATCATTTTGATCATGGAGAAAATGCTATCTCTAATTACACGAATAAAAATATAGTATCATGAGCATGAAAGCAACTTCAAATATATTTAATTTAGTGTTTCATTTCTGAAAACATAACAAATACTTAGAAACAAATGGTGATCACTAAGATCCAAGATAGATTTACTATCTCTAAATTACTTCACATTAATATGATATTCTCTTGGTAGTGTTGTTAAGTTTGAGCTGGGATGACAAATCTGTATCTCAGTAGGACACTTAACAAATTGTGTTCTTGTGGACAAAATGGAGAAATATGGCCTAGATTAAATAGTGTATTAGGGGCTTCCCTGATGGCGCAGTGGTTAAGAATCCGCCTGCCAATGCAGGGGACACGGCTTTGATTCCTGGTCCGGGAAGATCCCACATGCCACGGAGCAACTAAGCCCATGCACCACAACTACTGAGCCCGCATGCTAACTACTGAAGCCCATGTGCCTAGAGCCCATGCTCTGCAACAAACCACCGCAGTGAGAAGCATGCGCACCACAACGAAGAGTAGCCCCCACTCGCCACAACGAGAGAAAGCCCGCGCGTAGCAACGAAGACCCAATGCAGCCAAAAATAAAGAAAATTAAAATTTTAAAATAAATAAATAAATAGTGTATTAAAGGTTGAATGACTGGCTGATACGGTCTGGTGAGTGTGTTGATGGCATCTGGAGAGAGGTTTCCAGTGGCTTGTGCATGGCTCTTTCCTAGTTCTCCTTCCATGCAGTGTAATTTGTTGGTAGTTTGAACACATGGAAAACTTTCCTATAAGACTTGCAGTTGTAAAAATGGAGCAGGGATAAAAATACTTCGGATCAAGTCAGTATCTCTAAAAAATTTTGACAGAGTAATAGACTGAATCTAGTAAGATTAATGTTATAAGGGGTAAATAAAAATCCTGAATCTGGGTATATAAAGTGAACTTGTTCAGATAACCTATTTCATCATTTCTAACCATTTTGTTATACCCCTCTAAGCCTCAGTTTCCCTGTGTGTAAAATGGGAATAATAATACTAGCTACTTAGTTTGAGGTGAGAGCTCAGCACAGTGCTGGCACATACTAAGTGTTCAATAGGTGCTACTACTTTTCCAGAAATCCTGGGATAGAATCCAACTTCTTCCACTTATGGGGTATTTGACCCTGGGTAGGGTACTTATTCTTTCTAAGCCTTATTTTCCTTATTTGAAAATAGGGATAAAATAGTATCTACCTCACAGGTGGACGTCAGGAGAATTAAACAAGATGATGCACGTGAGGCCCTCTTCAAGGTGCTTGGCATATCCTGAGCTCCTAATGAATGTTAGCAATTACAGTGAACATTAGTGCAACTTTCAGAAAATCCCCCTGGACATGAAACTGCAAAAAAAAACCAACTAAAGCCTCTCTAGAATATGGTAAATTATACTTCTCTCTTATAGACTAAATCTATGCTACTACTTCAGTTTAAATGTATACTTTCAAGAGGAATATTGGAAAATTAAGGTGAACGTAAAGTCAAAACATGTGAAAAATGATGGAAGAACC
This sequence comes from Stenella coeruleoalba, assembly GCF_951394435.1. Taxonomy (NCBI): domain Eukaryota; kingdom Metazoa; phylum Chordata; class Mammalia; order Artiodactyla; family Delphinidae; genus Stenella; species Stenella coeruleoalba. The sequence continues at coordinate 29,264,895 of NC_137155.1, read as the reverse complement.
TGGTGACATTTATTCTGGAGAGGAGAAGATTATGATAGAAGAAGCTATCGGAAGGGTTGTCATTGAAAGAGGAATGGGGCTGGCTCTGTTTGGGCCCCAGAGTTAGAACTGTGACAATGAGACAGATATTTTGTTCCCCTGAAGAAGGACTTCCTTACATGGCTGCCTGCGAAGGTAGTGATTTCTCAGTTACTGAAGTTTTTTTTTAAGTCTGAAAAGTCATTTGAGGGAGAATTGCCGAGAGGATTCAGGGATTTGAGATGGGATTTGGCTCAGTGATCTTTAAAGGCCAGTCCTTTCCTGAGGTTCAGCTGTGGACTTCTTTACAGTGCTTAACATTTAAAACCTTAAAAAAAAATCTGCATCCAGTCACCTAGTCTTTTCTCCCAAATTATTTGACTGAAGCCTCTCACATGAAATAAGAATTGCATATCCCTGACCTTTAAGAGCTAAAATGTATTTCCTTCCCTGCTCTTATCTGAGGTATCCGGGTAAATGGATTTGCAGAATCTCTGCATGCCAGTCATACTTGCATTTCTTTTAAAGTAGGGAAGTGGATAAAATGATTAAAGAACTGTCAGGTCACAGGATTTCGGATGGCTCAGCTTTAGTTAGTTGCTAGCAATGCTCCTGTCCCAACTAATATCAGTATTAGCTAATAGGCATGCAAATATTGAGTATATGGTTCACAGGCAAGCTTGTTATTGCAGAGGATTCTTGGAGCAATGTATGTCACAGGAAAAAATTCTATCGACATTTAGTATCTCACTCAGCGTAATAGTCTGCTTCCAAGTGGTTTAATTTTCCTTTGGTTTTGTTTTTTTTTTTTTTGCAGTACGCGGGCCTCTCACTGTTGTGGCCTCTCCCGTTGCGGAGCACAGGCGCCGGACGCGCGGGCTCAGCGGCCATGGCTCACGGGCCCAGCCGCTCCGCGGCATGTGGGATCTTCCCAGACCGGGGCACGAACCCGTGTCCCCTGCATCGACAGGTGGACTCTCAACCACTGCGCCACCAGGGAAGCCCTAGTTTTTCTTTGATTTTTAGTTTATGCTTCCTGGCCTTAGAATTATGTGTTGAAAAACTCAAGGATTGGTCCTCTGCTTTTATATTGATTAACAAATAACTCATGAGTGGCTCTGAAGGACAATAAAGGGAACTCCTCTTCCTTTACCTCCAAAACCTTATGGTGAACTTAACCAGGGAGATGACATGATGCCAGTTCTACACCAACTCACGGGTGATAGCTAAAGGTTTGGCCATATGGTGAAGGAGCTGGAAAGAACAGGATTTGAGGCTCGCTGATGAGGAAGATTGGGGAAGAAGTATGGGAATGAGTCTCTTGAAATGGGCCTAGCATGAGGGAATATTAATGTCCCATGTGAATTTTCACCACGTGTTCAATAACCAGGTAAACTAGATGACTCACTGTTGATGTCAGTCACCTTCTTTCCCTAGTGACTTTACTGTGTCAGTGAGCCCATGAACAATGGTCCATCATAGCAGCGATGCTGACTGCATATGCATCAATAAAAAACCCGATTGCCTCTCTCTGAGGCTGACCTGGCTCTCCCACTATGGCTAAATGCCAATCAGCCAGCCTTGGAGACCAATAGGGAGCTCTTGATACTGCATAACATAATGAGGGGGCCAGCCTACCTGCTGGTTCATTATACTGGGTCCCCTCCATTATGGAGTGAACGGTGCTTTGTCCTCACTGGAATAAACACAATCTGGTTATGGTTTGTTTTCCTGGGCCGTTATGCTGATTCTGTTGACTTACTGCCTTACTTACATCATGCCTTATTACATCATGTTTTCTCACAGAATATTGTTTTTAATCAAGAGACTCATTTCACAGCAAAATAATTAAGGTCGCTGCTCTTGGGGTTCACTGGTATTTCCATAAAACCTTCACCCAAAAACACCTGACTTATGGCATAGCAGAATGGTCCAAGGAACTGATTTACTGTGTCAGCTGGGAAATAACACCTTTTGACATTAGGGTGGTATCCTTCAGGATAAAATACATTCTCTGAACTAGTGACTAACGTATGACGCTGTTTCTCCCCAAAGCAGGACACATTGGTCCAGAAATTGAGGAGTGAAGTGTGGGTGGTATCTCATGATTACACTGAATGACCAAAGCACAAAATTTTCCTTCTCAAGTTCAAGTCCTGCTAGTTTGAAGGTCTTAGTATTCAGCGGATAAATATTCCACCAGGGGAGAAAATTGAACTGAAAGTTGGGATTTGAGACTGCCATTTGGCTTTTTTGGGCTCCTCTTGCCAAGGGACCAGGAAGGAAAAAAAGTTTACTGTAGTGGGTTACTGTAATTTTCTAAAATGGAGCTCAGGGATTCCTCCGGAGTGCCTCCTAGTATTGTAATATCCAGTGCCAAAAGTTAATGGCAGACCACAGCAACCCCATACAGCTGGTATCAGCAAGGTTCAGACCACTCAGGAATTAAGCTTCGGATTCGCTCACCAGCCAAAGAACCATGACCAGCTGAGGTGCTGTCTGAGCACAAAACGAACTTGGAGGAAGAAAGTTGTCAATAACCAAAGATAATCTCAGAAGCATTTGCAGAAATGAAAGTGATTGTCCCTCCTCATATTTTCTTCCTTGTTCTAACATATTAATCTTTTCCTCATTTGTTTCCCTATTTTTTCAAAATTAATAAATATTTAATGTCTATAAAACTTAATGTCAGCTTTAGTGGCTGATAACTTTAGTATTCTCTGAATTGTACTGTTTTAAAAATAATTAATTTTTAAATTAGCATACAGGAAAATTGACTTTTTTGGTGCACAGTTCTATGACTTTTAATACATATGTTGGTTTGTGTGACCACCATCACAATCAAGATACAAAACAATTTCATCACCCCTGCCAAAATTTCCCTTGTGTTATCCTTTCATAGTCACACTTCCCTACCACCACCCCTAACCCCCAACAAACACTGATTTGATTTCTGTCATGATAGTTTAGTCTTTTTGACAATGTCATATAAGTGGAATCATACAGTATGTATGCTTTTGGGATTGGCTTCTTTCCCTTAGCCTAATGCCTATGATATTCATCCAAGTTATAAGGTGTGTCAATAGTTCATTCCTTTTTATTGCTGAAGAGTAATCCCCTAGTTTTTAATATATGGTGGGTTGGTGATAATTTTATAATTTATCTGATAGATTTTGGGATATCACAATGGGCTTGTCTTTGACATAGAAGAGAAATGAATATCACCCAGAGATGGATGCTTCAATGCAGGAATAAGTGTGTTCAGGCATGTTGAGTAGCAAGAGGGTGGACAGCTGCAGAATTGTAGTTTGACTCACTTCTCTGCAAACTGTCCCACTTTTAGTGTGCCTTTCTGAACCAAAGAGGTGAGACAGCTAAAACATTTTCAAGATTTCCTTATAGCTAGATTTTACATTAAAACTAGATTTGCCGAGGAAATGTACCCACACAAGACTCAGAAGGAGTAATTGAGAAACATGAGACGGCAGCTGCCTGAGCGAAGATTTATTTTTCTGGCTGACACAGCATCAGGAGTATTTGGCTCTTCTGCTCTAGTAGGCATAGAGGTTTGTATGTTTAGTCCTTGGCGTCACAGGCACTGAGGGGTAAGTGAAGGCTGCCGTGGAATTTCCACTACAGTAGTTTTGTGAGTGGTAGGGTATCACTCCAAGCTGTGTTTTACCTGGCTGCATAGATCCAAGCTTTGTTTACTGGCCCTCCAAGAAGATCTGCAAGGTACCCAATACTGCGTAATAAATTCCTTTCTCCTTATACTGAATAAACTGTATTCTGTTATCTGCAACTGATCCTTTGTTTCTGAAATTGAGAATTTGGGGATTCCCCCCAAACTGATCTTTGGATAATTTTTAGAACTTATTAAATTAATTGCTGTGTCTCTGAAATATTTCATATTAATGATAAAAAATTAATTGCTCTCATTTATGGTGATTACATAACACATCAGTGCACGCAACACATATTTAGTGTCTATGTACTAGATCTGAAAATATAGCCATTAAAAGCAAACACAAATGCTGTTTTCATGGAGTTTCCATTTTAGTAAGGAGAGACAGACAAGTAAAATGGGCAGCATGATGATAGCGCTAGGGAGAAAAGTGAAGCAAGGAAGGGAGATAGGGAATGACAGGGATTTTAGAAAAGGTGGCTAGTGCTTACTGGTAAAATGACATTTGAGTGAAGACCCAAAGAAGGAGGAGCATTCTGGGCAGAGGGAACAAACAAACATAAAGGTTTTGAGGTAGAAGCATGTCTGGTAGGTTGAAGGAACAGCAAGGAGGCCAGTGTGGCTGGCCTGCAGGGAGTCAGGTGCCTTTAGGATCATAAAGTCAATTGCAAACAAAGGTACTAATATTTCATGCTGAAGATTACATACAAGTAATCAAACTGTATATGTGAATATATATATATAATTTTTTTCCTTATTATCAACAAAGTGCAAATACAAAAACTTTCAGAGAAAACTTCTAATCTCCTGAGAAGACATTGGAGGCACCCCTCTCTCTCCTCTTCCTGGTGGATTTTGGACTCCAGTGGAGAAATGCTGTGTAAATAGTTTAAGAAAGGAACATTTATAAAGAGCTACAAATATACCAATAAGCATGGTGACGCTTTGGGTACATTAACTCATTACACACCAAGCCTACAGTGTCAGGTATTTTTAACTCTAATTTACAGATGAGGAAACTGAAGCCAAGGAAGATTAGGCATTGTTCCCCAAATCATACAGCCAGTAAGTAGTGGAGTTTCAATTTCAAAAGCAAGTTTGTCTGACTCCACACTATTACTTGATCCCTGAAGGACATGAAGAGCAAAGGAGATTTCTCACTGGTGAAGGGCTCTCATGGACTTAGAGACAGTAAATCAAGTTACCCTAACCTTTCCACATACGACCTATTTTCCATTTTTTGACTCATCTTTTTTGTTGCTTTTAGAATCCTCTCCATTTATCCTCACTAATTCCTCATTCTTCTTCTCCCACAGTTATTTAAAATATGAAAAAATTGATGTGTAATATACAGTATATGATAGAATAGCTTAAGTATCATACTTTTTTAATATACCCCAGCTTTCTTGTTTAAAAAATTGAACTAATATGTATTTTCTGTAAAACACTTGGAAATATGGAAAAGTAAAAAGAAATAGAAAAAAAACCACCCATATTCATCTTACCCAGAAAACACCCATTATTAATCATTTGGTTTATTTTTTCTAAATTAATTAATTAATTAATTTTTGGCTGTGTTGGGTCTTCGGTGCTGCACGTGGGCTTTCTCTAGGTGTGGAGAGCGGGGGTTACTCTTCATTGCGGTGCGCAGGCTTCTCATTGCAGTGGCTTCTTCTCTTGTTGAGGAGCACTGGCCCACAGGCTTAGTTGCTCCGCGGCACGTGGGATCTTCCTGGACCAGGGATCAAACCCGTGTCCCCTGCGTTGGCAGGCGGATTCTTAACCACTGTGTCACCAGGGAAGTCCCTCAGTTGGTTTGTTTTTTGTCTTTTTAATATGGATTTTAAAACCTAGTTAAGCTCCTATTCTATATAATAATTTAAATTTTTAAATATTTCAAAAATATAGAAAAATACAGAGCGTGAAAAAACAACCTCCTAAATGGGTGAGTCCTAGAATCAGACTGCCTGCGTCTGAAACCTCACACAGTATCTTGCTGAGCAACTTGTGCCTTTATTTTCTCATCTGTAAAATGGGGATAATAAGAGTACCTCCGTTTCACCCTTCTTTCTTTTCAGAAATAAATATTAGAGGTGAAAGTGAAGTCCCTTTTATACTCCTCCCCAATCCCACTTTCCTGTCTTTTCCACTAGGCAGTCACTGTCCTGAAATTGGTTCATTTTCTTCTGTCCATGTCTTATACCTTTACTATATTGAATGTATCTATATAAATTTTATGTCATGATTTTTCCCATTTAATTGAAAGCATTTTCATAAAAGCTTATCCCTCTGTCAGACACTTTGCTTAAAAATTCTTTGTGTTGCGATAATATACCATTAAATATCAGTATTTACTTAAAGTTTCCCTAGTATTAGATATTTAGGTTTCATTTATTTTCTTTTACCAATAACACTGGTGAAACTTTTTGTTCTTACATTCTGGTATACATCTTTGATGATTTTTTTCAGGCAGGATTGATTGGCATTAAAGGATAGAAACTTTTAAAGTAATTCATAATTATTATAAAAATAATAATTGAAGACATCTGTAAAAATGAAAGAAAAAAATGTCTGTATGCCACCATTAAAAGATTATCACTGCTAACGGGTTTATCTTCTTCTAGACATATTCCTTCCATAAAGCATACCTCAATCCCCTCCTTTCCCCTGACACACACTGTACTTGGCAATATACTGTTTATTAAGATTTACATTAACATTAAATGATCCCATTTCCTCAATTCATTTCATATTCTCTGGGAAACATGATTTTCAATGTCTGTATAATCCTACCATGTGAAGTAGCATAATTCATTTAGCCATTCTCCTATTTTGGGGCACTTAAATTACTTCATTTTGAACTGTATTAGACAGCAGTGAGTATTCTTATAGAGAAACTTTGTGCTCCTTACTTAATCGGTTTCTTAAATGAGAGTCCTGGAAATAAAAATTACTAAATTAAGAATAACTATATTAAAGACACTTAGTACATATTGTCATTGCTCTCCAGAAATACCTGTTCTCTTGAGTGTATAACCCACAAAATACATTTGCTGAAATTATCTTCTGCTAATTAGATACAGAAAACACTTTCCATTATTTTTTTTTCATTTTGACTGATTAAAATTGACTTTTAAAAAATTGCTACTTAGATTCATTCAGATTTTATTTTTTATAACTTTTGTGTGCTTAGGCAATCTTTAAAAAGTTGGGGTTGGGGCTTCCCTGGTGGCGCAGTGGTTGAGAATATGCCTGCCAATGCAGGGGACACGGGTTCGAGCCCTGGTCTGGGAAGATCCCACATGCCGCGGAGCAACTAGGTCCGTGAGCCACAACTACTGAGCTTGTGCGTCCGGAGCCTGTGCTCCGCAACGGGAGAGGCTGCGACAGTGAAAGGCTCACGCACCGAGATGAAGAGTGGCCCCCGCTCGCCGCAACTAGAGAAAGCCCTCGCACAGAAACGAAGACCCAACACAACAAAAATAAATTTTAAAAAAGCAGTTTCTTAAAAAAAAAAAAAAAGCTGGGGTTATTTTGACCAAAATCTGCTTAAAGTTAAAAAAAGAAAATAAATCTGTGTTTAGCATCACTGGGCTATAGCTATGGCTTTTGTCGATTGTTAACAACGTTTGGTTCAATTTTCAGGTACACATGGCACAAAATAAAGTGGAAAACTGATGACCATCTAGTGACTTTTAACTTTTTAAACCTTCATAGTTGAACCTCTCCCCAAAATATTCCATTGGGAATTTTCTATTAAAGTACTTAATAAAATTAGACTTTTAAGAATAAAGCTATTGGTCAGATAATCAGAAACCATTTGAATAATCTGCTGTTAAATTCTAAAATAAACAGCTACAAAGGAACCACAAAATTTTCTTGGAATTTTCCTTTCTCTATCAGTCTGTATGCTGGTTTTAATTACTTAAGGTCAACATGTTTTCCCTAGATGAGAATCCTGTGAGAAAATCATTTATTGACAGTGGCAAGTTGTCCCATTTAGGAAAATCTGTAATTGTCATTTGACCTAGGTTGACTGGAATGACCTTTGTTTTTACAAGCAAAGAAATTGTTTTCAATCCATTAGCCATGTTGTTAGGTCTCACTTAGATGACAAAAATAATAATGTAATTTGACTCAAATTCTGGATGGATTAAATAATAAAAACATATAAAGTAATAACAAAATAAGAAAATACAGGCATCTATTTGATCTTGCAGAAGTACTGTACCTCTAAGCATAAAATGAAGAAATCACAAAAGGAAATAGTTGAGTACATAAAAATGACAATCTTCTGCAGAAAAGGTCACCAGAAACAAAATTAAAAGGAAGACTACAAACTGAGAAGAGTATTTGTGACATATATGGTAAGCAAAGGTGTAATATATAAAACTTACAAAGATTGCTTACAAATCAATAAAAAAAGATTGAAATTCAATAGAAAAATGGTCATAGAGTGCCAGTGAGAAATTCACACACACTGACAAGAGAAGGAAATATATAGCCAGTAAATACATATGAAAAATTATTCAGTATTACGGAAAGCAGCTCTTTTGCCCCTTTCCTGTTTGTCCATTCCTGTTCCTCTCTAACCCTAAAAGAACATAATTATAGAAATGACATCACTAGGCAATTTAACTTTACTCCTGACTTATGTTCTACTGAATGCACACCATGCCTTGGCTAACCTGCTGATTTTTTTCCTAGGTTAAAAGTAGTAAGAATGAAGAATTAAGTAGTTAAAGAATGACCAGCTCTCTACCCACAGCAGCCCCCTTTGCAATCCTGTAGGCAGATCACATGGGCAAGATAATTTCTGAAGAAAGATACTGAGGAGTCAGCCAGTCTGCACACAGTGGAGAATGATGAAGAATCTAACCTCGTGCCTCGGTGATTCACTGAGATTCTTTCCCTCTTTTCCCTTTAAAAACTCTCATGGCTGAGCAGAACCTGGGGAGTTGGTTCTGGGAAACGAGTCCACCTTCTCTCCAGATTGCTGGCCTTCTGATTAAAGCAACCTTTCCTTTCTACCAACACTTGCCTCTCCAGTACTGGATTTTGAGCAGCGAGCAGCTGAACCTGAGTTCAGTAACATTACTAATTATAAAAATGACTATACATTTAAAAAATATTAATACACTAGCATTTTTCTCTTCTTCCAAAATGGCAAATATCTGAAGTATTATAATCTAGAATGCTGTGAAATAAGTACTCATAAACTGCTGGTAACAACTGACATAAAAATTTTTTAAGGAATTTTTGCACTATTCATCAAAAACTTAAAAAATGCACATGCTATGTAATCCAATGATTTCAATTCTGAAAGGCATGATAGAAAATTAAAAGATGTATGCGCAGATTATGTACTAGGGCATTCATTCTAGAATTATTAATAACATCAAATACTTGAGAAACAGTGCCTAATATCCAAAAGTAAATTACAAATAATCCAAACAGTAGAATATAGTATATGGTTACTTAAGTTGTGCTGTCAGAGACTTTAATGACTTGAGAAAATATTAATGTTAAGGAAAAAATAAAAGCAGGTTACAAACGATAATTCCCATTTTGCAGTACACACACAAACACCAGGAAGGAAATTCCTCAACATGCTAATACCGCTAACAGTGTCATATTTGGGTGGTGGGATCCCAAGTGATTTTTATATTCTTCCCGATAGTCTTCAATATTTTCCAAAGTGTTTACAGTAAACATGCATTACTGTTATAATCAGAACACACAAGACAGGGGAGAGAGATTGAGAGAGAGGGAGAGAGAGAAAAGAACTTTCACATTTCACGTGTAAATGTTTATTAAAAGGACATTAGAGAGACTTCCTTGGTGTTGCAGTGGTTAAGAATCCGCCTGCCAATGCAGGGGACACAGGTTCGAGCCTTGGTCCGGGAAGATCCCACTTGGCGCGGAGCAACTAAGTCTGTGCGCCACAACTACTGAAGCCTGCGCCCCTAGAGCTCGCGCTCTGCAACAAAGAGAAGCCACGGCAGTGAGAAGTCCCCGCACTGCAAGGAAGAGTAGCCCCTGCTCGCCGCAACTAGAGAAAGCCTGCTCACAGCAACGAAGACCCAATGCAGCCAAAAATAAATAAATAAATAAATAAAAAGAAATAAAAGGACGTTAGAGACCGTGCCACGGACAAATTCAAGTCAACTTATACTGGATCTGCTAGGTCGATTTCTCCAGGTGCATAATTATCAGAAATTCGGGTGCTCCTTTTGAACAACAGGATAACTCACCCATTCACAGAATTTTAGACGAAGGGACCCTTGAGACCCCTGACAGTAACGAAGGCTTAATGTTCATCTGGCTTACCACTTGGTGCCTACCACCCGGATCAGTATATTTTTGAATGAAAGAAAAAATGAAGACCACCCCAGTCATTGTACAAATGGAGAACCTGCTTCCTGCGGAAATAAAAGGACTTAACTTGCCCAAGTTTACATGTTATCCCCATGAAGTAACACCAACAGTAGCAATAATTACAGTTACTACTACTTTCAATAAGCACCACATCTACTGCTTGACAGGCATTCTTCAAGGGTTTTACGTGCATCAACTTATTTAATCCTCATAATAACCTTATGGGTTAGGTATTGTAATTATTTTCATAAAATAGGTGAGAAAACGGAGTCACAAACTGCATCTAAATTTCATTCCCCCTTTCTTCCTCGCCATTTCATGCAAATCCTAATCACCCCAAAATTCGGCCTGACGTCAGCTAGCTTGGATCCTTACGAAGGGATGCTCCTGGGGCGCATCCGTGTGTTTGTGTGTGACGCGGGAAGTAGGAACATTTTAAACACCCGCCGCCGGAAAACAATGTCCTGATGTCCTGGATTTTACTCTGGCTTCCCCCGCTCCCCCGGAGAGCCCCTCCTGGTGGGCCAAGGGGACTGGGGACGGGAGACACCACGAGGGCACCCCGGCCTCTCTCGCGTCATGAGGCTCCCCCCCTTCACCTCCCCCGGGGGCCGCTCAGCCCCGCAGGAGCCGCCGGGCAGGGCCGCAGCCCCGCCCGCGCCACCTGCTCCAGGGCTCCCGCATCCCCGCCCCGCGTCCCGCCCCCGCGCCGCGCCCGCGCCCCGCGGTCCCTCCCTCCGGCGTGACGGGAGCACGGGCGCCGGCCGCCCGGGCCGCGAGCGCAGCAGAGCTGACAGCGGGCAGCCGGGCAGGGGACGAGCGAGTGGCGAGCCGAGCGCGCAGCACTCGCGGTCCGGGAGCCGGAGCGCGCCCCACTCGGGGAGGCTGCCTTCTTGCCGGCCGGCGGGCCGACCTCAGCGGGACGGAGATGCTGCTCCTCCGCCCGGGGCCGACGCGGGGGAGGGGCCGGGGGCGGCCGGCCGGGGCTCCCCGCTGCGGGCTCTCGCCTCCCTGGAGCCCCGCCTGGATCTGCTGTTGGGCGCTCGCCGGCTGTCAAGCGGCCTGGGCTGGGGACCTGCCCTCCTCCGCCGGCCGCCCGCTTCCTCCTTGCCTGGAGGTGAGCCGCACCTGGTCTTTTACCTGGAGTTTGAGGGGGAGGGGCGAGGAGGGCGCGGGAGATGTGGGGTGAGGGTCGTGCCCGTTTACTGCTCTCTGCCTCTTTCCTTCCTTGGAGGACCGTGCTTTTCGTTTGTTTCCAGGGATGAAGTTACCCGCCCCGGGAAGCTGGCCGAGAGAGGGTGTGTGGCTTTGCTGGCTTTTGGGGGGTGCGTTTCGCGCTCCTGGTGTTTTGAGGGCTCTGAAGGACTTTGCGGCGCCGTCTTGGAGTGCCAGGCTTGAGGACCTGGGGCCGAGGGAGAGCTTTCAGCAAGGGCAGGGGACTGGGGAAGCTTCGCCAGTGGGATTTGGAGACCCTTCACTTCACAGCTTTTCCAGAGAGCCAGATACGTCCGCCGAGGGCGTCCCGCTCCCCTCCCCCTCCCTCCACTCCCCAGTGTGTACAAACCCCTTCCTCCTCTTCCCCTGCTCTCAGCTTCCAGATGAGGCCCTGGGGACTTGCTAAGCCAGTGTGTGGTGTCACTTGGCATCCTTCTGGCAAAACGTGGATGTGAATTAGGAAGAAAAAAGTATTTAGGGAAGAGGTGGGTTGGTGATCTAGGAAATTAGAAAAGACAGAGTGAATATGCTCCTTTTGGGAGATGTTCATCACCTGGGATGAAGCATTGCTACTGTGTGTTTTAAAGTTTGAGATTATTGTTGATATATAGCCAAGAAAGGTAAATTATAGGTGATGTGATTTTTTTTCCCTGCTTTTAGGGGAACTGGACTTAACAATGCCAAAAATCTACAAGGGGTGTCATTGGTACTTGTATTGGGTGTTTATCTTTCCCTTTAGTGTTCCAGAAAGTGCATCCTCTTAATGAAAATCAGTGAGGGGAAGGAAGCAACATTTCTGACCTACTTTGAGTGATCATGTTGGGGAGGATATGAGGAGTGGTTATGGTTTTTAGGGAGATTGCTAAGAATCAGGGTGATGGGTCATTTTAATTTAACATAGCAAAAATGGGTTAGCTAATAGCCCCTCTGGGAAACAAGACCAGACCTTGTTCCTTTGTGTCACTTTTGAATTTCACCCAGGCTTGAATTATAGAATATCCGCGTTCTAGACATCGTCCATCATCCATGGATTTCACCTTCCTCTCCCATGGTCTCAGTCCCAGGACAGACTGAAATGAAAGGGAATCAGATCAAAGGCATGTGTGCGAGCACACAATAGTGTTATAATTGGGGAAATCAGGGCAAGCACTCAGTGAACAGCTGTGTTTAATTTCAGAGTTTATTAGTATAATTAGTTGTTTAATCTGTATTCTCCTATCACCTGGGAATAGTCCATTCTTCCACAGAATGCTGCTTCTTGGGCATCTTCAGACTGAATAGTAACAGGACAAACTTAAAACCTTGCCTCCAGCCCCCAGTCCCAATATGCAAAACCTATTTTTTTTTTCCTGAAGTGAAAAGTCTTAAGATTCTTGTAAAATTAATTCTTAGTATTGGAGACTCTACTTGAAGCAGGTGAAAGTCAGGGCCAGTGGGGGTGATGCTTGGCCACTATAGCTAGACTGATCCTTTAGGTGAGCACATGTTCTACCCCTGTATACCCAGGCAGAATGGAGTAAGACTCTGCCACCCGAGACAAATCTTGAAACCAGAGGCAGGGAGATGGCAGAAGGTTCTGGAAGGCTGTGTTCAATTAATTGTACTGACTTTAGAAATTGCATGCGACTCAGTTCCTTGAGGTTTCAATTTTGAATTTATGGAAATAAATAAAATATATGGGAGGATGCTCTGGAGCCTGTGTGTGGCTAGTTGTGTTTTTAGAAAGGTGATGCACAGATCCAGTTATATTCTTCCTTATGACTGACAAACAGTTGGAAGATGATGGAGAGTTAGAGGTTCCTTTGGACATAGGAGGGGCCAAGGGGCTGAATCTGCTTCTGGGCATCCCGTCTAACCCACTGAGCTAATTAACAGAGTTGATCATTGTTCCTCTCTGTTTTTAAGAGGAATGTGAGAAGGGCAGGTGTTTTTCAGGTGTTGAGGGTAAGGGTCTGCTTCTGCTTACCGGTAGGGAGGGTCCTTCCTCTGAGATACAGCTATGGAAATGTGGGCCAAACTCCTGTGAGCTAAGACATAGTTAAAATAACTCTCTGGTGCCCACTCCTGCCGGTGTATCCCTTTCCCCTCTTTAGTAACAGAAAAGGACATGAATGCCCTTACAATGCCCCACGTAAGGGACAGCACCACGTGGAGGGGAGGACAGCGAAAACCGTGAAAGTGAGGGTTCTGAGGCTGGAAACTAAAGCCAACTCTTTTTTTTTCCCCCCCCCTGGTATGTGGGCTTCTTACTGTTGTGGCTTCTCCCGTTGTGGAGCACAGGCTCCGGACGCGCAGGTTCAGCGGCCATGGCTCATGGGCCGAGCCGCTCCGCAGCACGTGGGATCTTCCCGGATCGGGACACGAACCTGTGTCCCTTGCATTGGCAGGCGAACTCTCAGCCATTGCGCCACCAGGGAAGCCCAAAGCCAACTCTTAATAACAGGAGAGGGTGTTGAAGGGAAAATCCGCAGGTAATTCTAAGCCTCATTGCTGCCAGTAGTTTTAGTCTCGTCCTCATTTATCAGTATTTTTATAAAAGTAATCACGTTTAACTAAGTTACAGGGACTCTCATTTTCCTTGCCTGGTTTTGGCGGGAAGCAGCAAAAGGGGAAGGACTAGAAGCAGAGAAAATTGGCCTGGGAGAAATCTAGTTATGATTGCCTGAGTTTAGAAAAGAGGCCCTTCCAAAAGACAGCTGGGATGTGGGTAAAGTTTCCCTTAGATTCTTTGCAGAGGATTGGACTCTGGGGTGAAACTCAAATATAATACAGCTTCCTTTGTCAAAGTCATTGGATTATGGAGCTGAAAAGGGAAGAAAAATGATTACTTTGGAAGGCTCAGCTGGGGATACAGTCAGCAGGGTGGACATGCAAGCACAAACAGGAAGGGGAGACGGCAATAAAAGTACAGTCAGTGTGCCAGCGGTTGAAGGACAACAATAGGATGTGACTTTGATAAATGGTATTTAAGCAAAAAAAAAAAAAAAAAAATGAGGACTGGATATCAGAAAGTACAGAATTTTCTTCAAACTGTTTATGGGGGAACTTATGAAGGATAAATATCCTCTGGGTATCTACTTTTCACTTGTAAAATGATAGTAATAAAAAGGGACCTGCCTGTCTCTATTGTGAGGATAAGATGGATGAAGATAAGTTAAAGGAAAATAAATTACACACACACACACACACACACACACACACATATGAGATTTGATGATTGCTAGATTAGCAGACCTAGATCCTGATGTTTCAGGAAGGGTCTACAATGAGACTTCAGAGGTTCAGAGGATAGGCTTATCCAAGAGTTGAATGCAATGGAATTTTTGACTCATTGAAGAAGAGGACTTAATGGGGCTGCCAGAGGAAAAGAAGGATAAAAGCCAACAGATGAATCAGAGTTGGAGTAAGGTATTATAAGATAGACTGCGTGAGAGAGAAGTGCATGAAAAGAACAGAACTAAGTGGATTATGTATGCATTATTTAAATTTGGAAAATTAAATCACAAACTAGCTTGATTCTTAGTGCACTTCTCTACAGTCCTGCGTAATGTGATTCTATTGGTCTCTCTGAATCTTGATTCAATGATGACTTGCTTTGCCAACAGTTTTCATTCCACAGTTACTGAGCTTAAACTATGTGCCAGGTGAAATGTCAGCTGATGAGAAATTACAGATTAAAAAATAAAATTTAGTTGGCTAAGGATGAGCCAGATATGTAAACTAACATTTGCAGTGAAGTGATTTGGTGCTATGAGAGCAAAAGGGGGCCATAAGTCTAGTGGGGAGGATGAGAAACGACCCTGTAGAGGAGGTGAGTGAGCCTGGAAAGACGGGTAGGAATTTGCCAAGAAAACAAGGGTCAGATGTGAGGTTGCGCTGGTTTGGGGGAAAGATATTTCTGACGTAGAGCAGAGGTTGAAAATGGCAGAAGCACAGAACAGCTATGCTGTAACTAGTTATAACTGGAGTGCTGCGTGCTACAAGGAGCTTAATGAGATATGAGGCTGAGAGGCAGGCGGAACCCTGATCATAGGGGACCTTCTGTCATGATAAGAAGCTGGTCTTCATTTGGTAGGTGATAGGGAGCAATAGAAGGATTTAAGAATCAGGAGTGGGCTTCCCTGGTGGCACAGTGGTTGAGAGTCTGCCTGCCGATGCAGGGGACACGGGTTCGTGCCCCGGTCCGGGAAGATCCCACGTGCCGTGGAGCGGCTGGGCCCGTGAGCCATGGCCGCTGAGCCTGCGTGTCCGGAGCCTGTGCTCCGCAACGGGAGAGGTCACAACAGTGAGAGGCCCGCGTACCGCAAAAAAAAAAAAGAATCAGGAGTAATGCAATATACTTTAGTTCAGCAACAGTATGGAGGTCACATGAGAGGGGTGGGAAATAGAAAGAGGTGAGACCTGCCGGGAGCAATTGTAAGAGTGCAGGTAAAGGATGACAGAACCTCAGTTGATGAGCAGCAGTGAAAATGGAAAAGAGGGATGATGTTAGAATTGACAGTGGGTGGATGTGGAGGCTGAGGGAATGGAAGGTTCTGCCTTGTCTAGAGGATGGTACCTGCACCCTCTGTGAGGAAGATGAGATAAGGAGCTTGGTTCCAGAGAGCTGACTTCTAGAGAGTTCAGTAAGCAGTTAGGTAGCAGATCCAGTTGGCTCAGGGCACGGTCTGGGCCGGTGCGGAGATACAGGAATCACTTGAATGAAAGGCAAGGTTGACACTGCTGGATTGGATGGGATCATCCAGGGAGTGAGGACAAAGGATGAAAGATAGAACTTGGGTTTTTACCAACATTAAATGGGGCAGGAACCAAGCAGCCCACAGAGGTGACATGTAAGGAATGGCAAGTTTCAGGGAAATGCAACAGTGTAGTTATGGGGAAAGGGAGAAACGCCTTTGATGAAGAAAGGGGTTGGTTGTGTTGTCAGTGGTCAAGAAATTCGAATGAGATGAGACCTGAAGAGACAAGCTTGAGTTTGACAGTTAGCTCCCTGATTCTTAACGCCCCAGTAGTTCCTGTGGAGGTATTAACTGGGGGGTGAGGCAGTAGGGATAGAGTAGATTTTATTAATATAACCTTCCGAGATTTGGTGAGAATTTGGGTCTTCCGTGTCCACATAAGTCAGTAGACTTGTAAATGGTCATATCTTCTGTTTTAGACTTTGATGGGCATAGCTGAGAAGTAACCTTTAGCCTTTCTGCAGGAAGTCTCTGAAGGTCCTGGGCTGTGGGTTAAGGGGTTAGAGATTCGAAAGCCACACTGTTGCTGCAGAAGTTAGGACTTGGCCTCTGTTTTCAAGCCGTTAACATAATTAATCTTGCCTGTCATGCTTGTGAAGGTGAATTTTCCATTTCAAGTTCTTATGCTCAGAACCATTTCTCATGTTTTAGGCAAATGTGAGCAAGTATTCACACCATCAATATTTACAATGTAAAACCAAGAGTTGACAGATCTGTGAAGTGTCATATTTTAGCGCAGGGGATGGAAATAGCAGAGCATAGTATAGAGTGGCACATATTCCTATTAGAGTGTATTCCTCGGCAGTGCCTTGAATCTTAGAGTAATTCTTGCTTGTCAGAAAACACCAGTTAAATTTTGGTGGCCTTTTCCTTCCCCAGGAAGAAACCGTGGCTAATTCTTATCCCTTTTTGCCTTTCTTAATTGAAGTTATATGTAATATTTCAACATTAAACACATGTTTATTAGGTACTCGTGTACCAGGTGCTAGCACTAAAATGTTGAATAAAATGTGTGGTCCTTCCCCATACTGAGCTGTATAATCTCATGTGGGCAAACTCAAAACAACACCACCTATCAGGTGATTCCATCTGTCATAAGCTCTGTGATGGGAACTGTGTGCAGTCGGCGTGTATAGCCTTTTTAGTCTGGTTGGGGTGGGAGGGGTTCCCAAGGAAAAGATGTTTAAGCTAAGACCCAAAGCATGAGTAGGAGGTTGTGTGTGGTGGCTTTAGAACGCCTCATCCAGAGGAAGCCTTTTGGCCTAGGTCAGTTCCTCTAACTTCCTCTAACCTTTCCAGGGAAAGAGACAGATGTTCTCTTCTCTTCCCTGGTTCCCAGTCCCAGCCCATTGTTTGCTCTTGGGCAGCCATACACTGTCCTACAAAGGCTTTTGCACATGCAGGCCCGCCCTGTATAGCTGGGTGAGTGGTACCCACCTGTGGGGTCACGTAAGAGCTGGAATCCAGCCAGTGCCCAGAGGGGGTACCATTTTCTAAGTCACTCAAAGGTGCCGCATGCCTTACCAGAGGCTCTGAACACCTGCCCCTCACCCCACCCAACACATAATAGACTCATTAGGGTAGGAATTTCATCCTATTCAGCAAGCAGTGATTAACTGTCTTTTTGTTTAAGGCATTTTGGGGGTTTTAAAAATGAGTAAGGTGCAGGTCCTCTTCTCTGGGAGCACGAATCACTGCCTTGAAAATACAGAGTGAGTGGTTTCCACTTTTTTCAGCTATAGAAAGGAATTGATCTTTATAATGCATTTAATCCTAATTGACAACTTCTCTCTCTTTTTTTTTAAACATCTTCATTGGAGTATAATTGCTTAACAATGGTGTGTTAGTTTCTGCTTTATAACAAAGTGAATCATCTATACATATACATATATCCCCATATCTGACACCTTCTCTTAATTGTACCAGATTGAAGACTCTGAAACAAAAGCCCAGTGATCAGAATATATTGAAGTTTATTCTCAAGTCAATTTATGGCTCTGGAGTTCAGGATACTATTTAACTTGTTCAAAACTTCACTTTTATGAGGTTTTTTTCCCTTCGTCAGTGGTTCTCAAAGTGTGATCCTAAGACCAGGACTGTCAACATTCCCCAGGCAGTTGTTAGAAATGCAAGTTCTTAGGCCCCGTACACACGCTCCTGAATCAGAAACTCTGGGATTGAGGCCCAGCAGTCTGTCACAGCCAGCTCTCCAGGGGCTTGATTAGAAGGCATGCTGGAGTTGGAGACCACTGCCCTAGGTATAAAGTGAGGGATACAGTTTAGTTGTGTGAAACACCTGTTTTATTGCTAAAATTCCTTCAACTGTAACCCTTTCTGACTTCCTGCTTCTGCAGGGCATGTTAGAAACTCCTAAAATAATCCCATCAAATGGAGCTTGAGCTCCTCCCCCAACCATGAAGCACATCAGCAAGCGCTACTCAACTATCCTCTATACGCCAGGTAAGAGGCAAGATGCTGGTGATAACACAGGATGCAGAGGATATGGTCACCCCTCTCTAGGAGCTTACAGCCTGAGGAAAGAAGCGAACATGGAAATGATTAAGTACCTCTCTCTGAGATAGACATTAGAATAGAAAACATGGTAATATTAAGAGGGTATGGCTAACCTTCTTGGTAAATGTTTTCCAGTGTTTGTTACTTATGGGGGAGGACTGTTTACATTTTGCTCCAACTGCAAAGCATCTCCTTGTTATAGTAGAAGTAGTCTTGAAGGTCACTGAAGAACTTATTCCTATCTGAGCCCTGTGTGGCCTTGAGCAAATGAACCTCTTTGAGTCTTTCTGCGTCTGCAGGTGGAGATAGTAACTTCTGCCTTACCCCCATGAGAGTTGCTGTAAGGATCAAGCTAATGTATTTGAAGATGCTTTGTAAATTTTAATGCACTGCCATATATTATTATTCTTGTGTAAGCTAAGAACACTGTTTCTAAGGGGATGGATTGAGGTGTGAAAGGACTGGGATGTGGGTAGGAAAATTTATTTACTGGCAAAAGCATTTTATAGGCGTATTTTTTCTAACGATGGAAGTTGTGCATTGTGAAGAGTTCAGAGGAGCAAAGGTATAAAAAAAAGAAATGTCAGTTCTAATTCTTCCACTTAAGGATATCTTGCATTTAATGTTTCAGCACATTTCCTACCTATATAGTTTTTCCTTTTTTTTTTTTTTTCTTTGCGGTATGCGGACCTCTCACTGTTGTGGCCTCTCCCGTTGCGGAGCACAGGCTCCGGAGTGCAGGCTCAGCGGCCATGGCTCACGGGCCCAGCTGCTCCACGGCATGTGGGATCTTCCCGGACCGGGGCACGAACCCGTGTCCCCTGCATCAGCAGGCGGACTCTCAACCACTGCGCCACCAGGGAAGCCCTATTTTTTCCTTTTTAAAAACCATGAGGGAGTGCTTATTTTATGGATAAGTTGTATCTTTTCCTCTTATTGTAAGCATTTCCCAATGACATTAATGTTTCTTTATAAGTATTTTGGTAATATTTATGAAATATTTTAATACGTGATATATTGCAAAATATAGCATGATTTGAATATCTGCCATTGTTTACTTACGAGCCATTCACTTCAGCCTTTCACTGAAAATGCTCTTTTAGGTCAACAATGACCTCCTCTTTGCTAAGTCCAGCTGTCATTCCTCCCCTTTCCCTGCCTTATTAGAACACTGGACCCAGCTGACCGTTCGTCACTGCTGAAACGTTCACTTGGCTTCAAGCACACCATGCTCTCCTGGTTTTTCTCTTGCTCCACTCTGCCGGTTCTGCCTCGTCTCCCTGACTTCTTTACATGGAGGATTCCCTGCCTCAATCCTTAACCGTCCTATCTTTTCTGTCACCCTGACTCCTCACACTTTTGGTGATGTCATCCAGTCTCTTGGTTTTAAATACCATCTGCATATGGACCACTCTCAAATGTATATCTCCTGCGTGGACCATCCCGTGGCTTCCTGACAAGCACAGCCTCGACGACTCCGCCTGGATAAGTACCTCAAACCTGTCACGTCCAAAACCAAGCTCCTGCCACTGCCCCAAGCCGACTCCAGTGTGGTCTTCCCCATTTCCTTAAATGCCAAGTCCTCCCTTCCAGTAACTCAAGTCTCAAACTCTGGACTCTCCCTGACTTCTTTTTCTCCCATGTCTTATATCCAGTCTAGTAGCAAACTCTCTCGTCTCTGCCTTCGAAATAGCCAGAGTCAGAACTTCTCACCCCTTGGCCTGTACCGTCTGGGCCACAGCGCCATAGTATCTTGCCTGGATTATGGCTGTAACTTTCCATCTTGATCTCCAGTTAGAGTTCAGCAGAGCAGTCAAGAGGTCCCATTAAACATAAGTCAAAAGCTGTTATCTTTTGCTCAGAGCTCTTCTAAGGCCTGGTTCAGAACCAAAGCTCTGATGGTGGCTTGCAGGCCCAACATGATCTGGCCTCCTTTAAGCCTCGAATGTCATCTTACTGCTCCCCCTGTTCTTCACTCTGCTTCAGCCTCCCCGGTCTCCTTGTTCTTTCCAGAACGTGTTATGGAAGCTCTTTCTCAGGGTTTCTGCCCTGGTTCTTTCCTCTGCCTGCAGCTCTCTTCTCAGGTATCTGCTTGCCTTTCTCCCTCATGTCCTTAAGGTTTCTATTCAGTTGTCATCTTTTCATAAGATAGCCACCTCCTTGAAATTGCAGCCTCTTCCTGTCTATCCCCATTTCATGCTTTTGTTTTTCTCCGTAGTACTTTTCAGCATCCATCATAATATACATTTAAATTAGTTATTGATAATTTGCTTTTATGAGCCCACTCTCAGCAAAGATCCATAAAAACAAGGCAATCCCTCCTCCCTCCTTTCCTTCCTTCCTTCCTTCCTTCCTTCCTTCCTTCCATCCTTCCATCCTTCCATCCATCCAACCATCCATCCATCCATCCATCCTCCCTTCCCCCCCTTCCCTTCCTCCTTTCCTGTTTCTTTTTTTAAATAAGCTACTGTATCCCTACCACCTCAAACAGTGCCTGGCACTGTGTTGAATGAATGAGTAAATTTAATTTTGGGCACTTAGATTGTTTTGAATTCTTTGTAGTATAAAAAGGTCATCATAAGCAGCAACACAGAATGTTGTCTGAATTTCTGATTCTTGAAGATAAAATTGAAGCAGAAATCTTAGGTTGAAAAATATGAGCTATACCCTAGCCAACAGTGAAAAGTGTTATTTATTTATTTTAAAAATTTATTTATTTACTAATTTTTTAATTGATGTATATAGTTGATTTACAGTTTTGTTATGTATGTATGTATCTTTTTTATATATGTATATATGTATGTATTTTATTTATTTTTGTATATGAAAAAATATTTTTTTCAGATTTTCTTCCCTTATAGATTATTACAAAATATTGAGTATAGTTCCCTGTGCTATACAGTAGGTTCTCGTTGGTTATCTATTTTGTATATAGTAGTATGCATATGTTAATCCCAAACTCCTAATTTATCCTTTCCCCCCTTTCCCATTTGGTAACCATAAGTTTGTTTTCTATGTCTGTGAAAAACTTATTTATTAATATTAATTTGATGGTGGAAAATGCTATCTCACTGGTGTAATTTACATTTCTTTAATCACTGCTGAGGGTCAGTATTTTTTATGTGACTTAGCTTTTTGTATTTCACTTTCTGTGGAATTTCTGTTTAGGTGTTTTCACTTACATATAATATATATAATATATGAAGTCTTTCATGTGATTGGCTAAGAAAAATCGTGAAGCAACTGCAAAGGGATCAAGAATTCTCGGACTTCGGTTGAGTCTTTGTTCTAAGAGTGTGCTTCTGAAATTTCAAGACAGCCCTACTTCATTCTGTTACTTCTTTTTCAGTGGCCATTCATATGTTAATTTGTTCCTGTGGCATTTAATGAGTTCAGGTCATGTATTTCTCTCATAGGTAAACTAATAATACGGAAGTCTATGATTATAGTAGAGATGGGTTAAGTGCTGTGGTGGAGTTGTGGACAGAGTTTTTTTTTTTTTTTTACGGTACGCGGGCCTCTCACTGCTGTGGCCTATCCCGTTGCGGAGCACAGGCTCCGGACGCGCAGGCTCAGCGGCCACGGCTCACGGGCCCAGCAGCTCCGCGGCATGTGGGATCCTCCCGGACCGGGGCACGAACCCGTGTCCCCTGCATCGGCAGGCGGACTCTCAACCACTGCGCCGCCAGGGAAGCCCGGACAGAGTTTTATAGAAGCACAGAGGGAGGGACTGCATCCCACTAAGGAGCCCTGGTCTCAGAGAAGGTGCTGTTTGAGCTGAGTTTGGAAAGATTTCCAGAAGTGCTTTACAGGATGCATAGAGGCCAGCCTATCTCGGTCAAAGAAAACCGATTGTATGACTGCACAGAGGAATTAAATCATAGGACCATTTCACGGGCTAGAGTGAAGGCGCTTGGGTGACAATGGCAAGAGATGGCTAGATTATGAGGAAGGTAGAGACTGAGGGTTTTGTGAGAAAAGCTTTGGGGACCACTGACATCAGATTATTCTGTTTGCGAGTGGAGGGATATAAAAGGGGAGTAATACTGGAGACAGGAAGATCAGTTAGGGGATGTTGCCTCTCTCACGGGGAAGAAAGAAATGTCAGAGCTAAGCAAAGGACAGAATGGGGTTAGGTTAGGTGATGGATTTGACAGCTGAGTGATAAATTTCAGTCTACCCGACTTCTAGGGTTTTTGCCTTGGGCCGCTTGGTAGACGCTCTGCCTTTCATTGAGACTGAAAATTTAGGAAGTGAATGAGGCTGCTGGAAGAAAGAGGATGAGTTCATTATTGGCATCCTGAGTTTAAAGTGCTCTCCCAGAGACAGGTGGATGTTCGGAAGCGTAACCAAGAGGTGACTTGGGAGCCAGGGGCACATAAGAGGTAGTTGAAGCCAGTGGTGTTGATGGGGTCATCTAGGCTGTGAGGCACCACGTGTTGAGGAGAGGCCTCAGGGAAACACCAGCATTTAAGAGGCGAGCAGAGCAAGAAACGATTGAGAATGAGACTGGAAAGGCACGACCAGGAGAGAATGATAGCACAGAAACTGGCTGAGGGTCGAAGGGATAGGTGACCAGTAAATCTGCAGTATGATCCAGACACGTGATTCTTGGTGTTCGGTTAGGCATTAGAAATATCATATCCTTGTGGACAAGATGCAGAAGTATGTGCTGAGTGATGATATAACTAGGCAGAGTGTTGGATATTTGAACAAATGTACCCTGAGGTTATTAAGTTAAGGACTTGATGCTAAGCTGAAGGAAGTTTTCCAATGTAATACCTTTGGTCTTAGTATCTACTCTCCGTCCTGTTACTGTTCTGCTTTTACTATTGAATCAGTAGTTTGGTTTTGAGAAGGCTTAACCAAATTTTGTCAAGTCAGAAAGCTGGGAAAGATGCCTAATGAGTTGGAAAGCAGAACTGGGATTCAAATGATTGCAAGAGGTTAGAATAATGGGCAAACATAATTGTTCAAAATGTAGTCTGTCCTTTTTGGTTCTGAAATTCAGATGTTCAAGCATAAGGTGAGGAATTCTTGCTTAAAAGTAATTTTGAAGCCACAGATGTCCTGTAGCTGCTAAAAGCAATGATGGGCTGGTGGGAGGGTTCCTAATTTCTATTAATATGAGCAGAGTGCTTGGCTCATAGAAAGTGGACACTTAACAGGTCAGTAATACAACTTAGGTGCAATATTTGAAGAGGGACATTGAAATAGGGAGATTTTGGTTTAAGGTGTGAATTAGGAAGATGAACTATTTTGAGAGTATCTCCAAATACCTGAGGACTGATCAAAGGAACTGAGGCTGTTTAGCTTGAAGAAGACTTAAGGGGACCGTAATAGCGAGCTTCAAATAACAGTAAGTGCAATCTTGCTTAAGGGGCATTGGTATAATGCTCATTTAGAGGACAAGATTAGGTAGGGTTAGTGGGTAATAGAAGAAAGAAGAATTTAGTTCGTCCAAGAAGATGTTTTATATCTGTAGAGCCACGTGCTGCTGCTTTGAACTCTGAAAGTTGCAAGGTTCCTGTTTTGTTGGGACAGACTGCTGTCCTGGGTCACTGCTGTCCGGAGTCAGAACTGTTTACTGCACTGTGCCTATATTACTGTGGTAGATTTAAGGGGCAGTTCAATGAATGTATACACATTCCTCCTGTAACAGGTGAGAAGATAAATCTTTCTCCTTGGTGATTTAATCTTAGGGCACATTCTTTCTTAATCTGTCATCCTTAGCACTGTATTCTAGGATTGCTACATCGTAAACATAAAGCAATGCCCTTTGATATTTAACATTCTAAAATTGAGAATGGGAGGAATTGGCCATTTGAAATGTAAGTTTAGCACAGACTGCACTATGATAATTCTTGGGCCTATCAATAAAGCATACTAGGAGATAACTCAAGCCCAGATAATCAGTAGATGCTTAAGTAGATCTGAGCTTGGTACCCTAGCAAGGGCTTCGCTAGCTAAACAGCAGATAAATGCTAACATCACTTGCTCTAACATTTTTTTTATGGTTTCACTTTTGACCTTTTTAAAATGAAAAGCAGTATATGTGCATTTTATTTATTTTTTAAAATAAATTTATTTATTTTATTTATTTATTTTTGGCTGCGTTGGGTCTTCATTGCCATGTGCGGGCTTTCTCTAGTTCCGGAGAGCGAGCAGGGCCTTCTCTTCGTTGCGGTGCACGGGCTTCTCATTGTGATGGCTTCTCTTGTTGCGGAGCATGGGCTCAAGGCACGCGGGCTTCAGTATTTGTGGCACACGGGCTCAGTAGTTGTGGCTCGCGGGCTCTAGAGCGCAGGCTCAGTAGTTGTGGCGCATGGGCTTAGTTGCTCCACAGCATGTGGGATCTTCCTGGACCAGGGCTTGAACCTGTGTCCCCTGCATTGGCAGGCGGATTCTTAACCACTGCGCCACCAGCCATATGTGCATTTTAGAAAAGTGAAGTAATAAAACCACCCTTAATTGCACTGAATAAGCACACCACTCAATATCTTAGTATTTGTAATAGGAATAACATATAAAAAGAGGAATAGCCAGGTACAGTTTAAAGGCATTTCATGTATTAACTCACTTACCCAGTCCTCCAGACTCTGATGAGCTCAGTCCTAATACTTGTTGCATGGTTAAATTACTGTGAGCCCCAGCTAACCCCTGCAGTGTCCACACTCTTAACCATCTGGCTCTACTGCCTCTATCACATATATCAGATATCTTAGCATATATTTCATTATGAATTTACATGTATGTTGACAAAATGGGACTATTCTGTATATACAGTTTGATAATTTTTTTTTTTTTTGCATTTAACAGTATGCTGTGAACTTATTCCCACATTTTAATTCATGTAGAATTTTATTCAGTGCTTGTTGTCAGGTAGACCTTGGACTTTATTTTCTGAATAGCCCGTTTTCACAAATAGTGTTCAAACAACCCATAATCCATCCTTTCTCCACTGATTTGTTTTCTATACCATCTATCGTATGTGTGTGTGTGTGTGTTTGTGTGTATATATGCACACACACATATATACACACATATATATTCTTTATAATCTATTCTATGTATAACATATGGCGTATTATATAGACACACAGACATTTATTTGACATCTTTTGGGCTACTTTATATCTATTGATTTTTTTGTACCAAGATTGCTCACAGAGTTTTTGTTTGTTTGTTTTTTTGCGGTACGCGGGCCTCTCACTGTTGTGGCCTCTCCCGCTGCGGAGCACAGGCTCCAGACGTGCAGGCTCAGTGACCATGGCCCACGGGCCCAGCCGCTCCGCGGCATGTGGGATCTTCCCGGACCGGGGCATGAACCCGTGTCCCCTGCATCGGCAGGCGGACTCTCAACCACCGCGCCACCAGGGAAGCCCGCTCACAGAGTTTTATAATATGATTTTATACAATACTTTTGCTTTTCTTTCCAGGATTTCTTAGCTGTTTTCACTCCTTTTAGTCTTCCAGTTCAACTTTAGAATAATTTTGAAAAATTTAAAAAAAAATTCTCCCTGGAATTTTCTTTTGGATTCTGTTAAATCTCTTCATTTATTTGGGAAAAAAATGTCATCTTTACAGTATTATTTTCATATTTGAAGGTAGAATCTGCTTCAGTGTTTGAAGCATTCTGTGTTTTTCACCAGCACAGTCTTTGTATACCTATTTTTTTGTTACTGTTTTCTGTGGCAGTTTCCCTACCATTTTACCTTTTGATTTTTCCCTGTGTTGAAAAGCCATTGTGTTTTGAAAATTAACTGCATACCTAGTCTCTTACAAAGCAGCCTTGTTAATTCTAGTATTTTGTCAGTTAATTAACTTTGATTTTCTTGATAACAAGTGCCATTTATTGAGCAATTAAATGTGTAAAACACTTTATATTAACAGTAATCCCGGGCTTCCCTGGTGGTGCAGTGGTTAAGAATCTGCCTGCCAATGCAGGGCACACGGGTTCGAGCCCTGGTCTGGGAAGATCCTACATGCCGTGGAGCAACTGAACCCGTGTGCCACAACTACTGGGTCTGCTCTTTAGAGCCTGCGCACCAGAACTACTGAGCCCGTGTGCCACAACTACTGAAGCCCGCATGCCTAGAGCCAGTGCTCGCAGAAAGAGAAACCACCACAGTGAGAAGCCCGCACAACACAGCAAAGAGCAGCCCCCGCTTGCCACAACTAGAGAAAGCCCACGTGCAGCAACGAAGACCCAACACAGTAAAAAAATAAATAAATAAATAAATAAATTTAAGAAAGAAAAGAATCATCTTGCAAGAATAATTAAAAAAAAAAAAAAAAACAGTAACCCTCACAGCAATCCATGCCTCTGCTTTTAGAGATGAGGAAACTGAAGGTGAAAGGCAATTAATAACTTGCAAAAGATGACAAAGCTAGTGAGCCATGAGGCTCGGATGTATTTCTCTCCAGAGACCTCATTGAACCCCACAGAACCCCACTGCCTTCCACTCTGCCTACACAGAACTGGTCTGTACTTACAGCTCTCTACAGCTGCTTTCAAGAGACTATGTACTGAATCTTACTAAGGTACACCAAGCAGCTATTTATGATTTTTTTCTCCTTTAGTCAGTCATTTTCAGACTGTTCCTTTTTCTCAAGATATTAATCCCCTTTTCCTGTGTTTCAGAAATCCACCATCTCCTCCAGGGCAGTTGTTAGTGTTGCATGTGTCTTCACCAGGGGAGCTCCCTATTCCACTGAGTTTAACCCACACAGCTGTGTGCGTGACCATTAGTCCTCTTGCCTCTGGGATGAGGTGTCTGTGCAACGTCCCTAGACCAACTTCTGCTGTAAGGCACGTTTTCTTCCCCTGCTGTGCTGATCAACTGAGGGGATCTCATTCTGTCTATACTAGATTCTTGATTAGGAGAATGTTTTTAGAATTTTAGAGTAACAGAGCTGTCTGTAGTTTTTCCACAGTAAGCAGCACATGACAGGCACTGGACCTAGGGCATGTTCAGCCTCTATCTTTATCTGTATGGTCCTGGAGATGAAATTGAGGGCGAGGGGTGTTAGTCTGATGACATCTGAAACCGGAGACCTGTAAAACTTCAAAAATAAAAGGTCAAACTCTGTTGTAAGAACAGTATATATATACCAAAGACAGTTGAGAATAAAAATTGATGGATGGTAGTTCTGTCATTTTACCACAATTGTTTTAGTGGTTTCCTTTCCTTTTTTTTTTTGAATTTTTGAATTGTATTTATTTTTGTATACAGCGGGTTCTTATTAGTCATCCAGTTTATACACATCAGTGTATACATGTCAGTCCCAATCGCCCAACTCATCACACCACCACCACCATGCCTCATCCCTCCCTTGGTGTACATACGTTTGTTCTCTGCATCTGTGTCTCAACTTCTGCCCTGCAAACTGGTTCATCTGTACCATATTTCTAGGTTCCACATATATGTGTTAATATACGATATTTGTTTTTCTCTTTCTGACTTACTTCACTCTGTATGACAGTCTCTAGATCCATCCACGTCTCAACAAATGACCCAATTTCGTTCCTTTTTATGGCTGAGTAATATTCCATTGTATATAGGTACAACATCTTTATCCATTCATCTGTTGATGGGCATTTAGGTTGCTTCCATGACCTGGCTATTGTAAATAGTGCTGCAATGAACATTGGGGTGCATGTGTCTTTTTGAATTATGGTTTTCTCTGGGTATATGCCCAGTAGTGGGATTGCTGGATCATATGGTAATTCTATTTTTATTGTTTTAAGGAACCTCCATACTGTTCTCCATAGTGGTTGTATCAATTTACATTCCCACCAACAGTGCAAGAGGGTTCCCTTTGGTCCACACCCTCTCCAGCATTTGTTGTTTGTAGAATTTCTGATGATGCCCGTTTTGACTGGTGTGAGGTGATACCTCACTGTAGTTTTGCATTTCTCTAATAATTAGTGATGTTGAGCAGCTTTTCATGTGCTTCTTGGCAATCTGTATGTCTTCTTTGGAGAAATGTCTATTTAGGTCTTCTCCCCATTTTCGGATTAGGTTGTTTCTTTTTTTTAATATTGAGCTACATGAGCTGGTTATATATTTTGTAGATTAATCCCTTGTCCGTTGATTGATTTGCAAATACTTTCTCCCATTCTGAGGGCTGTCTTTTTGTCTTGTTTATGGTTTCCTTTGCTGTGCAAAAGCTTTGAAGTTTCACTAGGTCCCATTTGTTTTTATTTCCATTACTCTAGGAGGTGAATCAAAAACGATCTTGCTGTGATATATGTCAAAGAGTGTTCTTCCTATGTTTTCCTCTTAGAGTTTTATAGTGTCCAGTCTTACATTTAGGTCTCTAATCCATGTTGAGTTTATTTTTGTGTATGGTGTTAGGGAGTGTTCTAGTTTCATTCTTTTACATGTAGCTGTCCAGTTTTCCCAGCACCACTTATTGAAGAGACTGTCTTTCCTCCATTGTATACTCTTGCCTCCTTTATCAAAGGTAAGGTGACCTTATGTGTGTGGGTTTATCTCTGGGCTTTCTATCCTGTTCCATTGATCTATATTTCTGTTTTTGTGCCAGTACCATATTGTCTTGATTACTGTAGCTTTGTAGTATAGTCTGAAGTCAGGGAGTCTGATTGCTCCAGCACCGCTTTTTTCCCTCAAGACCGCTTTGGCTATTTGGAGTCTTCTCTGTCTCCGTACAAATTTTAAGATTTTTTGTTCTAGTTCTGTAAAAAATATCTTTGGTAATTTGATAGGGATTGCATTGAATCTGTAGATTGCTTTGGGTAGTATAGTCATTTTCACAATATTGATTCTTCCAATCCAAGAACATGGTATATCTCTCCATCTGTTGGTATCATCTTTAATTTCTTTCATCAGTGTCTTATAGTTTTCTCCATACAGGTCTTTTGTCTCCCTAGGTAGGTTTATTCCTAGGTATTTTATTCTTTTTGTTGCAACGGTAAATGGGAGTGTTTCCTTAATTTCTCTTTCAGATTTTTCATCATTAGTGTATAGGAATGCAAGAGATTTCTGTGCATTAATTTTGTATCCTGCAACTTTACCAGATTCATTGATTAGCTCTAGTAGTTTTCTGGTGGCATCTTTAAGATTCTCTATGTATAGTATCATGTCATCTGCAAACAGTGACAGTTTTACTTCTTCTTTCCCAATTTCTAATCCTTTTATTTCTTTTTTTTCTCTGATTGCCATGGCTAGGACTTCCAAAACTGTGTTGAATAATAGTGATGAGAGTGGATATCCTTGTCTCGATCCTGATCTTAGAGGAAATGCTTTCAGTTTTTCACCATTGAGAATGATGTTTGCTCTGGGTTTGTCATATATGGCTTTTATTATGTTGAGGTAGGTTCCTTCTATTCCCACTTTCTGGAGAGTTTTTTTTTTTATCATAAATGGGTGTTGAATTTCGTCAAAAGCTTTTTCTGCATCTATTGAGATGATCATATAGTTTTTCTTCTTCAATTTGTTAATATGGTGTATCACATTGATTGATTTGCGTATACTGAAGAATCCTTGCATCCCTGGGATAAATCCCATTTGATCATGGTATATGATCCTTTTAATGTGTTGTTGGATTCTGTTTGCTAGTATTTTGTTGAGGATTTTTACATCTATATTCATCAGTGATATTGGTCTGTAATTTTCTTTTTTTGTAGTATCTTTGGTTTTGGTGTCAGGGTGATGATGGCCTCATAGAATGAGTTTGGGAGTGTTCCTTCCTCTGCAATTTTTTGGAAGAGTTTGAGAAGGATGGGTGTTAGGTCTTCTCTAAATGTTTGATAGAATTCACTTGTGAAGCCATCTGGTCCTGGGCTTTCGTTTGTTGTAAGATTTTTAATCACAATTTCAATTTCATTACTTGTGATTGGTCTGTTCATATATTCTATTTCTTCCTGGTTCAGTCTTGGAAGGTTATACCTTTCTAAGAATTTGTCCATTTCATCCAGGTTGTCCATTTTATTGGCATAGAGTTGCTTGTAGTAGTCTCTTAAGATGCTTTGTATTTCTGCGGTGTCTGCTGTAACATCTCCTTATCCATTTCTAATTTTATTGATTTGAGTCCTCTCCCTCTTTTTCTTGATGAGTCTAGCTACTGGTTTATCAGTTTGGTTTATCTTCTCAAAGAACCAGCTTTTAGTTTTATTGATCTTTGCTATTGTTTTCTTTGTTTTTATTTCATTTATTTCTGCGCTGATTTTCTGATATCTTTCCTTCTGCTAACGTTGGGTTTTGTTTGTCCTTCTTTCTCTAGTTCCTTCAGGTGTAAGGTTAGATTGTTTATTTGAGCTTTTTCTTGTTTCCTGAGGTAGGCTTGTATAGCTGTAAACTTCCCTCTTAGAACTGCTTTTGCTGCATCCTGTAGGTTTTGGATCGTCGTGTTTTCGTTGTCATTTGTCTCTAGGTATTTTTTGATTTCCTCTATGTTTTCTTCAGTGATCTCTTGGTTATTTAGTAACGTATTGTTTAGCCTCCATGTGTTTGTGTGTTTTACGTTTTTTTCCCTTAATGCATTTCTAATCTCATAGCGTTGTGGTCAGAAAAGATGCTTGATATGATTTCAGTTTTCTTAAATTTACTGAGGCTTGACTTGTGACCTAAGATGTGATCTGTCCTGGAGAATGTTCCATGCGCACTTGCGAAGAAAGTGTAATCTGCTGTTTTTTGATGGAATGTCCTATAAATACCAATTAAATCTATCTGGTCTGTTGTGTCATTTAAAACTTCTATTTTCTTATTTATTTTCATTTTGGATGATCTGTCCATTGGTGTAAGTGAGGTGTTAAAGTTCCCCACTATTATTGTGTTACTGTCAGTTTCCTCTTTTAGAGCTGTTACCAATTGCCTTATGTATTGAGGTGCTCCTATGTTGGGTGCATATATGTTTATAATTGTTATATCTTCTTCTTGGATTGATCCCTTGATCATTATGTAATGTCCTTCCTTGTCTCTTGTAGCATTCTTTAAAGTCTATTTGATCTGATATGAGTATTGCTACTCCAGCTTTCTTTTGATTTCCATTTGCATGGAATATCTTTTTCCATCCACTCACTTTCAGTCTGTATGTGTCCCTAGGTCTGAAGTGGGTCTCTTGTAGACAGCACATATATACGTTTTGTTTTTGTATCCATTCAGCAAGCCTGTGTCTTTTAGTTGGAGCATTTAATCCATTCATGTTTAAGGTAATTATCAATATGTATGTTCCTATGACCATTTTCTTGATTGTTTTGTTTTTGTAGGTCCTTTTCTTCTCTTGTGTTTTCCACTTAGAGAAGTTCCTTTAGCATTGGTTGTAGAGCTGGTTTGGTGGTGCTGAATTCTCTTAGCTTTTGCTTGTCTGTAAAGCTTTTGATTTCTCCATTGAATCTGAATGAGATCCTTGCCGGGTAGAGTAATCTTGTTTGTAGGTTCTTCCCTTTCATCACTTTAAGTATATCATGCCTCTCCCTTCTGGCTTGTAGAGTTTCTGCTGAGAAATCAGCTGTTAACCTTATCGGAGTTCCCTTGTATGTTATTTGTCATTTTTCCCTTGCTGTTTTCAATAATTTTTCTGTGTCTTTAATTTTTGCCAGTTTGATAATTCTGTGTCTTGGCGTGTTTCTCCTTGGGTTTATCCTGTATGGGACTCTCTGTGCTCCGTGGACTTGCATGGCTATTTCCTTTCCCATGTTAGGGAAGTTTTCAACGATAATCTCTTCAAATATTTTCTCAGGTCCTTTCTCTCTTCTCCTTCTGGGACCCCTATAATGTGAATGTTGTTGCGTTTAATGTTGTCCCAGAGGCCTCTTAGGCTGTCTTCATTTCTTTTCATTCTTTTTTTTTATTCTGTTCCATGGCAGTGAATTCCACCATTCTGTCTTCCAGGTCACTTGTCCATTCTTCTGCCTCACTTATTCTGCTATTGATTCCTTCTAGTGTGTTTTTCATTTCACTTATTGCATATTTCATCTCTGTTTGTTTGTACTTTAATTCTTCTAGGTCTTTGTTCAACATTTCTTGCATCTTCTCGATCTTTGCCTTCATTCTCTTTCCGAGATCCTGGATCAACTTCACTATCATTATTCTGAATTCTTTTTCTGGAAGGTTGCCCATCTCCACTTCATTTAGTTGTTTTTCTGGGGTTTTATCTTGTTCCTTCATCTGGTACATAGCCCTCTGCCTTTTCATTTCGTCTGTCTTTCTGTGAATGTGGTTTTTGTTCCACAGGCTGCAGGATTGTAGGACTTCTTGCTTCTGCTGTCTGCCCTCTTGTGGATGAGGCTATCTAAGAGGCTTGTGCAAGTTTCCTGATGGGTGGGACTGGTGGTGGGTAGAGCTGGCTGTTGCTCTGGTGGGCAGAGCTCAGTAAAACCTTAATCCGCTTGACTGCTGATGGGTGGGACTGGGTTCCCTCCCTGTTATTTTTTGGCCTGAGGCAAACCAACACTGGAGCCTACCCCGGCTCTTTGGTGGGGCTAATGGTGGACTCTGGGAGGGCTCACGCCAAGGAGCAGTTCTCAGAACTTCTGCCGCCAGTGTCCCTGTCCTCACGGTGAGACACAGGCACCACGGCCTCTGTAGGAGACCCTCCAACACTAGCAGGCAGGTGTGGTTCAGTCTCCCCTGGGGTCACTGCTCCCTTCTCTGGGTCCCGATGCACACACTACTTTGTGTGTGCCCTCCAAGAGTGGAGTCTCTATTTCCTCCAGTCATGTCAGAGTCCTGAAATCAAATCCTGCTAGCCTTCAAAGTCTGAATCTCTAGGAATTCCTCCTCCCGCTGCCAGACCCCGAGGTTCGGAAGCCTGATGTGGTGCTCAGATTGTTCACTCCAGTGGGTGGACTTCTGTGGTGTAAGTGTTCTCCAGTCTGTGAGTCACCCACCCAGCAGTTATGGGATTTGATTTTATTGTGATTGCGCCCCTCCTCCCCTCTCATTGTGGCTTCTCCTTCGTCTTTGGATGTGGCGCGTCTTTTTTGTTAAGTTCCAGAGTCTTCCTTCGATGACTGTTCAGCAATTAGTTGTGACTCGGTGTTCTCACAAGAGGGAGTGAGAACACGTCCTTCTACTCCGCCATCTTGGTTCTGTTTTCCTTTTCTTATTCCTCTTTCTTTAAAGACTTGAATCACAATTATATGAGCCAGACATTGTTCTAAGTATTCAGACATTTTCATGCATTTAAAAATAATCATTTGTTATTAGTCTATGCATTGTTCATATGTAAATGATACTGCTTTAAAGTGTTACTCAGATATTTTATGGGAAGATTGAACAATTTCCTCAATCTGTTTTTAAACTTTATTGGAGACTAATTGAAGTACACTAAACGACATATATTTGAAGTATACCATTCGGTCAGTTTTGACATATGTATACGTTCATGAAACCATCACTGTAATCAAGATAGCCATTTTCCAGTACCCGCAAGGGCTTCTTGCTTCCCTTTTGTAATGTAGCCCTTCCTCTACCCTGCCCCCAGGCAGCCAGTGATATGCTTTCTGTCGCTACAGATTCTCCTACATTTTCTAGAATTTTATAGAAAGGGAATCATATGACCATGCACTGTTTATGTTTTGTTTTTTTTTTGGCCTGGCTTTTTTCACTTAGCATAATGATTTTGAGATTCACACTGTGGTCTGTATCAGTAGCTTGTTCCTTTTTATTGCTGAGTAACACTCCATCGTAAGGCTCTACCACATACGCCCATCTATTTTTCACGTGACAGTTGTAATCACAGGACTTGATATTCTAAAGCTCCAGTATGATAATGTGATCTATGAATATCAAGAACTCATTAGTGATACTCCAAATAGGTTGTGTATAAAGTGCAACGGCAGCAGCCTAAAATGTAAGCGTAAGCACTAGGGGACTTTCGGTGTTCTGAGATATTCTGGGAGCTAATTTGAGTTTTCTGTTTTACTCAGTGTTGAGTGCTATTTCAGACAAATCTTGATTTTTTGCAAGAGCTAATCATTTAGTCAGTCAGTTAGATAAACTTGTTGTTGGAGCTGCGTCCGCGTGCCTGCCTGTCTGCCTGTGGATCATTTCACTATCAGTTAATGAACCCATGTCTCTCAGAGTGCAGGTGAGAAAGACGGACCTCCCACTGCTAATTCAGAGGCTAAAACGAGGACTTTTTTTTTTCATTTATGGTGATGAGTGTTTGGTTGGTGGACTCTGTGGATAATGAGAACAGTCTTTGTATTCATTTGGAAGGACAACTAAATATACTCATTATTAGTTAGATTTTATTTATTTATTCATTCATTCATTCATTCATTCATTCATTTGAGAAGGAACACCTGCCGAGCTTCTGACCAGGTCAACAGACTTGACAGCAAGCCTTGAAATTACATTTCTCTAAGCATAAATACAGCAAGATAGCTAGGTTTAGTAGTATCTTTTCTTTTTTCTTTTTTTGTGGGAAGTGATGGGAATTTGGTTGACTAACATGTTTGCATTTAGAATAAGGTAAGAACTCTTTTGAATAATAGTGGCTCTGCAAATTCTGGTCTTTTTTTTTTCCTCCAGAAAGACAGAAGGTACTGATATGAACTATGATTGGGACACTGGCTGACCTGTTCCATTTAGGGTTATTTCTTCTGTCGCAGTAGATGGTGATTTTGGTAGCACAGAGAGAATGAATGTAACTCACTTGGCTTCGTAATAGTGAGTTCTGCAGTCTCCAACAGATAAAGGTAGCCTAGTCTTTAACCTGACCTTTTTTTCAGTTATGACTTGTTTCTGACCTTCTCTTCAAAACCAGACTCTTTGCCTTCATTTCTATAATTTCCTACTCTGTCTTCAGCTCACTGTAGTCTGGCTTTCGTCTCAGTCATTTCCCTAAATTTCTTGTTATATAATTATCTCCTAATTACCAGTGGTTTCTTTAATCCTCATCCCACTCTGTTTCTCTGCAGCATTTAGATCTGTTTTCAGGCTGCTCCTCTGTTGTTTTCTGAGATACTGAAATCTTGTATCACTCAGTCTTATATCCTTATTCTTTTAGCTTGCTACTCTTCTGTTACTTCTTTCTAAATGCTGCTTTTCCCAGGTTTTTGCTTTTTATCTTCTCTTTGCATGTGTACATGTCCTCCCTGAATGATCTTTTCCATATTTTACTCTATTAATTCTTATTTTTGTTTAAATAGAAACAATACATACTTATAGACAATTTGAGTAGTTTGAACAAGCAAGAAAGTTGAAAAATCACCTGCAGTCCCACTATGGAGAACCATCGTTAATATTTTTCATTCAACTGTTGTCTTACCTACACCCTTTGTTTCAATGACTCTTAAATGCAACCCCCAGTGCTTGATTCTCCATCAAGCTCCAAAAGCATGTTGACAACTCCTTCAAAGATGCTTCTAGGGGAGTGTTCGAGGATTCGCCTTGTACATTTAAAGTTGAAGTTTGCTGCTAAAGATGGCAGATCCAGATGTCCTCACCGAGGTTCCTGCAGCATTGAAGCGGTTAGCCAAGTATGTGATCCGGGGGTTTTATGGCATTGAGCATGCTTTGGCCTTGGACATCTTGATCCGAAACCCCTGTGTGAAAGAGGAGGACATGCTGGAGCTGCTCAAGTTTGATCGGAAGCAACTTCGATCAGTCTTGAATAATTTAAAGGGAGACAAATTCATCAAGTGCAGAATGAGGGTAGAGACTGCTGCAGATGGGAAAACCACTCGCCACAACTACTACTTTATCAATTATCGTACTCTTGTTAATGTGGTAAAATATAAATTGGACCACATGAGAAGGAGGATTGAAACTGATGAGAGAGATTCCACCAACCGGGCTTCCTTCAAATGTCCCGTCTGTAGTAGTACTTTTACAGATTTAGAAGCTAATCAGCTCTTTGATCCCATGACAGGAACTTTCCGCTGTACTTTTTGCCATACAGAGGTAGAAGAAGATGAATCAGCAATGCCCAAAAAAGATGCACGCACACTTTTGGCAAGGTTTAATGAACAAATTGAGCCCATTTATGCTTTGCTTCGAGAGACAGAGGATGTGAACTTGGCCTATGAAATACTTGAGCCAGAACCCACAGAAATACCAGCCCTGAAACAGAGCAAGGACCGTGCAGCAACTGCTGCTGCAGCTGCTGGCCTGGCGGGTGGGCACCACCGGGAAGCATGGGCCACCAAGGGTCCGTCTTATGAGGACTTATACACTCAGAATGTTGTCATTAACATGGATGACCAAGAAGATCTTCATCGAGCCTCACTGGAGGGGAAATCTGCCAAAGAGAGACCTATTTGGTTAAGAGAGAGCACTGTCCAAGGAGCATATAGTTCTGAAGAGATGAAGGAAGGTGGCTTAGATATAGACTCGTTTCAGGAGCGTGAGGAAGGCCGTGCGGGGCCAGATGATAATGAGGAGGTCATGCGAGCACTGCTCATTCATGAGAAGAAGACCCCCTCTGCCACAGCAGGCTCAGTGGGGGCAGCTGCCCCTGTGACCACTGCCAATGGCAGTGACTCTGAGAGTGAGACCAGTGAGTCAGACGATGACTCTCCACCCTGTGCTACAGCTGTGGCTGCACATCATGGGGAAGAGGATGAAGAAGATGATGAATTTGAGGAAGTAGCAGATGACCCCATTGTCATGGTGGCTGGCCGTCCGTTCTCCTACAGCGAAGTGAGCCAGAAGCCAGAGCTCGTGGCCCAAATGACACCAGATGAAAAGGAAGCGTACATAGCAATGGGACAACGCATGTTTGAGGACCTCTTTGAGTGAGCTTTCCCTATCTTTTCCTCCTTTCTCTAATGTGCATTTCAAAAAGAAATTCCCTACCTTTGAAGAAAAGTGTTCAGTGGCCTTCTGCCTCTCTTGATGTAAATCAACTGTTAATCTTGTGCAAAGAGTAATGGGAGAGAGAGAAAGTTTGATTTTTATGCCAGAAACTTCTCCACGAGGTAGGTTGGCTATAAGCATACCCTTTCCTATTACTGCAGTATTAATATTTTGCTGTATTTCCTTATCTCACCTTTTTTCTTTCCCTTTTAAGACACATTTTTCTCCCTTCTGAAATGAGTGAGAGAAGTCTAAAGGTAAATTCTTCATGTCTGCCTGTAGAAGCCCACTTTGATAGGTTACAGTAATTCATTGATCACATCCTTTTTATTTATTCTGACCAAGCATTCCAAAAAGCTCCTGATATTGCTGCCAACCAAGCAGCTTGGCAACAGGCAAATCATTGATGAAGGAAATAAAAAAATCTTAAAGCTTCATATTGCTTCACAGTTTAGGATGGAGTCAATATGTAAGGGGAGGTAGGAGTGTGTGTGGAAGAAGGATGGTTATGCGTAAATCTCATGATTAATATCTAAACCAAAATTGGTGTCTTTAGAACTGACTTGACTGACAAATATTATTGTTGTGCATAATGCCTTTTGGTTTGTATGTTAGGTAATAGAAAACAGAAAGTGTGTTTGGTAAGCCCTTAGGAAGAAATTAGAGAAAAAACACAGACTTAGGATAAGGAGTCCATGTAAGGGATTGAAGAGTGGAGAGCATTGGGAACAGTACCCTTTAACATTGTCTGAGTGTGTGCTGATTTGGAAATCCTTTATATGAAGCTGAGACTGGTCCCCTTCTTTTTCAGTTCTTCCACAGTGCTGTAAATTGTTTAAAGAGGCCATTCCAGCAGAAATCAGCATATAACAATTGATTACTCCTCTCTCTTTTTTTTTCTCTCAACATTATTGATGACCTTGTCTCTTTTGATTCTTGTCAGGAATGGTATTTTAGAGTGCATCCAGTATATCATTGAGCATTGTAACCTCAAGGAAAATACTTTATTTTTGGTTCTGATATGTAGTATGGTATTATTCCTTAAGGCAGAACTTTAAAGAACTTTCATACAAAGGTCTACAACAATTGTATTTTTTATAATATTTTCCCTTGCATTGTCATTTTAAGTATTTATCATTTTATAGTACATATGTAAAGTTGAGATAGATTTTAAATATCTGAGCCTTGTATAAAGTAATGGTTCATTTACCTGGGTTGTATTATGACTGAATATTGACAATAAATCTATTTTATACTGAAAAAAAAAAAAAAAAAAAGATGCTTCTAGTAGGATATCCTGGACTACTTCAAATTGAATACATCCCAAACCAAATTCATCATCTTCCTGTCTACTGGAAACTAGTTTTTCTTCTTGCTTTCATTTTTGATTGGTTGATAGTGGTTGACTTGATTTCATTGGTCCTCTTCTCATCTCTAAACTCCAGGTGGATCCAGTTAGTCATAAAATAAGTCATTTTAATATGGTGTACAAGGCTGTTTGTCATGTGGCCTTAGGCAACCTTTCTAGCTTTCTCTTGCTGCCTTTTACTCCCTTCCTGTTTCAGCCTCTTTCCTATTCTGCGATCTAACCACAAATCTCAGTTTCCAGAGATTATCATGCACTTCCATCCTTGGTTGCTTTGCTCATGGCCGTGTTTGAAAAGCTGTTTCCTCTTTCCAGGACAGCTGACCTTTAATTATCATTCAGAACCTGGATTAAATGTCCTTATTTGTGGGCTGAGATACACACTGCCCAGCAGAATGAATCTGGAGCATAACCCTGCCTACATTTGCTTTCATTTGTCCTGACTAAAGAAGAAGCCCAATGAAAGGGCTCCTTACGATTGTTTTTTTTTTTTTTTTTGCGGAATGCGGGCCTCTCAGTGTTGTGGCCTCTCCCGTTGAGGAGCACAGGCTCCGGACGCGCAGGCTCAGCGGCCATGGCTCACGGGCCCAGCCGCTCCGCGGCATGTGGGATCTTCCCAGACCAGGGCACGAACCTGCGTCCCCTGCATCGGCAGGCGGACTCCCAACAACTGAGCGACCAGGGAAGCCCCAATCATTATGATTGTTTTAAAATATGTGACCAGCTACCTTCAGAGAATGGACTTCAAGTGTATTTCAAACAGCAGACCTGGCGCTAGTGAGTAGAGGTTATAGTGAGGAACATCTTCCTTCAGATTAAGGAAGAATTGTAACCTGTAAAGATGTGTAGCAATGGAAAGGACTTTGTAAACTAGTTAGATCTTCATAGAAGTGAACAAGCAAACACTATAAATGACTATTTCTCATGGATTCATTCATTTAATCAACATTATTAATCACTTTGCCAACCACTGTGCCAGAGGTACCAAAGATGAAAAAAAATCCTTCAAGAAACTTATAGTCTAATGTAGTGGTTCTCAACCTGGCTGCACATTAGAATCTCAGACTGATCATTTGTTTCTAATTTAGGAATCTCTGAGGACAGGGTCCAGGAAACAGATTCCAGTGTACAGCTGTGGTTAAGAATCACTTGTCTAATGGTTATTTTTCGAAGTGCCGTTTATTTAATACCTACTCTTTGGCTGGCCATGTGATGTTCATTTGCTCTTTGAACAAATATTTATCCAGCTCCTCTTTTGTTTAACTTCATCAGTGAACAAAAAAACAGTTTCTGCTCTTATGGAGTTTTATAAAATGGTAGAAAATAGACATTACACAAATATATGATGGGTGGTGATAAAGCTAAGAAGAAAAATAAGGGCGGTGAGGGGACAGAGGAGTTATCTAAGAGGTCAGGAAAGGTATTTTGATGCTATGGCATTTGAGTGGCACCTGGATGGAGAGAGGGATCAAGCCATGTGGACATCTGCGGAAAGGGCTTCCAGGCACGTGGAGTAGCAAGGGCAAAGGCTGTGAGATCGTGCCATTTTCAAAGGAGAGTGACCCCTTGTGGCTAGAGTGGAATGAGTGAGGGGGACAAGACAGGAGATGCAAACGCAGAGGACACATCTGGATGGGGTATGGCAGATGACATGGCATCTTTTAGGGCCTGTTAAAGACTTTGCCTTTTTTTCTGTGCTCAGAACCCTCCACGGGTATTACAAGAAGTGATATGCTTTATGTGTAAAAAGATCAACTTGGCTGCTATGTGGAAAATAGGTGCTGGAGACACGGGTGAGAACAGATCGGTTAGATTATCACAACAATCTCGCGAGGCATTATAGCAGCTTAGATTAGGGTGATGGGGTGGAGTCATGGGAAGCGATTGCATTCGGTGTATATTTTGTGTACAAAATATATTTTTATGTATTTGAAAGAGGTGATAGGTTTTCCTAAGATCTCCTAGGAAGTGACTTTTGGTAGAGAAAGAAGAGGTCAATGACCAAGTGCTGGGGCACATCCGGAGGGCTCAGAGAGCTGATGGAGGAGAATGGTGTCCCGGAGGCCAAATGAAGAAAGTGCTGAAAGAGGGGAGAGGGATGGACTGAATCAAACACCGTTGTTGTCTCTAGTGTGAGGAACGTTGGGAATTGATGCTTGGATTTCGCGAAGTGGAGGTCGTCAGTGATCTTGAAAGAGCGGTTTTGGTTGAGTGGTAGAGGCAATCAGTCAGTCATCCTGCTTGACGGGGAGTGGGTTCAGGAGAGAGTGAGAAGAAGGGAGGCAGACGTGGTGAGAAGAGGCAATTCTTTCAGGGAGCTTTGGTGTTAAGGGGAGAAGAGCAAAGTGGCAGGAGCTGAAGGGGCATGTGCAGATGGTTACTTGCCAACGGTAATGCTGAATGGACTATACTTAAGGTTCTTTCCAATAGCAAGATTTCGTTCTATGATTACTGACTCTGGTTTTATTTTTTAAGAATGAAGACCTTTGTTTTTCTGTCCTCTTGAACTTGAGACACTTTTTTAATGTCACATGACTGTCCCTCCTCTCTAGTTTGGGGATATCTCTTTGTATTAGTTTTCTAGGGCTGCCATAACAAAGTACCACAAACTGGCTGGCTTAAAGAACAGGTATTGATTGTCTCACAGTTTTGGAGGCTGGAAGCCCTAAATCAAGATGTTGGCAAGATTGGTTCCTTCTTGGGAAGGATCTATTCCAGGCCTCTCTCCATGGCTTGTCGATGGTCAGCTTCTCCATAGGTCTCTTCACCTCTGTCTTCTCTCTTTGCCTCTCTCTGTGCTCAAATCTCTCCTTTTTGTTAGGACATCTGTCATATTGGATTTGGGCCCACCCTAATGACCTCATTTTAATTTGATTATTTTTGTAGAGATTCTATCTCCAAATAAGCTCATATTCTGAGCTACGGTGGGTTAGGACTCACTGTAAAAATTTGGGGAGGGG
Organism: Stenella coeruleoalba; assembly: GCF_951394435.1. Taxonomy (NCBI): domain Eukaryota; kingdom Metazoa; phylum Chordata; class Mammalia; order Artiodactyla; family Delphinidae; genus Stenella; species Stenella coeruleoalba. Next base: position 29,223,247 of record NC_137155.1, on the reverse strand, counting down.
GGCACGTAACACCTTTACTTTCCCATAGGCTCATTTCTGAAGTTTTAATCTAATAATATTTAACATTTTTCTGCTGGGTGGTATTTAGTCATAGTTATTGGCCGCTTAATCTAGTCATCCTGGTAGCAGTAGGTGTCACTTAGAAGACTGGAGCGAGGAAGGTGGTTTTCCTGATGTATAAAATGAACACGTGCTGAATTGGACCTTCTGTGAGTCACCCTTTTGAAAAGAAATATAAAATGAGTTAGAGAGGTGGATTTTTAAGTACTTTATATGAACACGAGGTCAGACTTTTCTCAGACTCGTCATTTACTCTCATGTTTAAAGTAGTATAACAAGTACGTTAGGAGATGCAAACTTTGTCTACCTTAGGGACAAGGTCTACCTTTGTCTTCTCTAGGAAGACACCTACCTTAACTCTGTGTATTGTCTCCCTGGTGTTATCAAGATGGCAGAACAGCCTCACCCTAAATAAAGGCCAACATCTGACCCCAAGACGTATCACCCTTATACAGAGAAATTAAGTTGTTTATTTTAAGAAGTTTTGTGTTGCGCTAAGAAAAAGCATCATATAAATTGTCTCTATTTGTGTATCTAGGTGTATGGTCTAATGAAATGTTTCCAGCAAATTTCTGGCTATCCTGTTCTCTCTAAAGAGTTGCTTCTCTTCTAGCATCAGGCTTTAGCTGGAACATATGCCATTAAGATAGCCTCATAAAACAGTTTGTGACTATAGTGGATTTCATTTGGAAGCTGTTAAAATGCAGCTCATAACTAATGATTGCAGTCATTAGTACATGGACCATTAGCTCTGAATTCTTAGCGCAGCAAGGGAGAAGTGTACATTTAATTGAGGAATGGCAAATATTTTTTTGTGGGCTTATTACTTCCTTATAGCATTAAGGCAGAGAACAATGCTTTAAAGTGAAGAAAAACCTGTGGCAGAAATTAGCGTTCAATAGAGCACTTATTTGAATATTTTTCGAGTTACTTTTTGGCTTGGAGACCTAACTTTTGACAGTGCCCTAAGATAACCACTGAGTGAATCTCTTGGAGACAGCCTTGATTTTTTAACATTGTATATTTGGTTTAAATAATTACAGCGTTTTTCATATAGTTTAACTTTAAACATTAAAAAAAAAAAAAACTCTGAATAAGAAAGCTAGTTCTTCTCTAAAGTACAGTAGCAGCCGGCCTCTCCTCACTGGGTTTTCCACGAATTAAACCTGGCAGTAGTTCAAATACTAACCGTATCATAGCAGATGATTTGTCAGGATGGATTCTTGTTCTGGCTCCACAGTTAACTTCATCGATGACCACAGCTCAGTGAAATCTGAATTCGATGTTCTTCTGCATTCACAAAATCACAACCCTTCCAGCTTCTCCCTTTACTTTCTCATGTTCAGTGACTGTAGAAAGACGTGTTTTTCTCAGCGCTTTCTCAGTGACTGTACTGATGTAATACAGAGAGCATATGGAAGCAGATACATGCGTAGGTCTTGATTTCATGTTTTGGTAGACTGGTTTATTTAAGCAAATACCACAGGAGAATATGTTTGTTTAAGGTTTTCCTTTGTACCAGCTGCTGCATTTTCTCTTTCCGAGGCTGGCCTGCCAGAAATGTACACCTTTATTCCTGCACTATTTGACAATTTCCAATTGATCATTTTTTCAGTGAATTAATTGGCTCCTTGAAAAATGTGTTATATGTCTAACATGTATATTTTAAGGATATTGAAGAGTTTTGAAGAATTATGCTCAAATCTGGTTTTGTTTGAAAGGAAATGTTTTTATTTTATTAAAATTATTTAATGATAAAGGCTTAGTGTTTCTTAAGTATTGTTTACAGAATCAGCCTTAATTTACAACAACTTAAAAAGCATACAGTCTAATTTCAATTATTCAGAAGAAAGGCTTTCTATTTTTTGCAATTATTTTTTGGAAATCAGTTAATAAAGAGGTATTGTTCAACTGGATCTGCATGTGCCAAAGCGTGGTGGGATAGTCATTGACCAAGGGAGTCAAGAGACCCAGTTATGGGACTTCTCTTGCTGCTAGTTGGCTGTGTGACCTTGGGTAGCTTGCTTTCTCTTGAACTTGATCTCATTTGGAAAAGGAAGATTGATTTAGATAATCTGTAAAGGCTGATTTTCCAGACTCAACATTTTATGAATTTCTTTTGTCTAGTTTTATATTTTAGGGAAACAGGGATTATATCTTTGCTTCTTGTTGGATGCTTTTGGCTGAATGTGGAATTCTTCATGTCCAGTATGGTCATACTGGGCAGAGAGGTGTAACTTGGTAGTTTTTAGAAAATAGGCATTGTCTACAAATAGTCAACAAGAAGGCTTAGTGAATCCAGCCTGTGCTACTTTTGTTTGATCCTGACCCAGACATGTGTTCGCATTTTTTACCATCAAATGACTGGTTCTGTAATTTTCATTGAGTCATCTAAGTCAATAGGGTTTAGACATTGAGCATGAGATACTTAACATTCCTTAAGAGAAGATTTCAGGGACTTGGAAGGTCTCTGCCTTCTGTAATTCGGCCTTGGGTTATAAGATGATCTAGAATAAGGAGGACTCAATCTCAGTGGTAAATTAAATCCAAGACAGTTAGCCTAGGATTTTTTTGCAGGAAAGGAGTCACATGTTAGTGATGTGAGGCAGGCTTGGGTGAAATTTGCTTTTTACTTTAATTCTCCTTAGTTTATTCACTGACCTATGGCCTTACTTCAACTGCTGAGACCTTGTTTTCTTATTGAAAATGATCATGCCACACAGGCATGTTTTATAAGAATTATCCCTGAATACATTTATACCATACTTTTAGACAAAAAGGCTCAACATTGTAAAGATGTCTGTGCTCCACAAATTGAGCTATACTTTTGAAAGAATCCTCCAAGGTCCAAATATAGTTTCCCACCACTGAAAGTGTGTGTCTGTTGGAGAGGTAGAGTAGGGAATAAAATGATCTTCAGGTTCGTAAGATAGAATATATCTTTCAGATCAGCTGGGAAAATTCTGAAAAAGAGGTGTGACAAGAGAAGTTACTCTGATAATCTACAAATGAGAGTATAAACTATTAAATACTTCCTATAAACAATTGGGCAATGTTTGTCTAGAACTTTAAAACATATTCTCACCAAGTATTTTATATCTGCTTCTATAATTACCTTAAGTAAATTGGTTAACCGAACGATGATGTGTGGATAAGGTTGTTCATCTCAGCATTATTCATAAACGATCCAAACATTTAATAGGTGGCTGGTTTAATAGATTGTTTCTTCTATTAAATGGGATACCGTGGGACCATTAAATGTGATGACATAGCAGTGTAATTAATATATTTACATAGAAAAGGTTTACAATATATTAAGCAGATTAAAGAGTATGTTATACAGAGTTCGGTGTAGCTATTTAGATGTGTGTATCGATTTGGAAAAATGTGCAACAGATTTACCGTGATTATTCCTGCGTGGGGAGATTATGGATAGTTTCCCCCCAACTTTACACACTTACCTCTGTTTCTAATTTTTCTATCAAGACCCATGGATTCTTTGAGAGGAGGTAGAACATACCAGTTGAGAGCATAGGACTCCGCAGCGAGTCTGGTTGGGTTTAAATCCCAATCCTTTCACTTACTAGCTGTCACTTGAGCAAGTCATTTTAGTTTTCTTTGCTTCTCTTTGTCGTCCGAGAGATAACAGTAAATAACAATAATAATGATAATACCTACCTCATAGAGTTGCTGTGATGATTTTGGTATACTTAACGTATGTGAACTCTTTTAGAAGAATTCATAGTAAGTACCATATTTATCTTAGGTATTAATATTTGTGTAATAAAAATAGTGAGTGAATGAGAGACCGATGGACAGACAGACAAACTAGCATACCTGGAATTCACTGGTTGAGGAAATGGTATCTTAGAGTATCAAGTGATTGAAACAATCTGGTAAGCTTTAAAGAGGACTATGATGATTAGGTGTTTAATTTTTTTCCTTTACTATTTTTTAAATTTTAAAAGTAAATATTGAGGTGACATTTACATAACGTAAAATTAACTGTTTTAAAGTGAACAGTCAGTGACATTTTTAGTATATTCACGGTGTTGTGTAACTAACCTCTATCTAGTTCCAAAATATTTCTATCATTCCACAGTAACACCCTGTGCCCATTAGTCAGTTTCTCCCCATTTTCCCCTTCCTTGAAGCCCTGGCAACGGATCTGCGTTATGTGTCTATGAATTTATTTATTCTGGATATTTCATGTAAATGGAATCATATAATACGTGACCTTTTATGTTTAGTTTCTTTGACTTAGCATAATGTTTTGGAGGTTTATCCACATTGTAGCATGTATCAGTACTTCATTCCTTTTTACGGCTGACTGATACTCTATTTTATGTATGTCTCACAATTTGTTTATTCATCCACTGATGGACACCTGAGTTGTTTCCACACTTTGGGGATTGTAAATAGTGCTGCTATGAATTGTTTATTTTTATTAAAAAATAGTTTCTTCTGTCAACAGTGGTTTATTTATTACAGAAAATTCAGAAAATACAGCAATGCAAATAATCCCAATTTACATTTTGGCATAGGTCCTTTCAGTATTTTTTTAATGCATATGTATATGCATATGTATATAAAAACACAACTGTGTAAAAAAATAACTTTCTTGAAAGAGAAAAATTGGGAATCATATTACATATTCTGTTTTATGGCAGTATTCACCACCTAACATTTCAGAATATTTTCTGATGTCTGTAAGTATTCTGGTACATCATGATTTTTCATAAACAGAATTTTTTTGCCTATCTCTATTGTGATAAGAGCTTAGCTTTTGATCCCTATTTTAAGTAATGCTATGATGAATATCTCTTTATTCTTGTCAAATAGTGCTTAGTTACTTTTCTAAGGTTAAAATCCTAGGAATAGAACTGTTTTGTCAGAGTAAATATTTTTAAGGCTTTTGACGCACATTGCCAAATTTCCATCCAGAAATGTTAGGCTGATTTACATTCCTACCAGCAATATTCCAGTGTCTGTTTCCTCTTTTTTTGCTCGTTTAAAAAATTCATAATCATTGTCATTTTAACAAGAACGATAACTATTTATATTTTTATTTCTATTCATATAAAACATTTTACCATATTTACTATTTTTGTCCTTTTTTGAATGCCTGCTTCATGGCCTTAAGTGAATTTGTCTTTTTCTTAATAACTAGAATTTAAAAAGTGTATAATGAAGATGTAAGTCTTGATCTGTTACCATCTGTTACAAATGTTCTTCCCTAGTTTGCTATTTCTCATTTCGTCTGTGGTATTTTGGTCACAGGGGACTTTATGTAGTGAAGTCAATCATTCTTTGCTGTTTTTGGTTTCTACCTTGCTCAGATGTTTTTCCAGGTCTTCCTTAAGTGATTGGTATATGGTTTTGATAATGAGCGAAAGTCCTATATTCTCTTGTATGAATGTGGCTTAAAACTTACATATTGTTCACAAATGCTTCTTGTCTCAGTATTTATTTTGCTATATACAAACTTTCTCCAGTGACTTAGAAGAAACTGCCATTAACTGAGAGCTTCTTGAACCATCTGCCTAGGATCTTCTGTGTTATACTTTAGAGACAGACATAGATTGCTGGAAAACAAGGGCACCTCTGGGATTTATTCAGGGAACCCATTTCCATGGCATGTGTTCCAGTCAGAACAAATTCACTGAGTCTTTTCTCCATAGTTTCTCTGTGTCCAGAGTCTTATAACTTGCATTGACTTTTGAGGTACTCATATCCTCATTCATCAAAGACAGGTTGAATTTTGTTCCTTATACTTTATTCACCTGTAGAGGAAATTGAACTGATTCATTTTTGAGGGAAATTGTTTTTACCCTTTGAAGATCATTTAACTAGAACACCTCATTTCTTAGACATCTCAGTTGATTTGTCTTTACTATACATAGGTAAAATATTCTTATATCTTAGGGAAACAAATTGTATGAATCGATGGTAACCTAGGTAAGCATTTAGCATTTTTCTTGCCTTACATGTCAGAATGGGAAGTGACTTTTCCAGTGGTATGAAATGGAACATCTGTTTACTGTAGACTGAGGATGTTAATGACAAGTCATTTAGTCTTTAGCTGCTTGTTTTTGTATTTTATTTCTGAATGATCTTTTTTTTTCTTTGTATAAAAATAATACATGTTTATTATAAAAGAGATCAGGAAATATAAGCAAGCCAAACATGCTGAGATGATTACTGTTAATACTTTTGTGTATATCTGTTCCATATATATGCAGTCATTCATGCATTTTATAAAAATGGAATCACGTTAAACTTATCACATCGTGAGCCATATTCCCGTATCAGGGGTAGATGTACACAGTTTGTAATGAGTACACATATTTGCACTGTGTGGATGTATCAGAATATATTGTAGCAGTTCCCCATTGTCAATCATTTAGAATGTTTTCCACTTCTTGATATTACAGTTATGTAATACACATTGTCGTAACTCTATCTTTTCTATATCTAGATATTTATCTTTAGATATTTCCTTAGGACAGATTCCCAAAAATGGAATGTATCCAATTTCCGAATCTTACAAGTTTTTTTTTTTTTTTTTTTGAGAAATGAGATTGTCAGGAATGGAGAAGTCTACACTAGGTGTCTTTTCAAATTTAATACATGAAATGAAATAAAGATTTCTCTTCATCGTAAAGACATTGTTTATCTTTCTACAGGTCTCTTTCTGGCAATTCATCTTCCACTGTAATTTATTTTCACTTCTGTGGAAAACAAATGTGAGGGGCTCAGTGGGATAGGAATTCTAGAAGATTTTCTTTCTATCTGTATACTTGTTGGAAAGTTGTTTTTTTTTCTTTTTTTTTGGTTACTTTTTGAGGGCAAGTTTTTGGAATGGAGGTTTACATTCTTCTGACCATGTCTGGTCTGTCTCTTTGACGTTTAGAAAAGTTTTTACTGTTGGTGTTACAGCTTGCAGATGATTACCCACCTTGTTCTCAACTTTAACCTTCTCCTTTCCTGTGGACATGAAGAGCCCACCTTGTGCAGTCGCTGGTCAACATAATGGGGATGGAGAGAGGATAGGTTCTGCAGCTCAGGATAGTCACGTGATACGCTGTGACCAATAACTCAGTAGGGTCGATTCTTACGTAACTGACAGAAGCAGTTGAAACATGAACTGTAAGTTATTTTGGCATTGCCTCACTGTTTTCTGTTATTTCTGACTATCTTGTGCCCCTTTCCTTGCAAGTCTTAAAACTTTCCAACTTAGAACTTTATTATCAGTGATAAATAATCTCATTCCAAAAACAAAGATATAGTTTGGGGCTAAAATATTCCTCTACACCTAAACGCTAAGATACCGAACAGTGTCATTGTTATCAAAGTCATTGATAAATGGTGACTGTGTCTCTGCGTTTTGAAGGTTAAAGAATTTTCTCCCTGTTTGCTTTCGTGGGTTTAGATTTGTTTGTCTCAGGTTTCAGCTTCACAGTGAATCATCAAGCACAGATTCCACTAATTTAGGAAAGACTTGAGAGTATGAGGGTCATCACACCTTCCGAGAGAGATTCGTTGCCAAGAAAGGAAATTGCTCCTGTTATGTTCAGTGCTTTAATGAAGAATCTGGCCACTGCAGCCTGTCAACGGACCAACAACCTACTTTAAGAACACCTGTTGTGTAAAGCACTCAGTCTGAAATACGGAATAAAGGGATGTTGATGGATATTAGAAAAATATTTTTTATTTTTGAACGATTTGAAACAGGTGGCCTTTCAAAACAGTGTTTTTGCTAGTGAGGAATTGAGTAGTTCGTGTTTGTTGGAAAAACTTTAGGCAGAGAGTAGGAAAGAGCTGGGCTTAAAATTGGTGTCGGAGAACTTCTAAAGCAGATATCCTATTTGTGTCCAACGATCTTTAAAGTGTTGGAGTTCACAGCCTATTGACCATCTGTAAATCTTCTTTGAAAAAATGTCTACTCAGGCTTCTGCCCATTTTTTAATCGAGTTTGTTTTTTTTTGATATTGAATTGTACAACCTGTTTATATATTTTGGGTGTTAAACCATATTGATCATATTATTTGAAATTTTTTTCTCCCATTCAGTAGGTAGTTTTTGTTTTGTCGATGGTTTCCTTTGCTGTGCAAAAGCTTTTAAGTTTAGTAAGGTCCCAGTTGTTCACTTTCGCTTTTCTTTCTTTTGCCTTAGGAGACAGAGCCAAAAAAATATTGCTATGATTTATGTCAAAGAGTGTTCTGCTTGTGTTCTTTTCTAGGAGTTTTATGGTTTCAGCTTTTACATTTAGGTCTTTAATCCATTTTGAATTTACTTTTGTATATGGTGTGAGGAAATGTTCTAATCTCATTCTTTTGCGTGTAGCTGTCCAGTTTTCCCAGCACCACTTATTGAAGAGGCTGTCTTTTCTCCATTGTTTATTCTTGCCTCCCTTGTCATAGATTAATTGACCATAAATGTGTGGGTTTATTTCTGGGGTCTCTATTCTATTCCATTGATCTGTGTCTGTTTATGGGTCAGTACCATGCTGTTTTAGACTGTACTGTAGATTTGCAGTATAAAGTCGGGGAGCATGATACCTGCAGCTTGTTCTTTTTTCTCAAGATTATTTTGGCAATTTGGGGTCTTCTGTGGTTCCCTGTAAATTTTAGGATTATTTGTTTTAGTTCTGTGGAAAATGTCATGGGTGTTTTGATAGGGGTTGCATTAAATCTGTAGATTGATTCGGGTAGTATGGACATTTTAACATTAATTCTTACATTCCAAGAACATAGGATACCTTTCCATTTACAAATTCTTTCGTCAGTGTTTTATAGTTTCCAGAATATAGGTCTTTCACCTTCTTGGGAAGTTTAACCCTAGGTATTTTGTTCTTTTTTGATGCAATTTTAAAAAGAATTGTTTTCTTGCTTTCTCTTTCTGATAGTTCATTATTAGTGTATAGAAAAGCAACAGATTTCTGTATATTAATCTTGTATCCTGCAACTTTACTGAATTCATTTATTCTAATAGTTTTTGAGTGATGACTTTAGGGTTTTCTATATAAAGTATCAAGTCATCTGCAAATAGTGACGTGTTTCCCTTTGGAAAAAATTTTGGATACTTTTTATTTCTTTTTCTGATATGAATATTGCTACTCCAGCTTTCTTCTAGTTTGCATTTCCATGAAATACCTGTTTCTGTCCCCTCACTTTCAGTCTGTGTCTTTAGAGCTGAAGTGAGTCTTTGTTAAGTAGCATATAGATGGGTCTTGTTTTTTTTTTTTAAATCCAAACATCCACCCTGTGTCTTTTCATTGGAACATTTAGTCCATTGATAGTAAAGGGCTTACTGATAGGTACGTGCTGCTTGCCATTTTGTTACTTGCTTTCTGGTTGTTCTGTAGTTCTCTGTACTTTTTTCTTTTACTTTCTTCCTTTGTGGTTTGATGATTTTCTTTAGTGGTATGCTTGGGTTCCTTTCTATTTTTTGTGTACCTTTTGTAGGGTTTTGATTTGTGGTTACCATGGGGTTCATATATGTTGACCTATAACTATATCTACTTGTTTTAAACAGGTAGTCTTTTAAATTCAGACACAACCTAAAATATCTACAGTTTTTACTCCCCTCCCTCACTTTTTGTGTTTTGATGTCATATTTTACATCTTCATGTTTATCCTTTACTGATTATTATAGTTATAGTTGATTTTATAATTTTTTGTCTTTTGATCTTCTTACTAGATTACTGAAGTGGTTGATCCTCAGCCTTTCCTCTCTATTTGCCTTTGCTAGTGGGGTTTTCCTTTTCCTATAGATTCTTACTTCCTGTTGTAGCCTTTTCTTTTCCACTTAGAGAAGACCCTTTAACATTTCTTTTGGTAGGTTTCGTTTGGATAAACTCTTAGTTTTTGCTTGTCTTAGATGTTGTTTTAATTTCTTCTTCAACTCTAAATGATAATCTTGCTGGGTAGAGTATCCTAGGTAGCAGGTTTTTCCCTTTAAGCACTTTGAATATATTATGCCACTCCCATCTGGCCTGCAAAGTTTCTGCAGAGACATCAGTTGCTATCCTTATGGGGGTTCCCTTGTATATGACTGTTTTTCTCTTGCTGCTTTAGAATTCTCTCTTTATTTTTATTTAAAATTTTTTTTCCTTTTTTTAAAATGTCTTTATTGGATTATAATTGCTTTACAATGTTGTGTTTGTTTCTGTTGTACAACAAGTGAATCAGCTATATGTATACCTATATCCCCTCCATCATGAGGCTCCCTCCCTCCCTCCCTCCCCATCCTACCCCTCTAGGTTGTCACAAAGCACCGAGGTGATCTCTCTGTGCTACACAGCAGCTTCCCACTAGCTATCTGTTTTACACATGGTAATGTATATATGTCAGTGCTACTCTCTCAGTTCGTCCCTCTCTTTAACTTTTGCCGTTTTGATTATGACATTTCTCGGTGTGGGTCTGTTTGAGTTCATCTTGTTTGGGACGCTCTGTGCTTCCTGTACCTGAATATCTGTTTCATTTTTCAAGTTTGGGAAATTTTCAACCATAATTTCATCAAATACATTTTTGACCCTCTTCTCTCTCTTTTCTCCTTCTGGGACTCCTATAATGTGAATATTGGTACACTTAATGTTGTTTCAGAGATCCCTTAAATTGTTCTCATTTTTTAAAATTCAGTTTTCACTGTTCTGATTGGGTGATTTCCATTATTCTATCTTCCAGATCACTTATGCATTCTTCTGTATCACCGCATCTGCTGTTAATTCCTTCTAGTGTGCTTTTCACTTCAGTTATTGTATTCCTCAGTTCTGACTGGTTCTTTTTTTTCTATTTTCTAGTTCTTTGTTAAAATTCTCACTGTGTTCATCTATCCTTTTTCTTAATTCTTTTAGCATTTTTATTACTAATGCTTTGAATTCTTTATCTAATTGTTAATTTGTTTTGTTAGTTGTGTTTTCAGGGACTTTCTCTTGCTTTTTCAATTGAGACAAATTCCTCTGTCTTCTCATTTTGCTAAACTTTCTCTTGTCTCTATGAAATTAGGTGAAATAGTTACCTATTGTGGTTTTTTAGGGGTGTCCTTAAGCGGGGGTGTCTCTGTACAGTCTGCATGTGCCCAATGCCTTTGGTGGGAGACCTGGATTTGATATGAACACAAGTCACATCTTTCCTCAGGGTGTGCTGGCAGCCAGCACCTTGGTAGGAGGTGGGGCTGGAAGTGGAGGAGCTAGGGCTGGAGCCATGTGTAAACCAGGGCTTCCCCTCTGCTCAGTGGCCATCACTGCCCTGTCTGAGACAGGGTCAGATCCCAAGTTGCTGGAGCAGAATTCCTGAGGGTTGGGTCTGAGCTGGCTCCATGCCCTTTAAACGTGTGCTCTCCTCCCTCCCAGCACCAGCACTCTTGACCCAGAGGGCAGCAGGGCAAGAAGGGCTGATGCCAGCACTCGGCTTGGTTGGGGTGTGGGCTGTGGTGGTCTGGCCGCAGAAAGAGATTGGTAGCGCTTCTGATGCACTGCCTGTGTAAGCACCACTAATGGCTGCCCCTGCCCTGCTTAGACTCTGCTTTGGGTCTGAGCCACCTCTGTGTCTCACAGCTGAGCTCTCACCTCAGCTGTGGCAGTCATTGCCACAGGGTGAAGCACAGGTGGCTGGAGTGGTTGCATGGCTCAGGGCGGGGCACGTGCCACGGTGGTCACGCGAAACTGTCCAGCCACTCGTGCAGTCTAAATCCGCCCTCTCTCCACCCTGCTTTGTTTTATGCGTGTTTCTGCTTGAAGACATTTTGTTTAATATATATTGTTAACTCATTAGTATTGACTTCATGGCCAGTAACACTGTCACTCATGCCTGAAGCTTATCTAACACATGTTTTTTCTCCATAAGGGATACCGCACCCTTCTAGGAACACTAGGCAGCACTTTCAGCACCGTGCTTGGGGCCCATTTTAAAGGGCAAAATTACCCATAGAAAGGCAAAATCACAGAACACTTGGCACAGCATGTGCTATGAAAGGGACACTTGTTTACAGTATGAGAGCTGAAACAGGAAGGCAGAGCATCATCTTGTTTGACCTCAACTGGGAAGGTGCATTCAAATTTTTGCCGCCTTGTCCATGTCTGGGAATGATGGCCAAAGTGCCATGAGTATTGATTTTGTCGTTACAGACAAATGTTAGTGAGTAGGAGAAGTTGCAAGTAAGGAATCTGCAAATAATGAGAATCTGCTGTAGCTCTTTTTGGTAGAACTTTTAAAAAAATAAAACAGAATTGAACTTAATTTAAATTTATCTTGATGTTGTAGGCTCGTCATTATGAAGATGCTTATGAAGTGAATCCAACATTTATTGAGAGTCTGTCGTTGCTACTCCCACCCTGTACCCCTGGTTTATCATTATCTTCTTCATCATCTGTTCCTCCTTCACGCCATCGCAGCTGGTACTTCTCCATGTTGCAGCTTTAGGTAGCTAACCCCCTTCTTCCCTTTCTTGCTGCTCTTAATCTGCTGTCTCCTATAACCGAGGGAAAACCTGGAGATTTTAGGAGGAAGTAGAAAACCACTCTCATTGAATGATTAAGAATCATTTGTAGCTATGAGTTAAACTCAATCAATGTGAGTGTGAGAGTGAGAGAAGGACTTCAGTACATTACCTTTGCGACAGCTACTTCCCTTCTGACTCAGAGGCTTTTGTTTTGTTAACATTGTTTTCCATGGTGTATGCGATGATTTAGAATGCCAGTTTTTGCCATTAGATTAGTGGGGAGGATCACTCAAGCTTGGGTTAATATCTTGAGCTCTGTTCTTTTCTTTTGGTGATTGTATAAAAACTCTGATAGAAAGCAGAGTCTTGGTCATTTTTGCATACACTCCTGCTTATAGGAACATTATCTTCATCTTATAAGACTAGATGCTGAGGTCTGGAAACACAAGCTAGAGTAGCTTAGAGTAATAGCAGAGCTGATGAGGAAGTTTGCCAAACACTTCTTTTTTTTTTTTTTTGCGGTACGCGGGCCTCTCACTGTTGTGGCCTCTCCTGTCGCGGAGCACAGGCTCCGGACGCGCAGGCTCAGTGGTCATGGCTCATGGGCGCAGCCGCTCCGCGGCATGTGGGATCTTCCCGGACCGGGCCACGAACCCGTGTCCTCTGCATCGGCAGGCGGACTCTCAACCACTGCGCCACCAGGGAAGCCCGCCAAACACTTCTTGAATCTCTGTGTTTGTTTCTGTGTATTAGGTGAAATAGCTGCCTCTCCCAGCCTTGGAGGAGTGGCCTTGTGGAGGAGCTGAAACTTACTGTTCAACCTTGCCCTGGCTCCTGGTGTCTCTCGAACCTTTCTGATTGTCCAAGCAACTTGATTTGTTGTTAATAACTCCTATTGGGTGAGGGTGTGCTAAGCCCCGTCTGTGGTCCAAAGGGAGGGATCTCAGTTGGCATCTAGTTTCGGGCTGATTGGAAGCCAGCCCCTCAGGCAGCAGCTTTTACAAATATATCCAGTCCCATGGGACCACAATCATAAATCCTGCTGGCCTCCAGATCAAGTGATCTGGAGGAGTCCCCTGTGGGACAGTTGTAAAAACTGGTGGTCCAGACAAGTGTAGAAGCTCTTTTTTGGGAGGTACCAGTGAGCTGTGGCAAAGCAGAGAGAGAGTGGAAAGATGGCATCCCCTGGCCTGTGTTCTCCGAGAGCACCTCTTGGCCTCCAGATGCATTCCAAACCTGAAGCTTGCCCCTCAGTCTGAACTCCAAAACAAGCAAATAGGCCTCTTTCACAGAAAGGTTGGGGGTGTGTTTCAGTCTGCTGTCTGTGCAATGCTCTGGGGCTGGTAGCCTGCCAAGACCTGTCTCTCTGATTGTTACAGTCCTGTGGGACCCAGGAACGCAAGCCACGTGGCCACAGATCCAGGCCATCAAGGAGCATCCCCAGTGCAGTGGGCACCAAGACTGGACACCATATGTAAATACTGGGGCAGCAGACCCGTGTCAGAGCTTCCCTTTAAGAGATGCTAGCACAAAAGGAATAAAATACCTAGGAATAAACCTACCTAAGGAGGTAAAAGACTTGTACTCAGAAAACTATAAGGCACTGATGAAAGAAATCAAAGATGACACAAACCGATGGAGAGATATACCATGTTCTTGGATTGGAAGAATCAATATTGTGAAAATGACTCTACTCCCCAGAGCAATCTACAGATTCAGTGCAATCCCTATCAAATTACCAATGGCAATTTTTACAGAACTAGAACAAAAAAATCTTAAAATTTGTATGGAGACACAAAAGACCCTGAATAGCTGAAGCAATCTTGAGGGAAAAAAATGGAGCTGGAGGAATCAGACTCCCCGCTTCAGACTATACTACAAAGCTACAGTAATCAAGGCAATATGGTACTGGCACAAAAACAGAAAGGTAGATCAATGGAACAGGATTGAAAGCCCAGAGATAAACCCATGCACCTATGGTCAACTAATGTATGACAGGGTAGGCAAGGATATACAGTGGAGAAAAGACAGTCTCTTCAATAAGTGGTGCTAGGAAAACTGGACAGCTGCATGTAAAAGAATGAAATTAGAACACTCCCTAACACCATACACAAAAATAAACTCAAAATGGATTAAAGACCTAAATTAAGACTGGACACTATAAAACTCTTAGAGGAAAACATAGGAAGTACAGTCTTTGACATAAATCACAGCAAGATCTTTTTTGACCCACCTCCTAGAGTAATGGAAATGAAAACCAAAATAAACAAATGGGACCTAGTGAAAACTTAAAAACTTTTGCACAGCAAAGGAAACTATAAACAGGACGAAAAGACAACCCTCAGAATGGGAGAAAATATCTGCAAATGAATCAGTGGACAAAGGATTAATCTCCAAAATATATAAACGGCTCATGTAGCTCAATATTAAAAAAAACCAAACAACCTAATAAAAAAATGGGCAGAAGACCTAAATAGACATTTCTCCAAAGAAGACATACAGATGGCCAAGAGGCACATGAAAAGCCGTTCAACATCACTAATTATTAGAGAAATACAAATGAAAACTACAGTGAGGTATCACCTCACAGCAGTCAAAATGGGCATCATCAGAAAATCTACAAGCAATAAATGCTGGAGAGGGTGTGGAGAAAAGGGAATCCTCTTGCACTGTTGGTGGGAATGTAAATTGATACAGCCACTATGGAGAACAGTATGGAGATTCCTTAAGAAACTAAAAATAGAACTATCATATGACCCAGCAATCCCACTACTGGGCATATACCCTGAGAAAACCATAATTCAAAAAGAGACGTGTACCCCAGTGTTCATTGCAGCACTATTTACAATAGCCAGGAGATGGAAACAACCTAAGTGTCCATCAACGGATGGATAAAGAAGATGTGGCACATATATACAATGGAATATTACTCAGCCATAAAAAGAAATGAAATTGAGTTATTTGTAGTGAGGTGGATACACCTAGAGACTGTCATACGGAGTGAAGGAAGTCAGAAAGAGAAAAACAAATACCGTATGCTAACACATATATGTAGAATCTAAAAAAAAAAAAAAGGTTCTGATGAACCTAGGGGCAGGACAGGAATAAAGACGCATATGTAGAGAATAGACTTGAGGACACGGGGAGGGGGAAGGGTAAGCAGGGACTAAGTGAGAGAGTGGCATGGACATATATACACCACCAAATGTAAAATAGATAGCTAGTGGGAAGCTGCTGCATAGCACAGGGAGATCAGCTCAGTGCTTTGTGACCACCTAGAGGGGTGGGATAGGGAGGGTGGGAGGGAGACGCAAGCGGGAGGAGATATGGGGATATATGTATATGTATAGCTGATTCACTTCGTTATACAGCAGAAACTAGCACAGCATTTTAATGCAATTATACTCCAATAACGATGTAAAAAAAAAAAAGGTCATTAGTGTAAAAAAAAAAATTCTTGGGTTTTTGTCTAGTGTCTCACTCCCTGGTCTGTTCAGCAGTGCCAGGCTGTGTGAATTTTCTTCTCTGCTATGAACAGTTGCAGATTTAATGCTACCTTCTGCCAACAGACCCATTTCAGATACGACTTTTGTATCTGAAACATATCCAGTTGGAATGTTCTTTTAATCCTTGCCTACATTAGATTTAGCTTCCATCATATTTTTGTTGCAGTGCAGTATGTGTTCAGAGTGTTATTCACATTCTAAATGCAAAAACAATTACTAGCTCAGGATAGAGAGGCATGATATAATTGAATAAAAACTAACTGATTACATGCAGAAAGTATAGCTCTGTATTGTTTAGTACTGTAGTCACTGGCCACGTGTTGCTGTTGACCACTGGAAATGTGGGTAGTCCAAACTGAGACATGCTATCAGTGTAAAATACAGTACAAATAAAGTAATGAAGTTTTCCATGAATAGTTTTATATGATTACATGTTTAAATGATATTAGGGTAAAATATATTATTGTAATTAATGTGGACTGTTTCTTTTTATCCTTTTAAAGGACATCCTTATAGCTCATTTATTTTGTAACTGGATGTTTGTACGTCTTATTCTCCCTCACCTATTTATTCATCCTCCCACCTCACTGCCCTCCAGCATCCACCTTTTTGTTCTCCATATCTGTGACTCTGTTTCTGTTTTGTCGTGTTTGTTCATTTGTTTTGTTTTTAAGATTCCACATATAAATGAAATCATATGGTATTTGTCTTTCTCAGTCTGACATTTCATTTAGTATAATACTCTCTAGATCCATTCATGGTGCTGCAAATGGCAAGAGTTACTTCTTTTTATGGCTGAGTAATATTCCATTGTGTGTGTGTGTGTGTGTGTGTGTGTGTGTGTGTGTATATGTATGTGTGTATGTGTGTATGCATATATGTACCATATCTTCTTTATCCATTAATCTGTGATGGGCACTAGGTTACTTTCTTCTTTTTTTTTTGCCAGCAGAGAAACTTGTTTATAAAATAGAAAATAGAAAATCAGGATAAAGAATGACTACCAATTTAAAATAGGTTACTTTCTTACCTTGGCTGTTGTGAATAGTGCTGCAGTGAACATAGGTGTGCATATATCTTTTCAAATTAGTATTTTCATTTTCTTTGGATAAATACCAGGAATGGAATTGCTGGATCGTATGGTAGTTCTATTTTTAATTTTTTCAGGAACCTCCATACTGTTTTCCATAGTGGCTGCACCAGTTTACATTCCCACCAACAGTGTACGAGGGCTTGCTTTTCTCCACATTCTCAACCACACTTGTTATTTGTTGTCTTCTTGATAATAGCCATTCTGACAGGTGTGAGGTGGTATCTCATTGTGGTTTTGATTTGCATTTCCCTGATAATTAGTGATTTGAGCATCTTTTTGTGTGTCTATTGGCCATCTGTATGTCTTCTTTGGAAAAATGTCTATTTAGGTCCCCTGCCAATTTTTAAATTGGGTTCTTTGTTTTTTTGGATGTTGAATTGTATGAGTCTTTGGTATATTTTGGTTATTAACTCCTTAGCAGATATATCATTTGCAGATACCTCCTCCCATTCAGTAGGCTGCCTTTTTGTTTTGTTGATAGTTTTCTTCACTGTGCAAAAGCTTTTTAGTTTGATGTAGTCCCATTTTTAGATTTTTGCTTCCCTTGCCTGAGGAGACATATCCAAAAAAATATTGCTAAACTTATGTCAAAGAGCATACTGCCTATGTTTTCTTCTAGAAGTTTTATGTTTTCAGGTCTTATATTTAAGTCTTTAATCCACTTTGAATTTGTTTTTGTTTATGGCGTGAGAAAGTAGTCCAATTTGATTCTTTTGCATGTGGTTGTTCAGTTTTCCCAACACCTTTTATTGAAGGGGCTATCTTTTCCCCAGTGTATTTCTTGCCTCCTTTGTTGTAGGTGAATTGCCTATATAAGTGTGGGTTCATTACTGGGCTCTATTCTGTTCCATTGATTTATGTGTCTCTTTTTGTGCCAGCCTCATCCTGTTTTGTTGACTACAGGTATGTATTGTAGTATAGTTTGAAATCAGGGAGCGTGATACCTCTGGCTTCGTTTTTCTTTTTCAAGATTGTTTTGGCTATTTGGGGTCTTTTGTGTTTCCACACGAAGTTTAGAATTATTTGTTCTAGTTCTGTGAAAAATGCCATTGGTATTTTGATAGGGATTGCATTGAATCTGTAGATTGCCTTGGGTAGTATGTTGTTTTAACAATATTAATTTTTCCAATCTGTGAGCACAGTATATCTTTCCATTTGTGTTGTTCTTTTTACTTTTTTAAGCAGGCTACTGGGGAACTTAACATTATGTATGTGACTAACATCCGTAGCTTATATTTCTGTTGGATAGTATATAATATACAACTGGTATAGATGTTATATGCCAGATGTTTACAGCGTATAGACCCTATTTCTTATTTTCTTCTCTCATCTTCCCTCCCTTCTTATAAATATATTTGTAATGTTGTCCTGTTGAGGAGATGGTAAGAAATATAATATGCTTATTCCATGACCAGCTCCCTAGTGACCTACTGACCACACTTCTCATTATAGGTAGTTGCCATGCACTTCTGTGAAAGCTACCAAGATACCAAATGAGTAAAAACTGGATAATATGAGACCATATTTTTTATGTGCTGAAGTTAAAAAGCCAACTGGCAATTTTGAGAACTCACCGAAACTGGAAAAAATATGTTGAGAATCTGGTAAAAGGAGTTTGAAATAAGTTTCAGCAATCCTTGTTTTCAAGTGTGAATTCTTCTGAACCTTGTTACTGTCAGTCAAGAGGAATTGAATATTACCAGAGTGTTGAGCAGTATTATGCATTTTAAAAAGCTGCCTGCTGTTTTCAGGTATACAGAGGTGGTGGATTCAGTCCAGGAAATCTTCTGCCCTTTATTTTTTTGCTTGGTATAGCATCAGGCACATGGTTTATTTGCCAACTCGTTTTGTGGCAGTATTTTTAAATTTCTAAAGCCCTTATTATTAAAGTAACATTTACTCAGATGAACTTGGACAATGCAAAATTATAAATACCTAATTTTAATGTAATGTCTCATAATTGTATCTATATTCAATATACTAATATATAGTTTTTAATAGACAGTAAATAGAGCACGTGTAAGGACTTTTAGGTAGCAATGGAAATCAGTCTCTACTATTTGCTGGCGAATTTAATGTTTGGTACAATGTGATGGATGAAAAAAATGTTTGTAAAAAAAAGAAGAAAAGGTTCATCCACTTTCTGATTGTAGAGGGAAATATAGTACATTCTGACTCAGCAGTAATGTTGGTTTAGTGATCATTACAGTGTTCTTTGTGATTTTTTCCTCAGAGAGCTACTTAGATTTTTATCATTTCTTCTCAACAGTTTGATAAGGATGTCTTTGGATTTTCATTTGTTCTGTGGGATTTGTTTTAGATTTGATTAATTATATTAGGCACAAGTGACTTCGTACAAAATAATTGATAGTTTAATTTCTTATACATCACAACCAATCAGCTTGGGTGCCTGTTTGTTTTTGTCTATGCAGGATCAGAGTTTTTTGGAATGTCATCGAGGTAGAGTAGGTACAAAGTTAGACTCAGCACTGAGGTCTGAGTTGGTCCTTATTTGCTTTATATGGCTTTTTCCATCTTTTTTTTTGGTCACAGGAAGGCGGGGGGGGACTTTAAAACAGTTATATTTTGCCAGCTTTCTTTCTTTGATTTAATAACTTGATTTGATTAGTGTTTCCTCTCTGCAGCTGTCCCTTAACCCTCACCCAGGAATATTCATTCTCTTAATTTTTTTAGGAGGCCTGGGTAACTACATCTGTTAAATTAGAAAGTTTACATTTATTTTTTCATTAATAAAATATTATAGTTGCAGACTATAAGATATTCTTGAGAATGAAGGCTTTCTGAGTTCTTCTGGTCCTACCCATGGCTTTATGATGTTTAAGAATAATAGGTACCAGTGACTGCATATTTGGGACAACATCTAATCTAATACTGTGGCTTTGTGTGAATTAAAAGGAGAAGGTGCCTTCTCTGAGGGCACAGCTTTCACCAGGACACATGACTCTATCAGGGCAGTGCAGGCAGGGGTTTAAGACCCCACTCTCCCTCTCAGGAGGGTGTGTTTATACAGTGTTCACACTGCACAGCCTTGCAAGGATTCTCTAAGGAGCATCTTAGTTTTGTATACATTAGCTAATTTATCTTTCAGACATTTCATATCCACCCAGGCACTAAATCCAACGGCAGTTATTTATTTTACTAGAAACAATGATTTTTATTACCACTTATCATTTTGATTTCCGCAGAGGAGGAAACAAATTCCGAGAGGCCAAGTAACGTGCACATTGCATAGTTACTTACATAGCTGGCAAATGGCAGGCTGGGGAGTCATGCCTCGATGCGTGTTGCTAAAAGTCTGCGCTCTTACCTGCCATCACCTGATTTCTGTGCTAGTTTTATGGCCAGGAGTTAAGAGAAATAAAGATAGACAATCCATAATCATGGGTGGGATGCTGTTGGTTACCAAGTTGTACAACGTAATAAGATGAATGAAAATCTGTGATTCTTCATGCTTCCTTTTGTTTGAAAACTTTAAAGAGTGGCAGTATTATATAATTGGTTTGATATTTATAAGCTGTAATAGCACCCACTTATGAACTGGGTAAATTGTGTGGTAGTTTTATCCCTGGAGAAATAATAAAGGTGGTAGCAGAATGAGGTTCTCCTTTCTTCTACCTTAAGGTTCATTTCTCATGAAATCTCCTAAAAACAGCAGAATTTCTCAGTGAATTCAAATTTTAAAAGCTCTTGGTGGCTTTCAATAGAAATGTATAGTAATATATTGTTTAGCTTTTCCCAAACAAAAGCGAGAGTGTGCTGGGCCTTCTCCTATGTAGCCTGTCATTTTAGTTCTATGATAACATGAGCACAGGTGGAAGTTGTAGATAGTGTTTCTGCTAGTATGTTTCTACTCCCTACCTTGGAGCTTTATTTTACTCCATTTATATCTGTAAAATCAGCTTAGCACTACTGGAATCCTAATTTCACGGATTTCCAGTTTCAAAGTTGGCAAAACTATTGGTGGGGCGCGGGGGAGTATCAAGAATCCTGCTTTTAATTCCACCCTGCTCCCCTCCCCCCTTGGAAAGAATGTATTTGTTTATAGGATTAAAATTAGCTGTGGAGGGATGAGATGTAGGAAGTATTCAATGTAAATTTTACTGCAAAGTTTGACAATAGCCACAGGCCTAGGTTTTATTTCTGAATCTAGAAAAAAAGACTTGGAGGAATGTAATGCTTTGGTTTTAGGCTTTTCTTCTTTTTTTCAAAAAATGAGTTTCCTTGAGAAGAGACTTCAAAGGTAGTGTTTATAAAAAGTTTTACACACTGGAATTTTTTTTTAACATCTTTATTGGAGTATAATTGCTTTACAATGGTGTGTTAGTTTCTGCTGTATAACAAAGTGAATCAGCCATACATATACATACATCCCCATATCTCTTCCCTCTTGCGTCTCCCTCCCACCCTCCCTATCCCACCCCTCTAGGTGGTCACAAAGCACCGAGCTGATCTCCCTGTGCTGTGCGGCTGCTTCCCACTAGCTGTCTGTTTTACATTTGGTAGTATACACTGGAATTTTAAAGGATGTTCTTTAAAGCTTTTCCCAGGCTTATTGGAGAAAATCAGAAGAGCTAATAAATCTGTACAAATATCTCCATTCTACTGTGGAGACTGTTAAAGATGAACTTATAAAACGCTTTGTGAACACGCTTCATGCTTGTTAGCTCACTTGACAGCTGGTGGTTACCTTGAGTCTTTTTATGGCTAGAGGTGAGAAGACCAGAGGAAGACTTAGGAACACCACTCTCTTTCTCTACCTTCCCTTGGTGCAGACCCTTATGCCCGCTTTCCTCAACTGTTAGGTTAGCCTCTTGCCTGACTTTCTGTGTGAAATAGCCATTCCCTCCCCATGATTCTTTTTTTTTACATAAAAAAAAAATTAATTAATTAATTTATTTTTGGCTGTGTTGGGTCTTCGTTTCTGTGCGAGGGCTTTCTCTAGTTGCGGCGAGCAGGGGCCACTCTTCATCGCGGTGCGCAGGCCTCTCACTGTCGCGGCCTCTCTTGTTGCGGAGCACAGGCTCCAGGCGCGCAGGCTCAGTAGTCGTGGCTCACAGGCCCAGTTGCTCCGCGGCATGTGAGATCTTCCCAGACCAGGGCTCAAACCTGTGTCCCCTGCATTGGCAGGCGGATTCTCAACCACTGCGCCACCAGGGAAGCCCCCCTCATGACTCTTAATCCCCCAAATGCTGGGATACTCCACTGACTGTAAAATTAGATTCAGACACCTCTGGCATTCAAAGCTCCTATATGATCTGCCTTCACATTTTTTTTTTTTTTTAGTCTTTTCTCCTTCTGCTCCTTGTCATGCTCTCTACTCCAAGCCAAATTATCTCCTCACAATTCGTGCAATAAAGCCCACATTTGCTCCGCAATGCTTTCCTCTATGATGTTCCCTCTGTGTGGAACATCTTTGTGCTTTGTTCCCTATTTCTATTCTGTGTGTTGAGCTCCTGCCCATAGATCAGATCTCTCCTTCCTCCGTGAAGCTACCCTGGGATCTCCCTAGCTGAGGGAAATACTCTTTCTGCGTACTGGTTAAACTTGTACCTTTATTGTAGTAATTATCACAATTCATCTTGTGTGTTGGTTAGTCTTATTTTTCCTCTGATGAAGATAAATGCTCTCATGTCTTGTAAGTCTTTTTTTTTTTTTTAACCCAGTAATGCTTAACAAAAATTAGGGATGCAAATATTTTTTGAATTCATGAATCACTGAATTCGGTATGTTCATTTTCCTCCCAATTACCCTAAATTCAGTGTACTACTACTTGTATATATTGTTTTCTGTTTATTAAATAGCTTTTATATGGCTTACTCACATTTCTCTGATTACTTTTATTATTTTAAACTTAAAGAAAAGTTGAAAGGATAGTACAAGGAACTCCTGTATACCCTTTATCCAGATTCATTAGTTGTTTACATTTTGTTCCAATTGCTTTATTCTCTCTCTCCCTCTCTCTCTCTCCCTCCCTCCCTCCCTCTCTCTGTCTCTCTCTCTCTCCCTCTCTCTCTCTCTGTCTCTGTCTCTCTCTCTCTCTCTCTTTCTCTCTCTCTCAACTTGGAGATATTGTGTCCCTTTCCTAAGAATAAGATCCTTCTCTGACACAACCATAGTATAATGATCAAAAAAGGATATTTTACATCGACACTTTATTCCTGTCTAATCTACAGTTCATAATCAAATTTCATCAGTTCGAAGAATGACCTTTATAGCCATTTCCCCCCCAATCTACTATATAGTCTTGCATTCCATTTTGCCTTTTCTTGTCATGTCTCTTTAGCCTTCTTCCATCTGGAACAGTTCTTCAGTCTTGTCTTTACTGATTATGACATTTCTGAAGAGTACAGAGCTGTTATTTTGTAGAATGTCCTTTAAATTGGGTTTCTGGGATGTTTCTTTATGATTAAATTGAGGTTATATGTTTTGGACCCAAATAGCACATGTAATATTATGTCCTTCCCAGTACATCTTATCAGGAAACATGTGATATCAGTTTGCCCCAGTATTGATGACATAAACCTTGATCATTTCATTAAGTTGGCCAGGACCCTCCACTCTAAAATTACTGTTTCCCCTTTGGAATCAGTTAGTAATTTGTGGTTGCTACATTTAGACTCTGTAACTATGCTGGTCCTCACTGAACTTTTACCTGCTAGGTACAAACTGCTATGTATAAAATAAATAAGCTACAAGGATATGTTATAAAGCACAGGGAATATAGCCAATATTTTATAATGACTTTAAATGGAGTTTAATGTATAAAATTTTTTTTTTTGGCAGTATGCGGGCCTCTCACTGTTGTGCCCTCTCCCGTTGCAGAGCACAGGCTCCGGATGCGCAGGCTCAGTGGCCATGGCTCACAGGCGCAGCCGCTCTGCGGCATGTGGGATCTTCCCGGACCAGGGCACGAACCCGTGTCCCCTGCATTGGCAGGCGGACTCTCAACCACTGAGCCACCAGGGAAGCCCTGTATAAAAATTTTGAATCACTTTGCTGTACACCTGAAACTAATATAATATTGTAAATCAACTATATCTCAATTGAAAAAAAACACTTTTACCTACTTATTTTAGCAACGATTAATGGTTTTCTAACTTCATTATTCTTTCTATACTTATTAGTTGAGCTTCTGTGGATAAGAAGGCCTTTAATGGAGTCAAGAGTATACAGTGGGAAAAGGACAGTCTCTTCAATAAATGGTAATGGGAAAGCTAGGCAGCCACATGCCAAAGAAAGGAACTGCACCATTATCTTACACCAGACACAAAAATGAACTAAAAATGGATAAAAGACTTGAATGTTAAGACCATAGACCATAAAGCTAGAAGAAAACGTAGGTATTAAGTTCTTTGGCAACAGTCTTGGATGATACTTTTGGGTCTGACACTAAAAGCAAAGGTGACAAAAGGTGATAAATAAGTGGGACTACATCCAGCTAAGAAGCTTCTGCGTAGTAAAGGAAACCATCAAAAAATGAAATGGCAACCTACTGAGTGAGGGAAAATATTTGCCAATTATATATCTGATAAGAGATCAATATCCAAAATGTATAAAGAACTCATACAACGCAATGCCAAAGAAACAATGTGATTAAAAATGGGCAGAGGAACTGAATAGACGTTTTCCCAAAGAAGACATGTAGATGGCCAACAGGTACATGAAGAGATGTTCAACATCGCTATCAATCATCACCATCAGTTATCAGAGAAATGCAAGTCAAAACCACAATGAGATGTCACCTCACATCTGTCAGAAAGGCTGTTATCAAAAAGACAAGAAATAAGTGTTGGCAAGGATGTGGAGAAATAGGGAACCATCATGCACTGTTGGTAGGTATGTAAACAGTATGGAGGTTCCTCAAAAAATTAAAAATAGAGCTCCCATATGATCCACCAAGTGCACTTCTGAATATTTATTGAAAGAAAACAAAAACACTAACTCGAAAATTCATGTTCACTGCAGTATTATTTGCAATAACCAGGATACGGAAACAACATGTGTCCATCAATGGATGAATGGGTAAAGATGTGGTATGTAAATACAGCAAAATATTATTCAGCCTCAAAAAAAGAAGGAACTCTTGCCATTTGAGACAACATGGATAGACCTCGAGGGCATTATGCTAAGTGAGATAAGTCATCTGGAATCTTAAAAAAAATGAAAAAAGAAAAAAAAAGCTAATCAACACAGAGAACAGATTGGTGGTTGCCAGAGGGAGGAGGTGGGTGGGTGGGTGAGATGGATAAAGGTGGTGCAAAGGTACAAACTTCCAGTTATAAATAAGTCTTGGGAATGTAGTCCACAGCATGGTGACTATAGTTACTAACACTGTATTTGATAGTTGCTAAGAGTAAATCTTAAAAGTTCTCATCACAAAAATTTTGTCCTATTGTAATGGCTGTTAACTAGGCTTATTGTGGTGATCATTCTGAATATATAAAAATGTCAAATCGTTGTACACGTGAAACTAATTTAATGTTATGTCAATTATACTGCAATGAAAAAGGCTTTATTTATGGGCTGATAGATCTTATTTTAGTTGGTAATTTTGCTTATTTATTTTCATTCACACATTGACCCAGATTCTGCCAATTGAAACCCATGCAAGCTAGGTACTGTGTCACTTTTACTGGTTCCATTCATTTTTTGAACATTTCCTTCCTGTAGCACAAGATGTTCTAGGCTTATTGTATACTTTTTTTCTGCTTCAGCCCTTGAATTAGCTATTTCTCCAAGGAACCCTGATTCATTTAATGGAGGATGGTATTTAGAAACTGAGATATGGGAGCCAAGCATGTTTGTTCTACATTTTTTTTTCTAGATCTTCTTAGTAGAAAAAGCTAGAAAATATGTGTTTGTGTGTATGTATATACATGCACATATATACATATCCTATTTATTTCTACATTTATCTGTTCATATTAAAAACTACAAGTTTACGCTGGTAACTTCAATTCCAATTAAACAACACAGAGTACATCCACATTTTTCTCATTTCTGTATTTGTAACTCCCTTTTCCAATTGTGAGAAACCTGGTTTCAGTAGATCCAGTGTTTATACTCACTTGCTCAAGTCTAGAACACACAGAAAGTATTTTGGAATTGCTAGCCCATACCACTGTGAAAAAGCAAACCTACTAACTAGAGTTAAATATGTGTTTACTTTTCTGAGGCACAATGTACATACAATCAAGTGTACAAATCCTAAGTGTACGATTTAAGTTTTGACAAATGCACGTATCATATGACACATACGTCTGTCAAGACAGAGGATATTTCCATCACTCAAAAAGCTCTCTCGTGTTCCTTTCCAGTTAATCCTCTCTTCAACACTGCTGCTAGGAGGCAACAACTTTTCTGACTCGAGAGCTTTATATAAATGCAATTATATAGTACATATTTCTAGAGCTTTATATAAATGCAATTATATAGTACATATTTCTAGAGCTTTATATAAATGCAATTATATAGTACATATTTCTAGAGCTTTATATAAATGCAATTATATAGTACATATTTCTAGAGCTTTATATAAATGCATTTATATAGTACATATTTCTTTGGTGTGTCTGGATTCTCTCACTAAGCATCACGTTTTTGAGATTCATCTGCAGTGTTGTATATATCAGCAGTTTCTTTCATTGCTGAGCAGTATTCCCTGGTGTAATTGTATCACAATTTGCTTATGCATTCTTCTGTTGATGGACATTTGGGTGGGTTCTAGATTTTAGCTATTATGAATAAAGTAAGTGGCTATGAGCATTTTTGTACAAGATTTTTTTTTGGTGGACATTTTATTTTTACATTTTTGGAGTAAAATCTTAGGCGTAGAATGGCTGAACCGTTGGATAGGTGTTTATTTTACTGTATCAGAAATGGCAAAACTCTTGTTCCCAAATGGTTGTGCCACTTTTCACTTCCATCTGCAAATATGACTATTACATTTGCGTCACATCCTTGTCAACTTCCTGAATTTTTAGTCTCTTGTAGCTTTTCTAGTGGATGAGTAGTAGTACCTCACTGTGGTTTTAATCTTCTTTTCCCTGGTGACCAATGATGAAAAAAATTTTTATATGTGTTTTTCTCATTTGTATATCTTTGTGAAGTTTCTGTGGAAGTCTGGGGCTGATTCTAAATTCGTTGTTTTTTCTTTTCATTATTGAGTTGTAGGAGCTCATATTCTGCAGGTGAATTCTTTTCCAGAAGTATGTTTCCAGGGTATTTTCTCCCAGTCTATGACTTGCCTATTCTTTTTTCTTGATGTTATCATTTGTTGAGCAGGAATTTTTAATTTCAGTGAAGTCTAATTTACCTTTTATTCCTTCTTTTTGAATTGTTGCATACTGTATCTTGCCAAAGAAATCTTACCTACCAGGATATCCTCCTGTTTTCTTCTAAAAGTTTTATAGTTTTTAACTTAAACATTTAGGTTTATGATCCATCTTGAATTAATTTTTTTATGTAGCTTTAACCATAGGGGTTGAGTTTTGTGTATCTTTCCATATGAGTATTTTGTTGTCCAGCACCATCTGTTGAAAAGACTCTTTTTTCCCCCATGTAATTACTTTGGCACTGTTTGGGCAATCAGTGTCCTGTGTAAATGAGAGTTCCCGGAATAATTCTACGTACAAACATGGCTTTGATTTTCATTGAGCAGTTACTTTATATTTTAAGCAGCATTCATAAAAACTTTTACTCAGCTTTCACCTATAGGGATAGTTCGTTGTGGTTTGACCACTCTCTTCATCAAATGCCAGGATAAGTTGGTGTGTGTTTCACCCTGGGGTGACCTCTATCACTAGGATCTAACACATGTACCATTTGTTTCTCTCAATATTGTCCTTTTGCAAATGTAAAAGGATTCCTGGGTAGTTTCTTTCTCACCTTGTTTAGGAAATAAAGACTTTAATAATGTAATAAATCAGTCTTTCATTTTTATTGAAGTATTATATGCCATGATGCTTATAGTAAACAAATTTTTAAGAAGTAGAAGCAATTGCCATGCTTTTCACCCCCCACTCCCACCGCCCCCTTTGTTTTTGTTCGTTTATTCAGTATATATGTCTTGAGCTCCTACTGTAAGCTACCTCACTGTGGGCCCCTGGGTTGAATGGCAACTGGCTTTTTGTGATCACATTTCATAAACCTTTGGAAACATTGTAGAGCACAGACAGGGCTGAAATTTGCCTTAATGGGTACCTGCACTCAGCCCATAAAATATGAACACACATGCAAGTACATTCCTTCCAGCTATTTGGAAGAATTAGGAAGCTGCCTTAGAGATCTCATTACTAGTAGCTCTGGGCTATTGGGAAGAGGAATCATAGCTCTCTCTCTGGCTTACTGTGTAGGATTCATTTTCCCAAGGTTAGCAATTTTCTTTTGTAGTCTTAGTACTTATTCTTTGGAGGAAAATACTTGAAATTATCTCATTTTTTTCCGTTTTAGACCTTTCATGCATGGCAGTTTTAGGGCTTCCTCTCCCATTAGTATACCCCATGGCTTTCATGGTGAAAATGCGCCATCCGTAATTAGGCCTGCAGCTGGTGATGGGCCTCCAGTAGCCATCAGCGCGTGACCTTGACAGTGTGTGTTAGGATGAAATGTGTTGGGTGACTGTTGTTATCTCTAATCCACTGCAGCTGAGCAAGAATAATAGCAAATGACAGGGCAGGCAGGCTCAAGGCTCCCAGGAAGAGTTGCTTTCTGCAGCATCTTGTGTACGTAGGCCCGTCAAAGATGCTTAGAGTTTGTGGTGAGAGCCCTTGGCTGACAAGGCAGCGGCATTATGTTTGGAATGTGGACACATATTGAATTTGTATTAGCTTCTTTTGTAAGACAAAGTGCAAGTACATAATGAAATAAGTAACGTGTGTAGAAACATTGATTTTTGTTTCATACTGGGGCACAGAGGCCAGGTCTGTTCTCAGATCTGATGTTTCATTGGGGGCCGATCTTTAGCCCGCAGCTATTCTGCATTCATTTTGGAAACAAGCACATTCTTCCTTTGTTGTCCCCACCCATCCAGGAAAGAGGGGCATCTGTTGTCTTATCCATTATTTATCTGTGAGAAACAGTTTTACTTAATTATCTTCTCTGCTGCTGGGCGCCTGGTTTGGCTCTCTTCCTTTTGAAAGGATAATCGGACTCAATGGTGTTAATACATTTCAATTAGTGAGCTCCTGGCACAGGCAGAGCCTCACACTTAGTTCTTAAGATGGCTTTGTAGATAAGAACGTCTGTAGCAACATGAGAAGCTGGGAGGTGCCTGCTTCCTTAGAGCCATGTTCAACTCTCACAGCTGCTGAGCGAAGCGCACGTGTCCCCAGCACCACTGTTCCTGTCTGACCCTGCCAAAGAGGCAGAGGCCGCTTTCTGGGTTATTTCACGTGGTTCCTTTGTGTTTTACCTTTCCCAGATTCGGAGAAAAACCAGCTCGTTACTCCAGCATAGCACGGCTCACATTCGGAGAGAATGCTATTGAATGCTTTATTCTCAGAGCTCCAGCTCCTTCATTTTTAAAAAAATTGAAGTATAGTTATTTACAATGTTGTGTTAGTTTCAGGTGTACAGCAAAGTGATTAGTTACACACACGCACACGCACACACACACACATCTTCTTTTTCAGATTCTTTTCCGTTATAGGTTATTACAAGATATTGAGTATAATTCCCTGTGCTATACAGTAGGTCCTTGTTGTTTATCTATTTTATATAAAGTAGTCTGTATCTGTTAATCCCAAATTCCTAATTTATCCCTCCCCCCTACTTTCCCCTTTGGTTATTATGTTTGTTTTCTGTGTCTGTGAGTCTGTTTTGTAAGTAAGTTCATTTGTATCAGATTTTAGGTTCCACATATAAGTGATATCATATGATATTCGTCTTTCTCTGACTTCATTTAGTATGATAATCTTTAGGTCCATCCATGTTGCTACGAATGGCATTATTTCATTCTTTTTTATGGCTGAATAGTATTCCATTGTATATATGTACCATATCTTCTTTTTCCATTCATCTGTTGATGGGCACTTAGGTTGCTTCCGTGTCTTGGCTATTGTAAATAGAGCTTCTGTGAACACTGGGGTGCCTATATCTTTTTGAATTAGAGTTTTCGTCTTTTCTGGATATATGCTCAGGAGTCTAGCTCCTTCAGTTGAGAACAATTTGAAACACAAAGAGCTTTCAGGTACTTTTGAGCTCTCAGTCTCATCGAGGCTCTGGAGATTTGTAAGCCATAATGTCAGAAATCCAGGACCCAAGGTACCAGTACCCAGGTACCAGGGCTGGAACCATGCATGTGTGTCCTTGGGAAAAGGGTGGGTTCAGCTGGTCCCTGCAGCGTTAGTCTGTCTTTGCCTTTGTGAAAATGTAGGGCTGCACCTTCCAACACCTCACTTCTTCCTTACCCTTCTTTGAACATAATCAGGGTGGTGTTTCTGTGTTGGCATATTCACATGTGTTTTTAAAACTTCATAGTTTTCCAGATGCCTTCATCAGTCGATGTCATACTGTGCACGTTGCAGGGCAGATGGTATTATTCTCTTTTGAGGAGTATAAACCCAGCCTCGGGGAGGTCAGGTGACTGCCCCACCTTTGTCACCCCGTTGGTACATGGTAAGGCTGGAGGTGAGCACCTAAGTTTCTAACCCCTGTTATTAAGGGTGTCAAAGTGTGGTCTGTAATAACACTAAGAGATGCCCTTCCCGGTTCCCCTTTGTTTTGGAGTCAGCTCACAGTTGAGAGTATAAGGAGATGCGTCCCTTATATTTTAGATCAGAGAAAGGACTGTGTTACCAGTCCCACAAAGCAGGGCCTGCTAAGAGAGGGCAGACCTGTAGGACTTTTGTAATTTTCTCTTCACTCGCCTATGTAGGAATAGAAAGCCTTTGGAGAGAATGAGGTTGTGATGTAGTAATCCCGTCTTTCCTGCCTCTTGGGAGGGTCATTATCATGTTTTCCTCTCCAAAACCAAGCCCCAAAGCCGGAGAGAACATCTAGTCCAGTGTGTAGCACCAGAGGTTTTGAAGGAGGGTGGTTCACATCTCATCTGGAGTTCTTCCTGGCTGGCAGCTCACAAAAGTGTGCCGTGCTATCGTGGCATGAAGAGCTGGAGGATGGGGCACTTAGGTGTGGAGAGGGTGGAGGCATCTAGCCCCACATGCCAGAGCTTTACAGCATCCCCCCAGACTGGAGGTTAGGGGGGCTGCGATTTCCTCAGGACCTCCGTGTTAAGGACGGCGCAGTTAGGTGAGTGGGAGGCATTGCGGGGCTTCTCTGGTAGATGTACCCCAGCTAAGTGAGGATGCACACGCTTGATGAGGGAGTGTTGTTCTTTTCACTGCTGGTGTCTAGAGGAGATGCACAAATTCCCCTCGCAGCATCTTGTGTGCTTTTGTGGAGAGCACAATGCCTGGTGGCCTGCTTTGCCTACACCAAGAATACTTGAGTGGTAGAAAGCTTCAGTATTTAGCACTCATATAGGAGGAGACACTATGCTAATGGCAACAGTTACCTGTCACTGGCATAGGATGGAGAAGTAGCAGTGACCAACATAATGGGGACCACTGCTGCACAAGCTGACCCTACCCCCTTGCTTTCTCCTTGCCATCCTCCGTGGAGCCGGCATGTGGGGCAGGGAGGGGGGAGCAGGAACTAGTACCTGTGCACAGGTGCAGTCTGTGTTAGAAGGGAAGGGCACCTTGGCTTTGCACCGGATTGGACTGAGTTTTAGACTAGAAGTGACTAGAAACATTGGATTGGATTGAGATGTTCCTAATTGGAATGTTAGTTTGACCTTTGCCCAACTCACAGGACCCTTGACTTTGGGACTAGCAACATGTCATGAAGAAAACACGGCACTGTGTTGAGACTCTTCAGCCAAATCTGCCAGAATAGATCCGCATTGACCCGTAGCTCTGGTGGATCCCAGTTTACTCCATTAAGTTCAGATGTGCACGGAAAATGAAGCGGCTTCATTTCTCCTGCCGGAGTCTCCTCAGTCTGTCCAGTGACACATCTACCCCTTCTGGGACTCAGCTTCACCGAGGAGGCCTTAGACACGCCTGTCTCACCATTTTCCGGCACAGCCTCCTTTTCTCCTCACAGTAGTTTGGGAGCCCGATGTGGTGGGCTTCCTTCTTCCAGCTGAACCAAGATTTCCTTTCTGTCATTTCTTGGCAGTGTGGTTTCCAGGGAGCCTCATTTATGGAGAAAAACAATACACAAAGGCACTATTATCCCTGGTACTCATTGTCTCATTTAACCCTCCCCCAGTGCTGAGCGACCGATATTTCTGATAATAAAGAATCTTTTCTGGATGAAGCTCAGCGAAGTCAAGGTCACCCGTCTAGTAAGAGAGAGAACTGAGGTGTGAACCTCTCAGTCTGTGGTGCTGCCCCCATTCTCCTCCCCAGCACGTGCTGCTGTTCTAGGTCAGCTGTTCTAGTGAACGTGGCCAGATACTCAGCAGTGCAGCTACCTTTTCACATGGGTCGGCGGATGATGCCTTGTTCTCTTGTTGGAAACGTTGAAATGATAGTGCTTTTCCTGGGTTTTCAGTTAGCCGAGCTGAAGCTTGTCGTGTGAAGCCGATGCCGAGTGGGGTTCATTCCCTCTGGTCTGGTCTGTACAGTAGGTAGAATGTGGTTGGCACTTGCTTAGGTTTATTTCGGAGACAGAGGAATGACGACAGTAGATAGCTGGCTCAGGTGCCCCAGCAAGTCGCGGACACTGCAGGGCTGAGTCAGACGCTGATTCTGGGCCAGCGAGTGAATCCACGCCGCTCTGTTTTTCTAGCCTCCTTCAGGCATCTCTGGCATGAATTGAATTTACAGGACACCTTGTTGACTGGGACCAGGGGTTCAGGAGCTTTCTCTCTCTGGCTTGGAAAACCAAGCTTCAGACTGTGGTGTGCGGACAACGAGGGGCTTTTCCTAAATAGTCACCTCTGAAGTCTGCAGTCACCCCGGATATGCCACTTTAAAAAAAAAATAACTTATTTATTTATTTGGTTGGTTTTGGCTGCATTGGGTCTTTGTTGCTGCGCGCGCGGGCTTTCCCTAGTTGCAGCAGGCGCGGGCTTCTCACTGTGGTGGCTTCTCTTGTTGTGGAGCACGGGCTCTAGGCGCGTGGGCTTCAGTGGCTGTGGTGCGCGGGCTCAGTAGTTGTGGCTCGCGGGCTCTAGAGCGCAGGCTCAGGAGTTGTGGTGCACGGGCTTAGTTGCTCCGCGGCATGTGGGATCTTTCATGACCAGGAATCGAACCTGTGTCCCCTGCATCGGCAGGTGGATTCTTAACCACTGCACCACCAGGGAAGTCCCCAGGATGTGCCGCTTTGACCTCACAACTTCCTTTACAAATGCCTCCCTTACGGGGTGGGAGGGATAAATTAAGAGTTTGGGATTCACATATACACACTACTGTATATAAAATATCGATAGATAATCAACAGGGACCTACAGTATAGCACAGGGAGCTATACTCAATATTCTGTAATAACCTATATGGGAAAAGAATCAGAAAAAGAATGGATATATGTATATGTATAACTGAATCACTTTGCTGTACGCCTGAAACTAACACAACACTGTAAATCAACTATACTCCAGTATAAAATAAAAATTAAAAAAATAAACCACAGAAATGCCTCCCTTTCTGTCCCATTTTTTAAAAAAAGGGAGCCCAGCCTTTGTTGACGAGTAGTCCCCAGGACAGTTTCACAAGGGGTGACGTGACGGCTTGCAGGGCTGGGCATCCAGTGTCCCATGGAGCTTTTGATAGTTCACATGGCATTTTTGCCTTGCATATGGACAGTAATGTGTTCTCTGCAAGGGTAATCTGGCTCTTGTGGATGTGTTTTTCAGTCAAATTCAGGAAGTTCCTTATGGCACTGTTTTTATTCTTGCATCATCTTTGCTAGGTATTGACCTTTAGACATGAAATCGGTCTGTTCTGAAAACAAATGCGGTGTGAAGGAGCATCAGTCATATCATGGGTGTGGATCTTTGTTATGAAAATGCAAAGAGTTTATCCTCAGTGTTTTAGGTCATGAAATTATTCTCAGCCACAGGCGTTCACATCGGGGAACAGAATCTGTTCTATGTAACCTAGATTCAGCCTCTGAAAACAGGCAAAACACGGTGCTAAAACTGTATGAATGTTGTTTTCATAGACAGGGCTTGTTATGGCTCCGTCTTCCCTGCGGAGGCTCCGGGCTTTAGTAGGTGGTGTTGGTAAAGCTGGCTCTGCTGTTTCCAGAAGCAGTCGCAGAATTCTGATGAACAGAGCAGAGAGGTGATCCAGCACACACGACTGTGGGGGCTGACCTAATCTGTTACTTCAAGCTCTCGTTTCAAGTCATCTGTATTCTTTACTTTGCATTTTATATACTCCCCTGATTTTTATCATTGAATAACCAAGCCGGTAATTGATAGAATATATCATTTACTAAAATTAGTTAAGAGTTACCCTAGGGAGTTTACTGATGAGGGTATCCATTTTTCATTTTTCATGTCTCACTTCTAGGTCTTCTGTTAGGGAGGTTTCTTTATTCCTGTCGCAGAGCAAAGCGCATGACATTGTGATGAAAACAAACTCTGTTTCCAAAAAATGCTAGAGTATCAAAGTACTGAATACTCTGCATAAATGAAGTAGGATTACATGCTTGATGTCCTTAAGTGGCCACACTGGGGAATGCCAAGGAAAGGCTCTTGGTACCAGAGTAGGGGCTTTGTCAGCCTTTTTTTTTCTTGGCTGATACAGGCTGGGTAATTTATTAGGTGTCTCTTTTTTTCTCTGTTCCACAGCTGTCAAAATGGATAATACCAGAATTAGGAAGAGAGGGAATGGAAATAGGAGTACTAGTTTGGTACTTTTATTTTTTGTTCACCTCACTAAAATGCAAATATATTTGAGAAAACATGTTTTTTAAACCATGAACGCTCCAGAACTCTCCATCAACCACCACTCTCTATTAACTATCACTTTCCTACACCTGTAGCTTGACGTTCCTGTTGGTTATGAGGCATTATAGTTGCCTTAGGTTTTTTGAAAAACAATCAAGAAGCTATGGAATACTAAAAAATATTTGGTAAAATAGGTTGTTATAAAACATATATAACATAAATATTATATGTGTGGTTGTTATATATACATATTTTACATTTCGCTTATGAAAACTTGATGATCCAATGAGTCAGCATTGTCATATACTGTAAATATAGTTTCAGTTAAGCTGAATAGAACTCCTAGAAAGTAGACTAGATGAGTAGCTGTCAGTGGTGGGTGTGTGAATTTGGCCCCAGGGGGTCATCTGGCCATTTCTGAGACTTTTTTTTTTTTTTTTTTTTTTTTTGCGTGGTATGTGGGCCTCTCACCGTTGTGGCCTCTCCCGTTGCGGAGCACAGGCTCTGGACGCGCAGGCTCAGCAGCCGTGGCTCACGGGCCCAGCCGCTCCGTGGCATGTGGGATCATCCCGGACCGGGGCACGAACCTGTGTCCCCTGCATGGGCAGGCGGACTCTCAACCACTGCACCACCAGGGAAGCCCTCTGAGACATTTTTGATTGTCATGACTTGATGAGGGGAGGCTTTGCTACTGGCATTTGGTGGGTAGAGGTGAGGGATGTTGCTGAAGTTCACTGGGCAGCTCCCCACAACAGAGAATTATCTGTCCCCAGATATCTGAAGTGCCACTGTTGGGAAACCCTGGACTTGATCCAGAGGTAGGAAGCCCTGGATTTGTGTTCTAGTTCCACCACCAAGAACCATCAAACATGAGGCAAAACTGCTTGACTTCTGTGCACCTCAGTTTCTTCTTTGTAGAAATACAGATAATGCTTCATCATCCACCAATTTTGGGGACTCGCAGTACAGGTCATTGTGAGTTAATGGATGTTACAATGCTTTATTTATTTATTTATGGCTGCACTGGGTCTTTGTTGCTGCGCGCGGCCTTTCTCTAGTTGCGGTGAGCGGGGGCTACTCTTCGTTGTGGTGCGCGGGCTTATCATTGTGGTGGCTTCTCTTGTTGCAGAGCAAGGGCTCTAGAGCGCAGGCTCAGTAGTTGTGGCGCACGGGCTTAGTTGCTCCGCAGCATGTGGGATCTTCCCGGACCAGGGATCGAACCCATGTCCCCTGCATTGGCAGGCAGATTCTTAACCACTGCACCACCAGGGAAGTCCCTACAATGCTTTATAAACTAAAGGAAAGATATGTACAAATTGTGTGATAATAGAATAAAACAAATGTGAGTGTTCTTATATTATCATCGTTTAACAGAATACCTTCTTGATGAATTCAGAATTTTTCATGCAATCCTCTCTTGAAGGTAGAGTTTGCAATTACCTTTCTTTTATATCCTCAAGGACAATGCCACGTGTGTAAAGGAACAGTATATTTTTGTTAATTATGTGTATGTATATTTTAGACCTTCCATTAATGAAAATCTAGTTTTTCGTTTGTTTGTTCATTCTTGAGTAGTGCTGTTTAATTGTGTCAGCTCCTAGATAGTGGGTCTAGCTGCTCTCTGATTTGCTGGGATATGTTAATCCCACACCACGTGTTTCCTATATAAATCCATACTAAAGGCTTTTTCATAAACAAATGATTCAGTACCCAAACTATGCGATTAGGTTAGGGTTTCTAGAGCAAATCACTTTGTGTGGAGCAACTGACTAGATGAACACGTGATTGAGAGCTACTTATGTGAACTGTTGGTCCACATGTGATCTAGAATGAACCCAGAGATAACCTTGGTCAAGTGCCCATGGTCTGAAGGGACAATGATGATACTTCTTCAGTCAGATCAAGGACTGTGATCAGTTTTGGAGGGATCTGAATTTTTTTTTTTTTTTTTTTTTTTTTTGCCGTACGTGGGCCTCTCACCACCGCGGCCTCTCCCGCTGTGGAGCACAGGCTCCGGACACACAGGCCCAGCGGACATGGCCCACGGGCCCAGCCGCTCCACGGCACGTGGGATCTTCCCGGACCGGGGCACGAACCCGCGTCCCCTGCATCGGCAGGCGGACCCCCAACCACTGCGCCACCGGGGAATCCTGGGATCTGAATTTTTTGACTTGACCTGAAAGCCCATCAGCTTCGTAGACTGTTAAGTGAGGATGTTGATGATTCCATGTCTTCTCATGTTGGTTGAACTACTTCTGCCTAAATTTTCTAAATGCATGGAGATATAGGTGGATAAGTAAGGTTGGAGTTTTTAATCTTGAACATTCAAATAATTCCTGGAACCACTTAAGTCTAGCAGTTCCTTGTGGGAGACAGCGGCATAGTTAATTTAAGCATCAAGGATGAGCAGAAGGGGAGACTGGCAGCTTCTGATCTCTCCTTTCTTAGTTGAAATCAAATTTAGTGCTAATATGATAAATCCCTGGAGTACTACAGTAGCTTCTCTTTGTGATGGTCATCGGCTCTTATTTAAATTTATATATGAATACCACCTACTCAGAGAAACAGTGTATTTAGGTTACTCTCTAGCTTCTTTCATTTGACAACCCTTTTTTTAAAAAATAAAGAAATTAATTAATTTATTTTTGGCTGTGTTGGGTCTTCGTTGCTGCACGCAGGCTTTCTCTAGCTGTGGTGAGCAGGGGCTACGGTTCGTTGCGGTGCACAGGCTTCTCATTGCGTTGGCTTCTCTTGTCGAGGAGCATGGGCTCTAGGCGCACGGGCTTCAGTAGTTGTGGCACGTGGGGTCAGTAGTTGTGGCTCGCGGGCTCTAGAGCGCAGGCTCAATAGTTGTGGCGCACGGGCTTAGTTGCTCTGCAGCATGTGGGATCTTCCCGGACCAGGGCTTGAACCTGTGTCCCCTGGTTTGGCAGGAGGATTCTTAACCACTGTGCCACCAGGGAAGCCCTGACAACGCTTTTTGAAAATTTTATCCAGTACCCTCCCCTCCAAATGCTTTATTCTAAACAAACACCCATATAAAGAATGACGTATGCAGAAAAATCCAAGTTTTGCTTTTCCCTTCTGTGTATTGATTTAATTATAGCATAACTCACTTCTTGGAAAAACTAGTAACAGGCTCAGAGAGAGAAATTTGTAAAGTATATAAGTGTTTTTTAAAAGCCTTATAAAATTAAATGCTGAATATAGCTAAATTTGTGAATTTGCTTGAATATGAATATGGTTAATATCAATATTGAAAATTGTTTCAAGGAGGTAGTCAATCAAAACTTCTGAGCTGGTCTCAGGGTCTTGTCTGTTCTATATTCAGATTATATCTAGGAGAAAGTAGATTAGTGTGATGGTAAACTTGATTGGGTCATGGAGTGCCCAGACTTTTGGTCAAACATTATTCTGGGTGTGTCTATGAGGGTATTTATGGAAGAAATTAACATATGGATCAGTAGACAGAGGAAAGCAGATTTCCCTCCTTAATTTGGGTGGCCTGTATCCAATCAGTTGAAAGTATGCATAGAAGGAAAAGGCTGACCCCCGTGTGAGGAAGAGGGAGCTCCTCGTAGGCCAGAGTTCTTCTGTGGGACTTGAGCAGGCTGCCGTGGTACGGGAAATGAGTGTTCTTCCTGTCTTTGCACTGCAGCTGAATCATCAGCTCTTTCTGGTTCTTGAGCCAGTGGTCTTCTGACTGGAACTGAGCCACAACCTCTTCTGGGTCTCCAGATTTTTGCTAACAGCAGATCTTGAGATTGTTGGCTTCCATAATTGTGCAAGCTAATTCCTTATTATATCGTTGTCTATCTAGCTATCTAGCTATCTATGCTGTTGCTTCTCTTTCTCTGGGGAACCCTGACCAATACAGTTAGTGTTTGCCAGGAATAAGAAGAGGGATGAATAGGGAGTGACTTGTAAGGGGTACGTGGTTTCTTTTTTTGGAGAGTGTGATGAAAATGTTCTGTAATTCAGTAGTGGTGGTTGTATGACCTTGTGAGTTTACTGAAAACTACCTAATTGTACACTTTAACTTGGTGAATGTTGTGGTATATGAATTCTATGTCAATTTTTAAAAAGTCAGACTATATCTGGAATTTACTCACCTAGGTCACACTACTTTCCTCTCTTGCCTGAAGAACTGCACTAGCCTCCTGACTCGTGGTCCTGCTTTCATACCTCCACCTCCATCCTTTGGGCGGCAGCCAGCATGCTCTTTAAGAAATGAAAATGATTTCAAAAGATCCTCCTACTTCAAACTCTATAATGACTTCCCATCGCACTGAGGACAAAATACGAAGTCCACTTGATTGTCTGCAAGACTCTGTCTTGCGGCTTCTCTACCTCTCGTTTCATGCCACTCCTTTCCCGTTTCTCCAGAACCGTAGCCACATTGGCTTTCTTTGTCTTCCTGCAACGTCCCACCCCTCTTCTTCCTCTGGGCTTTTGTAGCTGCTGGTCTCTCTGCTAGGAATGTTCTTCACTCTGTGATGAGTTCCTCCTCCCCATGCTTGGCTGTATCTCATCCTTCAGGTCATAGCATAAATTCCACCTTCTGTGAGCACCCTGTCTAAAGGAGGACACCCTATTTATCTCCAGTTTTTGTCATAACCTTAATAATCTGTTATTTTAGTTGTTGATTTGTCTTTTTAACTAGAACAGGAGTTTCCCAAACGTGAGGATCTTGTCTGTCTGATTGTCTTTCAGTTCCCTTGCATTTAGCTCAGTGACTGGTTTCATTGCAATTAAAGTTCTGGCTCAGGGAGGTACAGAGCCTGGTTTCCCTATACTATCCTTCGACCACATTGCATACATGTCTTCTTCTGTAACATGGGGAATCGATCTCATGGAATCATTGTGAAAATGCAATTAGATCATTCATGTAAAGGCTTTGGCATCATGTTTTAAGTGCTCAGTCAATGTTGAACTAGTAATAAATACATGCTTAATAGTTGTGCAAAAATGAATTAATCCACAGCAGTAGATTCCCGGGGAGAATCTCTTTTAATGACTCCCCTCCTGTCTTTCAACTTTATTTGCTAGTTACATTCTTTTTCTTGACTCTTATTTATTTTATGCTCTTTCCCTTGCCCCCATTCCC
Source organism: Stenella coeruleoalba (assembly GCF_951394435.1). Classification (NCBI taxonomy): domain Eukaryota; kingdom Metazoa; phylum Chordata; class Mammalia; order Artiodactyla; family Delphinidae; genus Stenella; species Stenella coeruleoalba. The sequence goes on along the minus strand of NC_137155.1, from coordinate 29,183,111 downwards.
AACTCTGGGAGGAAAGTCACTTCATTGTTTTATTATAAGCCTTGAAAAAAGGAAAGAAAGCACAAAAGACTAACAGGCAGCCTGGCCTTAGGATGGAGCACAAAACAGGTTGTAGTGGCCCAGTTGGTTGCTGCACTCATTTGCTCCCTCCTGTCTTCCTCCCTTCCGCCTCAGTTTTGTTTACGAGTGTACCATGTGCTTCTGGGGAAGTAACTATATATACAATTCCAGGAATACTTTCTGTTAGTATAAACTAGGAGTCAGCCAATTACATGAATCCAGATCCAGCCCTCCACCAGTTTTTGTAAATATGGTTGGAACATAGCAACTTTTACTCATTTATATGTTGTCTATTCCTGCTACAACGGCAGAGTTAAATAGTTTGCTGACGAATGATCTAAGCCAATTGTTGAGATCGTCCCCTTGCTAGTGATTAAAAGTGGATGTGTGATTCTGTCCTGGCCAGGGAGAAGTGAGGGAAAGTTTCCGTAGCCAGAGGAAAGAAAAATTGAAAGAGCTGATGGTTTATTTTGTTTTGGGATATTTTGTTGTGTGAAGAGGATACGTGGAACGACTATAACCATCTTATGGCTACTTTAAGGATGAAGTGAACCCTGATGGAAAGGAGAAATGCAGTTGACCCATCAACAACACAGGTTTGAATTGCATAGATCCACTTAAACACACATTTTTTTTTTCAGTAAATATATTGGAAAATTTTTTGGAGATTTGCGACCATTTGAAAAAACTGGAAGATTAACCGCATAGCCTAGAAATATTGAAAAAATTAAGAAAAAGCTAAGTATGTCATGAATGCATAGAGTGTATGTAGGTACTAGTCTATCCTTACATAGGCATAAGGTGAAAGATATTTAATATAAAATTAATGTGTTATCTTACTGTTTTATAACTTTGCTTTCAAAGACTTACATTACCATAGAGTATGCCTCTCTCTCATAATTGGAGAAAATATGTATCAGCCTATCATCACAGGTAAGTGGATTTTTTGAAAAAAGATAACAGTGTTTCTAATACTATATTATGTATATGACTGTGAAGTAGGCTGTCTTTTCTCTAGCCTACTTTATTATAAGAATACATATAACATACCAAATATGTGTTGATGAGCTGTTTATATTATCAGTAAGGCTTCTGGTCAGCAGTAGGCTATTAGTATTGTTAAGTATTTGGGGAAGTCAGAAGTTATACATGATTTTTCAGCTGCATTGAGGGTCAGCACCCCTAACCCCTGCATTGTTCGAGGGCCAGCTGCAGTCCGAAGCTGAGTCTTTGAGGAATTCCTTGAGCCATTGAAGTTAACTTTGAAAAGTCTCCTATCTTGGTGACTTCCTCTTATATGACAACATTCCGCTTTCTTGTTAAAACCAGTTTGAGAAGGCGTTTTCTGTTACTTGTAGCCCAAGGTATTCTAATAGATATATTAGTACTTAACATGTTGGAATGAATGAATGAATGAATGAATGAACAAATAAGGTGGGCTCAGGAAGTGTAGCCCTATCTTTTTTACTTTGGTCCTGGAGGTATTGATTTATGGACCGACTGCTAAGTATGTCTATAATACTCAGATTTCTTTTTAGTACCAGCTGAAAGGTCAACTTTTTCTTACCACCATTCTCCCATTCAATTCCTGAGACGCCAGTCAGTTTTTTATTTTAGTTGTTTCTGTGTTGCTAGTGAAACTGCCTTGCACCGGCCCCCTTCTCCCCTCTCCCCCCTCCCCCCACTACCCAAGCTCAGTGACTGGGGAAATTCCTTAGAAATGTCTTTCTTGTTGTAAGGTACTAGGGAAGCCCTAAAGGGAAATTTCATCATATTTTAGACAAAGATTGTTTAGCCAGATCAATTATTTAAAAAGTATATGTGTTAGTGGAGCTGTTCCTCAGAGATGTGCATTTTATTCATGCTTTGCCACATCATTTAAGCATCTAAGATGATTGATGAGGGCCTTATATTAATTTGACGGCTTTTATATTGGAATTTCAAAACACTTGATAAATGACTTTGATTTACTCATTGTTATGCCTCTTAATTCAAGAGAATGTTTTATGCTTATCATTGCAACTCTCTGTGTGTTTGGAAGAAAGGAAAGTCTAATGTGGTTTCCTCGCTTCCCAAGTGGGTATCTCTTTTCTAGGGTTATTCTCCCAGCCTTCCCTCTGTGTTTAGGGTAAAGGGATATGACTGAAAAATTACCAATACTATGAATTCAGAATTCGCTGAACATCTGTGTTACTCTAGGCTCAGATGATACAAAGAGATAAAAAACTTAATTCCTGCTTTCACAGGAGATTAAAATTTGGCCAGGAATCTAAGATTTGTAGTAAGAAAGGAAATCTGAGGAACCGTATCAAAGGTGCAGGTGAAATAGCTAAAGGAGATCAAAGAGAGATTTTGATTTGGAATAGATTCCATCGCGAAGAGTGTTAAGTGGGTTTGTAAGAGAGAAGAATTCAGCTGAATGGAATGTGTGTGTGTGTGTGTGTGTGCACGCACGCACGTGCAAGCGCACATGCACGTGTATATGTCAGGTGAGTTCACAATAGAGGGGGCAGATGAGCACATAGTACCTTTAGAGGTTAATGATTAGACCAGTTTGGCTGGAACGTTGGGGTTGAGAGCTGGATTTTGAGAAGGCTTTGAGGGCTAGATTACGGAGGAGTTGGATGATGGGCAAGGGGTTTGGACTCTATCACGATGTGAGATCCACGTTTGCTGCCGTAAACAATCATGATTTGTGAAAGACAATGAGAGACAATAGTCTAGTTCTAATTTAATATAAAAATATACTTGTTGAAATAAGAGTTTGATCATCATTAGAACTAATTAGCTGCCCTCCAAATATTTGTAAGATTCCTCTCATTTTAATCACCACGGTGGATGATTTCCTTCCCTCTTCTGAAGTTCTACACTCAGTAGTTATGGTATTGTATTGACCTAACTCATCATCTCTTGAATTCTTCCATTTGTTTTAGAGGAAGGGCCACGTCTCATTCACTGTTATGTTCCCAGTGATCATTGCATGGCAGGGGTACCGCGTGGTAGTTGAAGTGAACTCAGGTTCTGGGTTCTTCATTTCATTTCATAGGATTTCGTTTCTGCTCTCAAGGAATGTCTGTAGTTTTTACAGTTGTGGCACTTTTAAGCTGAGAGAGGGTCATGACATTCTTTGATTAAAAAGATTTCAGGTAGAGAAAGATACATACTGCATGGTATTGCTTATATGTGGGATTAAAAAATATAACAAACTCGTGAATATAAAAGTAAAAGAAGCAGGGCTTCCCTGGTGGCAGTGGTTGAGAGTCCGCCTGCCGATGCAGGGGACACGGGTTCGTGCCCCGGTCCGGGAAGATCCCACATGCCGCGGGGCGGCTGGGCCCGTGAGCCATGGCCGCTGAGCCTGCGCGTCCGGAGCCTGTGCTCCGCAACGGCAGAGGCCACAACAGTGAGAGGCTCGTGTACCGCAAAAAAAAAAAAAAAGGATTAAAAAAGGATTTCAGTTGCTGTTTTCAAATCAATGTAGCGTTTTCCAAAATTAATATTCTGAAATTATTTTGGATCGAACATCAGTAAAGACATTAGACAAACTTCACACTAGAATGGTTGACTTCTGTTCCCATAGCAGTATAAATAAGAATTTCACCTTTTCATTTAATGTGGTTAGACAGTCTGTGCTGGGAGAGACAAAGCTTTTATGAAGGCTCAGTTGAAATTGCTTTTCTTAATTTTTCCACATGAATTTAGCTAAGGAAATAATGTGGGTCTAATTTCTTTAGGATAAGCTTATGGTAAATCTCCATTTTATTTGGATTTCATCCTGGTTAAAGATTCTTGAACTAAATCTAGGAACACTAGATTTTAGAAAAATCTTTCATTAGGAACTATATATATTATTTTAGTCAGCTTTCTGTTGTAGCAACAGTTTATTTTTCTTTGTTGATGACAATTTTTTTTTTATTCAAACAGAAAGTCACAGAAATTATAATCATCCTCATCAGTTCGCTCAGTCCTGTGTAATTAATATTTTTTCATCTTGATCTTTTGTTAGCACGTTTATGAATTCATCAGTTTTCCATTGGAGTTCTGAAAATGCTTATTCATTCAGTTCAGCAGTATAGTCAGTTACCAGAAACCTGTGCTTGTCAGAGTCTTTTCCATGAATTCCTTGAAGATGAAACCCTTTTATAGGAACATTTTTGCGAAAGCGTCAGAGTACACCCAGAACTGTCTGTAAATGACAAAAGACTTAAAAATGACCATGGTTAAAGATTTGATGAAAGTTCATAATAATGCAATTGACAAGGAAATTTAGTTATTTCTGAGATATACATTTTAAAGTAATAACTAGAATTATGACGTATACCATTATACCAGAACATATAAGATTTTTAGGAATTTCATGTAATGTCTGAAACATTTATATTAACATATTTCCATACAAATAACCCAAAGAAAGTTTAGTATTAGTTTTTTTCTTTTTAAAAATTTTTTAAATTTAATTTTATTTTTTTTATATACAGCAGGTCCTTATTAGTCATCAGTTTTATACACATCAGTGTATACATGTCAATTCAAATCACCCAATTTATCACACCACCCCCCACCACTCCACGGCTTTCCCCCCTTGGGATGACACAATTTTTATTTACACATTGGAAGTAGTTCCCTTACAGTATTTATTATCTCTTCTTCTTTAGTGACAGAAACCTGGGCAGCCTGCACAGTTAAAAGACACTTTCCTAGGCTTCTTTGCAGCTGGTGGCCATGGACCAAGTTTTTGCAAACGAGATATAAACAGGTGTGTCTGATGAGATTTTCGGGAAGTCTTTTTAAAAGGAGAGAGCACACATTCTCTCCTCTTTCTCTTCAGTTCTTTTTTGTCTTGCTGACTGTCGTATGAGTATAATGGCAGGAGCTTCAACAGCCATCTTGGATCATGAGGTGACGTTGAAGATAGAAGTCAGGAGGGATGAAGCAGTAAGACAGAAGGAGCCTCCTGACTTTATGGAACCTCCAAACCTGCTCTGAACTGCTTGTCTCTTACTTGCTTTTAACCTAAGAGAGCAAACCCTGGCATAACAGAGCTGGGGCACATTTTCCCAACCGTCATTGATAATTTTGTAATTACATTTATAATCAGGAACATCATGCATGTGTTTTGAAAGAAGACTGTAAAATTTTCTCACCACCCACACATGTGATGATAGTCACTAGTAGTAAGGAGGGGTAGAGGTGAGAAGCTATTCTCCTGGAAAGAGCGGCTGTGTGGTGTACCAGATAAAACATCAGGCTGGGAGTATGGTGCCTTGGATAGTTTGCCCTGGTTCTGTCACTGACCAGCTATTCAGGAACAGTTATTTAATTTAATTTATTTTTAAATTTATTTTATTTATTTATTTATTTATTTTTATTTCCACTATAGAATGAATCATCATCGCTCTGTCAGTCACTGGATACAGTCACTTGCCACGCGTTTGCTCCATACCAACCACGTGTGGGCACTTTGTAGTCCTTGGGACTTCCGTTAGCATTTAATCCTCATCTTACCTGTAGCGTTCATCACCTTCTATTATGATATATGGCAGATCTAGATATGATACCTTTTTAAATAAATCTGGGGTTACGTATGTTGATCACACAGGGCTTGTGAGTTTATTTACAGCTCAGATGAATAAATTCCATTTTTTTATGGTGAACGTATCCTATAGATGAAAGGAACAAGCATTGTTTATTCCGATGGATAGGGTTTCCAAGCTTTCTGGCTATAACATGCTGCATAGTTAAAGGTTATATTCCAGGGAGGTTATATTAAGTTTTTGTAGTTAGCAGATGGGGGACCTTATTTCTTCTCTGGAAGCACTGAAGAAAGGAATATTTTATGATGAGGGTCAGAGACTATATAGATTTAAGTTGAAATAAGACCTTTAACTCACGTAACTAGTTCTCTACCTTTGCTGTTTGTTCAGTGTGCTCTAGTGGTCCAGGGGAAAGAAAGAATCTCCAACCTCTTTTATCCCCCTGAGAAGAATAACAGCTAGCTCAATACTTTGAATTCTTAAGGAACTAAGATTTGCAAGATTCTTTGCTCCTGTGGCATTTCTTAAAATACTATCTTGACCTATAGTTTCTCTTTTAACTTTATCCAAGGTAGAATCAAGTTTTGGGGGGCTTATCATCTTGTTCTACAATAATAAGGAGGTACTATTTTCTTTGTACTTTAAATTTGTACAGTTTCTGCTCCTTGGGATATCAGTTTAGAGAGCAGAACTCGGGGCATTCCACTTCAAATCTGAAGCCAAGAATCCAGACACAATAAGCCTCAGAATGGTGGTCAGAGCTGCCATGTGGGGATATAGTGGGGGCTAAAACCAAAATCACCTCTGCCCTAGGAATTTCTTTCCAGGCAGTTATGTCTAAGTGGTAGTAAGTAACATTGGCAATGGAACAGCAGTTTCTTTTTTTTAAATATAAAGGACAAAAAGTATGTGCAAATGTTACTTTTAAAATGAGCTGTGTATCCTAGGGTGCTTGGTTACATTTGCAATTGTTCCGAAGACTTTGGAAAAAAAATAGCAGCCCGTAGCCCACTGAACCTCATCGTGCTGGCTTGCTGCCAGCCTCTCTCCTTCAGACTCTCCCGAATTGTGAGCCAGGGTAGCCAAAAGCTACCGAGCGAGAAATCTCCCATCTCTAAATAGGCACGTTTGTATGTGCTATTTTACTCTCTTCATTATGGCTAAACAAAAAGATATTTGGACCCCGAACATATAGCCTGCATAATTTAAAAGGGAAACAGGGCTTCCCTGGTGGTGCAGTGGTTAAGAATCTGCCTGCCAGTGCAGGGGACACGGGTTCAAGCCCTGGTCCGGGAATATCCCACATGCTGCGGAGCAACTAAGCCTTTGCGCCACAACTACTGAGCCTGTGCTCTAGAGCTCTCGAGCCACACTACTAAGCCTGTGTGCCACAACTGCTGAAGCCCGTGCGCCTGGAGCCCGAGGTCCGCAACAAGAGAAGCCACTGCAATGAGAAGCCCGTGCACCGCAATTAAGAGTAGCCCCCGCTCGCCGCACCTAGAGAAAGCCCGCGCACAGCAACGAAGAACCAACGCACCCAAAAATAAAATAAATAAATAAATTTATAAAATCCATTTACAAATTCTTTAATAGGGGAACACAGCCAAATTTTTTTATGTTTTATTTTTTTTGCGGTACGCGGGCCTCTCACTCTTGTGGCCTCTCCCGTTGCAGAGCACAGGCTCTGGACGCGCAGGCTCAGCGGCCATGGCTCACAGGCCCAGCCGCTCTGCGGCATGTGGGATCTTCCCAGACCGGGGCACAAACCCACGTCCCCTGCATCAGCAGGCGGACTCTTAACCACTGCGCCACCAGGGAAGCCCACAAAGCCAAAATTGATTAAAATTGCACATTTAAAAAATGTCTACAATGCGTTGGTTCACTGATTATGAAACTCTCACAGATAGGTGATTGGTTAGCCTTCATGTGTTCAGCTTGCTTTTTAAAAATGTTTTAATTTTTATTTTATATTGAAGTATAGTTGATTAACAGTGTTCTGTTTTTTTCAGGTGTACAGCAAAGTGATTCAGATATACATATATATATATCTATTCTTTTTCAGATTCTTTTCCCAGTTAGGTTATTACAGAATACCGAATAGAGTTCCTTGCCTCAGCTTGTTTTAATTGCACGAGAACACTTCACTATTTACGAAGCATCTTTGCGATTTTTATTTATAGTTATTTATGGTTTTATAACACTGTGTTAAATTGGGTCAGTTTCTAAATTGCTGGTATGCATGAGAGAAGAGTAAATTTACTCACCTAGGTTTTCTCTTCATTTTCCTTAAACTTCGGAGAGGATTTTGTTTTTGGATAAGTGGGAAATATTTTGGTTCATTGTTTCATGCAATACAACATGTCTTGTGGCTCAGTTGTGTGCAATTTTAGGCTCAATGATTGACGCAGATTTATTGAAAGAAAGATGGCATCATCCCTTCCCTTTGGTTGCCTAGATTCTCTAGAGCAAGGGAGACATGCACATATAAACATGTAGCAAGAATATGTTATCATGATTTTGATGCAGGCATGCTTTTTGAAAACCATGCTTAAACTGTTTTTGTAGTAATACTTCCAATAGTGGTTACTATGGCAGTACTTCCATAGTGGTTACTGTGACCCAGGCACTATCCTAAATACTTTAATGTATCAACTCATTTAACTTTCACAACAATTCCGTGAAGAAGATACTACTATAACCCCTACTTCACAGATGACAGGAAGTTAAGCAACCTCCTCATTAATCAAATTGTGTCTAGTTTCAGAGTCCTGAACTTTTATCAACTACATAATTCTGCCTCTCGGTAGAAAGATAGATTACTGTAGCCAAGAACATAGTTGTAAATATCTGATTTCTTTGAACAAAGACCTTAAAATTTAGTGCACAAGCAATCCAAACAAACCTATGGGTAGAAGCATTTTAATCAGAACGTTAAGGGAGAACTTCACTTTTAAGTATAATTTTTGAGAGTGTGATAGTTTCCACAGTATCATCTCTTAGTCAAATACTTAACAATATATATAAAAATAGGCCATAATTGAAAGATTGTATAGCCTTTATTTATTTTTTAATTTTTTTCTTTTGCGGTACGCGGGCCTCTCACTGTTGTGGCCTCTCCCGTTGCGGAGCACAGGCTCCGGACGCGCAGGCTCAGCGGCCATGGCTCACGGGCCCAGCCGCTCCGCGGCATGTGGGACCTTCCCGGACCGGGGCACGAACCCGTGTCCCCTGCATCGGTAGGCAGACTCTCAACCACTGCACCACCAGGGAAGCCCTGTATAGCCTTTATTAAAGCAGTATGTAATTTAATGATGTGATAGCTAGAGAAGAATTTTGAATACCCCTTTGAGTTCATTTTGATGAGGTTTGGGTTCTCCAGTAGTGGCTCTCTGGAGCCCAGCCACGAGCCTCTGGGGAATCACTGTCCAGCTCTTTTAGGCGTGGAGACTGCCCTGCAGCTGGTACTGCTCTCTGGAATTAGGAGGAAAAGACTCAACTCTTCCAGTTCTGAAGGTGGTTCTGGAAATTTGGAAGGAAACTCTGTTATCATCTTGCCTGCCGGGGAGGAGATGGATTAAGTGACATTTCAAGATGCCTTCCAGTCATAGGGTCCTATAGGGGGCTGGCTTAAGCGAAAGGTGTGAATGTGGCCTGGACCCAGATTTTCACTCATGATTATCAAGGGATCTGCCAGAGCTGCGTGTGGACACAGGCTAATTTTTCCGCTTTATTGTTGAAATGGCTAATTGTTAACCCTACCTTATTTGCTTTGGGTAACTATGATCACAGATGATTTAGATGCCTTCTCATCAAAAAAGGGACTGGGGGCGGTTGTTTTGCTCTCTTATTTAGGTTCCATAATTTGGGGCTTACTTACATAGTACTGAGTGGTATAAAAGTAGAGTGAGTGGGGAAGTATAAAGATGAACATCATTGTAATGTTGGAGAGTTGCACTGCTTCAGAGGATGTTTACTATGATTGTAAGAATGAACATTTGATTAGTTGCTCTTTATTAATGTAGCATAGAATTTAGATCCATTCTCTATCACAAGCTCTATAACATTATATTACTGTTAGAAATAACGGTTTCAGTCGAATGGCAATATTTCTCATTTTTAAACTGTCAGATTAATCTGGATCAGATGAATGAAACAGTCAGTCCTGCACCATGTAGATTGTCCCTCCCAGGTAACTGACAAACATTGATAAATAAAACATCTTCTCTTTGGGTATTAGACTTCACTCTGAAAGGAAGAAATTATTAGAAAGTCAAACTTATTTGCAACACTTTGGATTCCGGCTATCTAGTTCTTAGAGAGTTAATTCTCATGAACATCAGCGTTAGCTTCTGGTAATACCATTTGTGGTATTTATGCCTTAATGGGCTTACCCACTGAGAGATGTAGACTTGGGCAAAGGTTGAGATTTATCAGTTGGGCAAAGATTTATCAATTGGGCAAAGGTATAAATTCTTCCTTTTCTCATAAGTTAGTTAACATGTATTTATCTGGTGACACAGTGGGACCCGCTCGGCACTCACGTACAGGCAGCCTGCAAGTGGTGGGGAGTTAACATCCCTTGTAGCAGAACTTTGACCAGTGAGAGAAGGAATGAGTGGATAAATTTTTCTTTCTTCCTGTTTCTGGACTGACTCTTTGGAGATCCAATAGCTTCATATTGCCTCTCTGAAGACATTCTGCAGTCTGAGCAATCAGTTTGTAAGGAAGCCGAGGCCAGCTTGTGATCCACTCTCTTGTGTTTGCCTTCATTTCCTTTCCTGCCTCTCTCCTCTTTCCCTGGGATCGCGCTTCTCAATAAAGCGTTATCACGTACGCATGTTCCTCAAGCTCCTTTTTCTGGGGACTTTGGGGTCATTCTGCTCTGAGAGAGAGAACCGTTTGGTGGAATTACAAGGTCAATCACAATGATAAAATGTGATGAGTGAAGGAGTTGTATACAGGGTCTGGGGGTGCAATGAGGAACACTTAATTCTGGCTGCTGAAGGGTGGATAAGTGAGGGAAGGATTCCCAGAAGGAGGAGCTTCCTGAGTTAAGGCCTGCACAGTGACTAAGGGGTTCACTAGCTGCCTGAAGCAGAGAAGGGCATTCCAGGGGCAGAGAATCCTGCAAGAGGCCAAAGACAACTCTAGGGCCATTTGCTGGAGCACATGGTCTCATGGCAGATGGTGGGAGATATAGCTGGAATAGAGCCAGGTCCTAAATGGTCTCTAATACCCTACTTGAAAGATGAGGTTATGGATTCATGGGAGGTAGAAGCCAGATCATCCTAAGCTGAGGGGAAAATGAGAGACAGTAATGGAGATGGTGAGTTTAGACCCCCCTTTGAGGAAGCATGGCTGGGAAGAAATGGAAAGCAGCTGGAGGAGGACTTGAGGTGTATCACTCAGAGCCCCAGCAGGAAAACTGCTCACACAAAAAATTCCACTGAATAGCGTTTAATAAAGAAACTTTGTATGGAGGTGTGGACTGATGTGAAAAGAACCAACCACAGAGGCATCAGGAAGCTGGTACCACTCAAAGGCCTGCCAGGGCAACGGGAGGGAGGCAGTGGCGTTAGGGAAGCTCCGTGGCTGTGGAAGGGGGAAGGGAGGGAAATACTTCCCTCTGATCTCTTGCTCGTGCCTCCCCGTGGGCAAAGATAACCAGAATCCAGAGGACAAAGGCGTTTGAGTGATACAGTGAGGGCGGTCAGCCTCTCCGGGCCTAACTTGGGGCAGACGAGGGTGGAGGATGGATTTGAGGAGGGAATGATGAATCATCAGCACACAGGGTCCCTGGAGATTTGTTTGCTTTGAGTAATGGGAGAGATGTGAATAATTTATGTGTTGAGGGGAGGGTCAGAGAGAGGGAGAATAATGAATGGGACCTGTTTGAGGAGAGGTTGAGGCTTCAAGAACAGTCAGAGATACTCGTTTTGTGAAGTGGGAAGGATGCATTGTTCCATGAGACCCGAGGCAAGCAGGTTCAGGAAGTCTGTGCGTGTACAGACACTCAGACGGAGACAGACAGCTGGGGAAATTCGTGCCAGGAGGGCTTTTCTTTTCTTTTCTTTTTGAGGTCGGATGCAAGGTTATATGTTGAGAGTGAAGGGACTGAGCTTTAGCATATGGCTTGGAAATATGAGTGTTAAATTTAGAATTGTTATGAGGAGAAAAGGAAAGTGAGCTGATTAGGGGAGAAGTACAGAAAGACCGCTGAGCAGGGGTGGGGCTCCAGCTGAGAAGGGAAGTGCTCAGTCCTAAAAGCCAGTAATAAAAGAGGGGAGTACCCATAATACATATTAATAAGTAAATTGCTCACGTTAGGAGCCGCAAGAGAGTGAAGACAGTTTTACTTGTGCTATTTTTGACTCTCAGCTCTGCCTTACACGTGCTGTTGGATCTCAGAAATCTTGAGTCTCAGAAAATTCTCAAAATACCCTATTTCTGTAATTCTAAATCACCATTTATTTTAAAAGGCACCAGAGTCTTATTAACTTTTCTGGAGGCTTGGAGAGATCTCCACTGTGTTAAAGGTATAATATTTTTCCCCCAGTCAACAATAGTATAAATATATCTACTTAATTATATATCATTCTTCTCTAATATCGCTGCCAAAGAGTGAGCCCGTGCCTTCACCTGAAATGTCTAGATTCTTGTGAATTACTGCTATCAGAGTCCCTGAGATGGGGTGATGTTTTTCTTTTCTAAACCTGTGCTCAAGATCCTGGTTTGTATTGGCTTGATCTGATGCAACCTCTGTCTTGCCTTCCATGGCATTGATTTCTGCCTAATTTTCCTCTTTTATTATTCTACCCTCTCTCTTGCATTCTCTCCACATTCTGCCTTTTTTTTTTCCTTTTAAAGATTTGTTTATTATTTATGTGTTTTATTTTTGGCTGCGTCGGGTCTTAGTTGCAGCATGCAGGATCTTTGTTGAGGCATGTGGGATCTTCATTGTGGTACATGGGCTTCTCGCTAGTTGTGGCATGCGAGTTGTGGCGCGTGGGCTTAGTTGCCCTACGGCATGTGGGATCTTAGTTCCCTGACCAGGGATCGAACCCGCGTGTCCTGCATTGCAAGATGGATTCTTTACCGCTGGACCACCAGGGAAGTCCCCACATTCTGGCTTTAATTACCATCAAGACGCTTCTGTTTTGTTGGCTCATGCCCTGGCTCAACTGGGTTTAGGAATCTGCCAATTTATATACTTAGTTAGTTCTTAGGGTGTTACGTAGTTAAGGCTGGACTTAACTATGGGCTCCTGTTTCCTATAGTTTCTGTTTCAAAAAATTTTTGTATTTCTGAATGTAAGTGATCTGAGCCCTGTTTTATAAATATCCTTAAAAGCTTCTTTTTTTCTCCTAGGTTACATTTATGGTTTTGTCATTTGCAATTAAACACTGTCTCTTTGGAGTTCTTCAGAAGTGTTTGGCAGTTAATATCTCAGTGACCGTCCTTCAGGATGCGTGAAGAGGTTCTGTCCTAGCTTTTAAACTTCTGTGGTCTGCTCTTATGGGCCACTTCCGCCTGATTGCATTCCCTCTTGGGCGCGAGGTAGTCTTAGGTACTTACGGTTTCTGTGCCACATCACTGTGTAATTTTTTCTTCAGACCTCGTGAGCAGCAAATAAAGATAAAATCCAACTCCTGGGATACAGACAACTCAACTGAAGTGATAATCACATGAATGGATAGTTGACCTATTGTTCAGTTTGCACAGGCACAGGCTGTGAGTTACATCATTGTGCATAGTTAGTGACAAGTGTCTCTTGTTGTGGATTTCAGAAGTCTTCAAATTTGCATTTTAGAATTGAGGAAATGTGGTACTACCTCCCTCCCATTGTTGCCATGAGGATCAATTCAGAAAATACGTGTGAAACATCTTTGTCAACTGCCATGAGCTAAAGTGGTTCCAGGTCTTATTTTCTAGTGCCTAGTTTAGTGGGTGGCCAGAAATATAATTCAGTTATAGCTTCCTGGCATGTAAACCTAAGTATTGCTGTATCTGTGTATGAAAAATCATCTCATGTTTTATAGTGATTTCAGTTAGTTTGCTTATGCTCACTGACCTACCACATAAGGAGAGGAGATACTACAGTTTTATTACAGGTAGACAGGAAAATTGAGGAAAGCCATCTTTACCTATATCTTCTAATTTTTCTACAGTAAATTATTATTACTTGCATAATAAAAACTTGGTAATATTAATGATATATGAATTTTGAAAATAAATGTCTCATGGAAGACAGTTATAGCTTCTTTAAATTCTTGCTTTGCTAATTCTAGTATCTGTGCATTTGGGGTTGTCATATGTTGATTGTCTTTCTCTTGATCATCAGTCAGATTTTCTTGGTTCTTTATATATCAAGTAATTTTGGATTGTATTCTGAACATTTTAAATATTATGTTGTGAGACTCTGGGCCCTTTTTAAAATTTTCTATAGAAATTTTTATTTGTTTGTTTCTTTTAGCAGGCAGCTGACCTGGTTAGGTTCAGATCACAGATCACCTTTTGTGTGTGGTGGTTCCAGCGTCAATTCAGTTTTCAAAGCCTTTGCTATTTTTTTTGGCGGAGGCCGGAGGGGCACAGGGGGAGTTGTCTGCCCCTGGCTTGAGTTAGAGTGGTGGTTTATACTGTAGTTGAGTTCTCTGTGACTTTGCTGTGCCGCTTTAATTATATTCCACACACGCCTAGCTTGAGGGTGAGCCTGGGGGTTGTATGATTGATTCATACACACAACTAGGTCCTCCATTACTCTGGGATTTTTTTTTTTTTTTTTTTTTTTGCGGTACGCGGGCCTCTCTCCGCTGTGGCCTCTCCCGTTGTAGAGCACAGGCTCTGGACACGCAGGCCCAGCGGCCATGGCTCATGGGCCCAGCCGTTCCGCGGTATGTGGGATCCTGCCGGACCGGGTCACGGTCCCGTGTCCCCTGCATCGGCAGGCGGACTCTCAACCACTGCGCCACCAGGGAAGCCCACTCTGGGATATTTTCTGAGGGACTCCTTTCTGTATTTCGTCTGGGTAGAAAGATGGATTACTGTGTAGTTTTAGCCCACTGCTTCTCTTCATTTCATTTGACTGGGGCAAAGTGTCAAGAGAAAGAAGGGAGAAAAAGGATAACAAAGGTAACCCCTCCCCTGCCACCGTCAACTCTTTGCACAGCAGGAGTTCCTTGTTCCAGTTCCTTTATCCAGAGAGACAGGTTTCCTCTTGGGGTATTAGGTACCTGTGTCACTGTGGTAGCATCAGTGTAGTTATGTAAGTGGTGCTGGCCTTGGGGCAAGGCTGAGAGAGGAAAAAAGGGGAAAAAAAGCACATTCCGCCTCCCCGACACCGCCCTGCCCTTATCTAGCTAACAGGGATCCCTTTTCTTGGTCTTCTGGCCAGCTGATGAGATTTTATAATCCACATCTACTAAACAGTTCTCTGATTGGGCCCACTTTTAGCTCAAAGCCAAGAGATAAAGGAAGAAAAGGAACCAGCAAACTCACTACCATTGTACTAGTTGTTATTCAAGTTTTGACATTCTTCCCCAGATCGCTTGCTATTATTAATTTTGCAGAGTCTGGCTTTTTGCATTTTGTGCAGAGTGGGAAAAAGAAGCTGTAGTAGGTGTTCTCCATCCTGGCCAGCACCCATGAATAGTTTATTAAAACTGTCCAGGTAACATGTCCATAGCAGGGCCTGGCCAGGGCTCGGAGTCCTGGGATTGGCTACCCAATCAGAGCTGCCTAGAATCTTAGAAGAGGTCCTCAAAGGGTAATGAGGGCATGAGTCACGCTGCTACTTGAAGAAATGGGAAAAGGATGCTAGCCGGACAGAACAATGGGCATCTGCTCTTTTGGATTAAAGAGAAAATCTTTTAACGGATTTTTTTTTTTGATGTGGACCATTTTTAAAGCCTTTATTGAATTTGTTACAGTATTCCTTCTCTTTTATGTTTTGGTGTTTTGGCCACAAGGCATGTGGGATCTTAGCTCCCTGACCAGGGATCGAACCCGCAGCTCCTGCATTGGAAGGTGAAATCTTAACCACTGGACCACCAGGGAAGTCTCTAACAGATTTTTAAAGTTTACTTTCTGGGAATGTAGTTATGACAATAGGTATTAGGATTATACTATATTTTTTTAAAAATTCCTTTAATTTGAGAGATTCTTATAGGGTCAGTTGAGTGCAAAAGAAATAACTAGCTTATTTTTATTTAGCTCACACAATTTGCAAGCAAAAACATGATTTGGATGTCAAAATTCTCATAGCCTCTTATCACCTATGCTATTTCTGTAGACTCTTTACAAGTAAAGCTCAATTTCAAGTGGCAGCACTGACAAGAATTAGCTTTTGATTTTAAACTGTATTTTATAAATCTTTGAACTCTGCCAGTGGCTTAGCTGAATTCATATGTGGAGTTTTCCCTTTCCTGAGCCAAACTGTGAAATCAGCAAACTGTGTTGTCAGAGTCCCTTCACCGTCTTGTTCTCTTTTCTCCCATCCAACGCTTGCCACGTTTCCTTATCCACTTTGTACCCACTTTGAATCCTTGTATCTGCCTGTTTGTACAGTACTTAGCTCTGGGTCTTCTTTTCCATGCTGCCTTCTACAGAACTTATAACCTATGTCTCGTGACCTTTGCCCTTAAAGCCTTGCTAGTGATTGACACCCATCAGAGAGACTAATCTAGACTGAGCAACTAGTGAATGATAATGGAATAATCCTTTAATAGTATACTTTGGAATTTTGCATGTCCCATCCGGTACCTATTTTAAAGTCAGGAGAAACAGGAACTTTTTTTTTTTTATGTCTTGGAAAAGCAACTACCCGAACTTTAGGGGAAGTAGTACATTTTTAACTGTAGAAAAATTTAAAAATACAGAATCATAAAAGGGAAAATAAAAATGACTCTGTTCCAGGCTTCCCTGATGGCACAGTGGTTAAGAATCCACCTGCCAATTCAGGGGACACAGGTTCGAGCCCTGGATCGGGAAGATCCCACGTGCCGCGGAGCAACTAAGCCCGTGCGCCACAACTACTGAGCCTGCGCTCTAGAGCTGTGAGCCACAACTACTGAGCCCACGTGCCACAACTACTGAAGCCCACATGCCTAGAGCCCATGCTCCGCAACAAGAGAAGCCACCGCAATGAGAAGCCTGCGCACCGCAACGAATAGTAGCCCCCGCTTGCCACAGCTAGAGAAAAGCCTTCGTGCAGCAACAAAGACCCAATGCAGCCAAAAATAATAAATAAATAAATTTATTTTTAAAAAATCACTATGTTCCAAAACAAGGTGCTACTGTATAGCACAGGGAACTATATGAAATATCCTGTAATAAGCCATAATGGAAAAGAATATGAAAAAGAATATATATATATGTATAACTGAATCACTTGCTATACACCAGAAACTAACACAACATTGTAAATCAACTATACTTCAATTCAAAAAAAATCACTATGTTCTACACTCAGTTCACTGCTGTCAATCTTTTGGTATACATACCTACACTCATTTTTCCATGTGTTATTATTGTACATAGCCCCACCCATAAGTTCAGACATACTGTCTTATATAACCTTTATATTATACTTAAATATGTTATAATGTTGTCATTAAATATGGCAGTGGCATTATCATTTTAGAATGGACTATATAAAATCCCGTCATGAGTGCACAATAATTAACCAGTCCCTTATATGGTGCACATTTAGAGTGTTTTCAAGTTTTTGCTATTTTAAATAATGCTATGATGCAACCTATTATGGTTTCCTTGGGTTATGTGCCCAGAAGTGGAAGTGGAATTGATGTGTCATGGGTTATGTTTAATACATTTCTGAAACTTTTTTTTTTTTTTGCGGTTCGCGGGCCTCTCACCGTTGTGACCTCTCCCGCTGCGGAGCACAGGCTCCGGACGCGCAGGCTCAGCGGCCATGGCTCACAGGCCCAGCCGCTCTGCGGCGTGTGGGATCTTCCCGGACCGGGGCTCGAACCCGCGTCTCCTTCATCAGCAGGCGGACTCTCAACCACTGTGCCACCAGGGAAGCCCTTTCTGAAACTTTAGAACCAGTTTCTCCTGGTGCTTGTTAAATAGTAAGTAGTTGCTCACATTTTGCAGAAGCAAAAAGCAACCTTTTCAGTTTCAGCCTGATTAGAAAAAATTTGGATTTTTATATTATATACAGATAAGCTCACAACCATATGTTATTAGACATAAAAATCAATTTCCAGGATTTGTTTTTTTTTCCCTTTTGGAATATTGGACTTTTATATACCATTTTACAGTTTTATTTGGGTGAGACCAAAAAAAAAAAAAAAAAAGTGAAAGAGGAAAAAAGAAAAAAATTACCTCTACCCAAGAACTCTTCAAGAAGTAGACCGATTTTCCTTCCCTCCCTGAAAATTCTGTCTTACAGTGGTAGATACCTTTCCTGCTGGTCTTACCTTTGGATCTAGTTATATAAGAGAAATCAGGACCACCTTCAGACTAGGCAGGAGGGCCCCCCACCTTGGTCTCTGGGGCAGAGGGCCCCCCTCTTGTCTTCCTCTGGCTGTGTCCCTCCTCCTGCCTGGTAATCTATGTGCCAGGGAGATGTGCCCACCTAGATGTCGTGTTTCCTTCTTCCCCCGCCCTTTTATACCATACTCTGGCCTACATGACTTTGGAATTAGATGCTTAAAAGGCCCAGGTCCGCTTCCAGGGCGTTTAAAGACTTTTCTGAGGTCCATCCTCCTGACTGTAGACTGTGTTGTTGTGCGAGGGGCACTGACAGAGCTTGGATGTGCTGGCTGGGGTCACTGCTTATACGTGAGGAGGCTGTTCAAGGTGTGGGGTGAGTATAGAACATGAAGGGGCACCACCTCAGTGTATACTGTTGCCCTTAGTCCTGCAAAGCTTAGTCGTGGGCTTGAAGGAGAACCTGCTCCACGGTGCTTTGTGATTACAGAGATTTCTTTATGCTGTGACAGGATCTGGGCAGAGAGAGCCTTCCAGGCTGAGCATAAGTCATGTCTAGGACCTGGAGGGAAGGAAGAATATAGCGTATTTGATTCCATTGTTTCAATGTTTCATACATGCAGAAGGTTGAGAAATGAAACTTGGGGAAGCAGAGAGAAAATGAATGAAGAAAGGCCTTTCATGGACTTTGTCCTTAGGCTAATTTGAAGCTGTTGCAGGGTTTTGAGCAGAGATGACATAATGAGAACTGGCTGCAGTGTTGTGGATGTGCACAGGAGCAGAAGCAGGATGCCAGTTAGGTTGTTGGTAGTCATTCAGGCCGCAGAAGATGGTGATTGAAATAGGGCAGTGGCCATGAGGATGGAGGTAGGATACTTGCCTGCTATGTAGGACTATGCTTTGGACCAATTCAAGTAGGATAATGTTATGAAAATTATTTTGGAAAGCTTACAGGGGTCTGCAAATGTTGTTAGTGTTTTTATTAGTAACGATAATGATATTGTAGATAAAGGTTATGTTCCAGCAAATCTCATTTCTAGGGTAAGCAGATGTGAAAATTAGCTGAAATGAGAGGGGTAAGGGTCCTCATGTGAGGTGTAACATCCGCCGAGGGCACCTTTGGGGGAGCAGGGAGGTGGCTGCTAGTTTGGGGGAGGTGATTCAGTTGGAAGGACAGTGGTGCTGAGCTGGGGTTTCAGCGTGGATATATGTTTAACTCTTTTTTAGATTCTGGTCTCATGTAGGTCATTCCAGAGTATTGAGTCGAGTTCCTGTGCTATACAGTAGGTTCTTATTAGTTATGTATTTTATGTATAGTAGTGTGTACATGTCAATCCCAATCTCCCAGTTTATCCCTCCCCCTCTTTCCCTCTTGGTAATCATAAGTTTGTTTTCTATATCTGTGACTCTATTTCTGTTTTGTAAATAGGTTCATTTGTACCACCTTTTAGATTCCACGTATAAGCAATATCATATGATATTTGTCTTCCTCTGTATGACTTCACTCAGTATGACAATCTCTAGGTCCATCCATGTTGCTGCAAGTGGCATTATTTTGTTCTTTTTTTATGGCTGAGTAATATTCCATTGTATATATGTACCACATCTTCTTTATCCATTCCTCCATCGATGGACATTTAGATTGCTTCCATGTCCTTAAAAAAACTAAAAATAAAACTACCATATGCTCCAGGAATCCCACTGCTGGGCTTATATCCGGAGAAAACCGTAATTCGAAAAGATACATGTACACCAGTGTTCACTGCAGCACTATTTATTTACAATAGCCAGGACGTGGAAGAAACCTAAATGTCCATCGACCTGGGCACTTCTATTCCTCCGAAAACGTAAGCCCCACGAGAGCAGGGACTTGGCTGCTTGATTTCCTGTGGTATCCCCAGCATCTACACAGTGGCATGGGGAACATGTGCCAGGAATGTGTATCACAGGACAAAATGAATTGAGTACTTATAAGGCCTTGTTTACAGAGACAGACATAGAACTCAGGTTTGAAACATGAATGTTTTCAAAATAATTTCTTAAAAGCAATCGTGTCTGCAAATGCAGAGAAGAGAATGTGTCATAAATAGATGTGATACATATTGCTTTACTTAGCCTTAGGTTCCCATGGTAACTAACTTCATGTTCCATTTATAAAAGAAAAATTAGAATATAAATGTTTCTGCACACTGCTGTGTGCTCATGTACTTGATAATGTAGTCTAAGAAAGTTTTTATTATGTCTCATGTGTATCTGCACTGAGTATTCTCCTGTTTCTGACCTTCCCACGTAGTAGGATGTGTGCCCTTATCCATTGGAATAGGAGTTGGAATATTTGTGCCGAGCACTACAGTTTCACGTTCTCCCTTCTTCCTTCCTGCTGTCTCGCTCTCTCAAATAAGGGTGCCACACACTGTGCTGAGCACTTAAATTTGAGGGCATTGCTCCCAGAGGAGTTGCAGTCTCATCAAATACAGTGTTGACAAATGCTCTTGTCAACATTTCACATAAAAATACTCAAAGAGAAGGAGCCTTATATGAAGAAAAATGAATTCTGTTTGCTTTTTTTGGTCCCTTTCCTCTGTGTATGTTCTCTTAGGTATCAGCACTATTTCTTCTTCTTCTACCTCTACTGCTTTTGACTCTGTAACCTCGAATTTGTGCTCATCTATTGGATCATTATAATTAACTGTGGTCAACTCTTAATTGACTGCAGAGGATAGGCAGGGAGCATCAGGGAACTGATTTTCTCGTGAAGGGTCACTGATGTGAACACATCTCATCCTACTGAAGACCAGGCAGCTTTGTTGGTTTGTTTGTTCTTTCATTAGTTCACTCACCTATCTATCCTTCCATCTTAGGCTAATGTATTTCACTGCATATCTTCAGGCATACTATCTTCAGGCTTGGCCTCACCGTTTATCACACCCTATTAAACTAGCTAGTAATGAGGGAGCTGGTATGCACTAGAGCAGTTATAAACCCCACCTGTTTTTCAGGGCGTTCGCCTCAAAGCCTTTTCAGGTGGTTCGAGATTACAGAAATTTCCTCTGACTCTGAAATCATGATATGATGAGATCACATCATACACATTTTACCGTTTTTCTAGAAAAATGGTCCCTAAAATGCAAGCCATTTGATTGCTAAGAAATGGGTATCTGATTGATAAGGGCTTAAGGAAAAATTGGCTGTGATGAGTTTACTGAGAAGTGGTACACATTTTACTTCACGGTAGAGTTGAGGGATTTTTGTGGCTAAGTTTCACCAGATAGTTTTTACGTGCACACTGTCTTGTGATGCCACCGTTCCACTTTGGTTCCGCAGTCTTGATGCTTTCTTATAAAATTATGTAGGGTGTGTGTGTGTCCGTGTCTGTCCTGTCTGCTCCAACAAAATCATAAGCTTATTGAGTTCAGGGACTATATGCTAGATTTATTTTAAATCTGTCCCATAGCATTTAAGCCATAGTACTTATTTAATAACTAAGTGTCATGAAGTAAAGAATGATATATATTAATGTTAATATATAAAAATGATATATATTGATACAGGTGTAAATCATGACAGATGATATATGTTAATGTCAATATGTAAAGTATATGTGTATTGTCGAGATAATGTCAAGACATATATATACATATATGCATATTATTTTTATATGTGAGATTTATTTGAAACATTGTCTAATCTATGTGTAGTTAAACTATAGCAACTGTCATCATAATTGGGAGATGATACCCCAGGTTTTCCTTGAGCACTGTGAGGCTTTTAATAAAATGACTTTTGTGTTAGGGGGTGTCAGAGAAAACCAGAGCTGGTCGGTAGTTAAAATGGTAAAAACAGATTTTATTCAGGAACTATTGCAGTAGGGGAATATTACTCAGCCATAAAAATTGAAATTGAACTGGGCTCAATTTCAAATATAGCATGAACAAGTGGGGATTTATAGTCAGGGAGCAGGGTGAGGGTCGGTGGATGAAAATTACTAAGAGGAAACATCAGGGGTGAGGGGGGATTCTAGCTAAACTGAGGTGACAGGATTCTTGATAAAACTGGGTGACGCAGAGATGAACACACAAGCCTAGAGGTCAAGGCTTCATTGGGAAGAGAGTTCAGAGGAGCCTGACTAAAGATGGGTCAAGGAGAAAGTCTCTTGTAGGGGGTCCTGTGGGCATCTAATATTTATCTGGGTATATCCCGACATTTTCTGTTTAGGTGAAAGATAACACAGTTTGAGAGTTTGTGGCTATACTTGAGTTGTGAGTGAGTGAGTGAGTGAGTGTGTGTGTGTGTGTGTGTGTGTGTATGATCATGATTTATATTGAGGGTAATCTTCCCTTAAGTGTTTGCTGATGTCTACTGGAAAGAAAGAACCAGAGCGTGAGAGTTGTGACTTAAGTTTTGTTTGAGGCAAAATGAGGACTATAGCCTGGGAGACAGCCTCTCAGAGAGCTCTGAGGAACTGCTCCAAAGAGGTAAGAGGAGAGGGCAATGTGTATGTGATTTTGATGAAGGGGCAGCGTCCAGTCAGGCACACATTTTGGCAGAAGGTTGCTGCCGGTCCCGAGGAGAGGATATCTCCGTTACTGATTTTAGTGCTTTTCCAGATAAGAGAAGATGGAAGAAATTGGGCCCATAAAATCTTCTTCTGAAAATGTCTAACTATCTGAAGGCCTCTTCTGCCAGTTTTTTGCCAGAGCACAGAAAGCCTCGTTCCTGATCTCCACCCTGCGCGCCTTTCAAGGTGTCTTGAAGGTCAGCGAAGGCAGTGGCTGGTGACTCTGTTCTTGCAGATAGTGAGCCACAATTTTTTTTTTTTTTACATCTTTATTGGAGTATAATTGCTTTACAATGGTGTGTTAGTTTCTGCTTTATAACAAAGTGAATCAGTTATACATATGTTCCCATATCTTTTCCCTCTTGCGTCTCCCTCCCTCCCACCCTCCCCATCCCACCCCTCCAGGCGGTCACAAATGACAGAGCTGATCTCCCTGTGCTATGCGGCTGCCTCCCACCAGCCACCTACTCTATGTTTGGTAGTGTATATATGTCTATGCCTCTCTCTTGCTCTGTCACAGCTTACCCTTCCCCCTCCGCATATCCTCAAGTCCATTCCCTAGTAGGTCTGTGTCTTTATTCCTGTCTTACCCCTAGGTTCTTCATGACATTTTTTTTTCTTAAATTCCATCTATTTGTGTTAGCATACGGTATTTGTCTTTCTCTTTCTGACTTACTTCATCTGTATGACCTGAGCCACAAGTTTTCATCCACACTGATCAGGTGTATTTCTTTTTGGCTCTTTCTTTCCTTGGTTCCCACATGTTTACAATGGAAGGTTTTCAGGGAATCCCATCATTTTGTTATTTGGGGCAGTGTTTTCCTTCCCCAGTGTTTTGTGATTTGTAGACATGTCTAAATAACTGACATCTCCTGAGTCGGGTCAGGCCAAGCCCTTCCTCCGGTTTATAATTTGGAGACTGTGGCTTGTCAGCGGATGTTCTGTTGTTTAGAGTGTGCTCTGACTCACATCATTAGGTTTGGTGATAAAATGTCAGGAGCCCTGTAGTGTTGGAAAAATTGTCAGGAATCTCCCCTCTTGTCAGGAAAAATGGTGAAACACGTTGAAATAGGCAGAAAAGATGACTGGCTGTCCTGTTTAGAGCACCTTGCTGAATGATCAGTTTTTGTAGGGGCCTGCATCTTTCTCTATCTTTGAACTATTTTACAACACTGTGAGCTGTAGGAAATTGATAGTCATACAAATGATTCTTGTCCATAGAAATGAAAATGGATTTTATACTTTGGAATGCAATTGATTGTTGCCGTCAGGATATTTCCCAGTTCTGCATCTCTTAGTTAATTCATTTCACTTTCCTGATTGCCTGTTTATGTGTATTCTTTGAATTCTCCTTTGAACTGATGGCTAACTTCCAGATTGACTTGTTAGTTAATGACTTCAATAAAATCTTTGACATGTATTAATGTTATATTTGTGTTAGAAACTTTTTACCTTTTCTTTTTAATTGCTCTTTGACATCCAGAAAATTCCCATTTCCAAGGGATCAGTTTAGCTCAATGTTTTCTTGGGTCTGTGGCCAGAGTTATGGGGTGTTATCTATAAATATGAAAGTGTATGTGCTATAGTTCTCTTTATTCAGTACCTTGAATACCATTCAGAACATTTTAGGGGCATATATTGTATCTTTAGTGATTTTACTGCGTCACACTATTTCTTAAATCTCTGCTATGGGTTTAAGGGTTGACTTCAGAAATAGATGAAAAAAAATGGTTACTGGCCCAGATGAAATAGCCTATTAAATAATTAAAAAAATAAAACCCGTCTGGCAGGGGCTACAGTCTAAATTCCTGACCCAAGTGATGCCCTCTGCATGAAGTACGTTTGCATTTCAGTGTTTTTAAATTATAAATAAACACATTATAGCTTCCTGCTGGGGTCCTAAGAATTTTGTAACTTAATAGCTCTGGCTCTTTAGATTTCAAGCGTATTCTGGAGGAGGCAGGT
Organism: Stenella coeruleoalba; assembly: GCF_951394435.1. NCBI lineage: Eukaryota > Metazoa > Chordata > Mammalia > Artiodactyla > Delphinidae > Stenella > Stenella coeruleoalba. Next base: position 29,158,544 of record NC_137155.1, on the reverse strand, counting down.
AGAATAAAGAACCATAGGAAAATTAATTGGCATATGACATCTACCACTGCAGCCAGAGAACACAACATTCTTTTTCCATGTACTTACTGCTGTTGTCATCTCATAACTGGCAACCTGAACAACACAGAGGCAGTGGTGGCGGAGAGTTTTCTTGAGCTTACCTATTTTATTCAGAGGCCTTTCTTCATTTGAAATTCATGCCAGAATTCTCAGCATCATTATTTTGCAAGGATGATAACAAATCACCTGAATTTTACATACGGGGACCAGGATCTCAGTGGGATATGGAAATAGGGAAGTCTTCTTTTTTTTTTTTTTTGCGCTACGCGGGCCTCTCACTGCTGTGGCCTCTCCAGTTGCAGAGCACAGGCTCCGGACGCGCAGGCTCAGCAGCCATGGCTCACGGGCCCAGCCGCTCCTGCGGCATGTGGGATCTTCCCGGACCGGGACACGAACCCGTGTCCCCTGCATCGGCAGGCGGTCTCTCAACCACTGCGCCACCAGGGAAGCCCAGGAAAGTCTTCTTAATGCAGATAACTGGGAACAAGAGGAACAAGAAAACCATCATGCAACTGCATGCCTGGCCTAGGCTCTTCTGCACTAGGAGATCGTGGTAGGCCAAATACTATCCCACCCCCCACCCCCCACCCCCCGCAAAAGATACCTGTGTCGTAATCCCTGGAACCCGTGAGTATGACCAAAAAAAGGCTTTGAAGATGTGAAGAAGAATCTTGAGGTGGGGGGTTTTCTGGATGGGTCCTAAATACAGTCACAAGGGGGGAGGAGAAAGAAGGCAGTGTGACCACAGAGGCAGAGAACGGCAGCAGCCACCAGAAACTGGAAGAGGCATGGAGTGGATTCTCCCCAGAGCTCCTGGAGGGAGCGCAGCTTGGTTGACGTCTTGATTTTGGCCCAGTGATAAAGATTTTGAACTTTTTGCCTCCAGCACGGTGAAAGGATGAAGTTCTGTTGTCTTAAGTGGCTACGTGTGTGGTAATTCGTTGCAGCATCCATAGAAAACTAATACAGAAAGAGGGGAATCAAATGGTTTCCGCTTACCTGTGCACTCTCGTATTCTGTTTGAACGTGAAACATCCTTATGATTTACTGTTAGACTTCTGTAACCGTCAGGATTTTATATTCAAAACTTTGAGCACTCCTTCTCTTTTAAAACAGTAACCTACTTTAAGCACAATGGTGTTGTATAAACTGAAGACACCGGTCAGTAAACAAAAGGCTTGACTTCTGCTCTCAGCTATGCTGCTTACTACCTGGGTATCTCTGAGTAAATCGCTTATCCATTCTGAGTATCATTTGAACAATGGGAATCATATTACCTGTTTTTCCTAATCCACATGAATTATTATGAGTATTTAATGATATAAATACATGTGGAAAATAATGCTCAACTATTAATTATGCTCCCTCAACCTATAGCAAAGTCATCATGAGCAATTTGGGCCATAAATCACTGAACCCATGAAACATTTTTCTCCCTTAGATTAGATGCTAGAAGTCGAATTTGGGGTTCCAGTTTTTGAACAAGTTCAGGATCTGGGTACATATTGACTGTTTCTCTCCAGAAAGCCTGCCCACTTTATCCTCTCATTGGAAGCACACAAGTGCTCATTTTACTGCACTGTTACCTCAGGGAGTTTTAAAAAATATATATTTTAAATGTTGTGGCAACTTGATGAAAATCATTATTTGTATTTCTTTGGCAAGGTTCAACTTTTTTTTATATTCTTCTTGGCCATTTATATTGTTCTTTAATGAATCGCTTGTGTTCTTTGACCATTCTTCCAACAGTTATTTGTCCTCCTCCTTACCGATCTTTAGAAACCCAGTATTCTTTTTATTTCACATTTTTAATTTTTAAAATTGTGGTGAAATATACGCAACATCAAATTTAGCATCTTAATCATTTTAAGTGTCCCGTTCAGTGGCACTGAGTACATTCATATTGTTGTACAGCCATCACCACCCTTCACTTCCAGAACTCGGAAACCCAGCATTCTTAAGTTAGTTAACCTTTGCTGTGTGTTTCTTCGCCAGTTTGTTTTGTTGTTTACCTTTTACTTTTGCTTATGATGACTTTTGGTGTACAGTGTTTAACATTTGTATGTTGTCAAATTTAGTGACCTTTGTTATGTTTTCCTCCCTCCCTCCCTCTCCTCTTTTCTTACTTCCCTTCCTCCCTTTTCCCCCTCCTTCCTCCCATCTTTCCCTCTGGAAAGCCTTTCCCATTTGGCAGATTTTATTGATTTTTTTTTTTTTACATACGTAGGTTTGCCCTCAGTTGGCAGTAAAACATATTTGAAATCTAGACTCTTGTCAAATAACTTAATCTTAAATCGTCTGTTACCAAACTTTGTAAAAAAAAAAAATTTGACAGGACAAAATACTCTTCAGAGATGATTGCCTGAAGTATACACTGAATCTTAATTCTGGGGAGAGTCCTAATGCAGCATAAGGCCTTTGCTTCCAGCCCGGTAATTACACCTTCTCTAACGCTCAGTCCCTTCTCATTTATCATGAGTGTGTGCAGAAGTTGAAGCAGGGGAAACAGAGACTCAGGTTGTTTGCGCCTTATCCTGTTACCGCTAGCTCCTTCCTCTATATCATCCTCTGTACCCACATTGCCCTTAAGAAGGATAATCATTCTACCACTAATAAGTGCTAACCCAGTGTAGCTTAACATGCCTAACATTTTACAGACATTATCTCAGTTAACTGCCACAAGAGCCATACAAGATAGGAAATACTATTATTGTAATTTTACCAATGAAAAACATGGTTGCTTTGAGAGGCGAAGTGGCTTGTCCAGTATAGCACATTGATTGTATGTGGAGGAATGAGATGTCAGTTCAAACTCAGACCTGATTCCAGAACCAACCTTTTTTTTTTTTTTTTTTTTCCTTCGGTACGCGGGCCTCTCACTGTTGTGGCCTCTCCCGTTGCGGAGCAACAGGCTCCGGACGCGCAGGCTCAGCGGCCATGGCTCACGGGCACAGCCGCTCCGCGGCATGTGGGATCTTCCCGGACCGGGGCATGAACCCGTGTCCCCTGCATCGGCAGGCGGACTCTCAACCACTGCGCCACCAGGGAAGCCCCAGAACCAGCCTTTTAACTGGTATTCTTTCCATGTACACACACACACACACATCACATACACACACACATATATATACACACAAACTTCCCCACCTGGTTTCCTGATGCTTATGTGGCAATATTTCCATTCACTCCTGTCATTGATACAGTAAAGGAGGCAAACAGAGTAGATTAAGCAGACTAGCAACTTCTAAGATACTGAACTGAAATATTTTGGAGTAGATTTATAACTTCTCTCATTCTTGAAACGTCTAATGACATTTTGTCCTCGTTCCTCTCAGCTCAAGCATCTCACGGGTGTAATGTGCTCTGAGCAGGGGAGGTCAAGTGAAGATAGAGGCCAGAGACAAGTGCGTTGGTCTTATTTGGCGATTGTAGTAAATGGTCTGCGTTACAGTCTGTGATTGAAGGCAGCTTGCTGTGGTGGGGGAGATTGAGCCTGGGAGAGCTGCTTTAAAAACTGGTAGTCTTTTAGTTAGTATTTGGATGATTAATCATTCTACTTTCTGTTAAATTTTAAACAGAGTGAGAAATTAGGTCAATGGGAACAGTTCTCCTATTTCTTTCTTTGAAAAATTTGGGACAGTGACAGCCTTCAATTTCCTAGGGTTATTTTGCTTTTGTATTCATATCTATCAATTATTTAGAGCTTAAGAAGCCTGCAAAAAATAGGGACTGTGTGCTGTTGCCTTTTGGGGTGGGTGAGAGTACAGTTCGCTGGTCACCCCGTGAGCGCCTGACTGTCGTGGCCCTTGTCAGATCCTCAGCGCCTACTCAGTGCCTGGCATGATACATTTTTGATCAAAGTACTGCTTGGTGTGGATGGAGTGGGGGAAGAATAAGGATCAAGCAGAGAGAACAGTTTGCAGCCAGGCTTCCAGGCAGGTTTGGGGATGATTGAGAAAGCGCAGTTGTCCCATTAAAATTGGCTCTAACAAAGGCTTGTGTTTGTGATTATTTGCAGGAAGATTACCACTTTGAATATACAGAATGTGATAGCAGTGGCTCCAGATGGAGAGTTGCCATTCCGAATTCTGCAGTGGACTGCTCTGGCCTGCCTGACCCAGTGAGAGGCAAAGAATGCAGTACGTTTTGACTTTTTGACCACTTGTTTTCCTGATTAAACCATAAGCCCCTCATACGAGCCCGAGAAGTTCCTTGTAGTGCATATATAAAAGACCTTTGAGAAAAAGAACATTGATCTAGCAGAGCAAAAGCATCCTTTCTCAACACTCAGCGCCCTTACGTCTGGTCTGTAACGGGACACAGGCAATATTAAAGGGTGTTATTTTTATTTATTTGTTTAAAAAAATCTGGTTTACTGTCTTACTTGAAATTCTAAAGGGCAGAGTGGCAGAATTTCTATTTAATAGATTTCTTTTCTTCTTTACATTTTAAGAGACTTTTCAAACATTTTTGATACACATAGTAACGTTTGGTACGTGTAATATTGTTAAACACGTTACATAAAATGTAGCATCTTAATCGTTTTTAAGTGTACAGTTCAGTGGCATTAAGTATAGTCACATTGCTGTGCTTTCATCACCAGCACACATACACACGCTTTCATCCGGCAATGGATTTCTTTTTTTTCTTTTTCTTGCCATAGAAATATTATAATTTGACTTTATAGTGTAACGTACAGAGAGTAGAGAATTGATGACTGTCACATTCAACAGCTTGTCTTTTAGCAATTAAGCAAGTTTGAAGTGCAACATTTTGAATTAACAGAAATATGTCATGAAATTTATTTTCATTTATAAAGTCTACTTTTTAAAATCCTTGAATTTGGTGAGTCACAGGTTCCTGCAGTGAAGTCATCTTGGGGTGTCCTAGAGTTCAAAGCTGGAATAAGACAGAGAGATTATTTTGGTTTTCCTACAGCCTTCCAAATGTTATTCCTAAAAGCTGAGTTCTTTTGTTCCCAAATGAAAGAGCAGATAAGCAAATTAATTAAACGGGAAGCTAATTCCTTCCTCTTCATAGAGAAACTGTATCTCTGTTACCGGCTGGAGGGGTTTTCGCATAGGTGTGGGTTTACTGATAAGAGAGACGGGAAGACGGCAAGTCTTAGGAGGAAAATCAAGGAAGAAAGCAATCATTTCTTGGTGAATGATATTAAATGAATACAGAGAGAACCTAAGAACCCAGGTAACCAGAGAAAGACTTGGGTCTAGCAAGAATCTTAAGAGGATAGTGGGGTCAGTGGATATGAAGATGATCCAAGGCTGGGGTATATGTGACCACCTGTGCAGAAAGAGGACCAGCTCTCAGTGAGGGAGGATTGCAGTTAAAAGGGAAGCAGCCTGAGTATTGCCTGTGGAATTAGCTCATTGCAAAATTGCTTCTGTCATCCTCCTAGAAAATCCGTATATCATTTATCTATATTTACCTTTTACTTGTGGGCTTATTCCTTGGTTCCTTGTAAACAGCCCTATTGAGGTGGAGTGTGTAACCATTTTGAATACTACCCTGTATCTAAGTGGTGTGCTGCTGTTGGCTGGCACTGGCTTTTGAGAACTCATTGTGCCTTTGAAATGGGCCATGGTGGAGTATTTACACCATGGGAATTGGCAAACACTACAAATCAGGTGCCTCTTGAGAGCCGGTTGTTCAACACTTACCAGGACACTAGTGATTAAATTTATCGGCCAAGGGTTTAAAAATCTGTTTCAGAACTGATGCTTCAATACAAATTATTTCTATTTGAATGTTGCCAGGGATGTTTTTGCTCATTATTTACTATGATCTTCCACAGATAATGTTATGAATTTGACATGCCAGCTTGAACTGCTCTAAGAACTTGGTCTAGTAAACTCACTATTAGTTGTTTGTCACTTTAAATGATGACAGTACTTACTTTAAAAATGATACCCGGAAATGATACTACTTATGTGATGGCTGGGGCATTTTTTGTCTTGGTAGTTTGTCTGAAATCTGAACTTACACGTACTTTTGTGCCGTATACTTATATCAGCTCTGGGAGTTATTAGTCTGGCCTCTGATTGTGACTTTTTTTTGTATGGTAGAGGCAAGTTATTTTGAAACTCACTGCTGAAGGCAGTTATGATAATAAGTGACTATTCCTTCAGTGGCTTAGATTTTCTACTGCTAGTAATAGCTACCATTTCTCATATACAGATTACATGCTAAACATCGTGCTTGGAGCTTTGCATCATTTTCTGTTGTATCCTCACAACAACCATCTCAGATAGCTAGTCTTAGTATTTCCACTTTACTGATGAGAAAACTCAGACTTAAAGTGGTGAAATAAGTTACTGCAGGTCGGGTCATATAGCCAGGACATGGCAGATCTGGGGTTCAAGTACAGACATGTTTGATTCCAGAGCCTGTCTCTTACCCACTGAGTTAGATTACCACTTGAAGATGACAGCCTGGAGGAGCTTCCAGGACCCCGTTGGGGTGGGGATGGTGTGGCCCAGCAGTTGGGCCACATAAAAGAAAAGAAAAACGCGGAACGCGGCAGCTTCAAGTAAGTGAAAAATATTTAGGGCGATGGTTGTGTGAGGCGTAATTTCCCCAGATCCTAGTGTCTCTCAGTGAAGCAAAACCCAGAATGTGTCCTCGGTGGAAGTTCCTGTAGAGTCTTCAAAATGTAATTAGCTAGATCTCTCCCCCTTCCTCAGAAAGAAGCAGTAGAGGAGGCCTTTCCTTAGGAAAGGGATTATGAGAATGTTTATGTAGCACCTGTGCATTTTTTTAAATAGAATTGATGGGCAAGCTATATTATATCTTTATTTCTTTAAAAATCTTGTAAAATCTGGCTACAAGGCTCTAAGTGAAGTTAGTGGGAAGTCAGGTATCAGTTTTTGCTGTGGCGGATCCCTGGACTGTATGTGAGCTTGAGGCTTGCTGCCCTCAGGAAGTGGGATGGAGAGACCTCTGGTTATTAACTGACACAGCGTCTCATTGTCCTGCTGTCCCCCTGCTCTGGAAACCTCAGTGTCTTAGGCAGTGCTGCCGTGGGCCACTGAAATGACTTCATCTCGCTCCTTCTCTCTGCTGGCTCCAGGCTTGGCTCCAGGCTTAGCTCCAGGGAACTTTGGTGCTTCTTCCAAGCCCTGGTGCTGAGTCTCGTGTCCGTGGGCATCACTCAGGCACAGCTTGCAGGTAGCATGTCATTCCTGAACACACAGCACTCATTGCCTCCTCCCAGAATGAGGGGATATAACCCCTGTTCTGACTCCATCCCTTCTCCACTGCTGCGTCACTTCCCTCTTGCATGAGAGTTTAAAAAATCTTCCCTTGACTCTCTGGGTGTCCTCTTGACTTTCTTAGATTGTCAAAAACAATATTCATTTTGGAATGGTTGCCTGGATGGGGTACCTTCTCTCTCTCCTTCTTCTCTCTCTTGTCTCTTCTGTCACCAACCACACAGGGGAAAAGGGACTTCTTGTTTCCAACCAAACCTTAGAAATAAAAGCCTGGCTACTAGGAGTGAGGAGAGAATTCCTTTACCTATTGCCTTACATATTTTCAGAGAAGTCTAGAGCACCGAAGGGAAATAAACATAAGTTATCTCTTCCTTTGGGGAGTGTGTATCTTCTATCGCTTACTCCTTCCCGTATTTCTCGGCCCATGACTGCAACCTGAACACATCATTTTCTAACTGGGGATGACTATTTAAGATATTTGTAATCCCACGTGGTATGTTAGCATCAAGTTATAGTATTGTGGGCATTGTTTAATCTTGTACTTTAGTATTTATATAAACTAATATTTGGTTCTTAGATTAAGAAATGCTGTATACAGATTAGAAGGAAAACCCTTGACTGCAATTGTTTTCCTTTTTCCATTGTGTCTCTCTGATCTCTTGTCATAACCTACATTTCATGGGCCTTAAGGAGTAAGCAGAGGTGACAGTTTGAGTCAACGTCTTTTGATTCTAGTTTGGAGTTGAAAGAGAGGAAGGATTCTCATGGAAAGAGAGTTGGCTTTAGCTTCCTGGGTGGGATGTTTAAAAATCCAGTTTTGGGGGGATCATAGCTCTTTGAAATGTAGGCTCTTCCGCAAGATTCAATGCCTAGTCTGTTTCAGTTGTGTAGTGTTGTTATTGTTAGGGCAGCCAGTGCATCTGGGCAAATCGAGTACGTTGATATTGAATGGTGATTGCGTATCATGCTGGAAGTCTGTTCCGTGGAATACTCATCCCAAGAAGTATTGCATGTAAACAAAAAAAGCGTGTTGAGGTTTTTTGTCGTGAAATACCAATACTTTAAAAAAATGGTGAATGCTGAATCCCCTTGATGGAGGGATGCAGTCCACATGTTCATAATAAAGCCTCTGAGAAACATGGTAATTATGTCTAGACTATTTACTGTGTGTTAACTGCATTCTGTTTTACCCAGAGTTTCCCAAGTATGTTTGATTATAGAACTCTTTTATCCGATGTGTAGTTGCACCCTTTTGCTAATTTCTGCATATAACGTTTTTGGAGGAACACAGATTTAAATACACATGGCAGGCTAATTTAGTCAATTTTTATACGTTGTTATTTGTGCTATGATTTAACTAATTTCATACAATTTCTTTGCTCCGTAAGTCTCAGTGGGAGCATTACCGCATGGGTGTCCAGTCCCAGGCCTCCCACAGTTTGTGGTCAGGTATGATATACACCTCAGATGAAACCCCAGATCTGCAACAGACTTGTATGTTTTGAGCAAAATATTTAGTCCACAGGTATTTATTGAGTTTTAATTCGTTCACTAAACATTTGTTGAGTATTTCCTAAATTCTTTTTTTTTTTTTTTTTTTTTTTTTTGCGGTATGCGGGCCTCTCACTGTCATGGCCTCTCCCGTTGCGGAGCACAGGCTCCGGACGCGCAGGCTCAGCGGCCATGGCTCACGGGCCCAGCCGCTCCGCGGCATGTGGGATCTTCCCGGACCGGGGCACGAACCCGTGTCCCCTGCATCGGCAGGCAGACTCTCAACTACTGCGCCACCGGGGAAGCCCGTATTTCCTAAATTCTTGATGATAGGGATCCAAAAATAAATGAACAAGAGATTCCTGTTTTTTCGAGGACTTTTTATTCTAGTAACGGAGCCCGTGGGTAATAAATTATTTCGAGTATCGGGGCAAAGTGCAAGATAGATACAAATACCTAAGGTGATCTTGCCGGGGAGGGAGGAGTCAAGAGGACCTCACAGTGAAGCAGGTGTGAGTTTGAAATGCAGACTGAATCACCTTGGAAAGTTATCTGACCCCTGGCAGGTGGATGTGAAGAACTGCGCCCAGACTGCGAGTTGAGACAGGGATTAAATGCCATACTTTACGGGCCGTTACGTGTTAATTTTCTGAGGATCTCTGAGGCGAACCCTGAAGGAAGGTGTTCACGCACTCGATGAAGCAGAGTGGCATTTGAGGCAGAGGAAACGCGGGCAGAGGTGCAGCTTAGAGGCAGCACTGGGTTTTCCTGGGGGCTATGGGAGGTCTGTGTGGATGGCACTCGGAGAATGTGAGCAGGGACAGAGATTCTGACAAATCCCATAGGCTCGGTGTGTTACACCAAGGACTTTACCCTGGAGACGGCTATTTGCAGGTGTTTGAGGGCCTTAAGTGGAATGATAAATATAATCTATAGTGCCTGGAGTCATAATTATATAATAATATAACTTAGTGAAAATAACAATAAAATGTATAATAGCCAATCTTTACTTGCTTATGTCAGGCACAGCTGTAAATGCTTTACAGGTGTTCAGTCAAACCCAGTCATCCCAACGACCTTGTGAAGGAAGCACTGGGATACCTCCCACAGGTAGGTCAAAGGCAGAACTGGGATTTGAAACCGAGCAGTCTGCCTCCTGGGTCCGTGTTCTTAACCCCTATGGTGTCGCGCCTCTTTGGACAGGACTACAGTGTTCGTTGAGCAAGTTGTTAGGCCCCTTCTTGAGGCATTGTGGTCACCTTACATTTACCTCTTGATAGAAATATGATGCAAATCTCCTATAGGTAAGTGGAGTTTTTAAAAGATGGCATCTAAAGGCTCCGATATATTGCTTGGGGGTTTATTTTAATTGATTACTGACCTGCTTGTAGATTTTATTCTTAATTGTGTATTTTTATGAAAGGTAAGGGAATAACGTTCTGAATGTAAGGCACATTTGTAGTTATATCCTCAAATACAATGAGTTGCTTAGCGTTTAGTTTTTCTTTTTCTGTGTCTAGAAAACTGTAGACATGTCTAGAAAACATACATATAGTATGCGTTCATTATCTGACATGTATTAGAAAAATATCGGTATTTTTTCAACTACAGAAATTCTTAATTTAGAATAGAGTCCTGTTTCATTCTTCCCAAGAGGAGAGGAGCTGTCATCCTCTCCTGGATCCTAAGGCAGCTTCGAACACTGGGATGTTTGTTGATTGAATAACCCTGGTGCCATCACATTAGAGACTGCCTTTGGTGTTTCATTTCCACAGGTGAGACACGGAGATCTAATCAGATTAGTAAAACTTTATTCTACGTATGAAAGGACAGAAACATTTTGTCCTCAATAGGCTTAGTTTGGGATGTTGGTGCATCAGATTCCAGGCGGGAAGAGGGTTGGAGTTAAATCCACTCAGCAACACGCGAGTGGTGGGTGAAAGGCAGCAACGCACGAGATTGTTACGATAACAGATCAGAAGCAGGCTTTCCATCAGTTGTGTTTGATGGGAGCTATGGTCGAGGGAACTTCTTTGAAAAAAGTGTTTTATGAGGAGATGAGAGAACTCAGCCCTCAAACCGGCAAAATCAAGGGCAGAGAAACTATCAGGAGGTACAGGGTGACCGACACTTTCTAAGGAAGAGGAAAAGTTCAGGAAGATAAGAATCAAAGTGTTGGGTCATAATTGGAAGTTGAGAAAACTGATTTCACAGATGCATTGCTCTGCCCCCTTTGGTGACCTCATCAAGTACTCTCAACATTTTCCCTCCCCTGACCTTCGCTGTTAGATTTTTTTTTCCCATAAACCTTGTGTCCTCCTGTGCTCGAAGAACTGGAATTTGTCTTCTTCCCCATCAAACACCGAAGTCAAGAAGCCACAATAAAACACACTTGTGGGTTTTTTTTTTAAAGATGGAATCTACCTTAGTTAGCTTTTGCTTGTAAAAACAGATGGGAAGTTTTAATCTAGGCTCCACTAATTTAATGGGGATTATAGCTGTGGTGTTACATGGATCAGTTTTCTACGTAACACCAGGAGTTGGTGATGTTTTTTGGGGGGTGGGCAGGAGGGAGGGCAGGTATTCTGGCTGATCTGTCTTCTCTGCAAAGCGCAGTGACTGTCCTACCATCCTAGCTGTTAGGGTTCTGTGAGGACCCATTCTCTGGAAAGAATGTTAGACGTGAGAATTCATTTTCACAGATGGAGAGGCAGTCCTCTGACTGAATATTCTTTTCAGAGAATAGTGAATTAGAGAACACTGGCCAGAGTGGTTTGTATTAATGTACTGCTTTGTATGTCTCCTGTCTCCCTTTCATTTTTGTAAAATGAGAGGTGAAAATTATTTTTTCTCCCTTCTCTGTCAAAGAATTTCCCAAATCTGAACTTACAAACATCTCTGTGGCCCCCATCTTCATCTCCAAGTCTTAATGGAAAGTTAAAGGTGGTTATTGGTAGCATCAGGCTTAAAGAATTCGGTTCTGATCATTTAACTGTGCCACTTCAGACTTTGCACAGCAGCTCGTGTGTTCACTCCCCGTGTGGCCAGGCAGCCCTGCTGGAACTAGAACTCACGTCTTTTGACTTCTGGGGCAGAGGTATGTTTTTTGAATTCTATTCTTCTTTACTTCAGATACAAACAGTGGATTTTTCTTAGCTTAGCTATAATAAAATCTTTTGGCTCCATGGTACTGCAGGGAGTCTGTTTACTAGGTAGAGAGTCATAAGAGTCATGAGACTCATAGATAGTGAGTCTGCCTGTGGTGACTGTAGAAAACTTGAACTAAGATGCCCTAGGTCACACAGATGAGGAAACTTGGCATCCATATTGGGAGGGTTTGTACCAGGTGATCTCGAAAGTCCCTTTTGGTCATCCTGATAGGTTTAAGTGTTATTACATATCATAATTTATTCATTCTACGATCACGTCATGCCTCATATTCCATCACCTGTGAATTAGAGTGGAGTAGACCAATATAGCTCCTCAGTGATCATGAATATATACTCCTCATAGGAACACTGCAGTGTCTGCTGCTGTTAGAATTTGCAAAGTGTTACCTTCTGTTACTCTCCTCCAACCTTATCGTGAACATGGCAGACAGGTGATGGACTCACAATCAGCCTGCATTGCTGCCTTGTGGATTTTGACAAGAAAAACACACTTACGACAAATAAAATCTCAATGAAACAGAAGAAAGATTCCCTTCAGCCAAGGGGAAAATTGCCTTCAGTGACTAAGAACATCAGCAGGAAATGGCCTGTTTTTCTTTTTAAAAAAGTTTTATTGAAGTAGAGCTGATGTACAGCGTCGTGCCAATCTCTGCTCCACAGCAAAGCGGCTCAGTTACACGTGTATATAATATGTGTATAATATGTGTATAATATGTGTGAATTTTTAAAATATTCTTCTCCATTATGGTTTACCACAGGATACTGAATATAGTTCCCCGTGCTCTACATTAGGCCCTTGTTGTTTATCCATTCTAAATGTAATAGTTTGCATCTACCAACCCCAAACTCCCAGTCCATCGCTCTCCCTTCCCCCCACCCACCTTGGCAACCACAAGTCTGTTCTCCATGAGTCTGTTTCCGTTTTGTAGATTGGTTCATTTGTGCCTTATTTTAGATTCCACATATAAATGATATCACATGGTATTTGGCTTTCTCTCTCTGACTTACTTCACTTAGTATGATCATCTCTAGTTGCATCCATGTTGCTGCAAATGGCATTATTTTGTTCTTTTATATGGCTGAGTAGTATTCCATTTTATATATGTACCACATCTTCTTTATCCGTTCATCTGTCGATGGACATTTAGGTTGTTTCCATGTTTTGCCTATTGTGAACAGTGCTGCAATGAACATAAGGGTGTATGTATCTTTTTGAATAGTTTTGTCTGGGTATATTTCCAGGAGTGGGATTGCTGGATCATAAGAAATGGCCTTTTTGTGTGTGTGTGTGTGTGTGTGTGGTATACGGGCCTCTCACTGCTGTGGTCTCTCCCGTTGTGGAGCACAGGCTTCGGATGCACAGGCTCAGCGGCCATGGCCCACGGGCCCAGCTGCTCCGTGGCATGTGGGATCTTCCCGGACCAGGGCACGAATCCGTGTCCCCTGCATCGGCAGGCGGACTCTCAACCACTGCGCCACCAGGGAAGCCCAAGAAATAGCCTCTTTTAATGTACTGTTTTGGAGTCTTCCTGTCTCACTTTCATTTTTGTAAAATGAGAGAAATTATTTTTCTTCTTTAAGAATTTCGCAAATAAGAACTTAGAAAAGAAAATGTCTGAGCATTCTCCTTGTCACTGGTACTGAGGGGGGAAGAGCAGCTGAGAGTCGCTAGATTGAAGCTGATGTTCACCTTCTTTTTAGATGCCATTTCTTACTTCCTTTTTGTTTCCTGTGGGAAGAATTATAAACCTGGCGGGCAGTTGAAGCTTTAATAATCTGATAATGATAATTGATTGGCTAAATGATTGATGAAGGTAAAATTTATCATTTTCGAGACCCACAATCTGTGCATTATTTTCCGTTTGTACTTTCCTTAATATTAGTAATAGTTGGAAAAGTGTTCTTCTTGTATAGTCAGTAATGACAATGCCTGCAGCTTTAACCTTGTTTTATTTATCTTATGTAAGTGAAATGAGACAATTGAAGAAAATAGACGTATTGGCTCATCTTAATTCTGGAATTGATTTAATTAATCATTTCCCCATAAATATATGTAACTATTTTTTATTTAGCTATTAACTTGGGTTAACAGATAACGATAGTTTTACAGTGAATTTATCTTAGTGAAATGTAAATTCAGTCTATTTTGAGGAAGATAAGTCTAGACTAGACTAGACTAGATGCTCCATGAGAGTAGGGACTATTTCCATCTTATTCACCAAAATACCCTTGGTGCCTGGTTTGCCTACTAACTACTAGATAAGAAATATCTGTTGAGTGACATAATATAGTGTGATTCCCATATACTTACCTGTAATGAGAGTGCATAGGCTCCCTGTACCATCAACATCTCATTGAACAAGTAAACTGAAAATTTTATTACTGCTTCTTATTGCTGTTTACTGTTTAGAAAAGTAATTTTAGTAGTAACTTTGAATTAAAGTAGCAAAAATGGATGAATTATGAATAAAGGTAATTGATAACCATCATCTTCCATTGCGTGAGGTATCTGAAGGAAGAAAAGCAAAACTAAGTGGTCCTTGTGATGAAAAGATTAAAAATAGATGTTCTTTATTGTTAGGCATAAATCATAGATGATAATCAGCATATAAATGATTCAATTCATAGATTATTGTTTGGTACATTGTACGGGGTGGTTGCATGATGACAGCAAAGCTTTAAATTTTCATGTCATATTTTATTCTCAGAGTGGTTTTCAGTCTCTCATAGGACCACAAGCAGTCCTGTGAGGCAGGAGCGGAAAGCCGTGTCATCCTTGGAATGTGAATGCATGGAGGCAAGGAGGGTTAAATAAGTTGCCCAGCCATTTGCTGATTGGGGACAGATGGATATAAATGTTTTTTCCCACACCTGCATATTTCTATCTTTATAGTAGTATATAGTATATATACTCTGTAGTATATATATTATGTATAGTAGAGCATATATAGTTCTCCTAGAAGAGAACATAGGCAAAACATTCTCTGACATAAATTGTAGCATTGTTTTCTTAGGTCAGTCTCCCAAAGCAATAGAAATAAACGTAAAAATAAACAAATGGGACCTAATCAAACGTATAAGCTTTTGCACAGCAAAGGAAACTATAAACAAAAGGAAAAGACAGCCTATGGACTGGGAGAAAATATTTGCAGATGATGTGACTGACAAGAGTTTAATTTCCAAAATATGCAAATAGTTCATACATCTCAATAACAAAAAAACAAATAACCCAAACAAAAAATGGGTGGAAGATCTAAATAGACATTTCTCCAAAGAAGACATACAGGTGGCCACTAGGCACATGAAAAGATGTTCAACATGGCTAATTGTTAGAGAAATGCAAATCAGAACTGCAATGAGGTATCACCTCCCACCAGTCAGAATGGCCATCATTAAAAAGTCTACAGATAACAAATGCCAGAGAGGGTGTGGGGAAAAGAGAAGCCTCCTACACTGTTGGTGGCAATGTAAATTGGTACAGCCAATATGGAGAACAGTATGGAGGTTCCTTAAAAAACTGAAAATAGAGTTGCCATATGATCCAGCAGTCCCAGTTCTGGGCATATATCTGGAGAAAACTATAATTCAAAAAGATACATGCACCCCAATGTTCACTGCAGCACTGCTTACAGTAGCCAAGACATGGGAGCCACCTAAATGTACATGGACAGATGAATGGAGAAAGAAGATGTGGTCCAAGTATACAATGGAATATTACTCAGCCATAAAAAAGAATGAAATAATGCCATTTGCAGCTGCATGGATGGACCTAGAGATTATCATACTAAGTGAAATAAGTCAGAGAGAAAGACAGATCCTATACATATCATATCACTTACATATGGAATCTAAAATATGACACAAATGAACTTATTTATAAAACAGAAACAGACTCACAGACATAGAAAACAAATTTATGGTTACCAAAGGCAAAAGGGGGTGAGGGAGGAATAAATTAGGAGTTGGGGATTAGCAGATACAAACTACTATATATGAAATAGATTACCAGCAAGGTCCTACTGTATAGCACAGGGAACTATATTCAGTGTCCTATAATAAACCATAATGGAAAAGAATATGAAAAAGAATATGTGTATATACGTATAACTGAGTCACTTTGCTGTACACCAGACACTAACGAAACGTTGTAAATCAACTATATTTTAATTTTAAAAAGTCTTATGTTGTACTGTAAGCGAATTCAAATGAAGAGTATAGTCCTTAATATTATAAAACCCCTTCTAATTCAACTAAAAACCAAAGGCCAAGAAAGCAGAGTCCAAGTAGAAAGTAGATGTGGGTAGGACAGAAGGTATAAGAAAAGGAAAAGCTGGTCCTCGTTGATGCCTGCCTGAAGAGGTCGGTAGGGCCGTGTTGACATCATCTCATGGAGTAAATTGTGTTTAATAAGAACGTGTGGCTCTTCCTTTCCTTTCCTCTAGAGCTGGCTTCCAGGGTGGAAAAAAAGATTGAGGAGGAAGCAATAATTAAAATACAAAAAGCTGTAGACTCTTCAGCTCCTCTGTATTACTAAAGGCCCTATAGCTATTCACCTAACTTTGACCATGTAATTATTCTAAAGAGATGTAAAATCATCAATCCAGGGGCAGAATTCTGATTGTCCCAGACTCCTGAATTATATTATTAATAATTGCAGCTAACAATTATTACGCTTTATGTCAGGCACACTGCTAAATGTTTTATATGGAATATCTCATTTACTCCCAAAACTTTTGGAGATAGATATTACTGTTATTTTCCTTTTATAGGTGTGGACATTGAGGCATATGGAAGTTAGTAACTTGCTAAAATATTTCATAAATGTGTGTGTTTCAGCTATAATATATTAAAAATTTCATAAGATACCTGGGGGTAGGGAATTGTTATTGCTTCATAATGCACATTTCAAGACAGCAAATGAAGAAAGATGTGAAATATAATAATGAATTAATTTGACATTACTTGCCCTTTTTGCATTGATTATAATAATTGCTGGAATTGAATTTTCTTGGCATATGAGTTTTGGAATCAGAGAGCTAAATTTGAATATCATCTTTGCCACTTGTTAATTGGATAATTTTCTGATAGGGTTATTTAAATGTACTGTGTGTCAATTTCTGCTTCTGGCGAATGGGCATAGTATCTTCCTCCTTCACAGATCTATTAAAACACATCAATCCTGATTATTCATGGATTCCATATTTGCAAATTTACCTACCTTAAAAAATTTATTTGTAACTCTCAGATCAGTCCATGTAATACTTTCACTGCCATTTGCAGACATGTACAGAGCAGTAAAAATGAGTCACCCGACCATGTGGTCCCAGCTGAG
Source organism: Stenella coeruleoalba (assembly GCF_951394435.1). Classification (NCBI taxonomy): domain Eukaryota; kingdom Metazoa; phylum Chordata; class Mammalia; order Artiodactyla; family Delphinidae; genus Stenella; species Stenella coeruleoalba. The sequence continues at coordinate 29,141,262 of NC_137155.1, read as the reverse complement.
GTTGAAGACGGTGACAGGCTGCCTCCTTATTTCATCTCGCATACTGCCAACAGTGTCATTTGCACAGTCTATTTAATGCCATGTTTTTTGCATTCTTATGCTTTTTATTGGTGATCTTACTGTTTAAAATAGTGCTGAAGTGCTGGCTAGTGATCCTAAGTGCAAGAAGGCTGTCCCTTGCCTTTTGGAGAAAATTCACGTGTTAAATAAGCTTAGTTCAAGTATAAGTATTAGTGCCGTTGGCCATAAGTTTAATGTTGATGAATCAACAATATATTTTAAATAAGATGTTTTCTGGCTGAAAAACCCGTAAAACCAGATATTGATGAAGATGATACTGTGACTTGTTGATGAAGATATTGTGACTGGAGAATCACAGGAGCCTAAGCCTGTATTTTCCCCAGGAGCAATGGTTCATTATTTGCCAGTTTAGTTTTCACGATAACTTTGTATAACTACTGTGAGTAAAAAGAATTGGCTGTGTTGTACTCAATACATTTACTGTTAACGTTATCTCTCAGTTTTCCTTCTGACCTTAGAGAAATACCTCCGAAAGAGCTGGCGATATTCTTAATGACTTTAAAGGGCAATGGGCACTCTCTGAAATAACACAAACACAATCATCTCCTTTTTAGAGTCTAGGGTCCCTTTTAACAACTTATCATAAAAAGTTACTTCTTTCTATTTAAGTTAAAAGTTCAGTTTTGGACACTAGACTAAACTGTCTTCAAAGATAACTTTGTTTTATCAGAAAGTAAATATTTTCGGTTTGGCAGGCAGTGCAGTCTCTCACAGCTATTCACCTCTGCCACTGTGGTGTGAAAGTAGCTATAGACAATATGTATATGAACGGTTATGACTGTGTTTCAATAAAACTTTATTTACAAAAACAGGTAGCAGGCTGGATTTGGCCTGTGAGCTCTAGTTTGCTGACCCTTGATTTAGTGTAATGTGGGCTCTTGTTTTATGGTATTGTTTATCAGTTTTCTAGAAGACCTATAAACCATAAAAAGTAAAATAAATTTTTTTCTATAACTGTTTCTTAGTACGTTGTAGTGATCATAATCACGTGTTGTGAGCATTTATTAAAGGCAGGGCACTGTGCTAACCACTTTATACTGTTTTTTAGTTTCTCGTTATAGCTCTATCAGGCAGCACTGTGATTATTATCTTATTTTTTCTGAGATAGAAACTGAGGCCCGGAGAGGTGACGTATCTCACTCAAGGTCACAGATTTAGGGAGTGGTACAACTTGACCCCAAGATAGTTTTGACCTTATAGCCAGCATGCAATACTTTTTGCCTAACGTTTCTTTATTTTCTGATGTTCTGCTAATTTAGGGATGTTGATTTGCATTGTACAGCATCTTAAGCTTTTCTGAAGAAAAACATTTATTCTGTGGATAAGTAAGTAGATGACTGTGGGTTTTAGCTCTATTTCTTTAATTCGTTTTTTAAAACTTAGCTTGTTTTATTTCTTGTTACATTTCCAAATGTATTCTAAAAGGGAGTTTACCTAAATGTGAAGTTTCGCTGCGTCGCTCTCTGCTGGGAGATTTGTTTTTCTTCATTGGATAATTTAGAGGTCTTATTTTGTTCTTGTTTGTTTAATATCCTGATTAAAGGATTAGAAAGCTCTTTGCTACGTTTGAGTGACTAATACTGCTCTGAGCACAGAGCCACACTCTTGGGGGACATAGATTTGCATTTGCTGAATGAATAAAACCTTAGCGGCAGAATTGCCATCTTTTCTATAACTGTGTCAGCTGTCCTGCGCATTGCCTGTGGCTGCTGTTTTCTGGCTCTAGTTCTGAGCATTAGCACAGAACTTGACATCATCAGTAAAAAGAAGGAGGTTGTGGAAATGACTCAGTGGGAGTCGTGAATAGTGAAAACATGGACTCATGGTGGAGATATTTGTTTAGCTATTGCATGTGAAGCACTACCCTCTCATTAGCCCCGATAAGTTTATATCACAAACTGGTTCAGCCTTTTATTTGCACTCAGCATTTGCCCGGTACAATTAGGAATTCAAAAATAACAATGATCCCTGCTTTCTGGAAGCTTGAAGTCTCACATGAATTGATAAGTGGTATCTCTCTATCCATCCATCCATCTGTCTATCTTTAAGGGGGGTATTATGAGAAGAGTATTGTAGGAGCACAGAGAGAGGCACAGTTGACTGCCTGGTGGGGTAAGGCCCCACCTTCTGTTCTGAAGAGGGTCGTTTTTTGACTTAGGAACGGGAGTTTTCCAGGTGAGCAGGTGCGTTGGTCAGCATCTCCGAAGAAAGACCACAGCGGCGAGAAAGAGGATGAAATATTCTGGGAGTGATAAGAATTTCGTTATGGTTGGAAGAGAATGGGTCAAGGGATGAGCCTGGTAAAATAGGTCGGAGTCAGACTGTGAAGTGCATATAGTGATAAGGGAGACTTTGGAAAGCTTTAATTAGGGTGTGACCTGATCAGAGCTTTATAAAAATAATGCTGGTGACAGTGTGAAGGGGAGGAAATTGATGGGGGGTGTGATGACTAATGGATTATACATTCTTCTGCCTTCCAGCTTTCTCCTGTGCTTCTGGGGAGTATCTAGAAATGAAGAATCAGGTATGCAGTAAGTGTGGTGAAGGCACCTACTCCTTGGGCAGTGGCATCAAATTTGATGAATGGGATGAATTGCCGGCAGGATTTTCCAACGTTGCAACATTCATGGACACTGTGGTCGGCCCTTCTGACAGCAGGCCAGATGGCTGTAACAAGTAAGAATCCAAAGGAGCCTTGAGAAGGGTGTGGTTGCTCTTTTCCAGAAAGATGTTGAGGATAATCTTGGTAGTGATTGGGATTATAGATAAACTAATTGCAAATAGTCACAGTTTTTTTTAACAGTCCTTATGAATAATGTAGCTGAACTTTCATGAGGTTAAAATAGTTGCTCTTAGGACATAATAGATACTGTATGCAAAAAATTCAATAAAGTTATTAAGAAAACAAGTTAATTTTCTAATAATACATTTATAACTTTATTAAAGTCAGTGGTGTTTCTACAAAGCCTTCTGTAATTTTAATGAATAACTTCAATGTTTTTTCTTTTCCCCTGAGAGGAAAAATGTATAACCTTCATTTTGACACTTGAGTGTCTCCGGTTACAGAGTGGGTTAAAAACCTAAAGTGGAAAGCACCTTTACCTAATTTCCACCTTTTTAATAGGAGGTTATTAGGTTTGCCTGTGACAACATTGGAGGAACGATAAACTGTTTTGAAAAAACACAAAATGTTTATCTTTGGGCTGTTACCCTTCCTGTTTTCTTGTATTGACTATGTAACATTCCCCTTTCACGTGGCCATGTTTAGGAGAATTTTACTTTAGGCCTCGGGCTACCTTCTGACAAGGATGGTTTCTCACGACTCAGTATTTTTACTCTGAGCTAAAGATGCTGGGGAATTATTTAGCTGTGATAACAGATGTGTTTTCTCCTCCCTCGTCCCTACCTTCCCTCCATTCCCCCTTGCTTTATATAGCTGTCTCTCTGTCTGCCAGTTGATATTTTTACTCTTCTGATAACAGTCATTTCATCACGTAGGGTTGTGACGTTAGATAGCATTAACAGAATTGTTATATCTAATAATTCTAACTGTGTATAAAATGTATATGTGCGTATATACACACGTACGTATGTGTATATGTACACACGTGCATACACTGTTGACCCATGAACGATGTGGGAGTTATGGGTGCCGATCCTCCTTTGAGTTGAAAATCCACTTATAACTTAACAGTTGGCTTTTTGTATCCACCCTGCGGCATCTGGCGGATTCAGCCAACCATGGATCAAGTGGTACTGTAATGTGTCTTCAGTGAAAATGATCCGCGTATAATTGGACCCATGCAGTTCAAGATGTATATTTATGTATGTACATAGACACACACAAGCATCCCCTGCTTTTCCCAAGATTGCTTTATATCATTTCGCTTTTATGAAAAACCTATATTAGTACCTGTTTTTGCTAACCAAAAGAAATCTGAAGGGGATTTTCGCTTTTACAAAAAAAAAAAAAAGGGCAAAAAGCAAAAATACTGTTCAGCGTTGGTTTGGCAGCAAGGGAGGCTGTCATAGCGGCAGTGTGCACCATGGGCAGCGAGAGTGGCACCACCAAGCTCTCTCCTGGAGCTACATGCAGCATCTCAGCATCAAGCCACCGTAACTTTGAACTGTGTCTGGGATCTATGCTTTATCTTGATTTATTTTGTAAATCCATTAGTAAGATGTGTCGTAAGGTAATTGCTTCTTTGCTTTGCACCATTTCAGCTTACGAAAGGTTTCACAGGAACACTGCACTTTTATGTAACGGGGGAAACGTGTGTGTGTATAATTTAATTCAATTTTTTTAAATAAAAGAGTTACTTAGGGCAAGGTAGTAGTAGGATGTTATGAGATCTCAGATCTGTGTCTTGGTGGGCAGGAGATATTGTGTGGCTTCTTTTTCTAATTCCAATAAATTTGGAATTGTTTATTCATTAAAGAGATTGAATGATAAGCAGAAATTTTTCAGTGTATTGAGTATAACTGTCTCAGTGTAAATTTCAGCCTGTTACTTTTTCGCTTATCTCCCTTCCTCCCTCCCTCCTTTTTTCCTTTCTTCCTTTTTTCCGTCCACCCAATATTGTATTCTTTTTTAAAAAAATTAATTAATTTATTCATTTTTGGCTGTGTTGGGTCTTCATTTCTGTGCGAGGTGAAGAATAGCCCCTGCTTGCCACAACTAGAGAAAGCCCTAACACAGCAACGAAGACCCAACGCAGCCAAAAATAAATTAATTAATTTAAAAAAATCAATTGTTTTTTAAAAAACTTAAGAGATAAAAATATGCTTATCTACATATTTACTATTATTGGTGCTCTTTCCTCCTGTATATAGGTTGGCATGTATATCCAGTATTATTTTTTTCATCCTGTAAAATTTTCTTTATCATTTCTTGTAATGCAGGTCTGCTGCTCACAAATTCTCTCAGCTTTTTTTTGTTTAACCTAAAAATATCTTTATTTTAGCATCAGTTTTGAAGCATATTTTGTTGGACGTATGACCCTGGGCTTTTACTTTTCCCTTTCCATGCTTTAAAGATGTTCCATTACCTCTGAATCTCTCCCTTGTTTGTGATAAAAAAAAATTAGCTGTATTTTGTATGGTTAGTTCCCTTCTATGTAATGGTTTTTAGTTCCCTGACTACTTATAAAATGTTCTCTATATCTTTGCTGTTCAACAGTTTGACTGTGATGGTGTGGTTTTCTTTGTATTTACTCTGCTTGAAGTTCACTGAGCTTCTTGAATTTGTAGGTTGATATTGTCACCAAATTTGAGAATTATGTTAACCACCATTTCACCAATAACGTTTTTCTGCCCCTTTCTCTCCCTCTTTTCCTTCTATGATTCCAATTACGTGTATGTTAGGCCACTTGGTGTTGTCCAAAAGTCACTGAGCCTCTATTTTTTTCCCAATTTTTTTTCTCTTAGACTTCAGATTACATAGTTTCTATTGCTGTGTCGTTGACTATTTCTTTTGCAGTCTCAAACTTGATCTTAAGGTCATCTGTTGAATTTTCAATTTCATGTATTGTAATTTTCAGTTCTAGAATTTGCATTTAGTTTTACGAATGGTTCTTATTTCCCTTAAAATAGTTGAGATTCCTCATCCCTTCACTCACTGTTGTTGATTATATTTTGAAGAGCTGTCTTAAATACTTGTCTGTTTCTTTTGTTTTATTTTTTTAAATAAATTTATTTATTTATTTTTATTTTTGGCTGCATTGGGTCTTTGTTGGTGCGTATGGGCTTTCTCTAGTTGCGACGAGCGGGGGCTACTCTTCATTCTGGTGCACAGGCTTCTCATTGCCGTGGCTTCTCTTGTTGCGGAGCACAGGCTCTAGGCTTGCAGGCTTCAGTAGTTGTGGCACATGGGCTCAGTAGTTGTGGCTCACAGGCTCTAGAGTGCAGGCTCAGTAGTTCTGGCACACAGGCTTCGTTGCTCCGCGGCATGTGGGATCTTCCCAGACCAGGGCTCGAACCCGTGTCCCCTGCATTGACAGGCGGATTCTTAACCACTGTACCACGAGGGAAGCCCTTGTTTCTTCTGATTATATTTTTTCTCAATTAAGGGTCATACTTTCCCACTTCTTTGCATTCCTAGTAAATTTTTATTGTATCTGGGGCATCATGAATGTTAAGATGTAGGGAATGTGGATTATTTTTTTCTTTCATTTAAAAGGTGTTGGATTTTGTTCTGGAAGGCAGTTTATTTATGAGAAGAATGCCTTGATCTCGTCAGGTCTGGTTTTAAAATTTTTTTTTAGGGTGTTTCGCTATTGGTTTCACACTTAGGTCTAGGTCATGGTCTTTACTCTAGGGCAAGAGTTGGGCACACTGTGGCCTGTGGGCCCTCCCTCGGTTTCTGTAAGTAACGTTATATTGGAACACAGCTGCACTCATTTATTTATATATTGTCTATGGCTGCTTTTGAACTACAATGGCCTAGTTAAACATTGCAGGAGAGACCAGATGATTCATAAAGCCAAAATTATTGACTGTCCGGCCCTTTATGAACAAGTTTGCTGATACCTACTCTAGGGTATGGCCCTTATTCCTGAAGTGTGGCAATTCTGGAATCTCAGATGAATGTCCAATGGGGTTATTAAGTTTCCTCCTTTCTGGCTGACCTGGAGCTCTAGCGACTCCCATAGAAGTGACCTCTCTGATTATGTCTTAGCTTTGCAATGGCTGTTCGCTGGTAGGCCTGCCCACTCCAGATCCAAGCCCTCACCTTCAGAGGAACTGCATATGGACTTCTGGAGCCCCTGTTTTCTCTGCATCTCAGGCCTGAAAATTCCAGTTGTTTCAGCTGCCCCAAACATTCATCCCTGCTGCTTGGCTCAGTGAGATCCCTGTGCTCTGCTTGGGTGCTATCTCCCAGTGCCATGGTCTGGAAAGTGTCCTGAAGAATGAGGTCAGGGTCAGTTTGGGCTTTGTCTCATGTGTTTTCCTGCTGTCAGGAATCTCAGTCCTTCACTGCCTATTGTCAATGCCTGAACATGGCTCACGTGTTTTGTTTAGTTTACTAGATTGTTAAAGAAAAGGGCAAATCCAATACCGATTAGTGAGTCATGATGGGATGTGGAAGTCTCAGTCTTTCATTCAAATTTTTTTTTTCTGTTAGTAAAAAGAAAATAATTTGCCAAAATCTCACTTATCATCCAGATAGAAAGTTAAATTTGAAGAGAAGGATAATAAGTTGTGCTGTCATACGGTTTGGTTGGAAATTTTTTTTGGCCAAAAGTTGGCACGTGACTCATTATTGATTAAGAATTAGCTTATGGTTAGATTGACAACCCAGCTTTTGTTCACTAGTGTGTTTTCTTAATATTTCATTTTATTTTTTAGATAAAATTTCCAATCAGACTTTTAGCTCTACTATGTATTATGACACTGTGATCTATATTTTATTTAGGTTTACTTTAAATTGGCTTTTTCTAGGACAATATCTTCTCTCACAGTCAAGGAACCCCTGCATTCCCCTGCCAAGTATATGTTTGTAAATATAACTTTAGATATTGTTTGAGAGAATAACTCCATCTAAGCCAACTGGAATTAGTGATCATCTGTTTAGCAATCAAATTTTTGGTGAAAAATAGCAGTTATGTAGCAACTTGATTGTTTAACCATACCACCATTTAGGAAGTCATGTGCCACAAGAAACGAACCTTTTTCCAGCCATGGTATTGGCCTGTGAGTTCCACATGAGCTTCAGACCCCTCTGCTGTGCTTTGTCAATGGAACCGCTTTTAAATCTCAGTTACAGAACTTGTGAAAAAAGAGGTTTCTGAATGCTGACATGAAATGGTTTTGTTTCCACAGCTCTTCCTGGGTCCCTCGTGGAAATTACATAGAGTCTAATCGTGATGACTGCACGGTATCCTTGATCTACGCTGTGCACCTCAAGAAGTCGGGCTATGTTTTCTTTGAGTACCAGTATGTGGACAACAACATCTTCTTTGAGTTCTTTGTAAGGGCTTTTATATTCTAGAATTCACTTTTTAAAGGACATTCATATAAAATTTCTCTTAATCATTTGTTCCCATTCCATTGTATGCCTCCTTGGTTTTTGTGTTAAGTGAAGCTTTCAGTATGAAAAGAAGTGTTATTTTTTGTCTATAATATTTTCTGGTTAACATTGTTTCTTTTAACTTTGAGCTCTCACCTTGTAGAGTAACATTGGGCTTGTTTTTCCCTTTGGATGTGATTATTAGGCGACCACTTGGTGGAGACTTTGTGTGACAGATATTTTCCCCAAGATTCATTAAAATTTTTTTTACAGCTACAGATGCTACTTTGTTTAAAAATATGTTTTTACCAATTTTAGTGTTTGTTTAAAAGGCTTTTTTTCTCTTTGCAATTTCAAATATTTGAGTTATTTAAATGTATTCATGGGCAGTTAGGAGTGTCTGTGTCTTTCTGATTCTGCTGGTTTTGTACAATCCAGTGGAATAAATGGGTGAGATAGTTGATGTCTCTGACAAGAGATTAAATAACATTACAGAATATAGGAAAAAACAATAGTCTAACAGAATGGGCTGTTACCATGAAAATTATTTAACTATTTATATAAACTGTATCTAATCTTCCAAATATTCGTTGTGGCAGTGACTCAGATACTTGAGGAAAACTTCTCAGATTGACTTCTTAAACCAAAAAAAAGTGTGTGTTGTGCAGGCAACTGGGAAAATATCTTGTAAGTGTTTCTGTGGTCCAGATTTCAGGAATAAATGTACTGATCATGCTAAAACAAATTTATATTGCTCTTGTTAATGGAAGTTTCTAAATCAGAAGTTTGCTAGGAAGAGATATTTTCCATGAAGGTATGAGCCTTAGGCTCAAAGTCAAGAGATTCTGGCTCAGGTCCCAACTCTGCAATTGCTAGTTGTATGTTATTGGACAATTAAGTTAACTTTCTAGTCCTCAGCATTCCTTTTTGTAAAGTGGATCGTAGACAAGACCTTTTAAGAAGCCTCCCAGCTCTAAGGTCCTTTGATGAGTTTAAGATGTTAAGCAATATTCAAACAGATTGAGCTTTTAAGTTGCATTTTGTTTGTAAGATACTTCTCAGACTGAATGATTCTCTATTCCATTGGACATTTTTGCAATATTACTAAAATAAAGTTAAGAAGCAAGATAATTGTATAATTGTTAAAATAAGCATTGAGTTTTGTGTTGTCCATTAAGTCCTTTGAGAGTTGTCAGTAAAGGTACTCTTAAGGCATGAAATTTCACTACTTTCTCTCAATGATACCTTTGTTCTTCTGGATAGAGACTGAAAAGGGATGGTGAGTTCACGTTCCTTCTTTTACTGATGTTTCAGCTTTATAGGTTGCAGTTTATTGACTCAGGGTCAACACCTTATGGCCATCCTGCAGAATGGTTAGTGGAAAGAAATTGTCTGAAGACTGAAAGATGCAGATGCACCTGTGAACAATTCATAATTGAAAGCAGTAAAGTATTTAATTTTAGGAGTCTGGGAGTTTCATTCAGCTCTCCCCTCCACACACACTTTTTTTTTTTTTTAAATGATGAAACTAAAATCTGGAGAGAATAAATGATTAGACCAAGGTTATACCTTTACTGGTTACTTTTAGAATACCAGGAGAACTGAGATCTGTAGAATGCCAAGAGAATGTCACGATAATCCATGATGTCTGATATCAGCTGAAAAAAACCTTTCAGTTTATCTAAACATTGACCACCAAAGGTATATTCAGGGTTCCTATCTGTTTAAAAATGGCTTCCCACTTGCATTAGGATTGTCATTATGCTTATAACATAAACATGACATTTGAACTCAGTTAAAGCAGATGTCCTCAGGAGCAGTCAGTATTGTCTGGCATTTGGCTGTTGCAAGGATCTGTTTTCTAGTTAGTAAGTCTTTAGGAAATAACTTGTATGGAAATTTTTTTTTTTTTTTTTTTGCGGTACGCGGGCCTCTCACTGTTGTGGGCTCTCCTGTTGCGGAGCACAGGCTCCGGACGCGCAGGCCCAGCGGCCATGGCTCACGGGCCCAGCCGCTCCGCGGCATGTGGGATCTTCCTGGACCGGGGCACGAACCCGTGTCCCCTGCATCGGCAGGCGGACTCTCAACCACTGCGCCACCAGGGAAGCCCAAGATGGCCAAATTTTTGATGTCTAGGTATTCTTCATAGGCCTGGAAGAGTATGTCCCAACTCCTAGGTATTTGGGAAGAATTGTCTGAAAAGCACAAAGTGTTTGGTGCTAAAGATATTAGCTGTATTCATTTGCACTGGCATAGAATATCATTAACATCTGTCCCCAGATACCAGCTGGGGGCTTTGACTTTGGCTGTAGCCACTTACCTATACACATTTGGGTTAAGTCCCGGGGAAAGGAAGACAAAGCAGATTTCATTTATTTATTAATTTAAAAATTTAACGGCCCCAAATCTTATAAAAATAAGCTTGATTTTTATACTTTCGGGCCTGCCTGGTGAATGCAAGCTTTTACATTTTTGTGATGACTTTTTCCCCTTTATGTGGATTTTCAGTGCTAACTCTCTCTCCCTCTGCCTCTGCCGCTCCTGCTTAGCAGCCCCCGCCGCCCCCGCCTTCTTAGTGGCCTAGTCTTTTTGTTACAGTAATGAGGATGCTTTACTTAGAACTACTAACTCATATGCGGTTGTCACTTAGGCTCCAGAGGTCTTGGCACGTTTACTTGTTGAGAATTACTCATGGCCATTGTTTTGTAGACTTTGAAAGAAGCTCTTGCAGCCTGTCCTGTGCTGAGTAACAAATTTAATTAAAGCCATCATTCAAGAAGCTTTACTGGGGCCCTTGTGTTTATTCCACAGATTCAAAATGATCAGTGCCAGGAGATGGACACCACTGCTGACAAGTGGGTAAAACTCACCGACAGTGGAGTGTGGGGCTCTCATTCTGTAAGTTTCTCTCTGTCCTCCGCTTCCCACCAACCCCATCCTTCTCCTTCCTGCCTTTCCCCAACCTTTTTTTTTTTTTTTTCTGGTACGCGGGCCTCTCACTGTTGTGGCCTCTCCCGTTGCGGAGCACAGGCTCCAGACACGCAGGCTCAGCGGCCATGGCTCACGGGCCCAGCCGCTCCGCGGCATGTGGGATCTTCCCGGACCGGGGCACGAACCCATGTCTCCTGCATCGGCAGGCAGACTCTCAACCACTGTGCCACCAGGGAAGCCCTTTCCTGCCTTTCTCTTTCTTCTTCGCTCCCTCTTCCTGCTCTTTCCCATCACACTCCAACTCTCCTCCTTTTAAAAGGGGCATTAATAGGAAGGAAGTCTACTCAAAACTAATATACAGAACCTCTGAGTGTGTAAGTTTACAGATGTGGCAATCACATGAAAGAGAATCAGTGACTCTTGGCATTGGAAGGATCCTTGAGTTTCTTTCATCCAACTTTCTCTGCAGTCTCCCCAACAAATGATTTTCAAGCTTGTCTTATTGGGGAATGTGCTGACCCCATTGTTGGACAGCTCTGCATATTACAAAATTCATCTATGTCTGGAGCTGAAACCTGCTTTCTGTCTGTCTATTCATCACCCATTGTTCAAAGTTCTACCCTTTCTGGTTGTGTCTGGTAGACTAACTACTTATTTCTTTAAGGACAACTCTAAGTGCTTGAAGGCAATTATCAGGTAACACAGTCTCTGAATCTATTATTATTTGAGGCCTTTGGAGTGAGACATGGATTTAAAATCTAACTTTGGTTTACCGTAGTTGTGTTTCTTTAGGCAATTGGCTTCGTCTCTTTGATACTTCATAAGAGAAATGGGACCAATCTTGCAGAGTTAAATGAGATGATACATGGGGAGGGCCTAGTGTGGTGCCTGCAGTGTAGATTGGACACTGTTTCAATAAGTGACCGCCCATCCTTGCCTTTGTGTTGTAGCAGGTACCTCATCCTTTTTTTTTTTTGAAAAAAAAATTTTTTTTTCTGCATTGGGTGTTTTTTGCTGCATGCCGGCTTTCTCTAGTTGTGGCGAGCAGGGGGCTACTCTTCCCTGTGGTGGGAGGGCTTCTCACTGCGGTGGCTTTTCTTGTTGTGGAGCACGGGTTCTAGTTGCACATGCTTCAGTAGTTGCAGCATGCGGGCTCAGTAGTTGTGGTTCGTGGGCTGTAGAGCACAGGCCCAGTAATTGTGGCACACGGGCTTAGTTGCTCCGTGGCATGTGGGATCTTCCCGGCCCATGGATTGAACCTGTGTCCCCTACATTGGCAGGCGGATTCTTAACCAGTGTGCCAACAGGGAAGTCCAGGTACCTCATCGTTGAGTGATTAATATCATGCACCCTTTCAGAGTACTTTTTCGATCTGTATGCCTGGAAGTGATATTAGTACCACTTAAGATCCATCCACCTAAGCATTCAGTCCGCTGGGCTTTGAAGGTACAAGTAACCCTTGCCAAGAAATATGCTTTCCTCACTTACAAAGACTTAACACAGAAGGAAAGTACTTAACACACTACTTCTCTGAATCTCTGGCAGGGTGAAGTAGGCAGATACGTTTTAATTTTCTACTGCTTGAATTTGGCCAGCCAGAGACTGCATAGAAGAGTAGGGTGGCAAATGAGAAAGCAAGGCACCCTTAACATTAGTTTACTTGACTGAATCAGCATGAAATTGATCAGAAAAGTATTTTGATTTATAAATATAAAAATGTTCTGGTGGCAAAGGAAACAAATATTAGACGTGGTATCATTTAAGTTCTGGAGTCATAGAGTTAAATCGGGTTATTCTATAAGAATAGTCCTATTTTTCTCTTGTTGCTGCTGCAATGTTTTTTGTTAAGTAATTTTAAAATGAAGCAAACTCATTCTGTTACCTTTTTTGTTTTCAGAGCCAAAGATCTACTTATGACTAGTGGCAGCCAATCAATATGTAATTGGGCCAAGTGCCTTTCACTGTCTAAAATGAGTCCCTTTGAAATATAAACCAAGACTTCATGCAAATGATTGGAAGATCATTTTATCTTTTATCATGCTTGAAGAATTTTCTTTTCCTTTTATCATTACTATATTTTGGGGGTTGGCAGACTATTTTTTTTAGAATTGAAGCGGAGCTTAGGTCTCAGTTAACAGTAGATTTAAATTTGTGGGTTCCATTTCATTATAATGCATTGAAAAGTGTATAAGAGATTAGCTTCTAGATATGGTTGTAGGTAGCATGGTTTATCTGACCTGAGTATCTTGTGTTCTCTTTATAGGTAATGTTGAAATCAGGCACAAACATACTGTACTGGAGAACTACAGGCATCCTTATGGGTTCCAAGGCCGTCAAGCCAGTGTTGGTAAAAAATATCACAATTGAAGGTATTTCACAGCAGTCTGCTCTGGTAGTCACCTGTCACATTTAATAGTTAGAATATTGATTACTTTGTTGGTTTTGCTGGCTTACGGGGATTTAGGACAGAAATTAATATGTTAGACATCGTATAGGCCTAGAGACCCTGGTTTTATTCTTGGCAAATTGACTGGGATTTTTTTTTTTCCTATCCCTAAACTGAATTATTTAATCTGTGTGGAAAAAGTAAACATGATGACAATTGTAGGTGTATTTAAATAAAAGAAAATAATATTGATTAATAAGATCCTACTATTCATTCGAGAACTCTCTATTGTGCTGGCATAGTGCTTATTCAGGTCACCACTCTATCCCTAAAAATAACAGTGAGATAGATATCTTGGCCTGACTGTCTCCTACAACTTTTGCCTCTCTGAACCAGCTTCTGGCTCAGAAGAGTAGCCAGTAAACCCTGGCATGGTTCATTCTCAATTAGGGCTACTTTTAATGAAAGCAGTTGATTCTCCTTTATTAAAGTTTGGCTTAACGTTTTGGTATGTTCTAGGTACACCTGTTCCTGTGACGCTAACTCATTAGTCATAGGGACATCTGCTGGCAAAGGCTGGAATTACAAGCCAGAAGAAAAGTCGAGCTTTTCCCAGGGTCCCTTAGGTCTTGTCAGCTACGTAGTGAACAGTGGAGAAAAAGGGAGCAGGTGGCCACAAAGATGAGAGAATGGTATAGACTTGGAGGGAACCTTAGAGTTTATGCCACTTCTGATTAGTGGAGTTGTCTTTCGACAGCTGAGTTTATACATTGACTGTATACCTCTATCAAGTCTGAATCTCTTGTTGAAGTGTTTGCTCCACTTACGTGTGCAATTCAGTATCCAGCCCAGTTCCTTGCACATAGTAAAGACGTTTTTGATGTTGAATGAATGGGATATAAAAGACCTGGGCTAAGCTTATTGTTAATATTTCTGTCTCACTTCGGGTAGAGGCGGCAAGGACTGATTTGCGTGTTGCTGTTGGATCCTCCCATGCTCTCTCTGTTTTCCATTACCACACAGGGGTGGCGTACACATCGGAATGCTTTCCATGCAAGCCTGGCACCTTCAGCGACGAGCCAGGTTCATTCATCTGCCAAGTGTGTCCCAGAAACACCTATTCTGAGAAAGGAGCCAAAGAATGCATCAGGTGCGACGTGGACTCCCAGTTTTCAGGTAAAATGAGTCTCCAGTTGATACTCTTTGTTCTTTTCTTTCTAAATTTATGTTTGTTGAGAGCATATAGTCATAAGCCAGAAATCACACATACGATGTGATGGACACAGTGGGCCAGAAACCAAAGTGCTGAACGGAATCCATACTGAGTGGGTAGAATAGGACATCTAACTACCCCTTTCTGCAGGACTTTTCTCTTTGTCAGTAATGTTTTCTATTCCCCCCCCTCCCCCGCCAAGGTAACTGTTTTGGACATGTTCATACTTGTCTAAAAAGGTTCATTTTGTGCTTTTAGATGATGCCTTGGCATGGAGATGTACTTAGAAACTTTTAATTTGTTCCAAATTTACAACATTCTGTGTTAATGGAGGAAATCTAATGTCTTCTTGGAAAAACTGTGATATGCTCCTTGTGTATCATGGAAACATTTATTGCTCTAGGGAAAAGAAAAATGCGGGCCTTTTTTCCTTTAGGCCTAGCTAGTTCTACCTAAATTCCTCTGGTGCAGTTATTTTTACTTTTCACTTGTCTGCTTTTTGTTTGTTTGTTTTCATGTTTGCCTTTCCTAAGAGTCACAACATAAATGACTCATTTCTGAAATTCGTTTTCCTGTTGCAGAAGAAGGATCCAGCAAGTGTAAGGAGCGTCCTCCCTGTACCACAAAAGACTATTTCCAGATCCACACTCCATGTGATGAGGAAGGAAAGGTACAGGCCGTGTTCAGTCAGCTCCATCCCACGTTTATCCACCCTTTTCCCAATTTGAGCAGACTCGAATTTGTTCATGAGAGTTAAATGAGTAGATTTATATAGTACGTGTGTGTAAGTAGCATGAAGGAAATTTAAGGTTTTAGACTCTGAAGCCCACCTTCCCAGCTTTGATTTTCGTATCTACTGCTTTTTAGTGCTGTGGGCAAGTTATTTGCTCTAAGTCTCAGTTTTTTCATCTGTAAAACGGGAATAATGTCAGTACCTACTTCCTAAGGCTGCCATGAGAATGCATGAAATACTCAATTTAAGGTCCTTAGCACAGTGCCTGGCACATAGTGAGTGCCCAATTACTGCTGTTTTTAACAGTTACATTTTTGTCAGAAATAATATCGGGAGAAGCACAGCCTTAAAGTGTGTTCTGTGACTCACAGGATGGAAATACTGTGTAACTTCTCTTTAATTATTTGATTACTCAGTAGCTTTGGTCAATAAAAGCCATGCAGCCATAGACTGATTCAGTTATGGCAGATTGCTGTGTAATTGCATTAAATGCAAAGTAATTACCGTATAAATGGCACTTAGCCAGAGGAATAATGCACACAGGAACTCTGCAGTTGACCTGCCATTGTCTTAATTAAAAAGTTAGGGACTTCCCTGGTGGTCCAGTGGTAAAGAATCTGCCTTACAGTGCAGGGGACGTGGGTTCGATCCCTGGGCGTGGAACCAAGATCCCGCATGCTGCGGGGCAACTAAGCCCGTGCGCCACAACTATTGAGCTTGGGCACCGTGACTAGAGAGCCCACGGGCCGCAAACTACAGAGCCCGCGCGCCACAACTAGAGAGAGAAAAACCTGCAGCCACAACTAGAGAGAAGCCCGCGTGCCACAATGAAAGATCCCGTGTGCCTCAACGAAGATCCCGCGCGCTGCCATTAAGACCTGACGCAGCCGAAAATAAATAAAATAAATAAACCTTAAAAAAAAAAAAAAAGTTAGCCCTACCAGCCTGTGTCAGTAGGAGAAACTGAGGTTAAGGTGGCTGTGCTGCAGCATTCTTTGTGTTTTTTGTATCTTTGAAATCATGACATTTAATTTCTTGACCTAGTTTGTAACATATACAGAGATGTCAGTATTACTTTCTTTTCTTAATTTTGTATCCTTAGGTTCTAATCTACAATTTTTATATTTATATAATTATAACCTTAGTCCTTAGGTTTTTTTAAAAAAGAACCTTACCCTTAGTCCTTAGGTTTTTTTAAAAAAGAATTTACTTTTGAATACTTAAGACCAAGTATATTCTTGTGTTTTACAGTATAACAAGTATTTACTAACTCAGAATAAGTCAAAGGAAGGCCAGTTTAAATTAGTGGAAAATTTCAATGATCAGAAGTACATCTATTACTTTTAATAAGAACAGTAACTAACAGCTTTTAAGTGACAAGGAGTTATGAAGTAAGATCTTGAATGCCCTACTATAATGGTCAGGTGAGGCCTATTTGGAAAATATATGTAGAGAGCCATTAAGGTGGGTTGAAAGTAACCTGGAATAATGTTTCTTTAACTAAACTTTTCTTAGCTAAACTTTCCTTATTAATGAGTAAGGCAAATTAAATTTGGTTTATTTTATGTAATAGTCATTCATTCAGCATTACTGAAGCTTAAATGAATGAGATCCATTATACAAACAGATCTTGATTTTGCTATAATGAAAGTATTCAAAATTCATATTTTTATTATGTCAGTGAGCAGTTTTTATTATGTCAGTGAATAGAGTGACAAAATCTAGTTGACCTGGGCTTAAGGAAGTAAAGCCATATATTGAAATATATTAAATGTAGAATGCACAGAACACACACACATGCGCACACATACTCGTATATGCACATGTGTACACCCACAGGCGTATTGTGTACACACATACACACAAATTACGCTCTTTCTGTTGTGTCTGGGTAAACTCTGAACTTGTTCTTGGTATAGAACAAAACAGTGTACCACCCCACCATAAACTCAGACATTCTTTTTTTTTTTTTTAATTGGAGTAGAGTTGATTTACAATGCTGTGTTAGTTTCTGCTGTCCAGCAAAGTGAATTGGTTATACATATACATATATCCACTCTTTTTTTAGATTCTTTTCCCATATGGGTCATTACAGAGTATTGAGTAGAATCTCCTGTGCTGTACAGGAGGTCCTTATTAGTTACCTATTTTATATCAGTGATTCTTTAAAAACTGCTTTAAGACTTAATTCAAGAGAAATGTTTCTAGCTTCAGAAGTGAACAAAATGCAACGGGAACTTAATTAGATAACAGATATAGTGAAGAAGTGTGAATAACACATGTGAACTTGAATTTTTTTCTATTTTTGTTTGTTTCAACATTTTCATTTGTTGTGGTTCATCTTTTTAAGAGGTATGTTATTCTTGCTTGGAGGAGCCTGGTGACTTCCCGGTGGCTTAGTGATGTTTCCCAGGTTGTTCAACGACTGTGTTTTGGCTCTTTTTGTCCTGTCATACTCTTTTTGATCTCATTTTCCCCATGCTTGGAGAGGATCATCAAGGGAAGTGGCTCTTGAGGTATACAGACTTTGAACATTATAATTTGTACGACACAGGAACGTTCAAGTTTTTGAAGCTTCATTATTTGATTGCTTCCTGCTTCTAGGAGACTTTTTTTTTTTGGCGGTACGCGGGCCTCTCACTGTTGTGGCCTCTCCCGTTGCGGAGCACAGGCGCCGGACGCGCAGGCTCAGTGGCCATGGCTCACGGGCCCAGCCGTTCCGCGGCATGTGGGACCCTCGCAGACCGGGGCACGAACCCGTGTCCCCTGCATCGGCAGGCGGACTCTCAACCACTGCGCCACCAGGGAAGCCCTAGGAGACATTTTTAAGGAAAATTTAAATTGGTAACTGGAACCATTCTAATCCTGATTAAGGGACTCTCATTTACATTGTGAAAAATGTGAAATGCCTACTCATTCACGCATTTATTCAGTGAACCTTTACGGAGCATTGGTTATATACAGAGTTGCTGGGTGATGAGAGCAGGGCCATGTAAGGATAGGGAGAAGAAGAAGATGCACGTCTCCATAGACGGTAGAGCAGTGGTTGTCCAGTTTCAGTGAGCATCAGACACACCTGGAGGCTCCTGTCTCAGATTTTCTGTTTCAGTAGATCGGGGGCAGGGCCTGAGAGTGTACATTTCTAAGAAGTTCCCAGGTAATTCTGATTCTGCGGGTCCAAGATCTCAGCAATTTGAGAACTGCTGGTCTAGACTTTAGAGGAAGAGGTAGTCTGTCAAGGAAAATGAATTATTATTTCCAATTGTTATTAGTGCCACAGCAGGGAAGTCTGAGGTTTTTTTGCGGGGGGGGCTCTGATCAGATCAGGGAAGGCTTCAGAGCTGTGTAAAACCTGGGCAAGGGCATGGGAGGAGAGCATTTCTGCAGGAGGAAGCAGGATGGTGAAGACCTGACGTTGGGGGGAGCCTGAGTGTGACTAGAATGTGAGGGTATGAGTAGGGAGTTGCCCTGGGTGCCACAGGCTAGTGCTAGAGTAGGCATGCTTCCACAGTAGTGAGTTCGCTTGAAAATTTTACTTATATTTTGTTTCCTAAAGGTTGCGTAGAGCCCACTTTTTACCTGTGTTGCATGAGGTACCCCCGTATGGTTACATACAAGCACCTGCACAGATTCAGTGCTTGAGATTTGAGCCCCAAAGAATGTTGACCCATGATAATGGGCAAGTATTCTTCAAGAGAATCTTTTAGTATTAACAAGTATTAACATCTTTTAATATTAACAAGATATTTGATGGAGCGTCTCCCTATGGATGACCTCCGTGTGGATAAGCTCTCTCTATGGGTAAGACAGAGAACCGTGGACCCAATGACATGGTCAAGTTGGATATATATGGCTAACCCAAGAACTACATGTAAAATGTTTGATTTTATAATTGGATGGCAGCTAGGAGAATAGTTGAGCTGGGTTAGCAGTATAGTTGTTATATATTTGCCACGGGAAGATAAATTTAACAAAGTATTTCTACGCACCCTAACTCATACCAAGAAGAATATGAATTCACATAACTTATTTTCATCATATTATTGAGAAATCCTTAACTTGGCCTGAAGACATGAGGGTTCAGTATACCAAATAGTAAATTTATAAAGCTGGGTCAGGAAGATCTCTGTGCTTGAGAAATGAGCTCAAATTAGTAAAATCAAAATTTATTTGTGTCAAAGAAAGTCTCAGATATAAAAGTATTTAAAAAAGAGAAAACATTAACTTGCCAAAAAGATTTATAAGAGAATCCAGGCTTTAGAAGACCCGGCTCAGAAAATTAAAAAATACAGCAGATATTTAAAGGGGAAAAACTTTCCAAGAATATAAAAATTGAAAATTGGGTTTTCATTTAAGCTGTTTTTTTAAAAAATTTTTATTTTATATTGGAATATAGTTGATTTAAAATTTTGTGTTTCAGGTGTACAGAAAAGTGATTCAGTTATACATATACATGTCTCAGTTCTTTTTCAAATTCTTTTCCCATTTAGGTTATTATAGAATACTGAGCAGAGTTCCCTGTTCTACACAGTTGGGCCTTGTTGGTTACCTATTTTACATATAGTACCCTGTGTATGTTAATCCCAAGCTCCCAATTTATCCCTGCCACTTTTCCCCTTTGGTAACCATAAGTTGGTTTTCTGCATCTGTGACTCTATTTGTTTTGTAAATAGGTTCATTTATACCATTTATTAAGATTCCACATGTAAGTGATATCATGATATTTGGCTTTCTCTCTCGGACTTACTTCTCTTAGTATGGTCATCTGCAGGTGCATTCATGTTGCTGTCAATGGCATTATTTCATTCGTTTTCATGGTGGAGTAACATTCCCTTCTGTATCTGTACCACGTCTTCTTTATCCATCCGTCCATGGACAGTTTGGTTGCTTGCAGGTCCCGGCTATTGTACATAGTGCTGCAGTGAAGGTTGGAGTGCACATGTGTTTTCGAATTATGGCTTTCACCATAGAGATGCGCAGGAGTGAGCCGGCCAGATTATAGGGTGGCTCTATTTTTAGTTTCTTAAGGAAGCTCCAATAGTGTTCTCCATAGTGGCTGTACCAATTTACAGCCTCACCAACAGCGTGGGAGGGTTCCCTTTTCTCCACATCCCTCCAGCAATTTTTGTTCATAGACTTTTTAGTGATGGCCATTCAGATTGGTGCCAAGTAATACCTCGTTGTTGTTTTGATTTGCATTTCTCTACTGTTAAGCGATGCTGAGCATCTTTCCATGTGCTTGCTTTCTTTTTTTTTTTTTTTTTGAATCAGTGTGTGGGAAATTTACCTTTTGAAGTTGGCTTCTTGAAAGTCTGCCCTTTTACGAATTCTCTTTTGAGTACTACCCCAGGACATTTGTTGAAAGCAGGTATCATTTTTTTTTTATTGGAGTATAATTGCTTTACAGTGGTGTGTTAGTTTCTGCTTTATAACAAAGTGAATCAGTTATACATATGTTCCCATATCTCTTCCCTCTTGCGTCTCCCTCCCTCCCACCCTCCCTATCCCACCCCTCTAGGTGGTCACAAAGCACCGAGCTGATCTCCCGAAGGCAGGTATCATTTAGAGCTCCATAGGCCTTGTGAATGTCAAGTGCCCGTAAGCACCGGTTTTAAAGTTGTAGTTACGGGAAACGGCCACAAGGTAGCAGCATTTCTTCATGCCAAACTCGGGTTACTGGGGTAGCCAGAGGCTTGGTGAAAGTCCTGTTCCAGGGTTGTAAAGGAGAGTGGAGTGTGGTAGAACAGACACCCAAGGGCTTGTGTTTCTTTACATTTTCCCTCTTCCACTACAACCCCCGGACCAATCCCCACCCCTGCAAAAAATGTGCGGAGATTGCTTTCATCCGTGGGGGCAGCGACTCTAAGGAAGGAGACTGGAGGTGGGCACCTCAGCATCAGGAGACGTGGGGACCGGGTGACTTTTCAGTGCTCTTCCAGCCCAGACAGTCCACAGTTTTTTGGTTGCAGTAGGCTTGGCATAGCTGTAGGAAGGTCCGCCTGGATCTGGAGATTGTGGTCCCATCCAGAGGGGACCAGGCACTGCAGGTCCAAGGGGAGCTCCTTTGCTGGCACATCCTTCCCAGCTTCCTCAGCGCCATGAGAGTCCAGCCTTGGGAACCAAGGCTACTGAGGCTCCAGAGCTGTGAACCAGCCCGGATTTCCAGGGCCTGAGGGGAATATAATAGGCATTCCTTTTTTTTTTTTTTTTCTTAATTTTTAGATCATATTGGAGTATAGTTGATTTACAATGTTCTGTTAGTTTCTCCTGTACAGCAAAGTGAATCAGTTATATATATACATTTATCTATCTTTTTCAGATTCTTTTCCCATATAGGTTATTACAGAATATTGTGTAGAGTTTCCTGTGTTATGCAGTCTGTCCTTGTTGATTATCCATTTTCTATATATAGTAGTGTGTGTATGTTAATCTCAAACTCCTGACAATTCTCTTGTTCATCATATCAACAGAGGTTGTCTCATATCTGCCTGTAAAAGTCAGGGGGTTAAGGTAGTTTTGTAAAGGAGTCAGCAACTTACAGAAAAGCTTAAGGTTTTATTTATCTTGGGTACCAAAACTAGACAGAGTAACTTTTTTTGGTCTGTTTTATTTCAGGGTAAAAAGTGATCCCTCCTACCCTTACCACCCTTGGATGTGATACATGTTTCCTTTTAATGGTGGCAAAGCAAGGTGTCACTTTTGCTTCTGTACTTGGAGATGATTAGAAAATTTAATGAACTTAAAAATTACTTTTCAGAATTGGAGTGGGGGAAGGCAGGGCAGGAGTGTCTTGACTCATGTGACTGGGAAATCATTGCAGAGCAAAGAGTTTTATCAAGACTTTCTCCTGCTCTTCTCGCTGATATTCTGAGCTCAGTTTGATTTCCTTCTCAGGTAGGTTCTTTGCTCTGGTGCCAGATACCCCCTGACATCTCTACCCAAACCACTGTCACCATCACAGCGTTTTATAGGAGGGCTGGCCGAAGTTTCCGAAAAGACTCTGGCCCTGCTTGAATCACGAGCCCATCTCAGACCAGCCATTCTGTCCAGTACCGTGAGCTACTCTGGTTGGGCAGCTTAGTTCACCTTCTAATCCCTGTGGCTGGGGAGGCCAGACCATATCCCAGTTCCTTTCAGCATCACACAAGTCAATTCCTAAAGAGAGAGAGAGATGGTGTCTGTTACCACTTTGAAATGAGAGTGATCCTGTACAGGTTCATAGAACACATCCACTCTTAAATAAGGTAGCTCTGGCAAGATTGTCTTGAAATACTGGGAATTCCCACATAATTTTGTACATACCTCTCTTGATACTTACGTGGTGATCATAGTTTGCTAGTGTTTTGGTATGAGATCACTTTATTGCAGATACTTGTAAAGATGACTGTTCCCTTCACCGGAGTCTCTGCTTCCTGTAGACAGAAACATGTTCTTAATCATTAAAAACAATCTCTAGGCCTAGTAGAGTACCTGGAATGCAGAAGGTAGTAAAACATCTTTTGAATAAATTAGTGAATGAGAGAATTGGTGAGTGAATGTACGATTAACACGTTTAGAGCGTTGTGTTCTGTCCTTGGTAGAGGCTTGGGGAAGTTTTCACAAAATGGGAAGAAGCTAGAGAAAAGAGGCCAGGATATTAAACTATTTCATATGAAGTATGGTTGAAGTTTCTGGGAATGTTTTTTCCGCTTGGAAGAAAGACACCGTCGGATGGAGGAATCATGATCATCTTGCTGGTGTTTCCTAGTTGTCCCAAAGAGATCTGATCTCTTTCCTTTGAATAACCATGACATTTCATGTTTCTCTTGGAAATGATGATGATGACAATAATAATAGTAATAGTAGTGATAGTATTAATAGCAGAAGCAGCTGTCCTTTACATATTTATCTGCATGCTTGCTCTTTCTGTGTGTGTGTGTGTGTGTGTGTGTGTGTGTGTGTGTATTCACACGTTGCCGCCAGTTCTTTTTTTCAACAGCTATGTAATTAGACATTAGAATACCCAGATTGCAAACAAGGAAGCTGAGGCTTGATGAGGTTAAGTAACTTCCCTAAGGTCATAGCTACTCATAGCTATGTCTTAAGGCTAGAATTCTTACCCAACTCTGTTTCCAAATCTGATGCTTCTGTATGCTCTTTGTATATTTTTCTTTTTATATTATAGCAGTTTGTGAATCTGTCTTATTAAACTGTAACCTCCTTCAGAGCAAATAATTTGTCTTATTAATATTTAAACTTCGTATAATGCTTTCTTCTACACGTAGTAGATAGTTAATAAGAATTTCCCAAATAGTAAGTTTAAGCATTTGAAGGGAAATCTTAGAAAAAAAAGAAATAGACCTTTCTTTTTTTATCCCATAAGGCAAAATTTGGTTTATCAGGCAAATTTAAAGAAGATAAATTGCAGTTGTATGTAATGATGTTCTGACAACCACAGTTGCCCAGTTCTGGAACGGCATGTTTTGTTAAATTGGAAACTTCCCGGCAAAGCTAGAGTAGTGCCTGGTAGGGAAGGTTGTTTTAGAAGGAAGCCTTCTTGAGAGGAGACAGCCGACCATGGAACTTCTTCATCTCTGAGTCTATGAAATTGTTGGATCATAAAGGGTTTGCTAGTGTTTTTGTATCAGATTAAGTAGTACTTTCTTTGCCCTTTAATTAACTTCAGTATTACAAATTATTCCAAGTGCTCAATGTCTGTAACACAGTCCTTCTGGGTTATAAAGCAGAAGTAAGATGGAGGGGACATTAAAAAAATAGGGTATAAAGGGGTATGGCTTTTAGATCAGCCTTTCTTCCTGTATGATTTAAGCAAGTGGAGTGTACTTGGAGCCTGTGTTTCTTAATTAGGATGATAGGAAACAACATGGCATTTCTCAGTGACTAGGGATTTCTGAATTTATTTTATTTTATAAATGTATTTATTTGTTTATGTTTGGCTGTGTTGCTTCTTCATTTCATTGCTACGCGCGGGCTTTCTCTAGTTGCGGCGAGTGGGGGCTACTCTTTGTTGCGGTGTGCGGGCCTCTCACTGTGGTGGCTTCTCTTGTTGCGGAGCATGGGCTCTAGAACGCAGCCTCAGTAGTTGTGGCGCACGGCAGCATGTGGGATCTTCCTGGACCAGGGCTCGAACCCGTGTCCCCCGCATTGGCAGGTGGATTCTTAACCACTGCGCCACCAAGGAAGCCCCGGGACTTCTGAATTTAAAATAAAAATTTCATGACAGTCTTCTTTAAAAGCTTTTCTTAAAAGAAAGGTTTATTGAGTTGTAATTCTCATACCATACAACTCATCCACTCCCAGTGTCAATTTAGTGTTTTTTTATTATATTTAATTTTAGAACAGTTTCTTGCCTAAAGCCCCAGATAGAACCTCCGGTGCATTGTGTTTTTGGTTTTTTTTTTCCCAGTGCAATGTTAAATCCCCATGGTGTCTTCCACATAATGGAAGAAGAGGACCCAGACTTTTAAGCATTTAGAAAAGGGGAAAACAGAAAACAGCAGAGGCTTCATAGAAAAGGAATCCAAGTGAATGCCGCTACATAGAAGGGTGGGCTGAGGACGTGCTTAGCACAGATGTGATGTTGAGCCTGGCTTTGAAGGAGGGGTCAGACACAACTCGGCAGAATGGGATGGTAATAACAAGAGAGACAAATGATGAGTGCCCAGTGATTTGCAGCCGGAGAGGACTGAGGTTTGGGAGAGGCAGAGAGACAAGTGATAGCCTGCCTGACCGGGAATATCTGAGTTAGAACATCATGATGCACAGGGCTGTTAGGTCGGAGTGACAATCAGTAAACCCTTTGAAACAACATGTAATGTAGCTTAGATGAGCTCAGCCAGTCTACAAAGCCTTAGTGTGTTTGTGCAGCGACTTTCGAAGGAAGGAAGCTGGCAACCGTGGACAAACCCAGTCTCAAAATTTGTCTAAACTTCAGTCTTCCCAGTTTTGAATTTTATTTTTAAGTGAAAACCAGCTTCCCATCGATACCCCCAATGCATTTCTTTAAAACATATTTTACTCATGCTTATATATTTTAAATATACCTGGAGGCTGTAGCTCTTCTGTAATCTTAATGGCAGTCTGCTCAGTTTCGCTCTATTAGGGTTTTGGTTTCATAAAGCATTTCATAATTTTATCGCAACTTGCCAAAGAATGACTTGATGGTTGGTTTTTCACCTGCACGGTGAGCCATCTGGTGCTAAAGATCATTAATATTAATTGTTATCTTTCCCCAGTCAGCCAGACTTGAAAGCATCTGCCCCATTAGAAAGAGAGGCACAGAATCAATCTGCCATGTGAAGCGAGAGGCTCTGCAAAGAAAACTTTCACTGTAGAGCATTTGACATTTGACTTTTCAACGTTTAAATGTTTAAAGGTGGTGCATATTTCCTAATTTTTAAACATGTACTGTGCTTGGATTGAAAATCGTGTGGTTAGCCAATCTGTCAAAAATGTACTTGCATACTTTATTATTTTTACCCTCACTGAGAGTATTTTTACTCTCCCTGGCTAGCGCTTCTTTACAATTACTAGCTGCGTTTGACTTCTGGGCAGGTATAAGAGGTCTTCTCCAAAGTTCCCTCATTTATAAACTCGTGCATAATAGAATCGAGCTCCTGAAGTGCTGGGGAAGATTGCATGGTGCCCCCGGGATGAGCCGTTGATGCTCAACCTCAGCACCCCACCCACTCCCACGTGGGAGCCAACTTTTCCCAGCAATGCAGTAGCTCACACACAACTCATTGAGATTTTAATTAACGTCAAAATAAATCAGCAAATTTGTGAATTGCCTAGCCTTGGAAATTTGTTTTCTATGCTGGTGAAGCCAGAACTTATAAACGACAACCCCCCAAATGTAATGAGGTTTCATTTGCTTACGTTCTCTGAGTTTTACATTGCCTTTCTCAGAGGAATTGAGAGCCCCCGTTGGATACAGGATCTGTTTACTTTTTTCAGCTGTTTAGGAAACTCCAGCAGGAATAGCCATCATTTGGCAGATGGTGAGCGAGGCAGATGGGCGAAGTGGCTGGTTAAGCTGTATCATGATGTAGGCCATAAATGCAGAGAGAGAGAGAGTTGTAAAAAGAAAAAAAAGGTTGTTTATACTTCTGTTGAGACCTCTACTTTTTAAGCCGTGTTCTTAAGTAACCTTCATTAGATAAGGTAACCTATTCGTCCATAAGGGAATATTTGAGAATGAAATCGAGTGGCCGTAAGGGCTCCCTATAGATGACTTCTTCTTAACTGGAAATAACTATAGAGAATTGCCTTTAATTTTGGGTCTCCTGCTTCAATATTAGACGTATCATTGCAGAAGCTGTTGTAAAGGAGAAGCAGTACTTTCAGCCGACCGTATGTCTAACGAGGGAACCCTTAGTCTCTTTTTAAAAGCGATATTAAGTTGTGAAAGAGTTGATTTTTCTCTTTGCATTTAGAGTGCCTTTTACGTTTTTCCCCGTGCATATAAGTTTTGTTTCGAAATGGCTAACCCACTTAATGTTTCTGGTTCCAAAAGACAATGATTTTATAATCACAGTTTTCTGGGTTTGGCTGAGTTGTAGCTACTTAGTTGTATCCTGTTTTGTTTTGGGGGGTGCGCATGTGTGAGAGAGAGGAAAAGTTGAAAAGACTACCCTCCTTGAAGGTAGATGTGATCTTAATCCTGTGGTTTGGAGCACAGGTGACAGGGCCTAGAAGCCTCAGGAGGAAATATTTTAGCTACAGCTCTTGTAGTCCAACATCAGGTTATTGGAAAAGACTCCGAGAGCATCTACCAGTGTTTATGAAATAACGGGATTGCAATGCGAAGCTAGAGATATTCTTTTAAAAAAATGACCATTTTGTTTTGTGATCACTGTGTGCAAAGCATGATGATGTGTGTTGTAGATAGGGGAAAGGAAGAGAGTAGTGGGGGTCTCAGCGTGAGAAAGGGAGTCTGCATAGAAACTTAGGGCAGTTAGGGAATAAAGTGAACAGTGGCTAGAAGAGTGAGGGCTGCAAGCATGTTCTGTGTATTTTAGAGAGGAATTTCATGATGAGGCCATGCTGTGTATGACGTAAGGCCTCCTGCAGCTTAGTGTAAAAACATTTGGAGGTAATGGTCATTTCCCCACCGAAGTGTTTTTTTCTTTTTGTCTCATTTTGTTACTAAAGTTTTAGATTCTCTTCAGCTGGCCCTTCTATTCTATCACTGTTTGGACTTTACCTAATCTTTACCATGTCAATTTAACATGTTTGTTATTGGAAGTTTAAAGCAAATAAAGCATGTTATATGACTTGCAAGCCTTTTTTTTTTTTTTTTCCTCTCTCTCTAGACACAGATAATGTACAAGTGGATAGAGCCCAAGATCTGCCGGGAGGATCTCACAGATGCTATTAGGTTGCCCCCTTCTGGAGAGAAGAAGGATTGTCCACCTTGCAACCCTGGATTTTATAACAATGGATCTTCTTCTTGTCATCCCTGCCCTCCTGGAACGTTTTCGGATGGAACAAAGGGTACGTGATATCAGCTGGTTCAAGAGTTGGACCTTGAGTGAAATAAACTTGTTGGACTACATTGACATTGTCCCGAATTGTTTTTATGGAATTTTTTTTTTTTTTTTTTTTTTTGCGGTACGCGGGCCTCTCACTGCTGTGGCCTCTCCAGTTGCGGAGCACAGGCTCCGGACACGCAGGCTCAGCGGCCATGGCTCACGGGCCCAGCCGCTCCGTGGCATGTGGGATCTTCCCGGACCGGAGCACGAACCCTGCAGCGGCAGGACTCTCAACCATTGCGCCACCAGGGAAGCCCAGGAAAAATTTTAAAACACATAATTTTCTTATCTCACAGACTGAAGAAGAGTTAAGAAATATAAGGGAATTGTGAGACTGCAGTAGCTTATTCAACATAGCGTAAGGATAGTTTTTAATGGCATTTTGTGTAACACACAACCTCTTAATGGGATGATGCTTTGGTTATTTATAAGAAAATTCCACCAGTTTAAGTGATTATGGATAAGCGCTCCTTCTCCAGTGTGTGTGCACACATATATTGATACAAGCATAAAATACTTTTATTTCAACTGGAATAATCACATTTTGTGCTATAATAATAGCAAAAATTGATTATTTTGATCAGATAGCAATTAAAATAGTTCCTAAGTAGATTGTTTCATAGTGTACGTTTGGAAAGAATTTAGTACTTACCAAACAATAATAAAGTGGTTACGGAATTTGTTTCAGTTTTACTAGATAAAGATCACAGTGCATTTTTGTGGCAGGTGTCTTACTTGAATATAGCTGTGCTGTATACTTAATGTCCAGAGCCTCTGAGAGCATAAAAAGGACTCGAGAGTTGAATTGACTTGGGTTCAAATCCACTTGCTGCAGGCTACCAATAGTGTGATTTAGCCACTAATTTGAATTCAATTTTCTCATTTGTAAAATTGCAGACAATAATATCTAGCTCGTCATCACTGAGCAGGTTATATAAAGATGTCTCCTCCAGTACTTTGGTACCAGGAAATGCTTGCTCAATGAACGTTTTCTCTCTCTGTCCCCTTCTTTTACTGTTGTGATAATGCTAAGTGTCTTGGCTAGATAAAAAAATGATTGTAATAGACCCTGTTATTTAGTGTCATAGATGTTAATTTAAGTTAGGTTTATTTATAAATCTAACTCTTTCCACACCCCCTCAGCTCCCATCATCACTTTTAAGTATAGCCAATATTTTGAATTTCAAGTAATCAGTCCATAATTAAATGGTGTAATAGTCTGTTAAGTTTAGTAACTAGTAGGAAGGGTAGAATATTTCCTTATTTATGAGTTAGAGGAAACTGATTCTAAGATCACATGTGAGTGAACTTATTTCAGAATCACCCTTCTTATGGAAGGTAATTTCAGTATTAGCAGTTATTCCCAGAAATGCAAGGAAAAATTATCTTAAAAGATTTTGTGTTCTTTTCCTTTTTCATGTTAATCAAGTATACATGTGCATACTCTATCCAGAATTATTTTTCTTTCTAGACTGCTCTTGAAAAAGTTGTTAATTCTTAAGGGAATTGGTGGTTTACTATCTCTCCTTTCCACTTGCCTCTCTGCTAGTTAAAGTTTAGTAGTGCTTGGAGCAGAGGAAGAGGAAGTTATCAGGATGTGATTTAATTGTAATTCTCTGCCCCATTTGTCTCCTGTAGAATGTAGACCATGTCCAGCAGGAACAGAGCCTGCACTTGGGTTTGAATATAAATGGTGGAATGTCCTTCCTGGCAACATGAAAACCTCCTGCTTCAATGTCGGGAATTCAAAGTGTGACGGAATGAATGGTAGGTTCAGAATCAGCCTTCTCAGTGTATTTTGGTGATAGAGACTCTTGGACTCACCTGTGTAAAAACACACTAAATATGGCTATGAGGAACTTCAATCTTAGCATTTGGCTACTTGCCTGTCTTCCCAGACCTCACATAAAAATAGTAAATATGATGTCATAGCCACATGAGTGCCCTCTAAGAATATAAACTATTTTGCATTTTTTTGGAGTCAGTTTTCAAGTAGCTGTTGCGGATCACCATTTACGGTTGTTATAAATACCAGAATAGATCACCAAGGGAGGCAATGAAATTTGTGTTGTTTGCCAGTTGGAAGAGTCATAGTGTATATATAACACTGTATGAAAGCATTTCTGCCTGTATTGGTTTTCTGGCTCAGCACTGAGCCGTGAGGAGGGGTTACATCATCGTAACTCCCCTGGCCTATGAAGTCTATGATCGTGTTTACAAATGTATATGAACCTCCCTTACTGAAAACTTGGAAATATGGCAGAGTTCTGTAGGACGGTTGCTGAATTTTATTTGTTCTTACATTTTAAGTGCATGGTGAACCTACCACTTAGTTACTCTGCAATATTTGTTGGTCAAATGAATGACAATATCTATGTATGCGGGGTTTTTTTTGTTTTGTTTTGTTTTTTGCGGTACGCGGGCCTCTCACTGTTGTGGCCTCTCCCATTGCGGAGCACAGGCTCTGGACGCGCAGGCTCAGCGGCCATGGCTCACGGGCCTAGCCGCTCCGCAGCATGTGGGATCTTCCCGGACCGGGGCACAAACCTGTGTCCCCTGCATTGGCAGGCGGACTCTCAACCACTGCACCACCAGGGAAGCCTTATGTATGTGTTTTTAAACTTGACACTAGAAATAGGTGTTATAGATACTAGGATTTTACACTAAAATGTGCCCTTTACTTTGATAAGCTCATTGGCATTTTTTTTTATTAGTTCACTTTTTCTCAATACTGTATTTTAGATCATTGTAAAAAAAGAAAAAAAAGCTTTCTAATCACATCTGTTTTAAATCAGCACCTATCTGAAATAAACAGGCTTGGGATGTAGGAAGTGAGATGTACACATGAGTACTCAGGTTGACAAATCGTAGGTCCTTGAATAATTCTGGTTAAACAGATGCGTGAAAAAAAGCCTTTATACATAATGAACGTTATGGAATAGCGTTCCATAACGCTATTCCATAACGCTACGTTTATCAACTAATAATCCTGCTTCTGGGAATTTATCCTAAGGGAGAAGAAAAAAATAACACAGCAGTAATTACCCGACTATAAGGGTTTATGTTCCAAAAAGATCCTTTGATTGAACTCTAAGTTGAGGAAGTTTAAGACATAGGAAAAAGAAGAATGGGAATGTATTGAAAGCATTGATATGTTTGTGTGTGTGTGTGCATGTGTGTGTATTCACTTATTAGTGAAGATTATCTGAAACTTTTGTTTAGTCTTTTAAAGAAGTTACTCTTAGTCTAACTCTCATGACAGTATTTGATTTAGCCACTTGCTTACTCATTCACTAGAGGCTGTAATTTAAATTTTTTCTGATTTTCAGAAATGTTCAATTATTAATTTAAAAAGTATACATCTCTGCAATATTTAGTATGTGATATTGAAAGAGCAGACAGTAATGTGAAAAATACAGAGGTAAATGGTGACGTATATTTTTGTGACTGGTGGTACAGTAACCAACCTCGGGAAAAGCAGTGCTCAAAATAATGGGGGTCAAAGCGAGAGGCCCAGGGCGGCCTGTCTCATGAAGTCGTTACTCCATCATGGAATTAAAGTGGATGGGCTCTGACCAACTTGACTGTGTGACTTGCAATACTTTGAGGTTCTTTGGTCTTGTCAATCTGAATTTACCACACTTGTGGAACAGGTGTGTAGAAGTACATCTTCCTGTACTGGAATTTTGCCCAAGAGGAATTCAGAGTTGTAAACAAATTAGTGTTTATTCATGAAGCTTTCATTGAGCATTACCTATAATACCAAAAATGGAAATAAGCTAAATTCCAGCAATATGATAATGTTTACAAAAGTTATGCTGTACTAATTGGATGAAATGTTATGTAATCCTTAAAAATGACAGCAGATGGAAAGCGATTTGGCAGCATTTCAAGCATTTTGAATGGTCCCATCCTCCAACTCAATAATTCCACTTCTGGGAATTTATACCAAGGAAACAATGTGGTGTAAAGAAAGAAATTATGCACAAATATGTTAATTTTAGTGTTATTTATGAGAGTCAAAAATATGAGAAAACAAAGTTTTCAACAATGGGGTATGATTAAATAAAATGATGATATAACCATACAACATATTGTTAGCTCTTTAACACTAGATATAGAAAGGATTTTTAATGGGGAAGTATTTTTGATATAATGATTATTAGAAAAGTGAGAAGGTAATGCTAAATGAAAAACAGAAAATATAGTAAATTATAAATAAAACCTAAAGTATATTTTTAAGAAAATTATGCACTAGAAAAAGAGAGAAAAGAAACACACTAAAATGTCAGTCTATCACTTGGGGGTGGGAGGTTTCTGAGAACTCTGAATTACTTCATTTTTTTCATTTAGTTTACTCTGTTTAATAAATATTCCTCATGTATACACATTGCTTTCAAAATCAGGATAACAGCACAAAATAGTTGTTTAAAAATATATTTATTTGACCCAGTAGTTCTTTTACTGGGATTCTTTTCTAGAAAAATACAGAAAAGCTTTACCCAAAATATCTTCATTGTAGTGTCACTTCTGCTCACTAAAAGATAAAACAGTCCAAATGGTTACATTGAATGTATGGTCAATAGGAGGTAAGTCCTGTAGTATGAGTGGTTTAGTAAATTATGGGAATTAATTACATCTGTCTACATGATAAACTATTAATTTAGTTATTTAGCATGTTGGTGAAGACTTTATACATATAAATGCTTATGCAATAATGTTAATTCATAAAACTATGAAACAAAATGTTACCAACAATAAGATCTCAGTTATGTAAAAACATGTATGCATCAAAAAGATAGTGAAAAGAAACACCTCAGAATGTTAACAGTAGTTTTTTCTGAGTGATGAGTTTATAAATAATTTTAGTTTTCATCTTCAAATTTTTCTGTAGCTTTCAAAATTTTATGATAAATGTAAATATGATTTCTAAAACAAAAATAAATCTTAAAATAGAAATTGTGGGGCTTCCCTGGTGGCACAGTGGTTAAGAATCCGCCTGCCAATGCAGGGGACACAGGTTCGAGCCCTGGTCCGGGAAGATCCCACATGCCACGGAGCGACTAAGCCCGTGCGCCACAACTACTGAGCCCGCGCTCTAGGGCCTGTGAGCCACAACTACTGAGCCCGCGTGTCACAACTACTGAAGCCCATGCGCCTAGAGCCCGTGCTCTGCAACAAGAGAAGCCACCGCAATGAGAAGCCCACGCACTGTAATGAAGAGTAGCCCCCGTTTGCTGCAACTAGAGAAAAGCCTGTGCGCAGCAACGAAGATCCATCGCAGCCAAAAATAAATAAATTTATTAAAAAAAATAGAAATTGTGTATAGAAACATGGAGAATGTGGGATTCATTCTGAGGGATACAGCAAAAGACAAAGGTGCTGCAACAATGTATCACAAACTGGGGGGTTTAAAACAACAGAAATGTACCCTCTCACTTTCCAGAGACTAGAAATTTGAAAAGCAGGTATGGGCAGGGTCGTGTTCCTTCCGAAGAAAAGCTTCTGTAGGAAGACCCTTCCTTGCATCTCCTAACTTCTAGTAGCTCCAGGCACTCTGTGGCCTGTGGCAGCATAGCCCGTCTCTGCCTCTGTCTTCACGTGAGCATCTTTTCCTTGTGTCTCTGTGTCTTTACACGGTGCTCTTCCTGTGTGTCTGTGTCTAAATCTCTCTCTTCTCATAAGGACACCAGTCATACTAAGGCTCACCCTAAGGACCTCATCTTAACTTGATTATATCTGCCAAGACTCTATCTCCAGATAAGGTCCATTCATGTGTACTGGGGATTAGAACGTCAGTATATGTTTCTTGGGAGGGGATACAGTAAAACCTGCAACAACAGGCAATGTTCAAACATGAGAAATATTTGTTTCCTCTTGCAGGGATGTTGGTCCCCTCCAAACCTCCATGCTTGTCATCCATGTACTCCTTTCTTTTCTTTGGCCTTCTCTGCTGTTCCATTGCCCCGCATGCCAGCTGAACACTAGAGAAACCTTCGTAAATCCCCCCTTTCTTGGTGTAGAATTCCTCCACGTGGGAATATCCCTCTCCCTGTGACCCCCATCACAAGTTTTCAGTCTCTCTACGCTTAACTGCCTCTCACATTACTTACACTGCAGTCAAGGGCCTGGTGTCCCACTGGGTCAGACTGTTTCGTGGCTGTTCTACTCTTAGCATTAGGAAGTGATAGCTGCTTATCTCTCTTTTCAACCACATGAACCTTTAGAGAGCAAAAATATTGGCATTTCTCTCTTACTCAGGTAGCTTCGTACATAACCATTCTTTGAACTAGCTTGATTTATGTGTGTTTCACATATCACCTTTCTGTGAACCGCTGATGATAACATTTGGAAAATTGCCACATCACCAGTACAGCACTGATATTAATCTCTTTCCCAGTTTCTCTCCTATGCCTGTTCAAGTAGCAGAAGTTGACATTTTCTTTTGGAGGTACAAGTGTCCATGTTAAACATTGCCATTAGTTAATAACCTTGCTCGATGGTGTGTGAGGGCTGCGTCTCCTTTCCTCATTTCATGGTGGCCGTTTCAGCCCATGGCACGCTGATGGTTTCTCTGCAGAAGACAGACCTCACGTCACCTTTTATGTGCATCTCTATTACCTCATACTATTAACAGTTGTTAGCTATGTCTCTCATAGTCTACTGATTCCATAGTGAGGGTGGACCCAGTCTTGTCTTTCTGTCCCTAAAGTAGGTCATGGTTCGTGGCATTCAGTGAAAGCAAGTTCACTGAGTGAATAAGTGAGTGAATGCAGAACAGGGGTTAAATTAGGGAACAACAATACAAGAAACTCTAGGAAAGAACCTCAGACCCCGCATCTTCATTGAGTAATTTGAAGTTTCTGTTTCCCATTGGTTACCTGAAGACTAGGATGTTTTCATCTTAGTATATCGAAATGGATAAAGACCATCTGTTCTAGTTAAAAATAAGTCATGCCTCATTGAGAAGACTGTTGTTAATTTGACCATAAATACCTTTGATGCAAAAATATGCATTACTTGATTCTTCCTGGAGAATCATATGCAACGTTTTTATCGGTATCTAGGAGTCTACCTCTGCATGCCGTTTGCACCTGCAGTCTAAAATTGGGAATTCTTTTTTTGTGGCCTTATTGTTGGAAATCATTACTGAAATTTTTACTGACAAAGATAACCTTTATCATTTCTAGGTTGGGAGGTGGCTGGAGATCATATCCAGAGTGGGGCTGGAGGTTCCGATAATGATTACCTGATCTTAAACTTGCATATCCCAGGATTTAAGTAAGGAAAACCAATTCTGATTCCCTTCTGTAGGAATCTTCATGCCTGTTTCCCTGCAGAAATAGATGAAGTAGGGCTGCCTTTATAAAATATATTAATATTGTGATGTACGTAGCAAATAGCAAGCTGTGTAGGATAATGTATTATATTTAAGAATATCTATAGAAACTATAACTGTTAATTGTATATTAGTTAGATGAAGCCAAAGTTTTAAAAAATGCTCTATCCAAATATTACAAAAAACCTGTGACTGTTGGATGCTTAATTCAGAGATCTTAGTCTAAGTCATTTGCAGGAGAATCTCTTGGTTTATTTTTTTTTTTTTTCCTCGCAGTTCTGTCTGTAAAGTAGTATGTTACAAATTGTTTAATCCTTTTAGCCCCCCATGTTGAATTGCCCAGCAGGAGTCTTTTTCTTGCTGTAGGCTGGGTGGCAGCATTTACACCAGGAGATCTGAGCCTATTACCATGGTTGTGTAGACCCCATGCAGCAGTAGACTGCACGGAGAGGAGAGGAGAGCGTGGCTTTCAGCTTAATGAAAAAAGTGATGTAAACTTTTTCTAGATTGTATTCAGAACATGCTGTAAATATCGCAATTTTAATCTGTTAAATAGACCACCGACATCGATGACGGGAGCCATGGGCTCTGAACTGGGAAGAATAACCTTTGTGTTTGAGACCCTCTGTTCAGCCGACTGTATTCTGTACTTCATGGTGGTAAGTGGAAGAGGGGCTCTCAGAGGTGGATTTCAACGCTTAGCGTTCTCTTTGAAGTGTGACCCTATTTATACAAATTGCGATAAGAATCCCCATTTTTCTTCCCATTTTTAGGGTCTTCCAAAAACATCAAAAAGATATCTAAGGAACTCATTAAACATTATGTGGTGAAGTCCACAAAGGAAGTGTTCATTCCTTGTGGAGAGAACTGAGTGATGGGGCCTGGGTGACAGACAGAAGCCAGAAAATATTAATCCCCTAGGAAAGTCCTTCAAAAAAATATGCCACCAGCAGAGTGAAAATTCTCCCCTAGGAACCATTCAGCAATTGAGACCATCAGGAGGGAAAAGCATGTATTAATAAGCGAGGGCACAAAACAGTGGAGGCGGAGAGCTTTGGGAAAAATAACACCCTTCCTTGTTAAGTAAATAAACGTAGACAAAGGATTTTGCTCTGTACATGTCATAATTTTGCCCATGTTTTCCTAGATGTCCTATGAATCTCAACTAATGGCTTGAGAAAAAGTGGTAACACAAAATTTACTTAAGACCCCAGGGAGGTATTGGAAGGTTGTTGGCTAAGACTTTAATGTTATAATTAAGTAGTGACTTCATAGACATGAGTTGTTTTTGCTTTTTTCCAACAATCCTTTAGTAACTAGTTAACAGTCCATTAACAGTGTCCTCCATGATATACAAGATATATGGAGATTTGAATATTTGTTCAGGATTACTAATAGCTTAAATGAAGGCAGACTATTTCGTTCTGAAAAAAAAAGGACTTTGTGGTAGTCAAAGAAGATGAAGACTCTTCAACACGTCTATCTATGACACCACAAATAACCGAGCAGTCTTCAGTTCTCTTAGCTCTCCCTCCTTATTTCTTCAGTGTATTAGTTCCTCTTCATACTGAGTGCCATTACTGACAATTCAGACTCCCATTATCTCTCAGCAATAGTGTCTATCTATTCTTCTCACCCCCATCCTCTCATAAATGCTGTTGTCAAACTTATCTTTATAAACATAAAAACAATAGTAGAGACAGCCACTACAAATCTACCCCGTCACCCTTAGTGGCTTTTTATTGCCTGAGGCAGCGGTTCTCAAAATGTGGTTCCTGGACCAGCATCATCTGGGAACTTGTTAGAAATGCACATTTCTGAGCCCCTTCCTAGTCGTTTTTTTGTTTTGTTTTTTTTTGCGGTACGCGGGCCTCTCACTGTTGTGGCCTCTCCCGTTGCGGAGCACAGGCTCCGGACGCGCAGGCTCTGTGGCCATGGCTCACGGGCCCAGCCGCTCCGCGGCATGTGGGATCTTCCCGGACCGGGGCACGAACCCGTGTCCCCTGCATCGGCAGGCGGACTCTCAACCACTGTGCCTCCAGGGACGCACCCCCTTCCTAGTCTTAATGAGACACTCTGGTGATAGGGCCCAGCATTCTGTATTTTAGCAAGCCTTGAGGTTGGTTCTGAAGTGCGGTGAAGTTTGAGAACCAATAGCCTATGAATACACTTAAAATTCCTTAGCATGGCATCTGTATGGCTTTTGTACTCTTTGCTCAGCCTCTGTTACCAAACTGCTGTTACTACTCACCCCTCTTTAGACATCCTGAATTTGTTAGCGGAACACTCTGTACTTTTTCACTTCTCGTGCCTTGGCACACTCTAAGCTAGAATGACTTTCTTCATTTTGCTGTTTTGTCTGGTGAACTCCCGTTCATACTTCGAGCGCAGCTCAAACCTCACCTTTTCTGGGAAGCTTTCTCTTTATTCCTTTAAGTAAAGTTAACCACTCTCTCCAGTGTGCTCCTAAAACCCTTTGAGAAAACCCTACTTTAATTATGTGAATGTATTCATATATTTGTCTCTCTCTGTTGATCTAGCATTCCTGAGGGTAGGGGTCATAGGTACTTATTTTGGTACATCAGTCTTAAGAGGTTTTTGCTCATAGCTGGATCCGTTAGTTTTCTTTACTCTGTGATTTGATTTCTGCACAGCAAGTTTTGAGATATCAGCACCTAAATAACACATCAAAATGCTTTCAAAATCGTGTAGTGTTTGACAAAGATAAGGTGGTATTATTTGCAGTAATGCAGTATGTTCCATTTATTATGGGAATAAACATCCAGAAAGTGTTCAGCAAAGCACTGTCTGTATATTATGAGCTCCTTTTAGGAAGCGGCATGTGTGATTATTGGGTTGTTTGGTAATGTGGGGAATTCTGTGACGTATGACAGGCATACTCTGTTGTTCCTACTTGTGGTGTGAACTCAAGACGCATGTCTTTAGAGTATCTGATTACTTTATAACATGCTGTCGTCAGCGTTTCTATCATAGAAAGAAAGAGACATGTCTTGAGCCAGGCCACTGTATTATCAGCATCTCGGATAACTAACGAAAACCTATCCAGATTCCTAAGTCATCTATTAGGGTTTCTGCAGGGAAGACTAATTAGAGAATTCAGAGTTAGTCTTGGTTTTTCATTTCAAATAAATTAGGTGTGTATTACATTATTTGCTTTACTTATTGCATTTGCTTTCTGACCATGTTAATGACATAATATTGGTGGAATGTCACACATTTATATAATATTCTAAATATTGAATTTAGCTAAGGAAATCAGATGTTACACAAATTAATCTTTTTGGAATTCAAGTATAAGCAAAAGAAGATTACATGAACATAAAATAACATTCTAGTTAATCTGCACTGGAAATTGCAAGTATGATTCAGGGAGAATTTAGAATTCCTGTGTGAAAGCCGCCTATCAGAATCCCTCAAGGGAAAAGATAAAAGATGGAAAGAAAGCCTTGTCATTTTATGAGGATCCTAGAAGTTTACTGTCAGAAGTTGGAGGAATTATGTTTCCCTTTCTGCATATATTTCCTAAGCTGGAGTCATACACATACACACACACACCACCCCTCCCTCCAACAGAAAAATTCCTTAAACATAACTATGATTTGAGACCTCTTTCACATTGTATTGGTGACGTGGTTGATACATTGTTATTACTCAGCTAGTAAGTGCTTGTGTAGACTTGAAGGGAAGTTTTGGAGAGTTTTAGGGTTACATGCTCTGCAGATAAATATTCATGAACGCTGTAGGGTTTTCTGTAAATACAAACATATGACTGTAATGTATATACATGTATATTAATACTGAGTTGGTGGTTTTTTGTATGTATTTTTTTCTACTATATTTTAGGATATTAATAGAAAAAGTACCAACGTGGTCGAATCATGGGGTGGAACCAAAGAAAAACAAGCTTACACCCACGTCATCTTCAAGAATGCCACATTTACATTTACGTGGGCCTTTCAGAGGACCAATCAGGGTCAAGATGTAAGTTCCAAGCACTTAAAGAAAATCAAAGCCACAAAGATGATCCTCCCTGTGGAGATTTGTACAAAGTGGTCCCTCACATCTCCTGGAGGAAAAGGCTTAGCTTTTTCCTGATGAAGAATCAGTCAAAGGCTTAGCTTTTTCCTGATGTAGAATCAGTCATTTGGTTACGGAGCAGATTGGTATAAAAATGGTATTTTTTGGGGGGTTTGTGTTTTGAGAGCAAGAATGTATGAAATGGAATAACACAATGTATCTTCGAATTGTTCTACACTTCGAACAGATATAGTTCGTAAAAGCTTAAGAGAAAGAAAATCTTATTTTGTAGTTATTTAAAAACTTACTTTTAAAGCTTTCTGAGACTTCGGGAAGGTGGTGACTTTCTTCCCCTTCGTCTGAAAGATCTGACGTTTGTCCAGGAGGCATTATCTGTTGTTGGTTTATTACTTCATACGGTAACGACTGTCTCCTTTTATAGCTAGGCGAGTGTGTACGTGCACACTGTTGGGTTAACACACAGAACTATTCTATTTTACTTTCCGTGGTAGAATAGACCTTAATCCTCCCCTAAATATTTTCCATTATATGCTTCAATTACATGTTATTGTGGATCTCCATTGCTGTGGCGTTCCCAGGGTGAGAACAAGGTAAATCACGGTTTAAGACGCTGCCTTAACATGGTGGCAAATGTAGAGCATTTTCTCTTTTCAGGTTTT
This sequence comes from Stenella coeruleoalba, assembly GCF_951394435.1. Taxonomy (NCBI): domain Eukaryota; kingdom Metazoa; phylum Chordata; class Mammalia; order Artiodactyla; family Delphinidae; genus Stenella; species Stenella coeruleoalba. Next base: position 29,101,320 of record NC_137155.1, on the reverse strand, counting down.
CACTGGGGAACCCATTCCCCAGGTTTCACTTGACTCCAGTTGCTCTTTTATGAGCGCTCGGATTCCTACCTTGTGGGGTGTGAACATGCTGTGCAAGCCTTCCTTGCCTCCCTTTAGCCTTTGCCCCAGACAGAAAGCATTAAGAGGCGGCGCTCTACTGACACAGTGGTGCTCACTGCTTGATGAAAACTAGACCTTAATTGACTCAGTGTCACAAGAAAGAAAAGTATAGTAAGACCCAGGTTTTTACTCTCTGTTACGCATCCGGTAGAAATCAGAGTATGTTGGTTAAGGAAAGTGCTAGAGAGGGAGGAAAAAAGCCTAAGGAAGTGATGTGATTGCACCACTGTCACACAGTTAGTGCTTGGGTGAGGAGTTTTTAATCCCCAGTCCAAGTCTTTTCCACATTGCCACAGTGCAAACAACCTATTGTATCATGACATTTAGGCTTATGTCTGAATAAACAGTGATGGGAGCTAAGGTTGCTCTGTTGTTAAATCATATTGGTTTTACCAGACATCAAGTCTATACATATGCCTGAATTTGTACCCATTATGACATAATTTCATGGCCGAATTCCTGGAACTCCATTACTGTGGAAATGAGTTTCTAGTGTTAAGGTTTAATATATTTTTAAAAAGTACCAAAAAGGAATACTATTAATCCACTGGCTGGGACACTTTGCTTAGTTCTTTTGGTGATACGAACATAAAACAATCTGGTTGTACAACTAAGCGCCAAGGCAGAAGTCATTACTTTCTGCTCTCTTTTTAGAATAGACGGTTCATCAATGACATGGTGAAGATTTATTCTATCACTGCCGCTAATGCAGTTGATGGGGTGGCGTCCTCGTGCCGTGCCTGTGCCCTCGGTTCTGAACAGTTGGGCTCATCGTGTGTCCCCTGCCCCCCAGGCCACTACATTGAGAAAGAAACCAACCAGTGCAAGGAGTGTCCGCCTGACACCTACCTGTCCATACATCAGGTCTATGGCAAGGAGGCTTGTATTCTATGTGGGCCTGGGAGTAGAAGCACTCAGGTAAGTGGGTCTGTATTTCACTTATCCCCAGGAAAGCATATTTTAAGACAAACCCAGAGGTTCCTCTTAATGTTTCTCCAGGAACTATGAAGTTGCTATTTTTATTTATGAATGGCTTTTTCATTCCCTTTCTTATTTTACGTCATCTTACATCTTTTGAGCACTTAATATGTGCCATGAAAGGGCTAATTACCGGGGGCATAAAATATTAAGAAGAGGATCCAAAAAAGAATGCTTTCCAAAAATATTAAAACTGAGTTCTTGTGTGTTCCATTAAGGTAGAGCAAGTAAGGTGCCTCACTATATGTAGGCTGTAGGCGTATGTGGAGAACAGCAAGAATATCTCATAACATTTTAAGGGGAAAGATGGATGCTGTATTATGAGTGAAGGAAAAAAGAGTTTAATGTCTGTTGAAACTGGCATAACAGGACATTTTAGCTGTTTATTAAAATACCTTTCTATAAGAAACTAATCTTAGAATAACTTTACTCCGTTAAAAAATTCGAACACTTCTGAACTTTGCGTAGAGAAATCTAGAGTGTAGACATTTTCTATATTAGTGTGGTAAAATATACCATAACTAAGACAAGATTACTGAAATAGTTTTTAAACCTAGAACTTTCTGGAAACACATTTTTTCATAGCAGCTGATGCTTTCTTTCCTGCCGTATTGTTTTCGCTTTGTTTTGTTTTGTTTTTTACATTTCTTAATCTTTAATCAAAGGACCACTCAGTTTGCTACAGTGACTGCTTTTTCTACTATGAAAAAGAAAATCAGAGTTTGCACTATGACTTCAGCAACCTCAGCAGTGTGGGCTCCTTAATGAATGGTCCCAGCTTTACCTCCAAAGGAACAAAATACTTCCATTTCTTCAATATCAGTCTATGTGGGCATGAGGTGAGTTCTGGCTGGCAGGGTGAGACAGAGCTATGTTTCAGCTCTGACTGAGTTATTTTCTGTGTTGATGGACCAGTAAAATCTCTATGGAAGCTAACAACCAAATGTCAGAAACTGAGCTGTGACAGCTTAAATCCTCTGTTGCTTCCTAGCACGTTGGCAGTTTTCTCCACCAGGGGCAACCTTGTCTGGTTCTCAGTCCATCAAAGCACTTATCCAGTCAGTTGAACCCCCAAAGCTTGGAGCTACGGAGCAAGGGCTTTGAGGATCTTTCATTTTTGTAAAAGTGGGTCAGGCTTGTCAGTCCCACCTATGTTTTAGGCAGGAAGTTAAGGTTTGAGAAAGTTTGTTGCTTATATGGTCAAGTTTGTGTTTTAAGAAGAAAGGACTTTCCAGAGGAAGTTTGTCCAAAAATAAAAAGGACGCAAGCAGGGCACAAGCGCCAGTTGATAAGGTAGCCTCTGCTAATAAATAATGGGATTTAATTTTCTTTGGCAAGAAGCAGAACGTGAATGGATACTGGTAATGGGAGAGTTACAGGACTGCGCGTCCAATATTTTTGTGGGCATAGAAGGTCGGGGTTGAGGTGTATGTGTGTGTATTCCCCGTTAGCAAAGGTGAAAATATACTAAGGCCTTTCCTCCGTGTCTCTTTCCGTTTTAACTCCTATGTCTCTAATGGTCTCCGTTATGAAATGCTGTGCCAAAGGTTGTGCAAGGGAAATAAAAAGACGTCTCATGGCTACAGAAGTTCTCAAACGAAAAGATCTATACATTTTACATGGTATGACATTTGTCCTGTCCTGATTTTACATGGGGTGATCCAGCACACTCACCCAATTGATCACCCACTCGGTTCACTCAATTAAAAAAAAAAATTAAATGCCTGTTGGGTTAAATGCTGTGTAAAGCAGTGAATAAGATTAATTCCACTGTATATCACACTTCTTGTCAGTCTCATTCCTGTGTTACCACTGTCTTTGCTTTCCTCTTCTCTCTTCTGTCTTCCTTCTCCTTTTTTCCTCTTTATTCGCATTCCTTTCCTCTTCCTGTTGTTTTCCTCTTCTTTTCCTCAGTAGAGTCTCTCTGCTCTTTTTCCTTGTTCTTCTCTTATGACGTCAAGAGTTTAATTTAAGCTTAGTAACAATATTGCACCTGTAATGCGGTGAGCAGGCTTGGTGGTGGGAGAACATTTTATAGGTTAGGATTGCTCGCTGCATTAAGGAAGAGAAATCTTTGTTCTTTTCTTTGTGCCCATCTGTGCACACTCTACATCTGAGACCAATAAAAGTGTTTCTGTTTTTCGTTATATATTTCTTCATAGAAATTGTAGAGTAAGGTATAGTCCTTTGCAGTGGGACTGTAGTATATTTAGACATACCATATTAAAAAAAAATAAGAGTCAAACCATTTTATAAGTTATATCTTCTCACCACCCTCCAAATGATTAGAAAAGTAAGCTCCTGGGCTTCCCTGGTGGCGCAGTGGTTGAGAGTCCGCTTGCCGATGCACAGAACGCAGGTTCGTGCCCCGCTCCGGGAGGATCCCACATGCCGCGGAGCGGCTGGGCCCGTGAGCCATGGCCGCTGAGCCTGCGCGTCTGGAGCCTGTGCTCCGCAACGGGAGAGGCCACAACAGTGAGAGGCCCGCGTACCGCAAAAAAAAAAAAAAAAAAAAAGGAGGTTTAGCCAAATGTAAGGCCTCTCAACTCTACTGAAAGGGAAAAATCTTGGGAAAATGGAGATTTATTTCCATGTTTAAAGAGACAGCTGAGAACAATTAGGTAGCCTTAAAAAATGGTGGGAAAAGTAAGTTTTGGGAAATCTGTATTTGAGAAGAAAACCTCCAAAAGTAATATTTAAAAATCAGAAGGAAAAATTTATACACTAATCCTGTATTCTCTCCAGGCATAAAAGGGCATGTAGCTGCTATATACAAGGCAATAGGCAAAAGACTGAATATTATATTCTGCCTCTGCATGTGTTTCAGTAATGATAGTATTATTTTTCTATAACATGAAAGGAGTATTAGTACTATATATAAATAGGGAAATAGCTATAGTTACCATATTTATAAAAAGTATAAAAAATAAATAAATTTAAAAAAATGTATATTCAGGGCTTCCCTGGTGGCGCAGTGGTTGAGAGTCCGCCTGCCGATGCAGGGGACACGGGTTCGTGCCCCGGTCCGGGAAGATCCCACATGCCACGGAGCGGCTGGGCCTGTGAGCCGTGGCTGCTGAGCCTGCGCGTCCGGAGCCTGTGCTCCGCAACGGGAGAGGTCACAGCAGTGAGAGGCCCGCGTACCGCTCCTGTATACCCTTCAACATACTGTGTACTTGAGCGGATCCACATCACTGAGTCTAAGAGTAGGTGAATAAAGACACTTGTAGTGACCAGCTGTTCAGTTGTTGTCCTAGGCTTTTACGTTTTCTTTTTCAGCCTTGACATTACTTTTTTGCCACACACAGGCCTATACAGGAGAAGGAAGAGCAAGTCCTTTTTCTTGGCATTAAAACCTTCATCAGCAGTTTTCTCGTTCCTTTATGCACATTGTTGTCCTAAGAATTGAAGATTTCACAGATGACCTATATTTCCTTAAGTCAGGTGGCTTTCATCCAGCACAAATGATGCTTGTCGTTGGGGCAGCAGTGCAGCCTTGAATTACTGTATTCATTATAACTTCAGGGACTCTCAAGCCTGGTTGAACATTGGAATTGTCTCGAGAGCTTTTAAAAAGTACTGGTGCCTGGGCCCACACCCGATCAATTAAACCAGAATTGTGGTGAGGAGAGAGCCAGTGCTCTGCTAGAATCACTAGCTAGGTGAGATCCAGTTTAGAGACTGACCTTCAGTGAACCTCTTTATGACTTTATTTTCCTAGGGGAAGAAGTTGGCTCTCTGCACCAACAATATAACAGACTTCACAGTAAAGGAAATGGTGGCAGGGTCAGATGATTACACGAACTTGGTGGGAGCATTTGTATGTCAGTCAACTATTATTCCTTCTGAAAGTAAGGGCTTCCGAGCAGCCTTATCGTCACAATCCATCATTCTGGCAGATGTATTTTTAGGTAAGTTTAATTTGGTTCGTATATGCGTGCATGCATTTGTTCTAAAATTATGGTACTGATAACTTGTCATTGCACTGGTGCTTACCATCGATGATTAAAACCTACAGGTAATTCTAAACCATCACTTTATAACATGGTTAAAAAGCCCCTGCAAGTGAGATCTTTTGATCGTTCTCAGGGAATACAAGAAGCTTCTGAATTTAGGTATTAACTTGTGTGATATGTTGTTTTCTGAGAGTCTGTGCCTTTCATCAGATTCTCTAAGCAAAATAATAATAAACTCCCCAAACTGAACAAAAGAAGAGTAAACAAACACAGTATAAACATGAATCATAATATCTGCCACCAGTTTTCATCATCTCTTCTCATACCAGAAGTAATCTGGTGACAAACAGCAGGAGTGAATGTGCTGAGTTTTATTCCCCATCTGTCCCTCCAGTCTTTCCGGTCTAGAAAGTTTAGGGAAGCTTTAAGGATAATTCAGGTCCCTAATTAGTAATTCCTAAGGATCAAGTTCATTAAAATATCTGTGGTAAGGATTAGGGATCTAACAAGGCATATGATGATCTAACAATGTAACAAGCTTCTTAGATGATTCTAATCTGCAGCCAGATTTGAGAACCATCATGAGAGACTCCAGGGGAATCTAGCTATAATTTTCAGCACCAAGGACAGGTACTTAGTTTGTGCTCAGCATCAGAACTCTGTTAGAACAAAGGTTGCTGTAATTGCTTGCATTTTGGCTCTGCTATCATTTTGCCTGGGGTGGATGGATGGGGAATGCCTTACTCCTAGATTAAACAAATTTTGGAGTTTTTTTCTGGAAATTATTAGGGCACAAAAAATTTTGTTTTGTCACTTGTGTCTATAATGAATGTGAATGAATGAAAAGCTGCATTAACAAAGTAGCCCAGCTTGTTTGACACAACTCACAGGAGGCTGAGCATGATAATAGTAGATGGTTGAAATGTTCGAACTAGAAGGGACGATGGAGATCATCTAAATTATTGCATGCATTTTACAAATTCAAGACATAAGAATCAGGGAAGTAAAGTGATTTAAGCAAAATTGCAAAACTAGGGAGTAGAATCTTTTATTTTCTATTCTGGAAACTTTGTAATGTTTATTGTTCTTACCAAGAATGCATTAATTTAAGAGGATATTTCTGGTAAAATGACAGCATCGAAGTAAAGTTATTTTGTATTTAGATATACAGAGACTAAATAAGCCTAATTTTCCCATATTGCTTAATAGTTTCTTTTTTATTCTTGTCTAGGAGTGACTGTTGAAACCACTTTGCAAAATATTAATATAAAAGAAGATATGTTCCCAGTTTCACCAAGCCAAATACCAGATGTGCATTTCTTTTATAAGTGAGTGAACATGCTGCTTCTCTTGACTGTTTTCTTAATCATAAGGACATCACTCAGGGTGCCTAGCATGGTAGCTTATACCTAATAGGTAGTCAGTAATTGGTTCGTAAGTGAAAGACTTAGTAAAAAATAGGAAACGGGGAATATGTAGAAAGCATTATGTCATTTTTCTCATATATATAATCTTCTAAATTAGGCAATAAAGAGACTCTACTTCATTGTCTAGGCAGTAATTGTAATTCACACATCAAAACACCAGCCTAAGTCGCTATGACCTCTAATCTCTTAAAAAATTCTTTTGCTTCTAATTTTGATTATAATTACAATAGCTTTAAATCCTTTGATGATAGCGTATGACTTTACCTGGGGAGCAGTCAGCTTTTCATAGTCAGTGAAAGTAAATGAACTCAGTATGTATTAAAATTCTAAATTAGTGAACTTGGATACATTTTTTCATTTATTCATAGCGCATAGGAGCAATTACACACAGGATATTTTTGTCTTTGAAATGTGTGTCATATATGTTTTGTGAAATAGCATTTCTCTTCCAATAGGTCTTCTACAACTACAACCTCTTGTGTTAAAGGCCGATCAACTGCTGTGAAAATGAGGTGTAATCCTGCTAAACCGGGAGCTGGAACCATTTCAGTACCCAGGTAGTCTTATTTCTATATGATTCTTCCATATTTGTATTTATTAGGAAGAAAAACTCTCCAGAATCTTACTGTTTTAAAACACGTTCTCTATGGATATAAAGCAGAAAGGGAACAAAGAATATGTAGATTTTTGTTGTACAGACGTGCTGGGTGCCTGTAGAGAGGTATAGGCCCTTGCCAATCTCAGCACTTCCCAGTCTCCTCAATGACATATTCTCGTCTGGTTTGCCTGAGTGTCTAATTGTCTTGAAAATTATTTAATTAGTATATAACTATATTGTTTGTATCCTTGGATTGAGTCTTAACTATCTAGCCTCTACTTTCTTGAGAGCTGGATTAGGAACTTCCCTGGATTACAGTTCTTCCCCAGCAAGGGACCATCTGGGCGATCTAGAATCTAGATTTGAGATTAAGCAGTCTAACCTGTGTGCCATAGTTTCTTTCTCTATAAGGGGATGAGGGTCAGGTTAGATGCATTTCCAACTCTTCAGTTTTCTGATCACTGGTGGCGAAATCACCAAGGTAGAGTCTGACCTTTACACTACGTAACACAGTTCATTTAACTGATTGGCATCGAGGCAACAGCTGTCCACAGTCTAGATGTGATTAATACAGCCACTTTGGGTGGGACCAGTAGGAGAAAAGAAGCAGTTTCATGGACTCAAAACTGTAAACTTAAAGACTGTTTTCATGGCATGAATGAAGCTTAAATGTCTCCTGATCTTTATTTTTTATAGTTATTCATTGTTTAGTATGTAGATTATTTCTAATCCTTTTAGGGTTAAGGTACCTTTGGATTATAATTTGATTTGCACATTTTTCTCCATCAAGCTAGCAAAAATTTATCTTTAAAAAAATGATTGACTTCATTTTGTTTTTGATAGTTTCACGGTAACCTTTTGTGAGATTTTAAGCTATCCTGCGTATGTTACATCAGGATTGGAAATCAGTGGTCTAAGCATTGCTCCAGTTACTTGGGCATCTTAAAAATAATTACAGTGATAACATAGTATTTTGGGCTCATTTCTATGCATAAAGGCTTACTAGCATTCATCTCTTACCAACGCTGTTACTCTGGTTCTCGTAGATGTATGTATTAATTTTTCTCCTCACCTTTTCAAGGTGAGAGAAGAATGTGATGAGCGCAATACATAATAAAAGGTAATGGACATCAGTGAAAGAAACAGAGGGAGCCTGGTACTCAAGGGCATCGTGTGGTGGAGGATCCCTGTGCCAGTGTTCACGCTGGAGTTGAGGCAGCAAGCACACTTTCTTTATGAGAAGGCGTATCCAGAGATTCTTTCACTGTCCTCTGATATCCCACCATATGACTTCAAGTTCAGAGGTTTGTTTTATTTACTATAGCACTTCTGAGGTCCTTTCTCGGACCTAGCAACTCACTTCTCTGGAGTCCACCTGGATGACTTCTGAAGCCTCCTCCAGGAGCCTCTATGACTTAAGCAGATAATGTTACTGAAGACTAACTCTGTCCTTTAGAAAATGTATCACTCTAACTCTCCCAAGGTGGATTCTGATGTTTTAACGTAATAAGAAAGTCATAGTCTCATGATGTTAAATGATGGCATCTAGAAACTAATTTTTTTCCCTGTGAGGAGAGGAAAAGTTAAGTTCCTCCTTTGACCTCAGGCAGTGTTTTCTACTTGACTGTCTTTGCAAGGGTTTCCCAAGATCACATGCAGCAGAATACCTTGGGGTGTCTATCTTTTTTTTAATTTTAAAATTTATTCTTATTTATTTAAAGCAATCAATCATTTTAATACTTGAGCTCACATTTTTTTGGTTCAAACAGAAAGTCACAAAAATTATAATCATCCTCATCAGTTCGCTCAGTCCCGTGTAATTCATTTTTTTTCATCTTGATCTTTTGTTAGCACGTTTATGATCCCATGTAATTAATTTTTTTATCTCGATCTTCTGTTAGCACTTTTATGAATTCATCAGTTTTCCATTAGAGTTCTGAAAATGCTTACTCATTCAGTTCAGCAGTGTAGTCAGTTACCAGAAACCTGTACTTGTCAGTCTTTTCCATGAATTCCTTGAAGATGAAACCCTTTTATAGGAACATTTTTGCGAAAGCATCAGAGTGGGGTGTCTATTGTAAAACTGATTTCTAGGCCTTCCCTGAAACCTAAAGAATTTCCGAGTGTTTGGAACAGGAATATTTATAAAAACACAAGACAATTCTGATACATATTAAAATTTGAGAACCATTGGTCTTAACCCCCATTTTGGAGATTTGACTTTTTTGTTTTCTGACATAGATTCTTACATGTTGTTTTGCATTTTAGTTTTCTGAAAAGCTAAATTAAAAAGTCGTGGTCTACAGGGTGGATGCCTTCACCCATATTTTGGTGAAGCTCTGTTTATAATTATGGTGCACACTGAAGTCTGAGGACCACGTCTCTAGGGAATGCTTTCAACCCCACAACCTAAATGTGCTGGCCTTTCGTTCTTTCTTTTTTTTTTTTCAAACATCTTTATTGGAGTATAATTGCTTTACAATGGTGTGTTAGTTTCTGCTTTATAACAGAGTGAATCAGCTATACATATACATATATCCCCATATCCCCTCCCTCTTGCGTCTCCCTCCCACCCTCCCTATCCCACCCCTCTAGGTGGCCACAAAGCACCGAGCTGATCTCCCTGTGCTATGCGGCTGCTTCTCACTAGCTAGCTATTTTACATTTGGTAGTGTATATATGTCCATGCCTCTCTCTAACTTTTTTCATTCTTTCTTGAATCGATTTCCATCAGGGCACGAGGGGGAGCTCTGGGACCAGGATCAGAACATGAGAAACAGCAGGTTGTCCGGAAATAATAAGAATTTTTTTTTTTTCTTTAAGCTGTAGGGCTGAATAAAGATTTCCTACTAACAGAAATGTTAACAGAGCCGAATTTACTTAGGTTACTTTTGAAGAGGACTTAATTTGCATTTTTCTTATTTGAGCTTTAAGTTCTCCAGGAGAGAAAGAAAGGTGCTAAGCAGGCAGTTGCCTTGCAGAAGTCTCATATGCTGACCAGGAAGTCACTATAGGGAGTCCTTGGCAGTTGGGAAGGGATGCCATCCCCTGGAATTCTGTCTTGGCCAAGAATCTTGGCAAACCAGGCAAAGGCGACTTTGGCAGTAGTAATGTTGGCCGGGGCTCTGTGTCTTGGTGACCAGGGAAGATATCAATGAGAATGTCTTTACAGAAAGTGAAAGGGGCAGGAGAAAAGGGGAACTGTGTTCTCTGCGCATCTCACATGCAGTGCAGAAGGAGCGGCAAATATTCTGGGCCGCCTACTAAACAGCAGTTGGAAACAACAGCCTGTCTGTTTGGTCTGGCAAATGCAGTTGGTTTCTAATTCCACTAAGTATCTGGAGGGTGTGAGACGTTTTCAATTAAACTTAACAGCATGATGTCTGTGGCAGATGAAATCAGAGTCGGAGTGGACTTTTGAGATTATCTACTGCAGTTTGTACTTTGGCCAAAGAAAAAATTGCGAACACGATCGACCACTAATATCCGTAAATAGATGCCTCTCCAGCTTCTGCCTAAAAGGCTTTCCAAAGCCCTAATCGTGATCCTGCGTGGTTAGAGGAATCCGGGATTCTCCTTTCATTAGGAAAAATTTAGACCTAAGCACGTGTCCAAAGTGCTCTTTCAAAAACATGAGAAATTGCTGTTAGTTTTAACAGCAAAGTTTTATAAAGGTTTGAAAAAGTTTTTAAAAAGCCTTATTCGAAAACAGGTAGAGGGAACCATGTTTACTCTGGTAATGGAGATGTCATAGCCCATTAGAGATCCTTCAATCCAACCCATTTACTTGATACGGTAGCAAACACCGAGGACCCATAGCTATAGAGTGGCACAGTCAAGATGGAATGATTTCTTGACTGTGTCTGTTGTTCTTTTCATGCCATCGTGCTTTCATCTTGTCATTTCCGCCTATCCCTTATAGACAGAGATTTGCAAAGAAGCACATTAAACAGAGGCAAGTAGCACATTTATCCAGGGGACAGCTCCACTGATCGGCCAATGTTTGGTACCTTCTTTTTAATGACTCATCTTTCCTCAAACAGGGTCGTCTTTATTAACGTTCTGAGTTAGAGGAAAATCTTCCTCCTCTCTTTCTTACAACTTAGGACTATATTTCATTGCTTGGGTAGTTGATAAATAAATCCAAAATCGTTTTGTGAAAACCTCCTTCAAAATCCAAATTCATTTTCATTATACGTGTAGGAGAGTGTCTGAGGAGATTGTCTCTCACAAAAGGGGTGCTTCACACTTCTGTCCTGATAGTGTTCAGAGGTCGAGCACACCAGGGGTTTCTTCCCAGGCTCTGATTTAGAGTCTCTCTATCAAAGTCGCTGGATCTATTGGATGCTAGTGTTTTTGTTGGTATTTGGGGAAGGACTGTTAAAGCCAAAACAGTTGCCTATTCATTTTAAGTTATTAAAAGCCAGAGGATAGGCTTCCCTGTGGCGCAGTGGTTGAGAGTCCACCCGCCGATGCAGGGGACACGGGTTCGTGCCCCGGTCCGGGAAGATCCCACGTGCCGCAGAGCGGCTGGGCCCGTGAGCCATGGCCGCAGAGCCTGCGTGTCTGGAGCCTGTGCTCCGCAACGGGACAGGCCACCACGGTGAGAGGCCCGCATACCGCAAAAAAGCAAAAACAAAACAAAACAAAAAAACCCATCTACATATGGGGCAGTTCTCGCCGAAAACAAACTGGAGACTGGCGGGAGGGGTCGTCTATGACCAGGACTGTAGAGAAAGATCCACATGGGGTCGAGGAGGAAGGGAAGAGAAGCGATCAGGTCGGGTCTGTGCCCCTAGGAGGGGACACAGAAGAGGAGGGAGACATCACAGGCTTGGAGATCCTCCCTGAGGAGTGAGCCGTTTGAGCCACGTAGTGAACACCGCAGCCCTGGGGCCTGACACAGCCAAGGAAACCATCAGCAAAATGAAAAGGTAGCCTGCTAACTGGGAGAAAATATTCGCAAGTGATACGCCTGATAAGGGGTTAACCCCCCAAATATATGAACAGCTCATATAACTCAATATAAAAAAAAAAACTAATTTAAAAGTTGACAGAAGACCTGTATAGACATTTTTTTCCAAAGAAGTCATATAGATGGCCAACAGGCACAGGGAAAATGCCCAACATGGCTAACTATTTGAGAAATGCAAATCAAAACTACAATGAGATATCACCTCACACCAGTCAGAGTGGCCATCATTAACAAAATCACGAATAAATGTTGGCAAGAATGGAGAAGAGGAAACCCTGGTATGCTGTTGTTGGGAATGTAAATGGATGTAGCCACTGTGGAGAACATTATGGAGGTTCTTCAAGAAACTGAGAATAGAATTACCATATGATCCAGCAGTTCCACTCCTGGATATATATCTGAAGAAAATAAAAATACTAATTCAAAAAGATACCTACACCCTAATGTTTTATGGTAGTATTCTTCACAGTAGCCAAGTATGCTATCCAACCTAAATATCCATCTACAAATGAATGGATAAAGAATTTTCATTTTGAAAATATTTAAAAATGGACTGTGATGGTTACACATATAGTGACTATATTAAAATCCATTGAATTGTACACTTTTATATCACTATTTGAACTGTATCTCAATAAAACTGTTTTAAAAAATTTTTAAAAATAAGGGACTAGGTAGTGTCAGTAAATATAATTTGTCCATGTCTTCATCAGATGCTGGCTTTTGCGAGTTAACCAAGGGTAGAACCTGTAGAAAGGGAGATTTTTGCAGGACACGGGTAAAAGTTTATAGATCTAAGACTTCTAGGTTGAAATATCTTGTGTTCAAACTCTGTCATAAGTGATTGATGCTCTTCAGCCTTAGGGCAAACAAAATCAGAGCAAGATGCAATGGTGTTTTATGGACCCTACACAAGAAGGGTTTCTGCCAATGACAAGGCATCCTTGGCAGAGAGAGGCTGAGCTTCCTGAGATTCCAAAGCCAAAAGGAGTCACCAGGAGGTCAGAGAGCATTGCCTGTGCCAGGGGATGCCAGACTGTACAAACTTCGTCTCGTTTCTTTGAACGTGTACTCATTGGTTTCTGTGGTGGTCACGTAGAGCAAAAGTTATGTCGAAGCACAATTAGCGACACCTGTAAAAAGCTGGTTGGGAGGAAAAGATGGTGGTGACACAGGTCAGCAAGGGGAAAGGTATTTCACATATCTGGCAATAAAAGATTTATCTATCTTACTACTCTTTTCTTTTATCTTTTTTTCTATTTTCGTTTATATATGTAAGCACTATTGAAATGATTACTGCTTCATACATTCTTGTTACTTCCCAGGGAAGACCTGATTCAAACAGTGACAATTAGGTTTATAACAAAGAATCAAATTTGGATATTCCACATTTTAAATGATTGATTGAATTAAAAGAATTAAAGAATTGATTCTAAACTAAACTGCTTTTAACCTAAGAGTTTCTTTTAAAATTGAAGTCTGCCAAGGAAAGGCACTGAATCATTGTAGTATTTTGACATCTAATGGCAGCTTTATAAATTATATTAACATCTTGATTTTTGTTTGTTTGTTTGTTTCTTTGGCTCTACCAGTTCTTTAGAAAGTGATGTGCATTGTTAATGGTCTTTTATATTTTGCAGCGCTTTAAACTTTACCAAATTGTTCTCGCATTTTATCCTTTATAACCACCCTATGAATGCAGTATAGCAGACATTCTGCTTTTGACAAATTATAAAAGTGATACGGTGGGGAGGGAGGTTGAATCACTTACGGAAAAACACAGAATCATTTGAAGGTCCAGTTAGAATCGTAACCCAAGTCTTCTCTGTAGAGCTTTTTGCCAGTTTGATTAATTTTCTCCTTTTTTTCATTTGTTGAGTTCTTTTTTCTCAACCTTTAGCATACTTACTCTTTCATCTTTCCGATATAAACAGTTTTTTCTCCTTTTAAAGTTTTTCTGTGTTGGAAAAATAAAATAGAAAATAATTCAGGGAGGAAAGACTTGAGCTGGAAAGCCTATTGATAATTTTTGCTAAATGATCAGAAAAGTGTAATTATTTTGAAAGTTGCAAAGCATTGTTATGCAAATAAGGCATTCTTGAAGAATTTTTCTCATTGATTACACAATCTTTTTCAAAAGAGCAATTTTGAGTTGCTTTTACTGATCTGGAAGGTAGAGGGTAGGAATAATTTTTTAAGTGGCATGGTTTTCATCTATTATACTTTCCTTTTAAAAAAATCTCTCTTAGCTTCTTAGTCTGAATATATTTATTACTCTCTTTTTACAAACAGAGAAATTAAGGCAGTTAAGAGAGTCAAGTCATTTTTCCGAAGAGTTGCTCTTCGCCATTGTTCTTAGTTTTGACAATCTGGGTCTCTGTTTCTGAAGTATGTCGTACAGAACATTGCTTTTGTTTACCTCCCACCCATGTCCACTTAGTCTGCAGTACACGGACACTTCAGAAAGATAGACATGTGAAAATGCATTAAATTTTCAGGCATGTAAATTTGTTTCAATGTTCATATTAGGGTACCTTAGAATATATTTAGTTAACTGACAGGATGAAATTTTACCTTTCTGGTAGACTGAAAATTAAAGGTTTGGGTGCTGTATCATCAGAAAGGCATTTGAAATGAAAACTTAAAAAGGGATGTTTTTTGGATTCTCTCTATTATTGTGTGTCTATCTTTTTGCTATTAGTTGTTTCAGGACACCTCTACTCTGCACCAGCTGAGGTCTGAAGAAGGTTTTCAGGGCAATGCCCTGTATTTACACAGCTTGACTTAGGGCAAGTGCAGTAGGCAAACTAAGGGAACAGTATTCCCCTGGTTTTAATGGATTCATGAACAAAATAGTCATTCCCGTTAGAATCTTTCCAAATAGTTTCTTGCTTCAATCAGTAAGGATTCACCAAGAAACTTTCCGGCAGCTTTTTTTTTTTTTTTTTGGGTCATTATCTGTACCTGTTTCTTTAAATTAACCCCCCCCCCCAGCTTTATAGAGATATAATTCACAGACCATTAAAATTCACTCATTTAAAGCATACTGTTCAGTGGTTATTGTATATTCAGATATGTGCTAGCATCACCATAGCCAATTCTAGAAATTTTTCATCACTTCACAAAGAAATCCCATACCCTTTAGCTATTACCTCTCTAAATCTTAGCCCCTTTCCTGATCCTGAGCAACCACTAACCTACTTTCAAATGTTGAAATCTAGTTCCCTGTTATGGACTTTCATGTGAATAACATCATACAATACGTGGAATTTTTGGTTGGCTTCAGTCACTGAGCATAATATTTTTGAAGTTCATCCAAGTTGAGGCATGTATCAGTACTGCATTCCTTTTCATGGCTCAGTAATATTTCATCGTATGGATATACCACATTTTGTTCATCCATTCATCTGCTGGTAGACATTTGGGTTGTTTCCACCTTTTGGATATTGTGAATAATGCTGTTATGAACATTCATATACACGTTTTTTTGTATAGACATAATATTTTCATTTCTCTTGGATATTTACCTAGGAGTGCAATTGCTGGATCGTATGGTAATTGTGTTTAATTGTGTGTGGAACTGCCAGATTCCCCCAATGCTGCACCATTGTATATTCCCATCAGCTGTGTGTGAAGGTTCCAATTTCCCCACATCCTCACAACACTTGTTAATATCTGTTGTTTTGATTCTAACCATCTTGGTTGGTACAAAGTGGTATTTTGTTGTGGTTTTTGTCTCCTTTAGATTATTTTTCATGTGTTTCCTCAGCATCCAGGCATTGCTTCCCAGTATGTATGCAGCATGCATTCAAATGTTGATTGGACTCAATTGAAGGTGTTACAAAAGCTGTTGGTTTTGTTGTTTTTCCTGTTTTATTTCAGCAAGTGTCCAGCAGGTACCTGTGACGGATGTACATTCTATTTCCTGTGGGAGAGTGCTGAAGCTTGCCCTCTGTGCACAGAGCATGACTTCCATGAGATTGAGGGTGCCTGTAAGAGGGGATTTCAGGTAAGAGGCAAACCTATCTAAGCAGAACTGTGTCATTGAAAATATAATTGTTTAGTCCAGCATTGCTTACACCATAGAAACTGAGATTCAGTAGCATGGCTGAAGCTTATAGTTAACTTAATGAGATATTAATATGTATTTAAAATCAAGTTTGATACCTAGACTCCCATATGTTGAGGTAGCTGAAGATGTGTACTGGAATTGGGGAAAATGAATTACAGCAAGGGAGCTCTAGACTATGGATATTTACCCAGAGTATAAGGAAATGATATAATTAACCCAAATATGGTTTATATAATGCAGTTATAGGTATAATTAAGATGAGGATGATATAACTGACTCTCCACAAGAAGCATACATAAAGAGTGACTCTCACGGGCACCCCTCCCACATATATGTAAATCAAGATCCTACTCTATATTTTCTCTGCAGTCCTTCGTTTGCTTACTTGTTTTTTAAAGTAAAGTTGGGATTCTCTTCTCTGTGTTTTTTTGTTTCCATTATGCCTTTAATACACTTCCCTTGTCATTAAATTTTTTAAAAGAAACATGACTTTTAGTTATTGAAAAATGTGCTATTATATATGCAATTTGGGATTTAATAATTCCCCTGTTGGACACTTAAGAAAAAATTGAAAACCATCTTTTTGTAAATAAGTCTGTAATGAACATCTTTGTTAGACATTTGATTATTTCCTTAGAGTTTATTACTGGAAAGGGATTAACTGGATTCGAGGAGATGGGACATTTTTAAGGTTCTTGATACGTGTTACTAAATTGCTTTGGTTGCATCAATTTGCTTTTCTACTAATAGTGTTTGAGAGTACCCACTTCCCTGCACCAGCTTTGACTAGTACCATATAAAAACCGAAGCTTTACCTCTTTGAAGATGACTTACCACTTCACTCTCTCCAAATTCCATTGAAATGACATTGAAGAAGCACAGATGAGAGGATAAATCAGTACCAGTGGTGGGGACCCTACTGGAGAATGGGCATCAGAGGATCAGAGATTCCAATGGGATTTCTGAGATCTAGAAGGTAGATGGGATAGGACTTACTTTTGGGTCAGCATGGAATGATGCGAGGGTGCTCACTGGGTAAGGGGATCGAACAGGGGAGCTGTTCTTTCCAGGAAAGTCTTAAGGAGCTAATAGTTGGCAGGTTGGAGGGTTGAAGAGGGAGAAAAAATCTGAATGTCCCCACCCAAAGCCACACATTCAGCGTATTTGGAAGCAGTAGTGTCTACCTTTAAGAATAAAAAAAAAACATTGAGAACTGTTCTCTACATTGGTATTTTTCATACTTGAATGACAGTGAACCTGTAGTAAGAAAGACATTGTACATGAAGCCTAGTACACAAACACAAACTCAGACACATAGAGATATGCCTAAAAATAAAATTGTTTTATGGAACAATACTTATTTTCATATTTTATGATAAAGGATAGGCATAACAATATAAAATGTTTTTATTAATACTTTAATACAAATCAGAGAAGTCTCCAAATAGACAAACTAATCAGAAAATTAGGAAATGTTTAATTCAGTTAAGCGTGCTTACCTGTAGATAGCTCATTCTGGCTCAGAGCCCACAGATACAACACTGCTCCCACATCGAGGGCACGGTCGAGCCAGGTTCTTTTCAACAGTTTTAAGGGGGTCAAGGATAAAAATTCCAGCCTCACAAAAAAAATGGTTTCCTTTTAATCCTCCTAATAATACTGATACATTTTTTATGCTTTATGGTGGAAATTAACCTTTATCTTTTCTCTAAAATTATGCTAAACTTACTATCTTATAGTCCTTTTTTTTAAGAGTAAATCAAAAATAAAAGGTGCATTCCCTTCTTTGGCCACCAAGTTTAACTCAGGAGTTTTGAAAAGCTAAATGACCTTCTATCCAAACGTTCGTTAATACTTCTCTTCTGGAAGGTAGTGATTAGAAGTTTAAGACAGTGGGGTGGCAGCAATTTCTCTAGTTTTATCTCATTCAAACTATCTTCATTGAAAAACCTCAGTTCAACATCTTATAAGAATGTTAGGAACAGTTAGTTGCGAGGTGATGCTTTTTAAATGTCTGTTTTTGCCTTAAGAATAATACCTTTTGAAACACTTCGTTGTGTTTGACATGTTGAGGTATGTAATTCCCCCCATACCCCACCCATAGTTCCAAATCTACTTTGAGAAATACCAAAATCAGTTAAATATGCCCTTCTGTTAATACTTAGATGTCAATTTTGAAAATATTTGCCAGATGAGAGCGAGCTTCAACTAGTACAATATGAAATGTCCTTCCTTAGTGTATTCCATTGCAAGAACGAACAAACGGGTTTGATGCAGTAAGTGGGTATGTTCACCTCCAATCTCTGAATAATATATTTCGAAAAGTCTGCTCTTTGGTGAGCTTTCAATACGAATGACAGCTTTCACTGCAGTTTCCATTATGTCGGTGAACAAGGGTGGATTTCTTTGGATGCCAAAGCCTCAAGATAGGAAAAAACAATGATTGCAAAATATCGCGAAGAGTATCTTTTAATTGCTTTAATAATTCTGCATTTCCATCCTATTGCCTGCTTCATTCTTTACAGTTTTGCACTTTATATTGACTGAGAGTCTGCTTTTCCAATTCTGTAAAGACATATAATCCAGAAGCACGTGAAGTTAAATTTACACACTACAAGTCCTCCACATACAGCTGGTAGAAACTAAAAGAGCTACATGACTTGTGATAAAAGCTCTTATCAAAATGGATCTCAAAAATCTATACCAGGTTCTAAGTATGTACTTAGCATTACTTCTAAATGTTATACAGTAGTAGCGATTTGAAGAGATACTGTGTTATCACTGAGAGGTAAGTTTTAAAATTCATCAACAAATTTATCTCACCCTGTTCGCAAAATATCCCTACACGCTGGAAGAATAAATTTTTCAGCCGCAGTGTCAGCCATTTTCTTGTTTCCCAAAGACATGGCCTAATGAAGAGATAAATCTTCCTAATTAATAGAATGACTAAGAGATTCAGAGAATGGCTAAGTTATAGAATGACTAAGAAATTCTGCCAACAGCTTGATTTATTTTTTCTTTAACAATTTGAGGAGCTTATGGAAAAGTTAATTCTGGGTTTATAAATACGTATCTTTTTAATTATGAAGTTTTAATGGTTTGTTTAGAAGACTGTCCTTGGACATTACAGCTTGCCATTTGCATTGGGTGTGGCATATATGATACAACCATATAAACCCTTTCATAGTCTGTTTTTCTTGTTGGAATGTCCTTCAGATGAAGAGGCAGCAGTTCAACTTGCTCATGCCTCCTCATTCCTCATCTTTCTTATAAAAATCATGTGAGCCATTTTAAAAATAATTTATTCACACTAAGTTTCATGAAAATGTTACACTAAAATTTTTTCAATTACTAATGTCCTTTCTAAAAAGTTCTTATCCAAAACTTGGTTGAAATTTTTCCTCAGAGTAAATGGGAATCTCCTGCACATCGTTCACTTCAGGACCAACTGTAAAAGTGTGTGCATGTGTGTGACATTAAACGTTATGGTGTTAGGCTTCTGTTAGGGTGTTGATAAATGACTGACATTCACCAGAAAATTTCGGGAGGCACGATGAGCAAAAAATGTAATGCCTTGTGTCATTTAATGTCACTGGATATAATCATCATGCAGATTGCTACCTGTCATTGTGTATGTTGAAATACATAAGGAACCATGCACTATACTCTGATGTTTGTTTCTAATCTGTCTTATTTGTTTATTTTTAAAAAAATTGCTGGTTGAGACCCAGTATATTGATTTTACTATTTACTAGTTGATTGCAGGGAGCAGTTTGAAAACATTGCCCTAACAAAATTGGGTCATCTGCTTTGGGAGGACGAGAGTGAGTCCCTCACGTGGGTAGTGATGACCCAGAATAACACCCTCCTTATTTTGGCCAGGGGAAGCGGGGCGTGCAGTCTCTGTGCCTGCCCCACACCAAAGCCTGCCGCTCATGCTGCACTTACATGTCCTGGGTCCGGGCTCTGCTCTTTCACTCAGCGGAGAGGCTTTTTGGGGAAATGGACCTACGTGATGGGTGGGTGAAACCCGTTCCAGTCAGTTATATGAAACAATCTAAGCTTTCATTTAAAAACATGATTTAAGAAGTCAGGACTCATCAGAAATTTGAAGAAAATAGCTCCAATGATATATCCAGATGGAGTCCTTTTTATTCAACCTCCTCAGCTTGAAGCAAGCCTTCTGATCTGACAATTCATGGTCTTGTTACATTTTCATTCATCATTTCCTTATTCTCTCTCTTCTATATCCCTTTCCTCTCTCTTTGGAGCTTCGGTTAGATGAAAGCCGAATAATCCTCTCTGCCTACTGTGAATAACGGTTAGCAAAACGCTTCTCCTTCTAAATCTCATTTCTTATGTCATTTTTTCAAAGGAAACCTTATACGTGTGGAATGAACCTAAGTGGTGCATTAAAGGAATTTCTTTGCCTGAGAAAAAGTTGTCAACCTGCGAAACAGTTGACTTTTGGCTAAAAGTGGGAGCAGGTGTGGGAGCTTTTGCAGCTGTTTTGCTGGTGGCTCTAACTTGCTACTTCTGGAAGAAGAATCAGAAGTAAGTAACCTCTGTATAAGAACTGAGAAATCTCTTTTGTTGCGAATCTTTTAGAGTTAATCATTATATCCAACAGTTTCTCTCAGAGACACAAGACATTTCTCATAGTGAAGGAGTTATAGGAAAGGCCTTTAAGAAAGCAAATGGAAATGACTGTTGTTCTGGTAACAGAGAGATCAGAGAACATTAGAGGTAATTGAATTAGATCCGTTGTTTTTCTAAAACAAGGAACAGAGGATCCTGGCTACTCAGGTAGATGGGAGCAGAGCTCAGAAAGGAAGGCAGATTTTCTCTGTGTCTGTTTTTCTTTTCATGACATCATGCTGCCTTCTTGCCTCATCTTTTCTCTTTCAATTTCTTATGGGCAGATATTTGCAAAGAAACAGACTAAGTGTATACTCCAGGACTTTCAGAATCTGAAGTTGAGTACTGAGTGTAACTTCCAATTGTATATTGATACATTATGTGATTTGGCTCTTTTAAAATGATTTACATGTCAGTTGGGCTGTGAAAGTTCTCTACTGTATTATCTAGGCACAGTTGTAATATCTGGGGTGGGGAGTAGAAAGGAATGAGTGATAGGGAGAAATAATAAAGACCAAATCACTTGCCTGTATAATATTCTCATCCTACGAACTAAACTTTGGAAAACTGCATAGTAAATTAGTTCCCAAATATTTATAAATGAAAAAAATGCATTCAGACCTCTAATTTTCTCTTTGTTTTTCAAAAGTTTTTCATAATTGGACACTTGAATCACTGTAAAATAAGTATGATAGCATTAACTGTATTGCACTGTTTCTCTGAAATTCTGGAAACGATTGGTGTGTAGACAGTAGATTAATGAGAACACAGTGTTATGGCTATGGGTGAAGGGACTATGTTGGTGGAGCAGCTGTACTCCACGATGATTTAATTAGCTGGTGTATGACCACCCCAAATAAGTATTAATTTATATTAAACAGCCACTTTATCTATTTATTTATTTGCCACTACTTAGACTGGAGTACAAATATTCCAAATTAGTGATGACGACAAACTCAAAAGAGTGTGAACTCCCAGCTGCAGACAGCTGTGCTATCATGGAAGGAGAAGATAATGAAGAGGAAGTTGTATATTCCAATAAACAGTCGCTACTGGGAAAACTCAAATCCTTGGCAACAAAGGTGAGAGCAGAATTTTAACCTGGTATTTCTGTGTATTTATAAATAAAGGGGCCATATTAACCTAACAGTAGCAGTTGTGCAAACCCTGTCATTCAGGGTGGGTATTTATCCAGTAGAAATACTCTTGGAAGTACAGAAGGCTGTAAATACAAGAATAATCACTGCAGCATTGTTTTTGTTGGCTAACCAGGTAGAAACAACGTTAAACACCATCAGTAAGGACTTAGATAAGACGTTTCCGTATATCAAAGTAGTGGGATGCTGTGCAACTCTACAGGTGTTAAAGATTGAGATGTCTGTGTGTACTGATATGTCAGTGGGTCCAGGGTAAATGAAGCGAAAATAACACATAGACTATTGCATTTCTATTAAATATACATTTATATTAGTATTTGAGTAGGAAACTACTCATGATAGCTGCTTTTGGAGAATTTTGAATAAATGGGTGTCTTTAGTCTTTGAAGTAATACAGTTTTATAATATTTGAATTTGCACAAAGATTATGTATTATAGTATTAAAAAACAAAACTTTTAGATAAATAAAAGATCTCATTTTATATTTTTTATTTGACAACAAGATTTTTTCATACACAGGAGATAAAAGTTATATAAAATGTTGAGATATTACTTATCAGATGCCATCACATCTGTCAGCCTTGAAATGATTACTGTATCCAAACAGATAGCATGAAGCCCTGAGTATTATTTGTAAACATATTTTATTGACATTCTTCACCATTGACTTAAAAGATGAAACATTACGAGTTTATCTGTGCAGGAATAAAGACAGAATGAAACCAGAAAGAAAACCCATTTCAAAGGATTTTCAGCAGGAAGGACCTGTGGTGAAAGATTGCATTTATTGAGAGTGTCTTAGTAATCGTTTCCTAATTTAGGCACATAACTATATCATAGGGGATCATTTAAAAATAAAACAAATAAGCCCTATTCCCCTTATACTAATGGTTCTTTGATTTTTCTTAATATGGTAGTTCAGGGAGGATACTGTTGCTGTGGGACAGTGAATGTACAGAGATTGTCAAGAGCTGAGATTTTACCCTCCTTGCAAGCTAACACCTGAGCCTTCCATGGTTTCATGGATACTTTAGAAGACATGGGACTTCTGATCACAGACAAAGGACAGTTGAACACTCACAGCAGAAGCACTAGCCGAAACATCAGCATTTATACGAGTTGCAGAGCCCCACGTCCTGCAGATGACGCTTGTACACACAGTGCCTTACAGGAAAGGAACCTTAAGCTTTGGGAACCTGAATCTTTTAGAAAGGACAGCAAGCATCTCTGTCCTTTCTTCCAAAGGAAGATAGTGTTGTTATCGTACTGGACAGGTAGCATGCGTGTTCATTGCTCAAGAGGGAAATACTATTTCTAAGACTGTAAGCAAGCCCGCCCTTTGCTATGGAAGGTCACAATATCTTTATTTTCAAAGGCTGCTGTCTATACAAGGGTTGAAATGCAAGGGTTAGGGTTAGGGTTAGGGTTAGGTCCTCTGAAAAGGTAGTCTGGAAAAAAGGGAAGTCAGTGTCTCACTCATAAGATAGGCAGAAATGCAAGAGAACCATTGGGGAGTTGTCTCCCAACAGATCCAAACCTCCTTCCTACACTATCTTGGCTTCCGGCAACTTTCCCATTAGTACACCATTCCACTGTTCACTCTGATTAATCTGACTGGCTGAGGCTGGAATCAAATCTGGTCAGTTTGCTTCCTATAGCACTTAAAAAATAGAGCTACTCCCAACGAGACACCGAACAGCAAGACGAGGCCAACCTGTATTATTAACCTGGATCATACCAGGGTTCCAGACTCAACTAACCAAACAAATGCCGTAAGTCATCAGGGTCCACCTTAGAAAGAGGTGGCTTTCTTTTTAGGTCCCTGTATTAATCTTTCCACTCAGCCTGAGACCTTGCCACTGGCACTGAGATCTTTCCTCCATAAGATTCAGATGGAAGAGGGTTAAGGATATTTTCAAAAATTTACAAAGACCCTATACATCTCCCACTTTTGTCTACCTGGGCCATGGTAGGGGAACTTGGTGAGCAGTGTCCTCCACCAGGAGGTCATTGTCCTTTTGGTCTAGGAAGATGGCAATCCAACAAGACAGTCCAGGCACAAAGAATTTTGGTGACTGTACAGATCGTGTCTTGGCCCTCAGGGAGGAAGAATAAGGCAGTTATATTGTCCATAACAATGTATGGACAGTGGGTTGATGGTGACCTGAATGCCTTCAAAGGCTGAAGTGGTGTCATGGATTACTTCAGTTAGAGTCAGAAACAAATTTTGTACTGCCTTTTCTTTCTTTTAAAAAAATGTATTGAAGTACATTTGATTTACAATGTTGTGTTAATTTCTGTGTGCAGCAAAGTGATTCCGTTATACATATATGTATTCTTTTTTATATTCTTTTCCGTTGTGGTTTATCACAGAATATTGAATATAGTTCCCTGTGCTATACAGTAGGACCTTGTTGTTTATTCATCCTATATATCAGTGTAACAGTTTGCATCTCCTAATCTCAAATTCCCAATCTGTCCTTCCCCCACTCCTCCTCCCCCTTGGTAACCACAAGTCTGTTCTCTATGTCTGTGAGTCTGTTTCTGTTTTGTAGGTAAGTTCATTTGTGTCATATTTTGAATTCCACATAAATGATATCATATGGCATTTGTCTTTTTCTTTATGACTGACTTCATTTAGTAATGTAATCTTTATTTCCATCCATGTTGCTACAAGTGGCATTATTTCATTCTTTTTTACGTTCCATCTTTGCTAATTGAATAACTACCCATGGGGTGAGTGTGAATAACAAGTCAGTTATCCCTCCAGGAACCCCTTCTGAGGAACCAAGGGTAGCCGGATACTGAAAAGAGCCTTGCAGTTGTCTAAGGGCTAAGTGATCTATCGAGGATGTTTTCATAAACAGTTGAATTATGACCACTTATGACCACTCCTAAAATACAAGTACAAGCCGTGCTGTTTTTAGGAGAGAAGTTAACATCTGGTTCTATACAAAAAGTACAGTCCTAGAGGTACACATGGGGCCTCTGGAAGGAAAGTATTATTTACCGTTGTTAGGGACACCAAGTGGGACCTGTTTAGTTAGGCAGCACTGGTTGATGGTGCCTGCGACCTCCTTGCTGGCTTGTAAACCTTAGCGTTCCCGATTCATGTCAAACAATTGTGTCTCTTCTTTGTCTTTGGAGAGACTGCTCGAGGGCAGTTTGTCCAGCTTTTCCTGTTTGTCCATGCCGCAGACTGGGTGGTATTTGTCCGCTCCATGGAATGATTGAGTGATGGGGAATGGACATGTTGATCGTTGTTATTTGGGGGCAGAAGCTGGCATCATCCCTGCTGTTTCTGATAGAATTTTCAGTAAGCCTAAGGGGAATGGCAACCAGATTGTGGTTTGAGCATCTGGTGGATTTGGTAGACCCAGTAGTCAGTTAAATTTAAGGCACTTGCAACAGTTTGAGAGAGGAACACTAAGGTGTTTTCCTTCATAGGAAGGTGACAGGGTGGCTTTGAAAAACAAATAATCATTAGTATCCCTTCATCCTTTGCACCTCTCAGGGCCTAAGGTACCTCCTTCCTAGGTGCCTTATTATCAGACTGTACTGTTGATCTTCCACTGGTACAGATCAGTTTGTCCCATTTCTGTAGCTAAAGCCCCACCTTATTTCTACTCACACCCTACTGGAGTTCTGTGCTGCCAAACATTCAGGTGCAAGAAGGTCAAGGGCTTTTAAAAGTGCGTGTGGCGACCTAGTGTGTTTTCTACCTTTGCCCATGTGGGACGGTACGAGTCTTAATGAGCTGTGTAGTCAACCAAGTAGTTACCACGCTTTGATCTAGGATCATGACAGTCCAACAAAACAATACAGGTGGCTAAACCAGAATTATATTTCAATCTTCTAGGCTCCCTCTGGCAGGGCAACCACCAGACGTCCTGGGGGTTGCTGTTGGGTTAAATAAGGACCCGTCATGCCAGTAGTGGTCGGGGCAGAATCCTGGGTTTTCATATGGGTATATAATCTTACGTAGGTTGTATTGATATATTCTTACTTATTATCTATTTTTACTAAAAATTATCCACGAAGCAGCCAAGAGGAGATAATCTCTTAATCCTTTTCTGGAAATAGCCATATTTAGTAACTGAACTGCCTTACTAAGATGTGTGGACCAGGAGGAGGTGAGGGAGATAGAGGCAGAAATCTTTTTGAGTCAGTTTTTGAGAAGGCTATTCCGATGATCAATGATCCCTTTCAATGGTAGGAAGTGTGGAAGGTCCACTGAATACCTCTACTCCCAGTCCATTTTTCTGGTAGCTTTTGTGATTTAAAAAAAAAAAAAAAAAAAAAGGACACCACTGTTAGGCTGCAAATGGTCCATAAAACCATAAACATTAAACAGATGTTTTTCAAGGACCACGGTGGTGTCACTGGAGTTGGCCAGTCACTCTGGAACAGCAACACCGTGACCCGAATGGGTGTCAGCAGTGATGAGGCACCACCGATAGCCCCAAGCGGTGATCAAAGGTCTGATTTAATCAATTGTCAGGGAAATATTGGTCAGCTCTTGGTATGACTCCCAAGTCTTGCATGCTGTGGTAACCTCTGCGTCAGGAAAATAGAGTCCTTCACTCTGAGCTCAGTCTGTGAAGGCAGATTTATTGCCATGCTGGACAGGATTCACATGCTGTGTAGGGTTTGTGGCGATCTGTCTGGTGCAGTCTCTATAAGGTGCTTAACTCTGTTTGGTCTTTTCAGAGGATGGGCATCTACCTAAGTGACCCAGATGATTTGATCAACAGCTAAGAGTTGTTTCCAGATTTGTTGCCCCAGAGAGAGGTGAAGAGTAAGTGGTTTTCCAAATGGCAGACCAAATAGTTCGTTGACAATGGCTATTAAATCTTGGCAATAGCTCAAGAGTAAGTAGAAATATGACAAGGTTTATCAGAAGAAGTATTGGCCACAGCTGTGAGAGGGGCTTTGGGTTCTGGCCACTGAGCCAAGCAATCTTGTTGGTTTTCAGTTACGCATACTTGTGCTGAGATGGGACAGCTGCAGCAGGTGGCGGACACCATTGGGTTTCAGCTCAACGAAAACATCCGTGAACCAGGCCCAGGCATGACGTAGAACTTCGGCGAACCCAGGACCCCACAGAGCCAGTGGCTTCCTTTGGGGCAGACGAGTAGGGGATAACCTTTCTCTCAAAGAGTCTGCTGCCGTATTTGCATGTGAGGCCGAGATGTTGCTGGGTCAGACCAGTTGTATTCTTGACTATACCATTCATATTTGACCAGTGAGACTTACTGGACGCTTCCCACCTTGTTGACCTACCAAGAGTGGGACTGTCAGGTTGTAGAGTCCCAAAGTGTGCGTGGTTATGGCATTCAGTTTTGACAAGAGCTCAGTAACAGGCTAACAGCTGCTTTTTCAAGAGGGCTATATGTACATGATGGGCACATCAAGGCGATGAGTCTAAAACCCCAAAGGATGCCTCTGGGGGAAGGCTGCTTCCCACTGCCATAGTCTCCAATTGACAAAATCATTAATCGCAAAGAACTGTATCATAACGTGGTCATTAGGGCTGTGAGGCCACAAGGTAGAGAGCATTACTCACCTTGCTGGGCAGTTGATAATATAGCCTGTTGGCTTGGGCCTAACTCAAAAGATACTATTTTGTGGATTAGCTGATATGACAGAGCAAGTAGACTACTCAAGTGATACCATGCTGTGTCCAACAGCAGAGTGCAGTAAGGTGCTGGGCTGTTTTTTCTCGACTGGAAGGTAAAGCATTGCACATCTGCCCACCTAGTCTCAAGAATCTTTACTTAGTTGGCAGCTCCCTGAATTTCGTGAGGGTTTATCAGCTGTCTCTGCTGGCAGGTCTGATAACACAGGCAAGGCTGTTGAGATTGAGACGTCTGACTTGTCCAACAGGACATCATTTATAGGCATCTGTACCTTCTCTAGGCATCAGAAGGTAGAGGAGCTTGTGTGCCCTTCTGCCTCACACGTTTGTTGCACACGGCAGACGAGTTGGCAACGCTTGGGGTAAGTATCCGAGCAGCCCTTCTCTTCACGTGGCTGCTCTTGGCCAGGGGATTGTCCTCTGCTGCCTATGAGATGAGGAAGAACAAGCACATACCAGCAATTCCTACTGCAGATTCAGGTGTAACGCAGCAACAGCATCTTGAATGGGGACGCAGAACCCTTCACACAAGGTCACGTTATTTTCCCTCCCCCACTGCGAACCTAGCTTGAACCCCATTAGTTGAATTTTCAGGCCCTTTTCCTCTCACACGTTCAGGTAGGATGGTGACTTCGGTGCCTGCAACAAGCAGAGTCAGAGATGTTTGAGTCCCTCCCCTTCCCCGGGCTCCCTTGCAGTCTCAGATGGGTGTGTATGGTCTGCAGTCACTCTTGGTGACAGGAAAACTTGGTCCTTCCCCTAATCATCTTTCTCCTTAAGGCAGCAAAGTCAGCATAGTTGGGGAAGGAAGGGTTAAAGGTGAAGAGGGAAGCGGGGGTCTCTGTGACAGCAGCAGGGCTTTGCATTTGCTGTTATTTTCCAGCAGCTGCTCACAAGCCAACCAGACTGCCAGTGTTTTGGGTCCATTCAGAGTTCTGTGTTGAACGGCAAGGGCATCATTCCTCCCATCATCTAGTCCACCTTTGGGGACCTTTTGACTCAGAAGTCACAGCCAGATTGACTGTGCTGAAGGCTGCAGGTCTTATGTTCTTTTGTTGATTTGGGCTTGACTCACATACTGGAGACTTTTTAAAAGAGAATTCACCTCGTTTCTTGCTCCATTGTCATGTTTAAGTTAATGCCTGGTTTAAGTATAAAGGATAAGGGACATTTCCCGGGTGAGCCTGACCATACTAACTTATCTAGATGTTTTGGGGTCAGTTTCTCATTCTCTAGTGACCATCTTCCACCTTATAAACCCAATCTGGGGCAGCAAGAGCCCCAGCAGTAGTCACTGCCTCACTAAGTTTTCCTATGGGAATTCATCTCAGAAAGAGCCCCCAGAGGAAGCCATGGCTCTGTAACTGTGGTGAGGACCTGCTGCAAAACCTCTGAGACCTTTTACTGCATCTTTGGGTGGATCTGAAGTTGGCAGGATAGAGTGCCAGCAGCATTGAGCCCTAGGATGGCCCCGCTGTTTCCATTCTTTTTTTTTTTTTTTTTTTTTTTTGCGGTACACGGGCCTCTCACTGCTGTGGCCTCTCCCGTTGCGGAGCACAGGCTCCGGATGCGCAGGCTCAGCGGCCGTGGCTCACGGGCCCAGCCGCTCCGCGGCATGTGAGATCTTCCCGGACCAGGGCATGAACCCGCGTCCCCTGCATCGGCAGGCGGACTCTCAACCCCTGCGCCACCAGGGAAGCCCTGTTTCCATTCTTAACGATCACTGAGTCCTGCCACATCATCTCCACAGTGAACCAGCCAACATTCTAGCACTTCACCTGGTTTCTCCCCGTAAGTGGTTTCCATTTTCTCTCTAACGCTTATCGTAGGTGCATGTTTCTGGAACCGTTGTTTGAAAGCGGGTGAAACCTTCTTTTCCCGTTGGGATGATTTTTAGTGCTAGTTGCTCCTGTGAGGCACACCGGAGCCTGACTGGGAGGCTGTCCTCCTGCCAGAGGAGAATTAACACCATCCAGGCAGTTGAACTGTGAACTCTTTGAACCCACTTCCCAGTACTCAGCCCACAACCAGCTCCCCAATTCCTCTTCATTTCCAGGCAAGAAAACGGAGGACTGTTTTATTGCCTTGTTTGCCATACAGTGTGGTCAGCATGTCTGTTCCCAATTCTCGGGGACTTTCCTTAAATCTTGTTAACCAGAGTGTGAAGCTCTCTTCTAGAAATGTCTTCATTAACTTCCTCCTCTCATCGGCAAAACAATGAAGAACTGTGAAGGTAATGAAATCGCACTCTACTTACTGGCCAACAGATTAGCCCGCCATAGTTTCATAGACGCTTTGGAAGATGGAATGAGTCTTCTGGGTCAGAGACAAAACACAGCTTATTACTCACAGCATTAGCATTGGCCCAAATCACAGCATTTGTATTGGTTCCTCCAGCCTTACTTCCCACACAATGAAGTGGACTAGATGACGCCTGTATACAGAGTGGGTTACGTTATTGTAGAGGAACTGGCTTGGAGAACATGAGTCTTTTATAATGGGCCTGACGTATGTCTGCCATTTGCTCCACAGGGAAAGACAATATCTGTAGCTTTCTGGGTTGTAAGCAAACGTTTCCTTTATTCTAGAAGGAGACTTTATCTATATCATCCAAGGCTGTTATAGAAACATCTTTGGAAAATCACGTAGAATAAAGGCCTATCAGTGTCTTTTCATAAGACTTGCAGAAACACAGGAGGCCCATGAAAAACTATCTTCCATCACAAGTTGACTTAGACTTCTCACCTGGTGTGATCTTGTGATTCCCTATTTGTTTTGGTTTTTTTTTTTTAACATCTTTATTGGAGTATAATTGCTTTACAATGGTGTGTTAGTTTCTGCTTTATAACAAAGTGAATCAGTTATACATATACATATGTCCCCATATCTCTTCCCTCTTGCGTCTCCCTCCCTCCCACCCTCCCTATCCCACCCCTCTAGGTGGTCACAAAGCACCGAGCTGATCTCCCTGTGCTATGCGGCTGCTTCCCACTAGCTATCTATTTTACATTTGGTAGTGTATATATGTCCATGCCACTCTCTCACTTTGTCCCAGCTTACCCTTCCCCCTCCCCATATCCTCAAGTCCATTCTCCAGTAGGTCTGTGTCTTTATTCCCGTCTTGCCCCTAGGTTCTTCATGATCTTTTTTTTTCTTAGATTCCATATATATGTGTTTGATTCCCTATTTGTAAGGGTGGTATCTTACAATGAAGGGAGCCTTTAGGTGCCAGGGAATGCATTTAAGGGAAAGTCATCTCTGAGCTGAATCTAAAAGAATAAGTGGGCATTATGAGCACTACCTAAAACATTAAGTGTTTCCTCCTCTTACAGTATCTCTTCTGTTTTTATATTATAGCCAGAGAAGTGAAAGCTTGAAAAGATTCTTGAAAACAGTCACAGGAAACAGGGAGGGTAGAGCTTTTTTCCCTGAGAAGGTACAGGGTGCCACATTTTTTTTTTTTTTTTCTTTGTGGTACACAGGCCTCTCACTGCTGTGGCCTCTCCCGTTGCGGAGCACAGGCTCCGGACGCGCAGGCTCAGCGGCCATGGCTCACGGGCCCAGCTGCTCCGCGGCATGTGGGATCTTCCCTGACCGGGGCACGAACCCGTGTCCCCTGCATCGGCAGGCGGACTCTCAACCACTGCGCCACCAGGGAAGCCCCCAGTGTGCCACATTTTATTTTGAATAGCAATTTTAGTCAATGTAATGATTTTGTTATCATTTTTTAAGATGAAAATTTGAAGTATTACAGAAAAGTTGAAGGGATTGTGCAGTGGTACAACCATATATCCACCACGTAAATCTTACTCCTTATTACATATCTCTCCATCCCTCTATCCATTTATTGATCTATCTTCTTTTTTTTGATGTGTTTCAAAGTGAGTTTCAGACTTTAATACCTTTGATGCCTAAACACTTCAGTTTACATATAATTGATGAGAGAATTCAATATTTTAAGTTTTTTTTTAAAGGCAAAATGTTTACACAGAGTGAAATGTATATTTCACAAATACACGATGTGATGAAATTTGAGAAATGAATATACCTGTGTAACCCTAAATCCTGTGAAGATATAGAACAGTAGTCTGATGTCTGAAAGTAAACACATGTCCTTATGTGTATACTCAGTCCCCATCCCCCAGGGGAAGCTATTGTGATGATCTTTTAAAACTATAGATTAGTTTTGCCTGTTTCAGAACTTCACATAATCGTCATGCCAGAGAGTGAAGTTTTTGTGTAAGTTTTCTTCCACTCAGAAAAATCTTTTTGAGGTTCGTCCACCTTGTTGTGTTTATCTATAGCAGATTGCTCCCTGTGGAGGAGTATTCTGTTGTATGGATTTGCCACGTTTGTTCATCTGTTCTCCTTTTGAAGGACCCTTGTGCTATTTCCAGTGTTTGACTGAATGAAGCTGCTATGAATGCCATTGTACAAGTTTTATTGTGTCCCACTTTAAAACTTTTTTTTACTTTTTATTTTTAAATTTTTTTTATGTGTGTCCCACTTTTTAAAATGTTACATATGATTTTATGGAGCAAAAAACTTTATAAATTTCTTAACTACTGTGTCAAGTAAGGTTTACTTTGTCTTATATATATCCTTATTCATGGTCTAAAGGCCATACTTCTTTGGTATTTCCTTATGCCCTGGATTTGTGGGGTTTCATTTATAGACTTACTTCACTTGACTTTTCTTAACAATTAAAAAATACCTTCAGTTGATTTTTTTTTCCTTTTGTTCATGTCACAGTCATTTATGGGATACTATCCACCGGGTTTTGGTGAGATGTCATATTAGACACAGTTAATCTCAGAGACTAGTTTATTGATGGAAGACATATGCACATCAAACACACACATTCACGCACACACACAACCCACGTACACAGGATAATCTGGTATGACGAGTATTGAGTAAGGTCTCTTGGAGTACAGAAGAGAACGGAGTACAGTTAGGTGGGTAGTGACAAGCTAAGGAGAAGCTTCTGGGAGAAGTTGGATTTTGAGTAGATTCTTGAATTTAGAGCTTAAAAAGATCATTTTATATGGCATCTTTATTTAATGCATGAGTAAACTGAAACCTAGAGAGGTTCACTTATTTGTCCAAGAGTGGGTGAGATGGGAATTAGAAACCACGTATTCTGAGTTCCAATCCAGGTTTTTTCCTTCTGCATGGTGGTGTTTCAGTACATTTTCACAACCACTGATTGACAGCCAACCATGTGCTAGGCCTTGGGTCATATTATGGGAATTAAAAAGTGAACAAGATACAATTCCTGCTGTTAGGAAGTCCCAGTCAGTAGTGTTAACTACACACACACACACACGCACACACACACACGCGCGTGCATGGGTATATATCCCACCACGTCAGCCATAGGAGCCAAATCCCATGTGAACATAGAACACAGAGGAGATGGTAACGAAAGCCCTATGAAGCCCTAATAGCATGACTGTTTTCAGTGTTTTACTTGAACTATTACCTTGAGGATAAGCAACAGGTCTCTGCCTGCCCTTCCTGAAGAACAAGTTGAATCAAATCTTCTCAAGGCAGGGCCACAGAAAGCTCAGCTTTCTCTTATAGTTCATGGCTGATACTCTAACACTCTTTCCTGTAATACACTGTGAGCTCCTTGAGAGCAGACGTTTTGTATCCCATAAAGTCTAGTCCTGTTCCTGTAACACATGGGTGCCTAATAAATACTTGAATTATCGATGGTTATTCCTAGAAGATTAAGACTGGTGAACATGAGACTTCAGGCAGGATCTCCCAGAGCCGGTGGGTTAGGGCGCTGCGATCTGCAGGCTGCTCTCCCAGGGGCTTGTCGTCTCGGTAGAGGCAGGGACATGGGATATGCTGGTGTTCATGCTGTGATTTTTTTCTGTAATCCTGACCATGTGGCCTTAAATTGATCTGAAGTCTCTGATTTCTCCACTCAAATGAGAGAAGACACAACAGCAGCCTCATTCTTCCTGACAGACACTCAGTATCTATTTCCTGTTGTTTTCTCATTTCACTTCTCTGCTTTAGAGACACATCCATGTGCACCCAGGACTGATCTGCCTCATATTTCTTTTATTTTTAAAATAATCCTAGTTCTGTTCATCTTTATTCTCTTCAACAGCATAGTTCCCCCACCCCATTCCAATAGCCTTCGGAAAGCTTTGTCTAACCATGAAAACATTGGGAGAAACCTCACCTCTTATTTGTCTTTTTCCCCATCAAAGAAGAATAATTTATCTTAATAGGCTACATTTTGAATGTATTATGTAACAAATGCCAGCAATGATATATTTGCATTAAATTTTTGATTTATTATCCTAGATGACTCCTTTTTAATATCTTTAGTAGGCATGATTCCCAAAGATTTTCCTCCAACATATCAGTGGACCCAGATGATCTTGTGTCTTATTGGTGTCATCTTTATTTCTGCTCTCCTTTTTTCTTATGATTTACCCTGTGTTATCTTGAGAATATTTAGTTTACTGTCTACAATTTGCATGGATAGGTCATCTATTTCAGCACCCGGATCAAATATCCCCCTTGCATGGGTCTCAGTGATTTCTTCACAAGAATCACAGCTTCATCTTTTGGTATCTGTTGCAGTCATGTGTTTGCTCCTGTTTTGAATTGTGTGTCTTATCCCCTGGACATCTGTTTGAGATTGACATGTACACACTGCTATATTTAAAATGGATAACCAACAAGGACCTACTGTATAGCACAGGGAACTCTGCTCAATATTATGTAACAACCTCAATGAGAAAAGAGTCTGAAAAAGAATAGATACATGTATATGTGTAAATGAATCCCTTTGCTGTACTCCTGAAACTAACACAACATTGTTAATCAACTCTACTCCAATATAAAATAAAAAGTTAAAAAAAAGGCATCATTCAGGGTAGGCATGCTATCTGTTTTATATCTGCCACCCTCCTTTAAATGTAAAATCCTAATTACAAGTGGCAGATACATAGATTAAAATGATTTCAGAACTTAGTTTCTGGATATGTAAGCTCCTAAGATCTTATTGGAATTTTAGTGAGTTGATTTTGTCTTAATATTTTTTCCCCCATAGGACAAAGAAGACCATTTTGAATCTGTTCAACTGAAATCCTCAAGATCTCCCAATATATGAAAGACAGTGCTGTAGCCTTCAGACTAATGAACAAAGAAACCTGCTCTCTAGTTTTACAGGACCATAGTTTAGAGCCTGTCCTCGTATCCGGCACATTGGTGATGTCACAGAGGAGGGCCATGCCGCTGAAAAGGGAAGGAGGTTGAAATGTTAGATTGCCTTATAACGTGGTCAAGTGTCTTGCCAAAAATAAGAAAGCAAATGTTTTGAGTCTCAACTGAAGATGAAGCTCAACTCAGGAAGAGATGTATCTGTATATACAAATAACTCAAAACCAAGGTTAAGCCCACGAGTGCACTGCTGATGCATGCCATAGAATTAATGGGTAACTTTCCTTCTTTATGAATTCTATATAAAAAGTGTGTTTGGAGGGCTGATGTGAGCATATGCATTGTGATCCCATTTATGTCTTGTCTTTGTTTATATTTTGGGGAACAATTTGAAAAAATTTTTAAGGTACAGTTATTTTTTCCCATTATTTATTTTCCTGACAGACCTTAAAACATGTTTTCTATTAAAAATGGTGAACAAAGAAAGACAATAGATTTTTCATTTTTCCATAGGGTATCCTTGTTGATTTCAGAAGCCTAAGTAAGCAGTAATTCTTAATGAAGAGTCAGCATGTGCTTGGGTTATCTAACTTATAATCGCCTTTGAAATTCCATCCTTGTTGGAACTGGTAAGAAGGGCTTGACTGAAAGTGGGATTCTTAAAAAAAAAAAAAAAAGGGATAAGGAGAAGCCTTGACTTTCCACTGGTACAAACAAGCTGACACTATTATAAAAGTCAAATGGCTTGAAACAATTTATGTAATACTTGAAGTATAATTTAGAATGAGTAGGAAAGCTTGTTTATCAGAGCACTTGCAAAATCATGAGAAGAAAGTGGGCTGGCTTGTCTATAAGTACAGACAACTGTACAAAGGTATTGGGATAATTTCATGGTCTCCAGAAAACGACAGTGGGACATTTACCCTATGTCAAGCATCAAAGGTTATATGCTTATTTTCCTGCCAAAGACTTTAAGGATTATGACTTCCATGAAAGTTTTCTTTTTAAGTTAGCAGGGCAGGGATTGAATTTTAGAAAATCGCATAGAACTGTATTCAGAATAAGAATGTGGTTGTGTCCCATAAGCAGTTATGAAATAAGTGTTGTTGCTCTTATTCAAAAATGATCCAGGTAACTGTCATATTTTCTATGATGGACGGGTTATATTGGTATTAGTGCGACTTAAATACTGTTGGTTGAAAGAAGTTTGAATGAAGCTGGATTTGACCAATTTTGTGTAAAACTTAATTGTTCTAGAAGTGGGAAAGAGGGGAGTTTCCTGACCATTTATAATCTAAGGTGCTCTGGTTTGTTTCCAATAAACAGTGATCTTTATAGGTTTTAATCCAGATTTTTTAAAAGCCTGGTGATTGGCCGAGAGAGGCAGGGCATAGGGGCAGGGTTTATTGAATGTTTTGCCCCAAGTCTGTCAATGAGGTATGACTTGTAACTTTTGATTCAGCAGGTCGTCCTTAGTTTTGTGGCAAATGAGATAAAAATAAATAATTGAATTTATTCGACTGGTGGGTAAAACACTGGACCATTCTGTTATTGTTGAGTGAATGTTTGTTTTGTGTACATCACTACTGTTGGATTCGTGAGTATAGGTGAGGTTGCCGTTGTTTTATTGTTTGTTGTGAAATTCACGGAGGGCATTGCTTTACATAAACGTCTTCCACGTTTAATTTCTTAAATTCTATTATAACGAAGAAATTATTTTGGCATTGCTCATGTTTATCCTGCCAACAGTGCTGATGCCCCTTTCCCCATCTTGATCAAAATTTAAACAGAAGAATGAAAATACACTTGAAGTGCACCCTTTTAGAGGAACCCTGGCAAAGTCATACAGACTGGACAGAGTCAGGAAGTTTCCGCATAGTCACCTGTCACCTCTCTCTTCATCTTTGCTGTGCTCAACATGTACGTTCCAAGCCATAGAGATAATTGGGATTTGCTCCCAGGTAGCTTCTTTATTCTCCTGTCACTGGACTAAAATCTCTGACGTGTCAAAAATGCCTTAAATTTTAATGAACTCTCTGAAAATATAGTTGGTATTCAAGGATATATTTATTTTATTTCTAATTTTAGATATAAAATAGATTTTGGCAGCTCAGTCCCATCTTTGGAAAGAGCTGACTTTTTCCTTTGGATCCCAGTGGGTTGTCATTTTATTCCAGGCACTGAAGAAGTATGACAGAAGGAGTATTGTGAGGAAAATATTCAGATCAATCCTGGCTATAGAACTCACTTTAATTTTATGTCTTGCCTTTGCAGATCTCAGTGGAATGTTGAAAGGCATAAACAAATTAATCACGTTTCTATGATTTTTAGCTGACAGTTGTTATTTCCTTTCCCCTCTAAGTGGTAGAAGTTATTTGTTATTTTTCTAAAAGGCAGTTTTGAAGGCTTAAATACTCCATTAAGTCAGCTGTTACCTATAATATCTCTTAGCGCTCTGTCAAAACATTTAAATCAGCTTTCCACTGAATGAGATTGTGTCTTCTATGGATAAATTATATCATGCCATTTAACAATGTTGAGCAATTTGATATGTGTTCACTTGATTTAAAAGATTGGATTCTATTCTTGTTGACTTTTCCCCTCTTTGGTTACCAGTGATCAAGTCCTTTCCAGGATTAAAAATGTTTCATAGTATTTTTGTGTAGATCTTTGTCATTATTTTCTTCCCCAGGAGAGAAAAGGTGGTTTAAATGGTTATGTTGGACAATTGCTTGGGTCTAGTCATTTACCATTTGGGGTCTCCAGGTTCCCAGGTGGTGGGTCATCGATTGACTCTAGTTCTTCAAGACAGACCTGGTCAACTGTCATCTGACATGTGTCAGTAGAGCTACTTCCTGTGACTCGTGGTCATTCCTAATGGGAGGCTAATATGCAGATCATTTCTCTCTTCCTAATGAAAGTAAATTTCCTGGGAGTCGTGGTGGGAAGATGATTTTACTGGCAAGTTTATTTTATTGATTGATTTATTTTTAGGTCTGCATGAGTGGTATTTAATCAGCTTTACTGAGGAATGATATACAAACAATAAACTCCATCCATTAAACATGTGCAATACGAGTTTTGAAAGTTTTATATACCTGTTACATCACTACCATAATCAACATACAGAACATTTTCACCACACCCAAAGATTTCTTATAGCCTTCCTTTCTCCTTTCACCTCCAGCCTCCAGGCAACCCCTGATTTGATTTTTAACCATTACAGCTTAGTTTGGACTTTTTATAAATGAAGTCAGGCAGGAATGTAGTCTTTTATGTCTGGCTTCTTCAGCATAATGATTCTGAGTTTCATCCATGTTGATGTGGGTAGCAGTAGTTATTTTTTATTGCCGAGTAATAGTCCATTGATTGGTGGAATTACACTTTGTTTATCTGTTCATGGGTGTTTCCAGTTGCATTAGAGTTTTTATTATCACTTAAGAGTGCTGTCTACTTCAGTGCAGACAGGACCAGTTTACATTTCTTCAATACAGAAGAATCAGATGTTTTAGTAGGTGAAAAGTATAAATTGCCTCATCTGGCCCATTTCTTGATCTGATTCTGTCTCAAAGGCCCTCATCCTTGAACTCAGGTCTCAACACAGTCAAGACACTTTCCATTACTTTTTTTCATTGTATTGGCATGTTTAAAGTCAGTGTATTGCTGACATTTACCTTTTGACAGTGAAGATGTATAGAGTAGAACTTCTTCAGAGGACTTACATATCCTCACATCTATTTTCTACTGACCATGAACATTATCTCAGGTTTACATGCCCAAGTCCTAAATTAAGGTCACCCTAAAGAAAAGGACTCAAGGGGAGTAAACTGAAAAAAATCCCAACACCTCACTTATTCCTTGGATGCTAAAATGGAGTTCACCTTCACAGTAAGTGGCCAGAGATTACACACTTGCTGGATTTTATTTTGGTTTAACATTTTCAGATGAGTTCATTTTAGGGTCATAAATGAAGGAAGTAAAAGATAAGGGCGAATAATTGAAAATTAATTGATACTACTATTGCAATTGATATTAATTGATGTTACTATTGCAATTGTCTAGATCAGAGGCCAGCGAACTTTTTCTGGAAGGAATCAGATAGTAAATATTTTCAGCTTTGCAGGTCATGTGGTCTCTTGCAACTCTTCAATTCTGCCTTTGTAGCACGAAAGCAGCCACAGACAATATAGAAATGGGTGTGGCTGCATTCAAATAAATGTACTTTATGTGCGTGGAAACTTGTCATGAAATGTTACATTTCTTTTGATTTTTTCCTCCAACTATTTAAAAATGTAGAAGCATTCTTAGCTCACAGGTTTTATAAAAACAGACGCTAGGCTAGGATTTGACCTGCGAGCCGTGGTTTGTTGACCACTGGTTTTAGTAACTACAACCCACAAACAAAACTATTTGGAAGAAGCTGTTTGCACAAATTTTTTTGCCCTTTAGGAGTTTACACCTTCAGAGTTTCTCAAGTCTCTAGAGAGGATCAAGAAAAAAATAACCCACCCCCCTCCCTTGATGATTTAATCACTCACCAGGTGACCAAGCTAGGCTCTCTTCTGAGTTCCTTTTATAGTTCTGGGACTTGATTGTGGATATTGATTAGGAAATGATAAACCTAAAACAAGTGAATTGGTTCAAAGTCAACCAGCACAATTGATTTAAAAGCCTTTCTCATTGTGGTTTCTATGACATTTGTTGCTAAGGTAACTGGATTTGGAGATAATATTCAATCTTACGTACAGATTTATTTCAAGTAACTCTGTGGAAGCAGTGTATATTGATGCATATAGTGTCAGCCTAGATTCCTGAGCTCTGGCACTGGAGAGGGTCCCCTGCCAGCCCTGGAGGGTCCATTGCGTGTGTTCAGGCTGCACACACCTCAGTCCACACGCATTTACCAAATCCTATTTTAAGACTGACTGAGCTGCAAAAGACACGTAGGATTCCTTCAGTGATTGATGGTTCAAGAAACAGACCTCCAGTCGCCTTGAACGAAATGTCCCAGTTTGGCTTTTCATTTGCTGGAATTTTCCTCATCTTATGAACAGTGACTCTTCGATGAAGAGCCCTGTCTAAAATAGCTTGTGGATATTGGTAAATTTGGTTTGGAGGGGAGTAAATATTTCCTCTGTCTCAGATGGCTGATTTCAGATTACCATTGCTTGGCTTAAATGAACGAGTCCAACCGGTGACAACTGTGCACATCTAAGCTTTCTGTCACAGGACAGGAGTGATAGCTGCCTTATTCATGGGTTTGGGCCTTATTAGGGCTGTGAAGGTTAGAATCCATACGGATGGTCCATCTTCCTGGCGCCTCACTTTTCTTGGCTTCTCCATGTTTCTAGCCCTTTGCTGAAGAGCTCTGGCACCCAGAACTCTCGTGGTGGTTGCGTGGATAAAGAGGGGGTGAGCTGAGGGGCAGTGTGGGGTGCATACTGTAAAGGGACACTGGCTGAATTAACTCCTTTCAGGCACTCTCCTAATCTGTCCTCTGTGTGGACTGCAAGCCAGCTTGCCTCACACTTTGCAAATGGGACCTTTTTATTTTACCATGAGAAGCCTGAGTGCGCAAGAGAATCTTAATACTTGAACTAGAGAGGACACGGAGCATTCCAGACACGGTCAACTCTCAGGAATCCGACAATAATCAACCATAACATTAGGTTCTGATATGTTTTTTATGAGTGGGATAGAGCATTCTGCTTGAGTTCCTTAAATTCAGGATGTTTTTGCAAAGATGGATCGGCTCAGTGAGTTTTATATTCTGAGAGAATGAAATGTCATTACTGGAGTTAAAAAAGAATCCATCCAAAACCTATTTGTTTGAAATGCCTCATGTGAAAAAGATTTTATAGCTGCTATTTTCCATACAGATGCTGAAAGTTCCTTAAAAAATTACTTCTAGGAATCACACGTTAGAGGATGCACTTTTGAATAGGAAACACGGTACGAGGCAGGGGAGAAAAAGGTGATGAGAGCTGTCGGTCAATGCACTTTCAGTGCAAAGGCAGTGAGTGAAATAGAGCGGCCATAGATCGAAACCCAGCTCTCAGAAACACCCACTCAGGATTCACCCACAGCCCCATTGTCTTGTTTACAAAGATCCATGATCCATTTGATTACTTTAGGCGTTAGCTGTGTCTCTGAACAACCCAACTGATACTGCCTTCCTTAGCCTGTCACATCCCATCAGTGGATAGAGTTTATTTTCTCTCCCATCAGCCTTGCCGTTGCCTTGATATTGAGCAGATGCTCATTCTGAGTACACTTATCTAGCAGTCCTGCCAGTTTCTGTCACAACAGACTTTTTTTTTTTTTTGCAGTACGCGGGCCTCTCACTGTTGCGGCCCCTCTCGTTGCGGAGCACAGGCTCCGGACGCGCAGGCTCAGCGGCCGTGGCTCACGGGCCCAGCCGCTCCGCAGCATGTGGGATCTTCCCGGACCGGGGCACGAACCCGTGTCCCCTGCATCGGCAGGCGGACTCCCAACCACTGCGCCACCAGGGAAGGCCAACAGACTTCTTTTTTGCCATCTAGTGCTGTTGAATCTGTGACTCAGTCTACCCCACCCACTCCCCCCCAGTCCAGGTTCTTCTTTGAATATGAGAGTTTAGAGACTGTTTGCACTGTGGTCTTTGAGCATCTGGTGAGTTTTGAACACGTTGATGAGGATGCTGATTCAAATGCATGCAGAAGGAAGAAGGGAATTTCTAACATAGGACTCCTCACTTTATTTCCTTCAAGGCCAGTCCTGTTGGCTTTTATGCACCTGCTCATTATTTCTGAATATTTTTAAAGTAGTACCAGTCTTGGTTAACCAGGCCCTGGTTATTTAGCCTGTGGGTCCCTCATAGCCTCCTCTTCCTTCCTCAGTTGCAGTTCCCTCATTAGCATATCCTCCAGTCTTGTTGCTTCTTAAAGGCAAGAACTATGTGTTAATCATCTTTTTCTCTGTCGTGGGTTGAAGAGTGACCCCTTAAAAGATACGTTCACATCCTAATGGTACTTCATTTCCAAAAAGGGCCTTTGTAGATGTCATTAAGGATCTTGACATGAGATCACCCTGCATTGTCCCGGTGGGCTCTAAATCCAATGACAAGTGTCCTCATAAGGGACACACAGAGGAGAAGGTGACATGAAGGTAGACGTAGAGATTAGACTGATTTGATGTCAGGAAGCTGCCAGCCACCAGAAACTAGAAGAGGGATGGAATGGATTCTCCCCTGCAGCTAAGAGGGTGCAACCCTGATGACACTGAGAGCCAGTTTCTGTTGTTCTAAGCCACCCAGTTCGTGTTAAGTTGTCAGATGAGTTGCAGGAGACGAATACCTTCTCTGTCCATGGTATCTGGTGCAGGACCTAGCAGATAGGTACTCAGCGAAGTTTTCTGCATGAATCAATGGTTCGTGACTCAAGGGTTTACCGGGAGAAAAAGGACAGTGCTGGTAAGAATGAGCCAGTTGTAGCTTATCCGTGCTTTCCCTGTTTGCTCCTTTATTTAGGTTAGTAAAACATTCACGTTTAGAGATGAGTCTATATGCCTGAGCATGGTTCTTGGGACTTTGGAAAAGCATTGGAAAAGAAGATGTGCTACATTTTTGTTGCTACGTTCCAGCTGTGAACCATGAGAGTGATTTTCCAATGGAATAACAAGATGCTTCCCCAGGCTCCTTGCTAGTAATTAAGGTTGTTTTGGGAAATGAGAGCCATCAAACCTCCCCTGGCAGGTCAGCCTCTGCAATCAGAGGAATGCAGGGATGGAGGAACCCTCTCTTTGCCTCAGAGCCATATTTGGGCAAAATCTGGGCTGCCGTACAGATGTGGCTTAAAGAAACCAACAAGGGTATTATCATCTGGCCACTGTAATCCCCTGATATTTATGCTGTCATCAGTCAAATTCTGATCATGCGATCTGCAAAGAAGGCTACATCTGCTCACAGCTCCCTCGTAGGGTAACAACTTGTGTTCAGTGTATCTAGATGTGAAGAGAAGCACGGTTAGATCATTTCTTCCGACATGAAAAAAGTAGAAATGGTCTAAAGTCAACATACTCAAATTACCTGGGATGATTAAAAAAAAGTACAAGCCATTATCCACCATGCTGGAAAACCTTGAAGGTTTTATTCTCAATATCTTTGCATTAATACAGATGCTTTTTACTTTGTGCTGAGAAAAACAACCTGTTACACATCATGTAACTTTAATATACAACATAGAAACTCATCCTAAGTTAGTTACAACAAGGACCTACAAAAAACTTCATAGGAAAAAAAGTTACCTAATATCGCCACTGTATTTTCTAATAGACTGACCCTGTTAGACCCTGTCACCAATGCTCAGCTCTGTAAACAATGGTTATTTCCATGTTCTGGGGACTTGTTAATAATAGGGACACTAAAATCAGTCTAAAAAGTTCTAGCACGTCACTATATACTGTACAGTCCTTAAAAATAATTTATTGTACTGTTTCTAAAAAAAGGTACTAGGGGTGTTCTTTTGCTCTGTTTCCGCATTCCGGAGCTGCATGTGAGCACTTTCATCTAACAGCCTAAAATCACGAGAACTGAACTGCAATTCAC
This sequence comes from Stenella coeruleoalba, assembly GCF_951394435.1. Lineage (NCBI taxonomy): Eukaryota > Metazoa > Chordata > Mammalia > Artiodactyla > Delphinidae > Stenella > Stenella coeruleoalba. The sequence goes on along the minus strand of NC_137155.1, from coordinate 29,057,986 downwards.
AATCACAGGGATGACGTGGTGGAGTCTAGGACTTCCCGCCCGTTGCACACCGTCGGCACGTACGTGCTTGCAGAGGCTGGAAAACAGAGCAGGACAGAAAATTCTGGATTAATCAAGGGGGCCACAGAGCTACTGGCATGGATAATCCTAGACACTAGTTAAAAGTAAAAAACTCACTTTAACTTGGCCTTGGAAAATGCTAGGTGATCTAGTGCTGTAGTAGGTCAACTTTCTAAACGCGCTCTGCTCAAAATTAGTTTGTATCCTGGAACTTACCTCCATTACTGTCATACCTCTTGGAGAGAGTTGATAAGCATAATCACTGTTGAAAGAAGCCACTTGTGGGTTTAAAATTAGCTTTGGTAATCTTTAAACTGGTTAAAATACAGTGTGCAAAATTGAAAGCTCACTGCAGTTTCCTTAGACTGTTAAATTAATTACTATTTTCAATACCTTAATTAATTTTGTTCTCTCTGGGCAGGCACGTCTCTACATAGTGCCATAAGTCATCCGTGAACTCTACTGCCTGAGAGAATGGTTTGCTATACTTTCATTGTTCAGTGCATAACCTCAGTGAAAATTCTAGTGAGGGCTGTGGTGCTAAGAACTTCAATTTCACAATAGTTTGCAGACAGGAAGACATTCCAAAGTTATGATGCTCTTGTTAATGACAATAGTGACGACAGTGTCAGGGTGTGAGTATAATATGGATATGTGTACTCATTCTTTTTAGGGCTTGTCGTGTTCCTAGATAAAATTCCTAGCTCCGAACTTGTTTTAAACAAAAGTTTTGTTTTTTTGAGAAATCTAGGGACAGTTAAGTGATACCTGTTTTGCCCTCAAAGCTCTTTCCTTTTACTGAATGAGAACAAAAGCAAGGAGCCCCATCCTGCATAGGATGAAACTGTATGGCCAAGAGAATCAGTTAGCGATGGCCTCACATTACCTTTTGGAGCTGATGACGTCCCATCGCTTGACCTGTCCATCTGGACACACTCTGCCTGGGAGGAGCTGACCCTCTTGGCTACCTGACCACAGCTCAGGTCAAGCTGCCCAGTCAGCTGTCCCATCCTTTAAGGGCATAGCTCTTGGTTAATAATCAGATAAACTAATTTCATGTCATGCTAAAGTGTTCATGTTCACTATCCTAGTGGAAATATCCTTGCTCAATGAAATTGCATTTTTCATAGGAATTTCTTTAAACACAAAGGAAAAACTAAGTATGAAATTTGATACTATGTGGCAGTAAGTGGGGGAACATTCACCATCTTTGGGACACTGAAGCCTTTCAGCAGACACCGCCCCAACTAGGGAAACTCCAGCCTTTCAGTTCTGCACTGATTACTTGTCTCGGTTTGTGAGAAGTCAAGTCTGTGTGGCTGCCTAAGGTTACAGTGGAGTCATGTGACGTGGTAACACTTTTGGAGATTTTTTTCCTTTTATCATTTTTAGAATGAGGTTCAGTTTCTTTTACAGTATGAACCCCCTAAAAGCTGCAATATCTTGGGGGACAGGGATGGCATAATCCACATTTCCTGAAACTTCTACAATGAAGACATAGCGTGTGCCAGATAAATGCTGGATGGAAGGTGATAGTGATAATAATTCCAAATGCGAGGGCATTAATTTATTCTTTGCAAAGCTTCTTAGTATACTTTAATTCTCGCTTCATCAAAGCTAGGTAAGGCAAGAGAAAGAACAAGGTGAAACGGAGTCCAAACGAGAGTGCTTCTGGCCATTCAATATGTGCGTTCTCTGCAGCTTCCTTGTAACCACCTGTCTACTTGGCATCTCCATGTGGCTGTTTAATAGGCATTTCTAAATCAAGTGGCCAAAACATGACTTTTGATTCCCTGACCTGTCCCCATTTAGTCTTCCTTTCCTCAGTGAATGGTCTCACCATCTGCCTGGTTATCCAAACCGAAAGTCTAACATTTAAGCCTCTTTCCTTTCTTGTCTCTCCTTGCGTGTCAAACCCATGCTCAAGTCCAATCAACTCAGGCTCCATCTCCAACTACTTCTGTCTCTGCATCCAGCGCCCCGGTCCAGGCCAGCATTCCCTCTCTCTTGGCCACTGGAATAGCTGCACTACTGGGGTCTCCGTGTCCACCCTTGCTTCCCGGCAATGCTTCCTCTATACAGTAGCCAGAGTAGTTTTAAATGGAAGTCACCTACCTACACACCTCCTGTGGCTTCTCTTTGTGCTCTCCTTACTGTGGTTTATAAATCCCAGCACGATTCAGACCATGCCTATCTTTCTGAATTCACCTAATTCTGTGCTCCCGCCCCTACGCTTTTTTTGCTTTTGTTCTCAAACACAGAATACCTGTTTCTCAGTTTCTGGCCTTTTGTAATAGCTGTTGCCTCTGCCAGGAATGTTCTTCCCTCTCTTAATCACATATCTGGCTCCTTCCTGTCATCCACGTGTGAAATGTCACCCTCTGAAAAAGGCTGTCATCAGGCCACCTAGTCTGAGGTAACCAGCCAGTTTCTCTCTTGTCACGTTATCCCATTTTAAAGCTGAGTTTTTTTCCTTGCCTTTTTTTTTTTTCCTTAGTGTCTTACATCTTATACTCTTGACTAGAAAGTATGCTGGGGCTCTGCTTGTCTTTTTCATTATTTTATCCCTATTGCTGGTCATGGAATAGACACTGTATAAATATTTTCTGAATGATTGTATGAATGGTTGCCTTTCAAAGAATGGGGGAACCGAGAAAGTTTAAAGAAAGAAATAATCTATTATCCTGAAGAAATGACCAGCAAATGTGAGGCCTTTTGGCAGCCTCATTTTGGAGCAGGTTGGCCTTTCTGCTTCTCAAGCCACATGGTGGCTTCGACCATCACCCACGTCTGCAAAGAACTGGCTGGGGCTGTGAGCATCCCATAGCAGGCATGCTGCCTTTGACATTTGGACTAAGCTCTTCATCTTTTCCAAGATCAAATTTTATTATTTCTGTGCAGGTTTTTCATTTTCAGAGGTTGAAGAGGAAAGATGTGTCATGGGGGTACGTCTAGGAGAACCAGGGATTAGTGTGTTAATGCTCCTTGCTGTCGACCTTGAACTAGTCTAATCCCCTCTCTACCTGCACTTTTAAAGATGGTGTCAGAAACCTACTGCGATGTTCCCCACACTATTCTGGAATTTAGTGTAATTCTCTTCTTAAGTGTGCACTTGTGATTTGCTTGCTGACTGCATTCTAAGTTCTTAAAAATTGGGTATATTTTGACCATGTAGGTAAGGTACACGGGCTGCCCAGATAGCCACAAGCTTATTAGTGTCACATAATCTTCTCCTAAACGCCCTGTGGACATCATTATGGAAGGTTACAGAATAACCTGGAATAACCTACCTGCTTTGTAGGGACATTAAAGGGAACACCCTATGTTAGAATGTCTAAACTCTTGAGGGGAAGACAATGCAAATTCAAGGTCTTCTTGCAAAGAATAACAACGGCAAAAAGCCCCGCAAGACTCTGCAGTTATTTTTTCCCCCTAAACACTTTTTAGTGTATTGAAGGGGATTGTAACCTCTATTTTTCTGCTTCTCTTTTTCTGTTTCATCTGTAGCTTTTGCCAGTGCATTTTTTATTATGTAAAAAAAATTCTCGTTTTAGTACATACTGCTGAATATAGCAGAGGAAATTACTGTTTTATGAGTTTACCATCTCAATTACTTTGCCTTTCATAAATATTTTACAGATGCTCCTGGATTAGCCCATCTGTTATTCCCCAAGGTAGTAAAATACGTGGAAGAGGAAAGTGCCGTCATTTTCGTGTGTGTCTTTGTGATGAGCTTTTCTATGATTTTAATGAAATTCTCGCGAGATTTTTAATGGCGTAAGTTTAACCTATTTTCTTAAGTGAGGTTAGGCAGATTTCTATAATCATCCTTTCTGTCAGAAATAAGAGGTGTGCAGGCTTATTTTTGGCTCTTCTGGGAGTGGGGGTGAGTAGCCGCTGTTGCTCTAGGCTTACGTGGTACTTCTTGCTACTTAAAGTGAAAAGTGAAGATAGCTGTAAAAGACCTAATCAGTTCCACAGCTGACCACAGAAGGACCATTCACACCCATCAAAAGGCACGTTTTGCTTCACAGACTTGGTGAAGCTTTAGAGATCAATGCAGCCAAGTGGCAGCTTTGTCTAGCGCCGTGAAATCCACTTTTGTACCAGTGAAGCAGAGACTGGCCAGACTTTGGAGAAAATGACCCGATTTTTTCTAACTGGGCCCTCGATCAGTGCTCAACATATTTATTTAATAGATTCTTAGGGATGCCAAGTCTGTTAGTCAGTTTAGTGACGGAGACTTGGTTCCTGAGAATCAGCGTGTTACTCTGTGTAATAGATCAGACTTGGAAAAAAATAAAACAAACATTTAAACAGAAAAGACATTCCAGTCTGTTTCCATCTGTTCCATTTCCTCGCTCCTGGTGACCCCAAATAATTTCTCCCAGCATGTCTGCTTGTTTAGATATTTTAATTCTGTGGTCATGGAATACAATTTCCATCCGTTATTTGTTGCCTTGTCCTCCTGCTTTGTCATTGAACCTGGTTTTTTACTCATCACCTTAATTTACCTGTGCTAGGGCCCCTTGGTCCCATTTCAAAAGAAGTATATGTGTTGGATGATGTTGTCTGGGCAGATGCGACACTGCTAGCCACTTGTTTGGTAGCCTTGCTGTGTCAGAGATTTCTCAGTGGGAGACTGAGATTCCATTAGTAATAAAAGTGGGCTAGATTCTCAGGGGGTGTTTCCCCCTTTATGACCAAAGTAATTGTCTTAAACTGTTACTAGTAGTCTTAAGAGGAAATCATATTCATTATGATGTTGGATAGAAATCTGTAAACATAAGATTTAGTTTCCAAGTGTGAAGTTAGAACTTATGAAAGCAAAGACTTCTTCATTCAGTGATTCATTTCTTAGGAGACAGGATTCATGGGAAGAGAAAATACGGCATGTACCTTTTTATAGACCGCGATGCAACTTAATTACCTCATGAACAGAAATGCCACTTGATCTTCAACTTAATACCTCAGTCCACTGTTGCCACATCATGCGGTCCTTTCCAATCGTGTTCTTTTATTCTCTCTTCCCTCCCCCAAGAAGTACCAAAGTTGGATGCACAATAATTTCTAAATAAGAAGACTCAACATTTTTTTGTACTCTTCTACCTATTTTTCATTCTTCCCACATCCTCTTAGTTGCTTCACATCTCCTGTTTCCCCTCTTTTCTATCCAAATGTGTTTTCAGGCGAGGAGCAGAAACTCATTCACCCCAAGGCTCAAACAACTAATAGGAGCTATACGTGCTACGACACCTAGGGGATCCAAACCAGAAGCCGAAAGGGTTAAACTCTAATCAAATAATGTCAGGCATTAATTACTCCTTCTTTCTAGTGGAGCTGATCCTGTCAGCCTCACCTTCCAGTTATCCACAGCAACTGCACACTGTATTAGCTTCCACTGCTACCAACCTGATGGAAGCCACCATCATCTGGGTTAGGCAGTAGCCTCCTAAATGAGGTCTCTGCCTACTCGCTGTCTTGTATTCTGCCCACACAGCCAAAACCATGCTTTTAAAGTCAGGTCCTGCCACAGCTCCGATGAAACCCTTCAAGTGTTTTCTCAGTCCTTGCAACAGAAAAGTAAAAGTCCTTACAGTGACTTGCAGAATCCTACAAGATCTGCTCCATCTTTGTCCTAACCTCCTGTCACTTTCACCTTTATTCATTTCCCTAGAGCCTCATTGGCCTCTTAGATGTTCTTCTAACTTTGGACCTTCGCATTTGCTGTTCCCTCTGCGTGGAATGTTTTTCCCCCAGATATCGGCCTGGCTCCCTTCTTTCGTTTCCATCATGTCTCTGCTCAGTGTCACCTTATCACTTCCTTCCACTCTATAAAAACAGGAACTCTCTGTATCCTCAGTCCACCTTATTTGCCTATGTCCCATATTATTTTCTTCACATCACTTGTCAGCACCTGAGTTATTAAGCACTGTCGGTTCGTCTCTCTGTGCCCCCTCTTGCCTGATTAGAATGCAAGCACTGTGAGTGTAGAGTTGGTCTGTTTTGTTCATTACCACATCTCCAGTGCCTAGAGCTGAGCCTGGGCACAAAAATTTCTTCAATGAAGGAGTGAATTATCCATCAAATTGGTCACATTTACTTGGTTAGTGGTTTCTCTCCCAAATGCTCTGAAATTATTCCAGGTAAGGCAGAAATGTTAAATTTTTTTTTCCATATGAGTAGGCATTTTCCTGCTATAGGCGCAGAGATATTTCCATTTATAGATGTCCTCCAGAGAATTTCACTAAAAATGAAGTCATAGAAATAGCATATAATAAATTGAGGTTAGACCCTTTGCTTTCTTTTAAGGTTTTGATCATCTGAGATCCATGTATGGGCAGTATTTGATTAAATACATATTTTCTTTTTTATTGACATATATACATAGTTCTCAGCACGGTACCCTGTTCCCAAAGGCGTTAATAAATTTGGGGTTATGTGGAAATGCAGATGACTATAGGTATCTCTCATACAATACCTGACCCGCTGGTTTAGGGACTCTCTTTGAGCTAGTGTGTTTACATTCTGTTCTAATGTACAATACAGAAGAGAAACTGTACAATGTAATGTAATTCAAGAAAGTGATGCTTTTAAAAAACTATGGAAATGAGAGAAGTTATATCTGACATAAACATTAACTACATTCATTTGTCTTCATCAAATCACATTTTCTAAGAAACTTAGTGTGTAGCCTCTTTGGAATATCAATGCCACACCTTGTCTGTGTGCAGCCTGGGCGTGGGGATCACCGGGGGCTCAAAGAGACATGATTTATGCTGTTGAACTCCCTGGTATGGGCTTTTGAGAGGAACACAAGTCTGTACTCATGCTGGTAGAACAAGATGCTGTCATGTGTGGTGCTTAAGAGAAAGCTTTTAACTTGAAAAAAATCATTGCATGTGCAGATGCTAAGATTCTTACTGTTAGAATAGTCTCTGAGGGCTTTCCTGGTGGTGCAGTGGTTGAGAGTCCGCCTGCCGATGCAGGGGACGCGGGTTCATGCCCCGGTCCGGGAAGATCCCACATGCCGCGCAGCCGCTGGGCCCGTGAGCCATGGCCGCTGAGCCTGCGCGTCCGGAGCCTGTGCTCCGCAACGGGAGAGGCCACAACAGTGAGAGGCCCGCGTACCGCAAAAGAAAAAAAAAAAAAAAAAGGATAGTCTCTGAGATGAATTTTGTAACTGAGCTGGGGCAGAAAATCCAGAGGCCACAGGAGCCATAGAGCAGCTTTTGAGAGTTTTATCTATGACTTCAGTTATCAAATTCCTTAAAGTACCTAATAGATGGGACCCTGGTTTTCTCATCTATAAATGTGTTTGTTAGAATAAATGATCCTTAGCATCCCTTCCAGCTCCAGGCTGTGTAATAAAGAAGGTGGGCTGTAGCTGCCTGGGGAAAACCTAGCAAAATAGTAGAGGTAAAGAGAAAATGATTTAAGGGTTGCTTTAGAGTGGTTGTGAGAGAAGTAAATGGAAATGTCAAATAAAAGAAGGAGAGGTATTAAACATCAATTTCCTAACGTATAATAGGGTTACCTATCATAGCTGGAGACTATCCCCCCATCCTCAATGAGGGAATGAAGGGGAATAGAAAGAATGAGGTTCTCAGGAGTGCTGTGGACTTTGCTCTCTTAAGGGAAAATGGATTGACGTATATCTGATTTGGATGTACTAGGTGTATTCTGCCTGGAAGCAAATGGCTCAACTTACTGACAACTCTAGGCTCTTCCTACGTTGGTCAGAGAGGATTTATGTTTATAATATACTTACGCCTGTGGCGAAGAAGACGTTCATTTCAGTCTGGGTTGCCAAATAACTTCCTAATTTGCTGGCCAGTCATCATGGGACTCCCTGAACTGTAAAGTGCAGGCATATTATGCTGTTTTTCTGGACTAGCACAGTAGAGAAGAAACTTGGCATTATGTGCTTTTTTTCTTTAAATAAAGTCCTGTTCAGAGTTGAACAATGGCTTGCCCTGGCCAACTGGGGTATCTTCAAAGCTTGGCCATTGATAAATGCAAAGGCTTGTCCTCAGGTACTTGCTTTCTGTTGCTGAAGCTCTGTGGCAAATTATACTGTGAAACTAGAAGACGGTTCCCTCGATCTTTTTAGACTGCTGCTTTCTTTTTATAATGTGCCGATGCTTAGTGATAAAGAATAATTCTATTAATTGAGCAGTTCGCACATTACCACCTAGACAAGTGACTTTCTGAATAAGGTGGTGGCAGAGAAAATCAATCTCCATGTGCCCATGGCTCCTCCGGGACCCAACTCTGGGCATCATTAATTAGCAGAAGCCCCTTGGCTGATTTAATGATAATGACATACATACATCTGAATGATCACCGTGAGCAAGGGAAATACACATCCCTGTAGGACCACGTCTGGGGACATAATAGCTCTGAAGACTGTTGGACACACTCCATTTCTTTCTTCTCCCCGCAGCCTACGCTGATGCAAACCCATATTAGCGTCAGCAGTATTCTGACCTGCGCAGGGCCTATAGGATCTTATGCTGCCAAACCTCACGTGTGCATCCAGTTTGTCTCCCTCACAATGACACCATTCGCTTACATTCTGCACCCATGCTGGTAGAACAAGATGCTGTCAGGTGTAGTGCTGAAGGGAAGGCTTTTAATTAAAAAAAGAAAAAATCATTGCCTTTGCAGATGCTAAGATTCTCAGCATACGTTTTTGATTGCCTGTCTTTGGGAATCAGCTGTGGGAAGCTCCTTTGCTTCTAAAGCTGAACCAAACAAAGAATGACCTCTTTTTTTTTTTTTTCCTCTTCCAAATACAAAGGATGTTTACTTATGTGTGTGGGTGTGGGAGCAGCATTATAAATATGAACTTAGGATTTCAGGGTCTCTGAGTCCTACTGCTATTGGAAGGTGCATTCCCACCTTCAGTAAATGTTTCTTGAGTGGCCAGGTGCGTCTATGGGAGAAATGCCTTCTGTGGAGGGTTCGGACAACAATGGGGGAAATGACTGTGCCGGGATGTGGCTCTTGGCATCATGAAGCAAAGGATGGGACTTCAAGGGCCTTTCCTTCTCTGAACCCAGGGCCTCCTTTCTCTCTGAGGGCATCTAAGTGGAGCTCCCTGCTCTGCACTGATAGCAGTGGATGAAGCAGACAGGATGGTTTGGGCCAAGGTTCTCAAACCGTTTTCCTTGGACCATCTCTGTTGAACCAGCTGGAGTATCTGTTACCGACCACACTTCTGGCCTTTACCAAGACCCCATGATACAAAGGGTGGGGCCTGGGAATCTTCATTTCAAAGAGTTTTTTTTTTTAATACACAAATATTGGGGACAACTGGCCTATGGGTACACTTAGTGGAGAAAAATTACTGTTTCATTTTTATTATTCTGACTCCCACTGTATGTAGTTAATCAGATACAACTAAAATTGGTCTCTTTTGCATACAGCAATATGTAAACATTTCTCAAATGGTGAGTTTTCCAAGATGTCCTTAACGATGTTCTTTCTTCCATGCCTGCTTCTGAGTTTGGCCGTGCTTTTCTATCTTTTGGGAGCAACTGCTCAGATTTTAAAACCCGCTAACTGAACTTCTTTCTGCTGTCAGCCACCTTAGCTGCTGTCAGGGAGCTCACTTAGACTCCAAAGTGATGTGGTATCTCTGCTACTCTCTCGCCAGAGAATTAACCCTGAATTAATACGGCCGCAGCTTCCAGTCAAGGTGACTTCTTGGTATTGCATAAGCTTAAGTGTGTCATGTCACTTAATCCCTGCTAAGAGTGCAGTACCGGTTGGATTTGGGATTTGGAGAGCGCAGCATAATAAAAATGGCCACAAATTCTTTGAGCGGTGGAGTCTGCCTCCCTCCCCTTGAATCTGGGTGGGCTCTATCATGCTGTCTGGGTCCCATGTGGAGAGAAGGCATCCCACCTAGGCACCATGTACGAGAGTGAATCACTGCGGACCCTCCAGATCAGTTCAGTCTCAGCTGACACCACAGGAGGACCCCAGTCAGGGCCTTGCAGAGCAGGTGGACTGCTCAGTCAAGCCTTGCCTGAATTCCTGACCCACTAAATCAGGAGAGATAACAAAAGGGATTTCTTTTAAGCCACTAAATTTGGGGGAAGTTCGTTATGAGGGAATAGATAACTAAATGTGTCTGTGCGGGGGGTAACTCCGTTGCTGTGCCAGCTTATTCTCGTCCATACATGGGGTTTTTGTTTTTACCTCTGGAGGCACTAGGTCAGAAAAACAGCAGCAATACTGGGAACAATAAGCCATTGGAATAAAATGCCTGCAAATACTTAACCAGAAGAACATAAATTATGTACAACCTAGGAAAAGCATACGCTGTACTTAATGAATGCAGAGCAGTTTAAGGATTTTTCTTGATTCTTTAAACAGCGTACTTCCCAGTATTTAGGAGGGAGATGGATATTAATTGAGCTGAATCTATAATGGAGGAAACAGGCACTGAAATATTAAACCAGTTGCTTAAATTTTCATCATAGTGGGTCAGTAACACGTTTATACATAGAACTAGATCCCATAGGCAAGTGGCTTTCAAATATCTTTGATTGCAGTTCATAGAAAGAAATATTTTACCTGAACCTGGTACCCATACATAAACTTGAGCAAACTTGGTGAAATACTATTTACCCTGTTACATATGATGCACTCTAAGATACTTTATTCTCTTCTCTTTTATTTTTATATTTTTTATTATTATTATTTTTAAATGTCCAGGTCAGTTTTATTTTATTTAATTAATTAATTAATTTGGCCATGCCGTGCGGTATGCGGGATCTTAGTTCCCTGACCAGGGGTCGAACCCGTGCCCCCTGCAATGGGAGTGCAGAGTCTTAACCACTGGACCACCAGGGAAGTCCCTCTATTTCCGTTTTTAAAAAATGCTGGTCAAACGTGCTAAATAAATTTCATGACCCATTAATGGGTTACATTCTACAGTATGAAAAACACTGCCCCGGACACTAACCTTCCTGGGACCAGGGATTCTGTCCTATTCACCACTGTGCTTAGAAATATCTGGTGTATAGAAAGCATTCAGGCATTTAATGACTTTAATGAACTTCATGACAGTGGTTCCAATTTGTTAAAATAGGAAGGATACTAATCACAAGTCAGGAAATCCAGTGTCAACTCTTGAATCATTGTATGTCCTTGAGAAGTAACTTCTCTTATCTTCTCACCTATAAAATAGAACTTGTGATATCTTGTACACATGGGATAAAATGAGCCCACAAATACTAAACTATCGTGAGTAAAAGATAAAGAATTACAAATACAAATAAAAGGTCAATGGATTCGTTACTTACGCACTTTGAAATGCCGAGAGATACCAGTCAAATACTTCACTCTGTTACTTTACTGCCGTTTCTTTGATTTGGATTAATTAGAGGAAAATTGTGGCAAAAATGAGATCTAAATTTAGACCTTTTTAAGGAAAAAAATTAAATTTCACTGAGTAACAAAGTAGTCCTAAAATGTTGGGCTGGATAGACTCCTTCCTTGAAGTATCAGTTGGGCCACTAGCAGATTACATACCGAGTGACCGCTGAAGCAGGTCCATGACAGTTGCAGTCCATTGTTTTTGTGTAAATGAACATTTCTGAAATTCTGAGGGGAGACTCGATTGGGTAAAGTGTCCTTGTTAACTCTTCAGGAATTTATTAATTCCTAGTACATACATTAGAAAACGCCACCATATCTAAATTACCGAGGTTCGGATGTATGAGATCTGAAAAGTGTCTGTGGAAGACTTAGGGACTCTGCTAAATTGTTTTAATAACAGGCAAGAAGAGCTCTAAGCTATCAACAAGACTCTTCCTGCCCAGAGGTAAATCATGCTGCCTAGCCTAGGGTAATTTTCCTTTTGTTCTCCCTGGAAAGTCTACCAAGTAAGTAGTTCATGGGAAATTTCCCGGCTTGTTTTCTGGATGGAGTAGCTCGATAAGGTGGTTTGGTGCCCTGGCTTTGAAATCAGAGAAACTGGCTCTTAAGTTCTGGTTCTGCCACTTTCAATACGTGTGACCTTGGGTAGATCCCCAAGAGTTGTGAGCGTTAAATAAGCTATATCCCACGTGCACACATGTATGAAGTACTTAGCACAGTGCCCAGCACAAAGGAAACAATAAATGATAGTTCCTCTTAGCTGTATTATTGTTGTTTTTGTTAGTTATTATTATTAGTTATATGCCAGTTCTTTCTGGTCCGGACTGGCTAGCTTTCATAGTTCAACTGTTGGAAAAGAGATTTGTTTGCTCAAGAAATAAGCAGGTTTCTTTAAGGTGGAAGGAAAATTATTTGACAAGTTTTACCAGGTCCTGGGGCTCAGCCCTCGTGACACCTGGAAATTTAGCTGAAAATGCAATAAGGTCTCCATCTCCATAGCAGCTGAGACGCAGGAGTGCTATACACAGCGCATCACGGAACACGTGCTGTCAGCCGTCAGTCTTCCCTTTGTTTGCCAGGAAAAGGGCAGCCCTATAAAATTGTGCACTTTGTTGGAGAAACTGGGGCACTAATGCGATTGCTCACTTTGTGACGCTGAGCTATTTCAAAGTTTCCTTTCTAATCGGCTCGGGGCAAAATTGTGAAGTAGTCATTCGTCTCTGTCACTTCCAGCCCTCCTTCCCCCCACCCCCCTTCCCCTTCCTCTCCCCTCCTTCCCCCTCATCCTTCTGTCAGTGCATTTCTCCTACTTTATACCATAGATTAGCTGAAAATGGCTTAAAAGGTTGTCCCCTTTAGCTACCTTTGTGTTTTAGATGCCTCTGAAGAATTAAATGATTCTCCAAGGCTACTGTTGCAGATATTTGCAGGCCAGGAGGTGAGAGAATTCTGGCTGGGAGTTACCCTGGTATCTTTCAGTGAGCACTGCCTCCTCAGCTAAAAAAAAAAAAATTGTGTCTTTGTCTTTGAAATAGGAGGAAGATCTATTCTAGCGTTTTCCAAAGTGTATTCCATGGGCTGTGCAGTTGATTTTACTGTGATCAATTACTTTTAAGAAACTGTAAATAACAAAGTGAAACAGGTTTCCCTGCTGTAGAGATTCTGAAAAACCTTTTTCATGCTCATGTCAAAGGAGGTGCTTTGAACTTCCAAGTGGGTATTTAGGATGTAGCATTTTCCACCTTATTTGATTATCTTCCTCTTCTAATTTTCATGAAGCACCTTCAGCATCTGTGTGACACAGAACATACTTTACAGAGCACCAGTCTAGTCCAACCCTCTAGGCCAACTAAGGAAGGAAACAGTAAAGTGATGTGCTCAAGGTTACCTGTTGACCTAGTTGCAAAGTTAGGACTAGAAACTTGGTTCTCTGGCTCTACAACTTGGTCAAAAATCCCATTTGTGGTTATGGATTTAATGTCTGTCATCCCTGCTAGACCGCGTACTGCCAAAACCGAACCTTGACCTCTTCTGCTTATCACTGTATCCTTAGCACCCAGCACAGTACGTGGCACACAGTGATCAAACCAGCACTTACTAAATTGAGTTGAGATTGATTATGGGGATGGACGTGTGTTGCCTGTTTCTGTCTATGTCTGTTGCTTCTCCTTCTAGCCTGCTCCCTACTATATATGAAGGGGTCAGTGTCAAGTTCCATACTTACACTGAGAATACGTGGTCCCAGTTCCACTGACACTGAACCTGTTCAGGTGCAGTCTGTGTGTGACCACATTCTTCTGGGGTTGAAACAGGATGATGTGCACCTTGGGTGCAAACAAACAGCCCAGGACCACGAATCCACTCAGGCTAACCGAGATGCACATGGTCGTTGTCTGCACCTATAAGAAAAGATTGCCTAGTTAAGTGTCTTGACTATAAATTCAATACAGTGGCCAACTCAAGAGAGCACTGAAAAAAGAGCAAACTGAAAAAACCCAAATCATCCACAGTTCTGTTATTATTCTAGCCAAACCAATACAGCAATTATATTGGATCTTCTGAGTTTGGGATGCACATGGAAACATTGCTTAGGATTTGTAAGCAAACACTCTCTGTGTTTGGTGTCCTGAAGGCTTGCCAAGACTTCACACAGATTTTCTGGTTTTGTTTGTTTTCCTCTTTACTTTGTATAAAGATATTTCTGCAGAGCCACTGGAAGTCAGAATCTTAAAGAGTAAAATATCAATATTCAATGATGAAGTGACCAGATAACTGATAATTTGAGTCAATCAACTTGGCTTGTTTAAGGTTTACTATATTATGAACAAATCTGGTCCTGTTTCATATTTCCACTTCTCTTTCTTGCTGGGAGCTCTATCAGCTCTTGGTTTCCCTATTCAACACTGGGGGGCATTATCAACTTTCTTCTGGGGTACCTACTCTTTTAATTATTTCATTAGCATCTCTCTGGAATTTTGATACACCAGGTACTCGCTGTTTCATCTTTCTGTTCTCCAGGCTTCTATGCACCCACCCTTGACAGAGAATTTTCCCTTGCGCCCTCTTTGCTTCCCCTGAAAGCAAACCTCAGAACTAGGTTTTATCATCTCTTCTTTTCATTCCCTTGCCCGCACTCTTCATCTTCTCCGCTCTCCTCATTTATCCTGGCTTCAGCTCCCATAGATTTTCTGGAAAATCCCAAATTAGATTCTACATATTTAATCACTTTCAGTATGAAAAATGGAAATTAATTATTTCTTCTATCAGTTTCTACTCAGAGTAACTATGGTAAATCCTAGAGTCATTTTAGAGTTCTTTTTCCTTTTTCCCCAGCCGATGCTATTACCAGATAGCAGCAATTTCTCATGCCCTAAAGTGTCTGACCTTCTTCTGTAATCAAAGGAAGCTGAGACTGAACAGTTAACCGGAAGAGCCACATAACTTTAGAAGACCTCTTTCTGTTTTTGATTTTTAAAAAATCAGGTTACGCTTGTATCATAATTCTTCAGACTCTGGTTTTACTTTGATTGCTGAAAGTAAATCTCTCCTCACTATCTTTTTTTTTTAATTTAATTGTATTTTTGGATGTGTTGAGTCTTTGTTGCTGCGTGCAGGCTTTCTCTAGTTGCGGCAAATGGAGGCTACTCTTTGTTGCGGTGTGCGGGTTTCTCATTGTGGTGGCTTCTCTTGTTGCGGAGCACAGGCTCTAGGTGCGTGGGCTCAGTAGTTGTGGCTCGCGGGCTCTAGAGCGCAAGCTCAGTAGTTGTGGCGCACGGGCTTAGTTGCTCCGTGGCATGTGGGATCTTCCTGGACCAGGGATTGAACCCGTGTCCCCTGCATTGGCAGGCGGATTCCTAACCACTGCGCCCCCAGGGAGGCCCTCTCCTCATTATCTTAAAGCTCTTGCTCCCCTAACCACTCCAGTGCTTTCCAACTTGGTCCCCAGTTTCAGGCTCTTCTCTCTTTTGTCAGCTTCTCAGAAAAGTCTACTATCTAATTCCATGATGGAAAAGCCTTGATAAATCGTAACTATGTTATTTATAGCAAGTCCATTACTGACGTAATTTTTCTTCTTACATATATGTAGAATATGATATTAGAACTGTGCTGTTCCTGCCTCGGTTTTGACCGTGGTGCCAGTGTGAAAGCTATCAGATATCCCAGCGAGGGTGAGACAAGTTCAGATGTGTACTTTTCAAGAAAACCTTCTATAACTTTGAAACTCCTCACATACTTTAAGACATTACAAGGAGAGGAGAAGGGAGGCTTCTGTGAGGAGATCTCGGCCCAAAGCTGTGCTGTGAATTCCATGCCCTCCACCCCTTAGGGGGATTGTGTCCATGTCTTCACTTAAAGCTTACAGAGGAGGGCGTCACTGTGGCCCTTCACAGAAGGTTTGAGGTTTTTCTGTGGTTGGGAGGATGCTCTGGCCGGGAGCCTGATTCCTGTCTTGAAAATCTAGAAGGTAAGAAATGGCTAGTCACTTTTGTAGCAGAGCAAGGAGACTGGCTGATGTACTGAGATAGTCCTTTACTCTAAAAATTTATGAAAACAAACGCTATGGGAGTGGTATGCAGGAAAGGTGAGCCATTGTGGGTCATCTGGGGCCCATATGGAGGGGCCTGGAGTCCTTCTCAGAAGGAGGCTAGAGGGGAGTAGCTGGATTGTGACGACTCAGAGTAGCGAATTGCCAGCCAACTCCCTCAAGGACTTGCGGGAGAAAAAGGCCAGCAGGACCTTTCTGATGATCAGGTGAAAACACCCTTTAATCATCTTCCAGGTTATCCCAAGGATGTGTCTTTAGCCACTGCGGACTTAGAGATCATAAAGTCCTTATTACTCTCTAACCGGGCCTGAGAGGGACATAGCAACTGGTGGACTGGGGAGCGTGAGCTGGGAGAAAGGGGAAGCCAACCACTGCAGCTCCAAGGCAGGCCAGACCTCAGGAGAAAATGATACTGAATGTTACGTCATGATATGATTTGATAACTACATAGGACAAGGCATTTCAGTTTCCTACTAGAGACATTTTTCCTTTGAAAATGATTGTAGGACCTTATGTCACCTAAGGGCACACAAATTCATGGGCCTGCCAAGGTCATGAGAGTTTTCATTCACTGATGTATCCCCAGCACTAGGATGGTGTCTCACATAAGGTGAACAGTCAGTGTTTGGATGTATCCACTGGAATTTCCATCCAGGGGTGGAGGGGTGACTAATCTCACTAACTACTAAAGGGACACAGGGAAGCATAACTAAAGGTGCATTTTGGTCATAGTTTATGCTGCATGGTTTTCAGTATACCCGCTTTAAATTTGATACCTTTTAATTTTTTTCAAAGCCCAAGTATCAGCCTCATAGTCTCAGTTGCCCAATTCCCTCTATAACTCACACTATAAAGAGTCTGTGTTTATCTATACTTATTTGTTCTGCGTCTTTGAACACTCCCAGCCCATGCTGCTTTGTTTTCATCTTCCTCAAGCTCCTAGAAACACTTGACATGGTTAATCACTTCCTGGATCCCTCCTCCCCTCACTGGACAGTTCCTTGTCTGAGTTGCTGACTTTTTCTCTTCTACCTGAATTCTAAGTGCTGGCGTGTTTCAGAACTCAGTTTTGGACACTCTTCTCTTTACCATCTCATTGAGTTCCGTGGCTTAAGTACCTCCTACGTGGATGGTATTCATCCATGGAGTACTAGTTCCAACTTATCTTCTGGGCTTCCAGACCTATACATTCAAATGCCATCTTGGCATATTGTTGTGGATGTGTAGTGGGCAAATCAGAATGAATATGTAAGCAGAACTTGATCCTTTCCTCCAGGTACCTCCATTTAAGTGACACCAAATGCCACCCCCTTGTGCAAGCCAAAAACCTGAGAGTCATCCTTCATTTTGCCATTTCCCTCACACCCACACATCCAATCCAATAGCAAGTTCTGTTGGTTCTTTCGGAAGATAATCCTGTATGGTCTCTTGGGCTTCTGTATGTCTTTCCAGCAGCGGCTCCGACTACCTTTGTTCTGGACTTTCTTTTCAATGGTATTTTTTATAGCAAAGAGCCCTAGGAGATAGAGGTAGTGCCTGTGGAACAGAGGACCAGCATATCACTCATTAGAGAAGATTCAGATTCCCCAATCTAGCTGTTCTTCCCTGTAATGCCACCGCTGACTGTGCCGTGGTCATGGTGCCCTTTGCATAGCCTGTGGGAAGTGGGGCTCAGGTAACCAGAGCCAGTGCGGAACTCTGGCTACTGCCATTGCTTTGAGTCAGAGTCCTTTTTGTCAGCGTCCACAAAACTGTGGCAAGCTAACATGTTAAGTTGGAATCAGTCAAGTAAAATCTCAGACTCTTCGGTCTTTGACAGTTGTGACAGTGAGATCGGAAAGGCTTTCTCAAAGAGGAAGGATGAGGGTCTCGTGGGCTGATGAACAGGCCTTGAGAGCAGTCCATGGGGATCCGTAGCAAACAGGCTGACCAAACTGTACGGCCAACCAGGCAATAAATAGCGTTCCACTTTATGGCCATTGAAGAAGAGGATTTGGGGGGTGGTTCGCAGGCTGAGTAACAGGAGGTAGATTCGGATAGAGCTGCTAGACCTGTACTGAAATTGTTGCTGACTCACCTCTGGGGGTGCCGTGGATTTCCTCCCTATTCTGATTCAGGTCCTTGGTGGGCAGAAAGTTGTACTCTTTTTTCACATAAAAGTTGCAGAGACAAGCACCTACACTGACCCTACACTGACAAGAGAAGCCTTCAGAGAAGCAGAGACCAGGTGAGTCATTTAAACTTTGGCTGGCTCCCTTGGGAAATGAGGGAAGAGGGCGACCAGTGCTTGTGAAGGAAGAATGGCAACAGCTAGGCCCTCTGCGGGCTCATCCCTTGGTATAGTCTCTCACGCCAAACTTAGATCCATTCTGCGATGACAGAAGTCTCAGTTTTTTACAGTGGAACCTGGCTGCAGAAAAGGAGCTTTGGCCCTCTCTGTCAGATTGCCCTGAAACAGGATAATGCTCTGGGAAGCCAGAGATGACGCACGGACCGGTATCTGGGCTCTTCCTGACCTGGACTGGGTTGAAAATGCTGACAGAAGTGCTGCACCAAAGAATGAGAGACGGACGCAAGGAAATCTGGATGAATTCCTGCAGTCAGCTGCAGCCCTGGAAAGCTTGCTTAGCCCTTAGGCTAAAACCAGGCAAGATGCTAAGAGATGTTATCATGATGAGACAGCAAATGCCCTGGATTAAGACGAACTCCTTGAAAAAAGTTGCTGCTGTCTGTGCAAGTCAGTGGCGAGTGAGCTGAAATCCGCAAACCACGTGGCCCAGGCAGATAGCTACCGATATCTGGCTCTGGCCTCTGAGTCAAGGGGTCCCCCAAACTGAAATGAACAGTGACATTAATGACGACGTTGCCATTCAATTCAGGGTTTTGGGTGCTCAGAAACATTGGACCTTCGTTTGGTTGAGCCATGCGTAGCTGCTGCCTGCTTGAAACACAGAGCAAATGTGCCTTCCTTCCTGGCATGGAGATGTCCGTGCTGCCTGATTCCTCCCTTACTCTCTCCATCCTGATCGCAGCTGCCTTAAGAAGAAAGGAAGGATAGGAACAATGTCTCCCCATCCCCAAGGGTGGCTGCCATCCATATGCACCAGACCCAGTATGCTGGGAAACTCTGGGGAGGGAAGAACTCGAATTTTTATGCTCTGTTGGTTACAGACAGCCAAGTCACCAGCCTACCCAGGCCCGTTAGGGAGAAGGCTGGGCTGGGACCAGAAAGAGGCAAATGAGGAACTTGCTTGAGATGCACATTTAAGGAGGCACCCAAAACTCAGTAATCAAGACAAGTAATTTTTTTTTTGCGGTACATGGGCCTCTCACTGTCGTGGCCTCTCCCGCTGCGGAGCACAGGCTCCAGACACGCAGGCTTAGCGGCCATGGCTCACGGGCCCAGCCGCTCCGCGGCATGTGGGATCTTCCTGGACCGGGGCACGAACCCGCGTCCCCTGCATCGGCAGGCGGACCCTCAACCACTGCGCCACCAGGGAAGCCGCAAGACAAATAATATTTTACTGCAGTATTTTTTAAAAATAAAAATTCATGCTAAAAGCCTACGATGAACACAATACCAACCTTTTAAATAAGGTTAGGATCGGTAACAGTGCTGGGCTGTGATGTATTCAAAGTGAAGGCAAAAAGTCAGCAATACTGATCCTATCGTGATGACTGTTCATGCACGTGTTACCGGGCCCACTCTGCACTGCCTACTGGAAATTGGGACTTGCGCAACCTACACAAATGCTGAATTTCTGGCCACAGTGGTGGCTGCGGGTAATAAAAGTCCTTTGGCTCTGAGTTAGGAGTCTCAGGTCTTCTGTCAGCATCCCCGAATCTGTGGCGGGCTAACCTGTTAGATTGCAGGGTGGGTTAAAAACCCTTCTCGGTCCTTCACAGGTTCTGTCTCCATCACTGACATCCTACCCTTGGCTCGGGCCCCCATCATCTCTGACCTATCGCAGTCACTTAACTGCTCTCCCCACCCCGGCTTTTTCCTTTCTGTCGTACGTTGTCTTTAGCAGCTTGATTTTTTTTTCCCTAAAATGTGAGATCACAAAATATGAGATCATTAAACTGCTCCATTTAAAAGTATTTCAGTGGTTTCTTTTTCCATAGAGAACAAAAATCTAAACTTTTTGCTATGGCCTATAAAGTCCTATGTGGTCTAGCTGCCCACCCTCCCAACCGCCTACCTCTCATATAAACTCACTCTCCCATCTACTCATTAAAGTGTAGCCAGATACACCTTTCTTTTCTAAGACATTTTTGCCTGGGGGTGTTTGCATTTGCTGTTTCTTCTGTCTAGCCGGTAGAATTCCTCTGGTTTGCTCCTTCCCATCTTTCGGTAGGGTATTATGAAATAGGCACTAGTAGGGGTGGCAAACACTTTTTGAAAGAATGAGATGTGATACATTTCTTTAAATCTTCAAAATAGTCAACATGGGAAAATTGGAATTTCTCTGCAAGTACTTAAACCTTGTAAAAATTCTGAAGTCACCTCCGAGTCTGCCTAGGCAAAATGCTTTGCCTGCACCAACCCCAGTAGGAATCCAGCATCTTGATACCTAGAGTACGGTCCTTTGCCTCGCAGCATCTCCATCATCTGGGAGCTTGCTAGAAATCCAGAACCTTGGGCCTCATCCCTTCTTCCTGAATCAGAATCTTTAGCAAGATTCCCAGGTGGAGGCGCCTTAAAGTTTGGGAAGCACTGTAGTGGCATAACCCCGCTCCCTTCCGTCATAGTACTCACCACTGCATGAGTTATCCTGAATTCTCACTTATTAATTATTTACTCACCACCTCTATGCTCCTCTCATTCCCCACCAGATTGTAAGTTATAAAAGAGGAGGGGCTTGTCTGTGTTGATAGCTGTATCCCCAAGGCCCATGATAAATGCTCAGATACTTTTGGAAGACATGAATGAACAAAATACTCAGTAATTACCATTTAAACTTTTTACGGTAAACTTTCCACCCAAACGTGACCTAGTTTTTCTTTACACCATTGGAACTATGTATTGGATCCCTGATGACTCGGTGTTTGATTCTTACGCTCTCTGGGATGGTTTTGTTGTGGTACAGAAGGAGGCAGCCTGGATATTTCTCAAAGATCCTTTGAAGTTTTGGATTCTTACCCAAGTTTTTGCTCGCTCCGTCTTGATGTCTGTTACAGCGTTGACTAGTCTTGTTTGTTCTAGGTTTTACTCCTACAAGTCCATTCTTCATATTAAGGGTAGATAAGTGTGTGATATAGTGGGAAAGGCATGGATTTGGATCCAAAACACTAGTCCTACTATTTTTTAACTGTGCCACCTGGGAAGTTAATTGCCCTCTGAGTCTGTTTACTCATCTTCCTAATGGATAATGAAATTCGCTTTCCAGGGTGCTAATGAGAATAACGTAAGCTCATGTATGCAAAGCACTTGGTAGAATAAGGTCTTGGAATTTGGTCAGGAAGACTTAGTTCCTTTCTTTCCCTCTTGCCTTAATCATGTCACTTTTTGCCCAAGTGAACAACCAACCAAAAGAAAACAAGAAAAATTTAAAAATCACAAGACCTCAAAGCCCTTAAACATCATTTAAATGAATTCCTCTACCTGGTATAATCTGACCAAGCTGCCAGTTCCCATTAATTTCTCACTAGACTCCCCCTGTCTTCCATTTGAGCACGACTGACATTATTGCATTCTTCTTGGTTCATTTCTATTTTCCCTCAAGAATATTCCCCGTAGGCCCTATATACTCTAACTACCTTACTTGCACTTTCCTACCAAGGTACAGGATGAAATCCCACCTCTTTAAGGAGATTCCTGGAAAGACCAAGCTCTTACTGATCCAACTCGTTTTTGAAACTAATAGGCATTTAAGAGTTTCTATCAGCAATTTAATTATAAACTATTCTGTGTTAATCTTGAATTCGTTCATGCTTGTTATTGTTTTCCCAACTGAGATGTAAGCTTTTTGAAGACTAGAATAGTGCTTTATATTGTTTTATAACTCCCAGTGGGTGGCAAAGTACTGAGTCATAAACCTTGTTGACCGATGGCCAAATTCCTAATGCTGGTACTTAGATTATTATTGGGTACTTTTCTAATGCTGCTGATTCTCTCCGAGCCACATGGTTTCCCTCCAGGAAATTTTAAATCGCAGTCTAAAACAAGGGTCCTGGGTTCAAATACCTATAGGGCTATGCAGGTTCATACGTGAGGGTAGCCAGGTGTAAGAATTCAGGGGCTGGTGGGAGCTGTGGGCAACAGGAGTGAGAGTGCTCTGTCTAGAGGCATAAGCATTACTCAGCCAGCTAATTGTGGGTCCACATGTTTTAGTTTGTTAAGAGAAGCCAAGAATCTAGATAGTTATGTACAATTTCTCAATGTTCTTACTTTGGCAAACATTTCAAAGAATTTCAAAACAGTGCTGGCCAAACTAGAGATATCTGTGGGACAAGAAGACCCTGTGATTCATTAGGGCAGCGATTTTCAATCCGGGCTGCAAATGAGAGTCACGTGGGGGGCTTTGAAAAATCCTGACGTCTAAGCCACAGATCAGGCCAATTAAATCAGAATATCTGGGGCTGTGCCCCAGGTATCAATATTTTTTTTCAAAGCTACCCAGTTGATTCAGTGTGTGATTGAATATGAAAACCTCTGTGTTGGAGGCTCTGGTCTACTGTCTCATTTCTTTTGTAAATTGAGGATTGGGATTATTTGCAAGGATAAGTGAGACCTCAGATGATCTCTGTAGGATTCATTGCCTTAATTAGCATAGCCCTTAAAACTCTCGACTGTACAACCTCTGCCCCATTTTCCTTGTAATTTCTGCCATGTGGCAAAACTTCTGGTATCTTCAGCTAATTTCTTTTAATCATGATATTGCTATCATGTTAAAGGAAGAAGTCATTTTTTTATGTTTTAGGAATAAATGCTAGTTCATTCAATAAAATTAAATTTTATTCTCGGTAGTATTTTTGTTTTATTTTTTCATTAGCTTTTTGGAGAATGACTAGTTTCAAATCATATGTGAGGATACAACAAATAGCATTGTAACTATTTTGCATTTCCAATACCCCAAGTCCTGTCTACTAAGGATGGCTTCCTAAGAACTGAAAAAAAAATCCTTACAGATCTATAGGAGGAGGATGTGTATACAAAGACAAAAGATAGAATTGGGGGCATTAAAATGCATTAACTGTAGTTCTCCATTTAATCCCCACACTAGAAAGGTACGAACTCCTGTGTGCATATAATCTGACCTTTGATTTTGTTGATTTAGTTCTGATGTCTTCTCTTTTGACAGATTTTCAAAAATTTTTATAGGTAGTCTTATAGAAAGCCTGACCGTTATCCCAACATTGATTGTATATTCTTTATTTTTCTGGCTGCTCCTTTAATGTGGTCCATAGGTTTGATTTACTAGACTAGACACATCAAGCTTCGCCAGTCTCTTGATCTCTTGCTTTAAGTAGCTTTGTCTTATTTTTGAGCAGCCAAATATGCTCTTGAGCATATTCAAGAGCTTGGTAACGTAGGAATTGCTGATAAACAGAAACATTTGAGCACTATTCCAACCTACAGAGGCACTTTACTTTGTGAAATCATGTTGTAACAAGGAAACCATAAGGCCTCTGGAAAACTTAATGACGAATTAAGAAATATAGAGAATAAAAACCAATTGCCTTAAGAGGGAAATATTCTTATACTCACTCATTGGGCGATACGAAAATGAGAAGTATAAATGTGGGAGCAACGGATTGATGGTTTCAACAGTTTGAGAAATTTTGATGGAATCATGAACTGTTTCTTTCAGGAGAGATGGTCATTATATTGAAGCCCACAAATCTGAACTAAATATTACTGGAGACGATATGAGTAATGACTTAATTAGGTTACCTGGATATAGACAGTAAAAGTTTTAACCGATTCAGGGATACATACATATACCACATCTACAGGAAGTAAAGTTGTAGAAAAAGTATAACAAATATTGTATTTTAACTTGTTTTAGAGAAATAATGATGCTTGAGTGAAAAGTTTTTAGATCTTTCAACTGATCCTGGCTTAATGTTGCAACTCTGCTTTAATTTACAGATCGATCTGTGGTAGCCAGGTCCTCTCGTGTCTAATTTAAAGTCTTATTGTCTTGTCATTCACTTTCTAAATTAAATTAGAAGTTGTAAGGGGCGTGTGCGTGCATGTGTGTGTGTGTGTGTGTATTATACTCTTCTCCCACTAGACTGTACATTGCTTGAATGACCATGCCATTTACATTTATGTTCCTCTCTGTGCCCAGCACAGTGCTTTCCACATAGCAAGCACTAATTAAATGTTTTAAAACATATTGAATTAATTTCCATATACAATATGGTGGTTCATCATGGCATTTATAATTTAGCTACCTAATTGCTGAGATGAAATAAAAGGAGTCTCTTTTAAATTATACATAACAAAACAGTGGCAGGATACAAGAAGAAGGAAAAGGAGAAACCATTCCGAGACTTACTCTGTAGTCACTTGAAGTCACATAAAATATAGGGAGGAAGGCCAACCAGATGATGCATGTGGTGTACATGGTAAAACCAATGAACTTGGCTTCGTTGAAATTCTCTGGGCACTTCCGCGTTTTGAAGGCATACACAGTGCATAAGATGACCAGGACCACATCGTAGGTAAGTGAGATCAACATGCTGGAATCTTTGACATTGCATTTTAAGATGACTGTTTCCCGCTTCTCTGGAAGGGTGTACCGCCTGGTGCCTGGAACCTCCAGGATGAGCCACACAGACACTACCACAATTTGCACCAGTATCAGACCCAGGCAGATGAAAACCTGAGAACTTGGGCTGATGAATTTTGGCCTCTGAGCGCCATTCTTTACCCCATCGAAGACACGGGCAATGCAGTTTGTCTTGGTCAGCAGGGCTGAGTAACAGACAGCGAAGGAGGTCCCCAGCCCTAGTCGGCGCAATGCACAGATGACTGGTGACGGCTTGGAAATGAAGAAGAATGTCATGCAATAGGACAGGCCAACCCCAAACAACAAGATGTAGCAGAGCTCCCGGCCTGATGCTTTGACTAACGGTGTGTTGTTGTGCTTGATAAAGACAGTCACAACCACGCATGTACACATAAAACCCAGGCAGGCAATGGTGACTGGACCAATGGCCCAGGCATCTTGCCACCTGATGTAGTCCTCAGGAAGGTCAAAGCAGCCAGATAGGTCTGCAGTGGGCCACTGCCCAAGGCCGCAATCCATACAGGTAAACTCGTCAGCCAGGTATTCGTAGGGCTCGCAGGGGATGCAGATCCAGCAGCAGACATCCCCTGGTTGCATATTCTTCATTTCATTGGGTGCACAGGGGTCGCTGCACTGGGACGTGGGGATTGAGTTCCGGGACCAGTGGATAGAGTCGACATCTACTGATAAGGTTTCTGCCCAATGACCAACCTTCAAGTAGGAATACTTGCCGCCCATGTACTGGAAGTTGAACACGTTGTAACGTCCCATTCCGTCTCCAAAAGTGTCAAACTTGACAATGCTATCTGCACCTTTATTTGGGTTGAATGGAGCTGTGACATGTAAAGTAAAAGAAAAGAAAAAAAAAGAACACTGTTTAGGTGTCTTAAGTGTGATCGGTCAATGACTTTATATCATACACTTAGCAAAACTGAAATAACAGGGAACAGGGATTCCAAGGCTGAGATAATTTATCAATTACCATTGAATTTACATATTAAAAACTACTGGAGCCTTCAAGCATTCATAAATTCATTCACTTAACATTCCTGAGTGCCTCCTGTGTGCCAAGTGCCAGTGATAATCATGAGTACAATACAGTGTCTGCCTTCAAAGGAGCTGATTATTTAACAGGGAAACCGGTGAACATGTAGTCATATTTTATGTGGTATATAAATATTCATTTCTTGAAAGATTCCACAGTAGGAATTGGACAAAACTTCGAATCTCATCTCTATTACATATTTATATATTTATGTATAGAAATTAAATATTTTCATGAAGCTATACAATTAAAAGGAAGAATTTTTCTCCTTCAAATCAAGAAAAAAATTTTCATTATAAATGGATGGTATGTTTCTTTTAAACAGTTTAGATAATTCAGAAGGAAAGAAAAAAAGAACACGCATCCATAATCCTTCAACTGTAGTATTTTCATGTTTTGGAGGCTGTTCATTCTGACTACATATTTGCATGTGTCTGTGTATAGCATACTCCTATCCACATATATACAACCTGAATATTCTGAAGGCGCCTACAGTAGAAGCTAGGTAATTGCTTTACAGTTCCTAACTGTACGGGATCGGTAGCCCTCAACCCTGTCCCTTTCTTATAGCCAGTGCCTAAGAGCAGCGCCTCTCTAAGCATCTCTGGTTCCTCTCTCCTCTCTTCCAGCTGCTGCTCATCACGTCTCTCTTGCCAACATCAGCTACCATTCTGTTCACCATTTTTATGCCACCTTCTCTGGTCTACTCACACTGCCGACCTTTAGTCTTTCCTTAAATATAGAAGAATGAAACTGATGTCTCTGATGCACAGACAATCTTTATTAGTCAGGGTAGGCTTGCCTGAGTTGGTAAATAGACCCCAAATTGTTTAAGGGCTCAAACACAATGGAAGTTTATTTCTCCCTTGTGCAGTAGGCTAAGGTCTTGGTGGGCGGGTATCCCTCCTCCACACAGGGATTCAGGAACCCACGTTCCTTCCATCTTGAAGCTGTACCAATTCCTAGGGCCTCCTTCTCATTGGCATCCATGCAGTGGAAGGAGAAAAAGAGTATGAATTAGGTACACCTGCTTCCTCAAAGTATAAACCTGGAAGTGGCACGTGCTTTTATTCACATTTATGGACTAGAAATTAGTTACAGGGTCGCACCCAACTTCGAGAGCAGCTGGGAAATGTGGCTTAGCTGATGTGCCCAACTGCAGCTATGGATGAGAAAGGGGAATTTGCAGGACACTGCAGTCTCTTACTCTGCAGGTCTTTGCTGTCTTTACTACCTCCTCCCTGAGCTCCGTCCTGTCTTCTCTGGGGCTCATGTTGTTCCAGCCAGCGGGAACAGCTTACTCTTCTTGGATCTAGTTATTTTATGGAGGAAAGGGTCCCTCAATGAGTTGCTTGGGTCCTTGGTAAAAGAAAACCTCACATTTCACCTAATAGCTCTTGCCTACATAGGATGCTTAGATGCCCCTAGAGTGTCAGGCTTGGTGTTTCCAGTAACGTGTTGTACCATATATAAAGTCTGTTAGCAAATGTAATTCAATATGCCACATTTATTCCTCACTTATTATGATTTATTTTCCTTTAGTGATCTTGTTATCTCACATGTGACTTTCCTAAACTTCACCTAGCTTTCTGCCACATTCTTCAAACCCATCGCCTATGTCTGTGTGTGTCTGTACTGCAGTTGGGGATTGGCTTCAAGTTCATAGCGAGACACGCTGTAGTCGTAGATGAGTGCGTGATTTTGGATTTAGATGGACTATGTGTGATTGTCATCTCTGCCTTTGAACAGTTGTATGTCCTTAGGAAAGTTAACCTTTCTAACTCTGTTTCCTAATCAACAGATTATATTATAAATAAATGTAAAAATGCTAAATAAATTGATCATTTTCTACTGGTTTATAACATTTGCCAGATACTAAATTGTGGGATAATTCATTTCTCTCTGTTATTTGTTGTTTCTCTTGATCTCTTTCCACAGCAGTATGATCTTTTTTGCAACTACTACAGCTTTAGACTATGTTTTAATATGGTAGAACAAATGAACATAGCAGTTGAAACATTATTGCTATATTTTCAGGAGTAGGAATCAATATCACAATTCTTAGATCACAGAAAACTAAATTTATTTAGTCCATGCTTAGAAAAGTTTCATTGAAAAGTTTAGAGACTCCTTTCACATGTTACAAATAAATAAAATGTTGAATATTTTAACATAGTTTACATCAAGTATAAGAACCTCAGATGTGTTATTAATTTTTTTTATTCTCAACTACACAGTCAATCTCCACCAGTGTTCAGTGGATGTTATTAGGTCATTCTGGAAAAGATTTGTAAAATAAATGTTTTATAGCTTTAAATATTTCACTATTTTCACAGCTATTCTTAAATATAAAGTTTCTTAAAAATA
Organism: Stenella coeruleoalba; assembly: GCF_951394435.1. Lineage (NCBI taxonomy): Eukaryota > Metazoa > Chordata > Mammalia > Artiodactyla > Delphinidae > Stenella > Stenella coeruleoalba. The sequence goes on along the minus strand of NC_137155.1, from coordinate 29,029,833 downwards.
ATGTATTTGAAAGGTGACAAAACTGGTTGTTTTGCGTAACCTGAGCCAGAGAGGGTTATTGATAAGATTGTTGGCATGTGAGCTAATAATATAAACACTAAAGATGTAAAACATTCCTTTTATAAATCTTTTATGGAAATCACCTGATATCATTAACTGACTATTGGAACAGACTGGTGGCCTAGTTGAGAATAACAAAACTAATAACACATCTAGAGTCTTAACACTTGATATAAAATGTTTTAAAATAGTCAACATTTTACTTATTTGTAACATGTAAAAGGAATACCTGAGTTTTTTTTTTTTTTTTTTTTTTTTTTTCCGGTACGCGGGCCTCTCACTGTTGTGGCCTCTCCCGTTGCGGAGCACAGGCTCCGGACACGCAGGCTCAGCGGCCATGGCTCACGGGCCCAGCCGCTCCACGGCACGTGGGATCTTCCCGGACCGGGGCACGAACCCGTGTCCCCTGCATCAGCAGGCGGACTCTCAACCACTGCGCCACCAGGGAAGCCCAGAATACCTGAAATTTTTAATGCCTCTTTTCTAAACATAGAATAAACAAACTTAGCTTGATGTAACATAAGAATTCTGATATTGATTCCTACTCATGAAAATCTGGTAATAATATTTCAATTCCCATTTTTTTCTTAATCGTTTGAATATACAGAGCATTGATAGTTTTTTTAAAGAGCCTAAATGAGGACTTTAGCTCTGGCTTTTACAAAATATAGGCACTTTTTTTTAATTGGAGTACAATTGCTTTACAATGTTGTGTTAGTTTCTGCTGTACAAAGAAGTGAATCAGCTATATGTATACATATATCCTCTCTTCTTGGACCTCCCTCCCCCCACCTCCTTCCCACCCATCTACGTCATCACAGAGCACAGAGCTGAGCTCCCTGTGCTATATAGCAGGTTCCCGTTAACTATCTATTGTACACGTGGCAGTGTATATATGTCAATCCTAATCTCCCAATTCATCCCACTCTCCCCTTCCCCTCCTGTGTCCACTCTTCCGTTCTCTACGTCTGCGTCTCTGTTCCTGCCCTGCAAATAGGTTCATCTGTGCCATTTTTCTAGATTCCACATATATGCGTCAATATACGTTTGTTTTTGTCTTTCTGACTTCACTCTGTATAACAGACTCTAGGTCCATCCACATCTCTACAAATGACCCAATACCCTCAGAAAACCATATTTCAAAAAGACACATGTACCCCAATGTTCATTGCAGCACTATTCACAGTAGCCAGGACGTGGAAGCAACCTAATGCCCATTGACAGATGAATGGATAAAGAAGATGTGGTACATATATACAATGAATATTACTCAGCCATAGAAAGGAATGAAATTGGGTCATTTATAGCCACTATTTTTCATTAGGCTATTTTATTTTTTAATTTTTTTGAATTTTATTTATTTTTCATACAGCAGGTTCTTACTAGTTATCCATTTTATACATATTAGTGTATACATGTCAATCCCAGTCGCCCAATTCATCACACCACCACCCCACATCCACCACCAATTTTACCCCTTGGTGTCCATACGTTTGTTCTCTACATCTGTGTCTCAATTTCTGCCCTGCAGACCGGGTCATCTGTACCATTTTTCTATGTTCCACATATATGCGTTAATATAGGATATTTGTTTTTCTCTTTCTGACTTACTTCACTCTGTATGACAGTCTCTAGATCCATCCACGTCTCAACAAATGACACAATTTCGTTCCTTTTTATGGCTAATATTCCATTGTATATATGTACCACATCTTCTTTACCTATTCATCTGTCGATGGGCATTTAGGTTGTTTCCATGACCTGGCTATTGTAAATAGTGCTGCAGTGAACATTGGGGTGCATGTATCTTTTTGAATTATGGTTTTCTCTGGGTATATGTCCAGTAGTGGGATTGCTAGATCATATGGTAATTCTATTTTTAGATTTTTAAGGAACCTCCGTACTGTTCTCCATAGTGGCTGTATCAATTTACATTCCCACCAACAGTGCAAGAGGGTTCCCTTTTCTCCACACCCTCATCAGCATTTGTTGTTTGTAGATTTTCTGATAATGCCCATTCTAACTGGTGTGAGGTGATACCTCATTGTAGTTTTGATTTGCATTTCTCTAATAATTAGTGATGTTGAGCAGCTTTTCATGTGCTTCTTGGCTATGTGTAGTTCTTCTTTGGAGAAATGTCTATCTAGGTCTTCTGCCCATTTTTGGATTGGGTTGTTTGTTTTTTTAATATTGAGCAGCATGAGCTGTTTATATATTTTGTAGATGATAATCCTTTGTCCGTTGATTCATTTGCAAATATTTTCTCCCATTCTGAGGGTTCTGTTTTCCTCTTGTTTATGGTGTCCTTGGCTGTACAAAAGCTTTTAACTTTCATTAGGTCCCATTTGTTTATTTTTGTTTTTATTTCTATTACTCTAGGAGGTGGATCAAAAAAGAATTTGCTGTGATTTATGTCAAAGAGTGTTCTTCCTATGTTTTCCTCTAAGAGTTTTATAGTGTCTGGTCTTACATTTAGGTCTCTAATCTATTTTGAGTTTATTTTTGTGTATGGTGTTAGGGAGTGTTCTAATTTCATTCTTTTACATGTAGCTGTCCAGTTTTCCCAGCACCACTTACTGAAGAGACTGTCTTTTCTCCATTGTATATCCTTGCCTCCTTTGTCATAGATTAGTTGACCATATGTGCATGGATTTATCTCTGGGCTTTCCATCCTGTTCCATTGGTCTATATTTCTGTTTTTGTGCCAGTACCATATTGTCTTGATTACTGTAGCTTTGTGGTATAGTCTGAAGTCAGGGAGTCTGATTCCTCCAGCTCTGTTTTTATTTCTCAAGATTGCTTTGGCTCTCCGGGATCTTTTTTGTCTCCATACAAATTTTAAGATTTTTTTGTTCTAGTTCTGTAAAAAATGCCATTGGTAATTTGATAGGGATTGCGTTGAATCTGTAGATTGCTTTGGGTAGTATAGACATTTTCTCAATATTGATTCTTCCATCCAAGAACATGGTATATCTCTCCTTCTGTTTGTATCATCTTTAATTTCTTTCATCAGTGTCTTATAGTTTTCTGCATACAGGTCTTTTGTCTCCCTAGGTAGGTTTATTCCTAGGTATTTTATTCTTTTTGTTGCAGTGGTAAATGGGAGTGTTTCCTTAATTTCTCTTTCAGAGTTTTCATCATTAGTGTATAGGAATGCCAGAGATTTCTGTGCATTAATTTTGTATCCTGCAACTTTACCAAATTCATAGATTAGCTCTAGTAGTTTTCTGGTGGCATTTTTAGGATTCTCTCTATATAGTATCATGTCATCTGCAAACAGTGACACTTTTACTTCTTCTTTTCAAATTTGTATTCCTTTTATTTCTTTTTCTCCTCTGAATGCCGTAGCTAGGACTTCCAAAACTATGTTGAATAATAGTGGCGAGAGTGGACATCCTTGTCTTGTTCCTGATCTTAGCGGAAATGCTTTCAGTTTTACACTATTGAGAATGATGTTTGCTGTGGGTTTGTCATATATGGCCTTTATTATGTTGAGGTAGTTTCCCTCTGTGCCCACTTTCTGGAGAGTTTTTATCATAAGTGGGTGTTGAATTTTGTCAAAAGCTTTTTCTGCATCTATTGAGATGATCATATGGTTTTTCTTCTTCAATTTGTTAATGTGGTGTATCACATTGATTGATTTGCGTATATTGAAGAATCCTTGCATCCCTGGGATAAAGCCCAGTTGATCATGGTGTATGATCCTTATAATGTGTTGTTGGATCCTGTTTGCTAGTATTTTGTTGAGGATTTTGACATCTGTATTCATCAGTGATATTGATCTGTAATTTTCTTTTATTGTAGTATCTTTGTCTGGTTTTGGTATCAGGGTGATGGTTGCCTCATAGAATGAGTTTGGGAGTGTTCCTTCCTCTGCAATTTTTTGGAAGAGTTTGGAAAGGATGGGTGTTCGCTGTTCTCTTAATGTTTGATAGAGTTCACCTGTGAAGCCATCTGGTCCTGGACTTTTGTTTGTTGGAAGATTTTTAATCACAGTTTCAATTTCATTACTTGTGATTGGTCTGTTCATATTTTCTATTTCTTCCTCGTTCAGTTTAAGAAGGTATACCTTTTTAAGAATTTGTCCATTTCTTCCAGGTTGTCCATTTTATTGACATAGAGTTGCTTGTAGTAATCTCTTAGGATGCTTTGTATTTCTGTGTTGTCTGTTGTAACTTCTCCTTTTTCATTTCTAATTTTATTGATTTGAGTCCTCTTCCTCTTTTTCTTGATGAGTCTGGCTAATGGTTTATCAATTTTGTTTATCTTCTCAAAGAACCTGCTTTTAGTTTTATTGATCTTTGCTATTATTTTGTTTCTATTTCATTTGTTTCTGCTCTGATCTTTATGATTTCTTTCCTTCTGCTAACTTTGGGTTTTGTTTGTTCTTCTTTCTCTCGTTCCTTTAGGTGTAAGGTTAGATTGTTAATTTGAGATTTTTCTTGTTTCTTGAGATCAGCTTGTATTGCTATAAACCTCTCTTAGAACTGCTTTTGCTGCATCCCATAGGTTTTGGATCGTCGTGTTTTCATTGTCATTTGTCCCTAGGTACTTTTTGATTTCCTCTTTGATTTCTTCAGTGATCTCTTGGTTATTTAGTAACGTATTGTCTGGCCTCTATGCGTTTGTGTTTTTTACGGTTTTTTCCCTTTAATTGATTTCTAATCTCGTAGCGTTGTGGTCAGAAAAGATGCATGAAATGATTTCAATTTTCTTAAATTTACTGAGGCTGGATTTGTGACCCAAGGTGTGATCTATCCTGGAGAATGTTCCATGTGCACTTGAGAAGAAAGTGTAATCTGCAGTTTTTGGATGGAATGTTCTATAAATATCAATTAAATCTATCTGGTTTATTGTGTCATTTATAGCTTGTGTTTCCTTATTAATTTTCTGTTTGGATGATCTGTCCATTGGTGTAAGTGAGGTGTTAAAGTCCCCCACTATTGTTGTGCTACTGTCAATTTCCTCTTTTATAGCTGTTAGCAGTTGCCTTATGTATTGAGGTGCTCCTTTGTTGGGTGCATATATATTTATAATTGTTATATCTTCTTCTTGGATTGATCCCTTGATCATTATGTAGTGTCCTTCCTTGTCTCTTGTAGCATTCTTTATTTTAAAGTCTACTTGATCTAATATGAGTATTGCTACTCCAGCTTTCTTTTGATTTCCATTTGCATGGAATATCTTTTTCCATCCCCTCACTTTCAGTCTGTATGTGTCCCTGGGTCTGAAGTGGGTCTCTTGTAGACAGCATATATATGGGTCTTGTTTTTGTATCCGTTCAGCGAACCTGTGTCTTTTTGTTGGAGCATTTAATCCATTCACGTTTAAGGTAATTATCAATATGTATGTTTCTGTTACCATTTTCTTAATTGTTTTGGGTTTGTTTTTGTAGGTCCTTTTCTCCTCTTGTGTTTCCCACTTAGAGAAGTTCCTTTAGCATTTGTTGTAGAGCTGGTTTGGTGGTGCTGCATTCTCTTAGCTTTTGCTTCTCTGTAAAGCTTTTGATTTCTTCATCGAATCTGAATGAGATCCTTGCTGAGTAGAGTAATCTTAGTTGTAGGTTCTTCCTTTTCATCACTTTAAACATGCCATGCCACTCCCTTCTGGCTTGTAGAGTTTCTGCTGAGAAATCAGCCATTACCCTTATGGGAGTTCCCTCGTATGTTATTTGTCAGTTTTCCTTTGCTGCTTTCAATAATTTTTCTTTGTCTTTAATTTCTGCCCATTTGATTACTATGTGTCTCAGCGTGTTTCTCCTTGGGTTTATCTTGTATGGGATTCTTTGCACTTTCTGGACTTGGGTGGCTATTTCCTTTCCCATGTTAGGGAAGTTTTCGACTATAATCCCTTCAGATATTTTCTCGGGTCCTTTCTCTCTCTCTTCTCCTTCTGGGACCCCTATAATGTGAATGTTGTTGTGTTTAATGTTGTCCCAGAGATCTCTTAAGGTGTCTTCATTTGTTTTCATTCTTTTTTCTTTATTCTGTTCCATGGCAGTGAATTCCACCATTCTGTCTTCCAGGTCACTTGTCCATTCTTCTGCCTCAGTTATTCTGCTATTGATTCCTTCTAGTGTAGTTTTCATTTCAGTTATTGTATTGTTCATCTGTTTGTTTTTTCTTTAATTCTTTTAGGTCTTTGTTAATCATTCCTTGCATCTTCTCGAACTTTGCCTCCATTCTTTTTCCGAGTTCCTGGATCACCTTCACCATCATTATTTTTGAATTCTTTTTCTGGAAGGTTGCCTATCTCCACTTCATTTAGTTGTTTTTCTGGGGTTTTATCTTGTTCCTTCAACTGATACATAGCCCTCTGCCTTCTCATCTTGTCTGTCTTTCTGTGAATGTGGTTTTGTTCCACAGCCTGCAGGATTGTATTTCTTCTTGCTTCTGCTGTCTGCCGTCTGGTGGATGAGGCTATCTAAGAGGCTTGTGCAAGTTTCCTGATGGGAGGGACTGGTGGTGGGTAGAGCTGGCTGTTGCTCTGTAGGCTATTTTAAATCAGTGGGTGCAGAATATAGGTAGACTTTCATCAGTTTTTTTTCCTTCCTACCTTTTTTATTGTTGTTGTTAGTGGCAATTTTATTTTTTATTTTTAGGTTTTAATTTTTTGTTTTTATACAATTTTTACATGTTACTTTACAGTTACAGTTATTACAAATATTGGCTATATTCCTTGTGTTGTACAACACATCCTTAAGTCTGTCTTATACCTAATAGTATGTACCTCCCACACCCCTCCCCTATTTTGCCCCTCCCCCCGCTGGTAACCATTAGTTTTTTCTCTCTGTGAGTCTGCTTCTTTTACATTATATTCACTAGTTTGCTGTATTTTTTTTAATATTTCACATATAAGTGATAACATATAGTATTTGTCTTTCTCTGTCTGACTTATTTCATTTAGCGTAATGCCCTCCAAGTGCATCCATGTTGCTGCAAATGGCAAAATTTCATTTTTTTAATGTCTGAGTTGTATTCCATTGTGTATATATATATATACCACAGCTTCTTTATCCATTCCTCTGTTGATGGACACTTAGGTTGTTTATGTCTTGGCTATTGTAAATAATGCTGCTATGAACATTGGGGTTCAAATTAGTGTTTTAGGTTTTGTTGGATATATACCCAGGAATGGGATTGCTAGGTCAACTACTTTCTGACCTTTTTATTTTGAAAATTTTCAAAGCTACAGTAATGATGAAAGAAAAGTATTATGGACATGATTGCATCACCTAGAATTGCAATCACCTTGATTGCAATCACCTAGAATTAACGAATTGTGAACGTTTTGTCGCATTATACTATTCTTGCACATATGTACCAGGAACATGTAAATGAATGTTGGTAGTACTGTATATAAGTGAAAAAAAAAAAACTGGAATCAACACCAGTTTCCAACAGCAATCACAAATTATTTTGTGGATTATTAACAATATTATATTGTTGTGAAATTAAAGTGACAACAGGTAAATGTATTTTAAAAGCTATAATGTGTGAAAAGACAATGTAACTCCACTTTCATAAAGTTCTAAGATAAAGAACACTAAGTTGTAAGATAAACACATCTAAACGTATCATTTGGGAGTACATACAGAAGTGATAAATGAATGGTAATGAATAAAGTAAATGAATGATAATGACAAAATTCAGGATAGTGCCTATGGGATGGAGTGGTGGTATGCAAAGGATGGGATAGGGAAGAGCACAAAGTGGATGCCAATTTATTATAATCTGTTTCTTGTTTGGATGGGGTGTTTTTCATGGATGAGTATTTTATTGTTGTGCTTCATAAATTGCACTGAGTTAAGTATATTATTTGTATGGTTTAATATTTCATAATAAGAGTATATAAAAATTAAAATTTGAAGATATACTATTCCAAACACAAATAAAATATATTAATTAATCTTGTCATTCTAGGGGACTAATGCTGCAAGATTTATTTCTCCTGACTCTCCCATGTGGGGACTGGGAATGTAGTAATGATCAATTGCTTCTGTTGATACAATGAATTCCTAAGAGATTTGCTAAGATATATTGGAAAAACTAGTTTATATATACAAATTATAATCAGAAAGAAAACATTCCACTTAAATGGCATCAAAAATAATAAAAAAAAAACTCAGGATAAATTTAACAAAATAAGTGAAAGACCTTTGTGAATTCTAATTCTGGAATCAGTGAAAAGACATACCACGTTCTTGGATAGTATTTGATTCTCTCTTAGTTGATTTTAATAACAATAATGATGATAGTAATAATATATAAATAATAAATTTCAATAAAAATTCCAACTTTTTATAAAAACAAAAAAAGTTGACCTCAAAGTTCATATGGAAAAATAATTCATTAAGAATAGCCAGGAAAAAGAAGAGCAGTGAGGGAGCATTAGCACTACCAGATATTAATACATATTATAATGCCTCGATCATTAAAACAGTGTCGTCCTGACTCATGAATGCATGGAAAAGAACCAGTGGAGTTGTATGAGATATCCATAAATAGACCCAGTTTACCTGAAGACAAGGAATACTATACAGCTCTGAAGAGAAATGAGGAAGTGTTCTATGTTGCACATATTTTGAAGCTATAAAAAAATCTAAAAGTCACACGATTATCTGTAAAACAAAGTATAATACAGTTAATTTAACATTTAATATGCTATCTTTTATGTAAATGGAGAAAACAGAAGAATCTATTCTTTTCTCTCTTCTATGCGTAAAGGAACTCTGGAAGGATGCCCAGGGATAGCAGTTATCAATGGCAAGAGATGCGAAGCGAGCAGATGCATGGCAAAGATGGGAGGGAAATTTTTACCAAATTCTTTTATATATTTTTTGTGTTTTGAAGCATATGATTTTATTACCTATTCAAAATATAATAATAAAAAGGAAAACATACATTTACAGTCAAGGATCACCAATATTTGAGTAAACTTCTAACCTGAAAGAGAAAGACTGAAACCATCAGAAAAGGAAACTTGGATAGAATAGAGGCAGTGAAGGGAGCAAAAGACAAAAGCTTTAAAACAATAACGAGCTCAGAGAAATAAGAAAAGATGCTGCGTGTATGAGATAGGTACAGTCTATCCTTAAAAAGGAACATTCAGAGAACAAGAATGAACTTTTGGAAATGAAAGCAGAAATAGAAATTCAGTATAAGAATTGAAAGTTAAATTTGAGAAAACTCTTAAATTTTGACCAAAATGCTAAGAGAAGGAAAGTAGAAAATAAAACAAAAAATTGAGAACATTCTGTGGAATTTCAACAGTCAATCAACAGACCTTTGAGAAAGACAGAAAGAGAAAATGGAGGACATTATCAAAAGAGTCAAAGTAAATAATTGAATGAACTTGGCCTGGGAAAGGGTGACAAGAGACTATTGCTCTTTCTTATAAGCTTGTCAAAGTCACGTAAAATAATTATGTACTTTTGATAAAAATAAATTATAAAGTTGAAAAAAGTACAAAGAATAATTGAGCTAGGTCAGCTTGCAAAGTAAATAAATTCGGAAAATGATACTGCTGCAAATATTATCACAAGTGCTTGACAAGTGGGTGGTGAACAAGCAAATAGTCCTTTGGTGGAGTTTTGTTTTTTAATATAAATTTTCCCCTTACTAAATTTGTCTCGTTAAATATCTAACAAAATGTGGTCTAGTGTCTAAATCGTTTAAATCAAGAAAGCATATTAAAGTATTTCAAATGAACACATTACAAATTTTGAATAAAAATCCATTGTCAGCAGAAGTGTCCTGATCTGTAGTTTGGAATAAAGGGCTGCTATGTCTATACTTAGAAGGAAAAAGAATGAAAGGAGAATCTAGAAGAAAACGGTAAACCACGTTGGTCAAATATTTCACAATGGAGAATAGTCATTCTGTACCGGAATGTTGATCCAAACACAACCGGCCTGAGAGGCAGGTAGGAAAACCAAGCGCTTTCTCAGGTGCTGCTGGGGTGACTTGAAGTGACAGAGCAGCGTGAAAGTGTTGATCCTGTCGCCTTCCTGATGCGCTTAGCATTGCCTCTGAGTCAGATGGCTTATCTGGGAAATAGTTCTGACCCCAGTTTCAAATGGATGTATTTGAGAAGTTTTGTACCAAGGTGACCAGCCCTCCTAGGGCTCATTTCACAGAGACAAGGCAAGTCTATGCCTTACAAATATCATAGTCAATAGCAGGAGAAAATTAAATCAGTTATTTTTTCCTCTCAGACAGAAGTCCAATTAAGGTAGGACAATAATGTGGCTCTTAATAGGCTCTCAGTAACGGGAATATAACTGCCGCTGCTTGGGTTCACATCCATAAATACTAATGAAGATTGCAAAAGCTACCAGCAGCAATATGGCTCCAATTTTACAACCAGGCCATCAGTGAAATTTCCGTGAACTATTTTGATGGATTGGAATAAATACATAGATGAGAAGACAGAAAATGGCTTTTCCTTTGAAAGACCTTGTTAGGGGTCAAGGGGTGAAGAAATCAAAATCCTTTGGCTAGAGCCAACAGAATCTTTTACAAACATCATGTGGCAGGAAGACAGGAAAGAATAAAAATGAACCCTCAGCTCTCTGTAATTAATTTACCTACCGATTAGGAACACAATTGCTGAAGCGTTTCCATGGTTATTTATCAACTGAGAGTAGCTTCTGGGGCAGAGCACCATCTAGATGTTGAGGTACTGTCTCACACATGAAAAATGCTCGATAAGTACCTAAGGTGCTAGCGAGAGTGAGTGTTCTAGAAAAGCTATCGAAAGAACAAGCATGTTTTAGGGTGTTAAGACTTTGGTCAAGACCCCTCTTCAGTTCTCCTGAAAAGTTAGCACAGATAACACTTCCGATGCTTCATTATGTATTTTACTGGCTTCCCTGCCTAGAATCTACATATTATGGCTGAAACGTTCAGCACTCAAGGCAGCTCAGAAAGGAACAATCTACTCTTAGACTAAGAATGAAGAGTGTGGCGGCAAGGCACAGAGAAAATAGCAGTGAGTAGAAATTAGTGAGATTCCCATCTCCCTCAACCCCAGTTCAGGGAGCAGGCTTAGGGCCTGTCTTTGCTTATGTTTTTCATTTTAGCTGGAAGGTTCACGGTGGCCCCTGAATCTTTGGTTAGGGACCCTCTTTAATGTGAGCTAATGTAACTATCACATCTTTTTCTACTCTTTCTTTCCCAAGTCCCGATCTCCATTACATCATCTACTGCTTTTCTCACGTTGCCCTATGATGAGATATTTAAAAACTTTTAATGGAAATACATATACAGAAAAAGGGTAGAAATAAGAGAATTATCACAAAGTGAAAACTCCTACGTAACATTATGGATGTTAGGAAAGGGAACATTACCAGTCCCCTTGTTCCTGTTCCACCCTTCCTTCTTCCCAAAGGTAACCACCATCTTACCTTTTAGGACCATGAACAAGAGTCACCTGATACTAAACTTTAGATTAATGTAGTAATCATAAAGTATGGATTATGTTATTTCTAATATCTTTTGCTCTAAATTAAGTTGGGTGAGATTCATTCAAGTAGTGTTGAGGTGTATTTGGTCGACTTTTATCGCTGTATAGCATTTTAGTATATAGATGTGCCACAATTTATTTAGCCATGCTTCTGTTGATGGACGCGTATTTTCTTTTTTACGTCTTTAGCTTATATGAATGATGCTGCATCTTTAGCTGGGTTATCCCAGAAGTAAACCTTAAGACTAGATTTGGGTTCAAGTAGTTGATTCAGGAGTTTATAGGGAAATGGAGAAATAAGATATAGACAGGAATGAATCCAATACAGAGTATGTGGATGAGCGCCAGTGGGCCTCCTTCTCCCTGTGGTCCTTTGGGAGACAGCATAGAATGGGGGTTGGGACAGAATACCACAGGCACTCACTAGCTTGGATGGAGCAGCTCTTGTTTGTCATTGGTTGATGGCTGCTCCAGGGATGGTAACTTCAGGCCTTTCAGCTGCTCTAGGTAAGGCACAGCACGGCCCTGTGGCCAGAGGAAGCTCCCTGGCAGAGAGTCACATTAGGAAGCCCTTGACATGTATGAGAACAGAGTGCTAAGGGGATTTGGGAGAGGCACAGAGAGCATCTCTTACATGCTGTGACCGTTCCAATCCATGTGTGCATTTCTGGTGTGTGTGTGTGTAGGTGTACAAGTGTACAAATATATGTACATGTATGCAGGTGTGAAACTGCTATGTATGTGAGCCCCAGTTGCTTCACTCCCTGAATGGTGCTGCTTTTGAACTTTAGCAGTTCTGGTGGAAATGTGGTGATACCTCAAACATTGTGCCATTAGGCTACCAGCTCCTCCTCTGTGCTGACAGAGTGTCCTGAACATTTAACTTTAAGGAAATTGAGTACCTCTTGGGAAGGTATCTACTGTGTGTCCATCTCTTCACTAGATCCTAAGCCTCTCGAGGCTAAGGACAATGTCTCATTCATCTTTGTACTCTCATGATCTAAGGCAATGCTGGGCACGGAGTAGGCATTCTCTGATTGTTTCCTAAACTCATGATTAGACCTATTAGACTGAATAGCATCATTTGGGGAACTTCAAACACATGCTGGTGACTGAGCCATACCAGAGCCCGATTCAACATCAATCTTAGGAAATGGGCTTGCACTTGTGTTTTGATGGTTTACTGTATTATTATGCAGCCAAGGTTAAAAACCTGTGGTTCTCAGCCAGGGGTGATTTTGCACGCCTAAAAAATATTTGGCAATGTCTGGAGACATTTTGGTTGTTATGGCTCAGGGTAGCATCTAGTGGGTAGAGGCCTGGGGCACTGCTAACCAGTCCACAGGCACAGAACACACCCTCACAACAAACAGTTATCCGGCCCCAGATGTCAACAGTGCCAAGACTGAGAAACCCTGGTCTAGGGTAATACCTGTTTGGAGTTTTAGAAATATTTTCATAATCTCAAACCTCTTTAAAAATTGAAAACACCCATGCCAGAGAAATTCTTTATCGGTGTTTTAATGTTGAGGTTATGAGTGTCTAGTCTTTTTTTTTTTCTTCCTACGGTCATTACCAGCTTACAAAGTCCTTTCAGCCTTCTTCGAAGTCCTCTCCTTTTCATGTTCATCAACAGCTTTATTGACCCCCCATCCTCATCTTCCTCTCACCTCTACCACAGACCCCATTTCATACAGATCTCCGTGATTTTCCTTTTATCCCTTTTGAAAAACCAGTCAACCTGGCTGCGTGTCTCCTTGCCGTCAATCACCTTGTAGGAAAGCAGCACTCTCTTGTGTGTCGCAGGGGTAGGTGTCGTAGACCCTTTTAGAGCAGACTCACAGCAAGGAGAGCTGTTGGTGGGGAAGGCGGGAAGGGGGGGTCCCTGCGGGAATTTTCTCCCCCTTTAATGTCATGTCTCTGGCACAAACCTAAGCACCCAAGAACACTGTGACTTTGCAACACTTACCAAAGGTTTTCAATTTTGTGAAAAGAAATTCTGAATTCTGAGGACAAATTTAATCTGTCCTCATGTTTTTAAAGGTGACTACGTCACGTAGTAGAACATAGATTAAAAATATGCTTCCCCCAAAACAAAGTTGGATGCAAGTATAGGACCATGACTTTGTAAAAAAAGAAGGCACCCATTTCCCATTGTCCTGCCCTTAAATCACTTCGCCTGCTGGACTCTAGTTCTAAATCCTGCAGGAGAGTGAAACGTGATATGGACGGAAGGTGAAAATGGCTGAGAAAAATCCCTTCCAGAGAGGTGATAGTAAGTCAGCAGTGCAAACTATAAAAAAAAACTCATTTGAAAAATAGTTGCAGAGCTAATATTCTGAAGAACATGACCGCGGTCGCAAGAATACTTGATAAAACGAGCTTTCCATTTTTAAGCAAACAGTACACTACTTCATATAAAAAGCTGAACAGCAGAAATTTTATTCAGCCTTCGAGGATGAACTTCCAAAGATAAGCACAGCAGCTTAGCATGCAGGAGCTGCAAGTTCTATGGGGGCAGCAAATTAATTTCTAGTCTCTTGCCTTATGCATGTCTGGACATGCATTTGACTCTTTGTGTGGTATCCTGCAAAGAGAATACAGGGAAAATCAATTACTTCTCCTCCCAGCATGTGGGTCTATTGTTACGTTGTCATGTTTTTCCTCAGCCACCGTAGGGTAGCCGGGTCTTCGTCTTCACTGAGAGGGCTGCGTCATTGAACTCCCATATTTTAAGTGACCTTGTCAGGGCATCAAGCACTTTCACACACTGTTAAAAATTCCAAACCCACATCTCCCTGAAAGGGTTTCTGTTCCGCTGGAAATAATTAAGGTGACAAAATGGAAAGTAATTGCTTTACGTTTTCACCCCAATTTGTGCCGTAATTTCTATTTTGAATTATTCTAAAAATAAGGCTGCAAAGGGTATCATAAATCTGGTTATTTTGTTCCTTTTTAGAAAATATTCCTAGAAATTAATCAACCTCAGAAATCATTTGAATTCAGATGTCTTCCACTCTTCCTCCAATTGTGTTAAAAGTAATAAAGTAGATTAAAATAACTTGCTAATAGAACTCTAACATATCCCTTATATTATAATTATATAATATATTGATACGTAATTATCAATGATATAATTAGACAATATAGACATATAGTATCAATAGCATTTATTATATAACATATTAATATATACTTATATATAATGTATAATTGTTATGCTTAAGTGATATGTTAGGATTCTATCACCAAGTTAATTTTATCTATTACAAAATCATATATATATATATATATATATATATATATATATATATATATATATATATATATAATTTTCTTGCATAAATTCCCACATTTCCCAGATGGTATTTTTACTGAAAAACCAGGGGTTGGAGCATTGTTACCATCCAGGACTTTACCCAAAGTCATCCTTGAAATCGATGGAGAACATGATAGTATTTGCATATCAGTATCCAGGCAGGTGTGTAATTATGAAGGAGACACAAGTGCCCTTGGGGCTCTTCCATTTCCTTTTTTTCTTCCTCTTTTTTTTCTGAGCATGCCTACTTTTTCCCAGTACCCCAGCTTCCCATGTAGCCCTAGGCAAAACCAATTCCCATCAAAGTATTGTACTAGATTCTGTTTAGGTTACCCCTTTCAGGGCTATTCATATTGAAAGAGATCATAGTCAGAGGACAATGAAAGACCATCATGGATACATTATTGATGATGGAATTGGATATCTCAGTGGATAAAGAATTTTGTGCAGAAGCTTTGTCCGTCTTTCCTAAAATAATATCCTTTGGGGAAAAAGGAATGCTTTTGTTCCCAGATCATGTTTTACCCTCAGCCCTAAGAAAGGGGAATTTCTGCTCCTTAGTTTACAACCTTTTCCATCTTATCTTTCTCCTCCACAAGAGAGAATCTGCGGATGTGATTGGCAAAGTCCGACATTCATGGATTATCTTTCCCTAATTGGCAGAATCGCAGTGATGAAGAGAGACAGGAAGGTACTCTTCTCCCTCCCATGGCCAAATGATGGAGGGACCAACCTCTCGTGGCAGGCCTGGGCCATCTTCATGCCCATGTTTGTACTTCTGGTCTCCAGGCTATGCAGACACGGTGGCCTTTCCTAGCAGCTCTGACCCTTCTCCAAACTCTCTGTTCCCCCTGTATGGGGCAGGGAGGGGTGGGGGAGGGCGGAGGAAGTCCTGATAGTTACTCCTCATGCAAATGGATGTTTGGATAAGTAGGCTTGGAATCTGCTCTAAAGATCCGGCTATTTAGAGAGGGGTTGTGGGAAACCAAAGCCTTTTTTCTGCTTCTGGCCTCTGCCTAGTATTCTAGCTATAATATCAGAGCAGTCTTGTAGGGAGAGGGGTGTGGGAAGGAGATCAAGCACTTGCTCACTTATTAACAAAAATGGAAGTTTGTTTCCTCTTGATCCTTATGTGTTAGAACCCAGGAGAAGAAAAGGAGAAAATAGGATTTGGCACAGTTAATGACCCATTTTCCCTGTTAGTATTTAGCTTATGACGTATCTTAAAGAAAGGGCAGAGAGCAATGAAGAGAGGGGAATGAATCTCAATTATTGGAAAAATGGTTTAATGGCGGCGTTCAAATGTTAAATGTTTGTTTTCTTTCAAATGAAGTTACAGGGCACATGCACCTGTGCTAGGGGAAAAAAGACAGGGAAACATTATAGAGGAAGCTGAGACAATGGGAAGGGAGGTGATGAATACTGGTTGATCTATTTTTTCCCTGAAACTGGATAGTGACCACTGTTTTTACCTTAATTCTGGCTCTCATTACAATATGTACAAGATGAACAGCACCTCGTGTGATAGCTGGCGCACACAGGGAGCGCTACATGATAGAAAACCGTTATTGTTACTATGGACTATTGTAATCGCCTCCTAGTTGATTTTCCATACTGGTCTCTCCCCTTTTTCCTGGTTCACACTCCTCTTACAAGGTCTTTAAGGCATCACAACCACCAGTAACCCATCACTCCATGGCATGAAGGCCTAAATGGCTTTCCTGTTGCATCCAGCAACATTGATGGAATTTTATTTTGTTCCTTTTGGGGTAAAAACGAATGTTCTAAGAAAAAAAAAGTTCTGTGATCAAATAATAAGCCAGGTTAACATAGCTAAAGAGATTTCATTACTAGATGCAGGGGTCAGTTCTTAGAGCATCTAACTTGTGAACCTGTTTCAAGAATCATCCAGAGATTGATATGGTATATAGCCTTTCCCCAAGTTTTGGACTTCGAAACTCTATTTTATTTACTTTATTGAAGGATGCCTAACATCTTGTGTATTGGTGTATCTTGGAACTGTACCCTACAGAATAAAGTATCACAATGAATTGCACAGTCCTGCAGAATCCAGTCTGCCTCACCGTTTGTATCTTTCACTTTGTCCCTTCACAACCCGGAAGAAATCCTAACAGCCCTCTTCCTCTTTGCCATGATGCAGCCTGCATTTTTCCACCTGTGCAGCTTAACTCACCCGTCCCTGTGCTTCATATGCCCTTTGTTACCCGTAAGTGCCTGTAAAATTGCTCACACCCTTCAAGGCCAGCACAAATATTGCGTCAGCTGCCCTTTGCTGGATCGTAGCCGAAAGTGTAATTCCTCTCTGTGACGTATAATGTTCCTTTTCTTTGGAACTTATCATCTTTCTCTCACATATAAATTTTTTTTTCTGTCTCTCTCTTCCATTACTATCTTATCACTATGTTCTGAGCTCCTCAAGGGCAGAAACCAAACTTTAGTAACTTTCAAACAGGAATTGTAACCTGAGATGTATAGGCTAAGATCAGCCTGAGAAATACATTGTATTTCTTTCACTGCATTTTCAAAACACCTGAATTAGCATCCTTTATTAAAATATTGAGAGAAAAGTTTAGATTTTTTTCATCTCTTGAAACAGAGAAAGACCAGGCAACCCTGGGCCTTAATGAGAAAACAGCTATGGTTGGCGGGAGTTGCAGTTCAAATACATACTTGAAGTATTTGAACTTCCACCCCTCAAACAATGCCTAATACAGAATAGGTTCTTGAAAAACAGTTGTTTTAAGCCAGGTGTAATTACCTCAACACCTATCAAGGGAAAGGGAGAAAGTCCTATTAAGTTAGAAAGAAAATTTTAGATTTTCAAATTTGATTTTCTTTTCAAAGTGAGGAGAGAGGGAGTAAATGAAGGAACTATGTGGGTGGAGAATGCAAGTAAACAGGTGATGCTTGACCATATGTGAACTCTCTTCTGGGATTCCAGAGCCCATGGGTACACCTCTAGCAGAGAATGATTCATAGTCAATAAGCTGTTTATTTGCTCTGGGGCCCCCGTCTATACTGAGAGCCCCACGTGAACTGGGGCTGTGTCATGCACCATTTTCCCCTGGAGCCTGCCTGCCTACATTGGAATCTTGGTTTCATCACTTACTGGTTACTTCACTTACTCGTGTTTCAGTGACCCACGGGATTCCTGGGAGCATTATTGATAGTACTTAGGACAGTGTCTAGTGTATAGACAGGCTCCATAACTCTAGGCTTGTTTATTAGAGTGTCTGCCCTCTGGTAGGTAGTCAACAAATGTTTGTTAAATGAACGAATGAATGAATGAATGAGTGAGTGAATCAGTGTCCGCCATTGTGTAGCCACTGTATTGTCAGCCAGCTGGTTCTCTGAGCCTTGGTGGATGGCTTAGGTCTGTTCCAGTAATTATGATAGGAACCATAGCTAATCTAAGAACCATAGTTCTTTAGATTGCAGACTGCATTGACCTAAATGAGACTAAAACCACCTAAGTGTTTATAGCATAATCTGTTTCTTTCTAGTTAAAAAACCGTTTGCTCTTTATTCAGCCTGATACCAGGCTGAATATATCTGAATATCTGTGATATTGTCCTCCTTTCCAACTTTGCAGATTGCTTATGAATTAGCTGAATCCCACCCTACCCCCCGAAACCTTACCCATCTCTGTTAGAACTGGGTGTCAACACACACACACACACACACCCCACACACACACCCACATACACCCACACACACCCACACACACACCCACACACGCCCCCCCCCCCCCCCCCCACACACAAAGCTAGAAGTAGTGAAGAGATGTTGGACCTCATCTGCAGGACATAATTTTCGCTGTGGAAATGAGGAAGAAAGAACCCGTGACTTTGTCCCTCCGCACCTCTGTAGACTTTTTGCTAGAAGGTGGGCCTTGGGGATGTTGAAGAAGAAAGAGCCTGGGAGGCTTGAAGCATTTGCTTTGGAGAGTTTGTTCTGGTTCCGCTTTCCTATCTGTCCTTTTCTTTCAGAGAACCTATAAAATTTTTGATAGCAGGGATTTTTGTCTTATTAATTGTTAAAACCTTTGTACCTAGCACTTAAAAATCTGTTCCAGAGGAATGGATAAAGGAACCAGAAAAAGAAAGAAAGAATGAATAATATGAGGCAGAAAGCAAGGGACCTCCCCAAACATCAGCGGATAAGTTGATAAAATTCTTATAAACATATATGGCAATAGTATATATTATTACAGTATATTATTATGGTGCTACAAATAGGGTCGCAACACTCTGAAGAAACTTTGTATATTAGGGTTAACGCTTCAAAGCTTTCCTCTGAATACTGAAAAATGTTTGGAAATGAAGTAGATTATCTGCTTGAATAAGGTACTTAATATTTATTACCTAATGAATTTATTTGCAAAAACCCAATTTAAGGTTTTCATTCATTTCCGTTATCTATTTTAAGATAATGACTTAGAGATACGGTAACACCTCCTCGCCTCTCCATACAAGACCAAGGCTGAGATCCAGATGGAAATCGGAGAGCCCTTGGCCACGCCCTAAATGCAGGTCTGGTCTATTCCCACCAGGACTAGCCACACTCATAGCTATATCAGGCATTGGCATTGAATGTCCATTGAATTGTGACTACCTAGTTTTCTTTCCCACAACATTTATAGCCTTTCCATGTGTTATGAGCCAGAAACCTTCTCCACATCAAAACTTCCCCCCAGAAAGGGTGTGATTATTGGTTATAGAGACTGGAGTATAAATGGAAATCACTGTAAGAGTTCGATCATATGTTCATTTTGTAAAAGTCTGCAATCATATTGTAGAAGATGAAGGCTTTGTTCTAGTTAATGGGATTGAATATGGTCATCTGGGAACATAATTTTTGGAAGGGTGGGAGGAATAAATTCACGGGCAGTGGGGACTCTTTCTTATCTCCAGGTTTACCTAGAGTTTGGCAGATCCCACTTTACTTGGATTTCAGAGTACCTTCGGCGGAGCGTGGAGTGGAAAGGGATTTGTGTGTGTGTGTATGTGGGTTTGCTTTGTTTTTTGTTTGCGTTGTCTTTTACTCTCTTTCGGTTTTGACTATTTTCACTATAGCGAGTGCTTTCCACTGCAGAGTTAATGACAGACAGCTTTGGAAGGAGGTGGCGATGACTTGTGATTTTGGCATTCACGGGCTAGAACACTATACACCTTTGATCAAAGGCCTCTGAGTAATTGCACGGCAGAAATTGCAGTTTGGAGGCGAGTTCATTGTTCGGTTGCTTATAGCCATTGTGATGTGTTTGTAGCCCTGGGCCTGCTGGGCAGCCTGGTATCAGCTTCACCTCAGCCCCTCCATCTCTGATTGCTGCTGCTACAGTGGTCAGTTTTCAATACTTTTCTTCAAACAGGTTCAAAATTGTCCTTGGAGTATTTCTTTTGCTGGCTTTCGGGTGTATGATTGTCCTTAAATGTACTATATGGTAACTCATTTGAAGCGCAAGCAATAAGCAATAGCATTTTCAAGGTAGCAATTGGAATGAATGTAAAGTCCTTTTTTTCCCCCCCAAAGCTTCCCTTGATAATGTATGATTTGAGAGAGAAGAAATTTGCAAAAACTTTGTTGCAGGAATAAAGGGGAAAGATGGAAGACTATTTTTTTCCTGAGATTTACTGCTTCCCACACATGCATAAAGACATACAAACACTGACAGCTATTACTCTCTTTTTCATTTTCATCCTATGAATTCATCAAGCGTCTCTGGCTGTGATGATTGCCACAGAAAGTGAAGTCTTCTTTCTAGTGGAGTAGTTGGAGTTACTGGAGCAGGCTCGGCAGCCGGGATACATTTTGCAGGCAGATACATCTTACAGCAATGAAGTTGGAGACAGATGTTTTGGGGTCACTGTGTGATGGCTGGGGGATCCCCTACGGCGTCTTTGCCCAGTACCCATCAGAGGTCTGGTCAACGAGATAGCAATTTGGTGCCAGGAAGAGAAGCTCACGGTCAAAAGCATACATCTGCATGTCCAGGAAGCTGACCACATCGTGCGGCATTGCTGGGTCAGACCTTCCTCTTTTATTGCTAATTGTTGTGTCTAGTTTCTGGATTGTAGGTGCTGCTGGGAAGTGACTACGGCTGCAGGCTTCTTCTGGACACTGAGGCATTTGGCAGACATGCATCTTCTTTTACTGAATGATAAATGCCCTTGTTCTAGTACCTTCTCAGCAGTTCCTTCTTATACTCACGTAAGGAAGGAATCATACATTATATTTATGATTACTGCTGCGTATGCATCTATGGGAGTTGTGCTAGGTATCCACTCTTGTGCTTGCCATACATCATCTCATTTAATTTAACCCAGTAAAGCGGGTCCTTATTGATATTTACAGATGAGGGAAGTGAGCATGAAAGAGGTTGAGTCATGAGACTAGTATGTGAATGACTGAGAACCAAACCCTGGTCTGTATGACTCCAGCACCTGTGTTGTGAACTATGGTCTATGCTATCTTGGCTCCGCAGTCCAGCTTACATATTTGTTCACGGTGCTTCCATAAACATTGAGTTCATCTGCCGTGATTTTCACATGCTGATTTAGTAGTCTTGAAGGCAGAACCCATGTCTCATTCATCCTTACTATTTAGCACAGTAAGAGACACAGAGTGAGCATTTCGATAATTGTTAAATGAATGATTAGGAATGGCAACCAGGGCTTTTAGGCAAAATAAGCAAACACCTTCAGAGTGTGATTTGAAAATTTCTATAAATGGGACATTTGAGAAGGAATTCATTTTTCTCCTGTCACCATGGAAAGCAGTGATCCGACTAGAAATACCGCGGTCTGCAATATGAGAGAATGTCTAAGGAGACAGCCGTGTGTTGTGTGTGTGTGTGTGTGTGTGTGTGTGTGTGTGTGTGTGTAGTGCATGGTCTACGTCAGTAGATCCAAATTCCCTTTCTGGCTGAAGGCTGCATACCAGATAGTTGCTTTTGTGGTATAAATGTCTCTGGATAGATTTAGTGTTACTGCTTTGAGCTTCTCATTGATTAATAACTTCTGGGACCATATTTGTGAGTTTTAATTGTGAGTAATTAAAAATTGCATCTTTTTAATTAGGGTGAAGGGAGAGGTTGAGAAACTTTAAAAGACCCTGAATTCGGGCTTCCCTGGTGGTGCAGTGGTTGAGAGTCCGCCTGCCGATGCAGGGGACACGGGTTCGTGCCCCGGTCCGGGAAGATCCCACATGCCGCGGAGCGGCTGGGCCCGTGAGCCATGGCCGCTAAGCCTGCGTGTCTGGAGCCTGTGTTCCGCAACGGGACAGGCCACAACAGTGAGAGGCCCGCGTACCGCAAAAAAAAAAAAAAAAAAAAAGACCCTGAATTCTCTCCATCTTCCCTGATTCACATGCATTAATTCTTTGACTTCTAGGAGCAACCCGTGAGGCGGGTTCCATTACTATTCCATTTACTAAAGCAGCTCAGAAAGACTACATTTATGGACTTCCAGGGAAGGAGCCTTTTCAGCCTAGTAAGTGACTTTCCACACTTTAGTTGAGACCACCTCCATCCCTTCGCCACCCCAATCCATTCTCCACACTGTGGCAAGAACAATCTTCCTAAAACCATATTTGCTAGGTCCCCTCTTGATCAAAACCTTTCAGTGGGCTTTTGCCTTCATGAAAAATAGTTCGAACTCCTCAACAAGAGACTCGATGCCTTTGACAATGCGATCCTTTTACTTCTCTAACAGATGCTTAACGGTTCCCTCCCCCTCTTTCCTCTTCCCCGTGTGTCCCCACTACTTCTGTCCCAGACCATCCTTCTCAAGCTCTGTGCTCTGTGAGTACCGAATCATTTCCCACTCCCTGAAAGTTCCACGTTCTTGCCTTTTTTCCTTTGCACATGTAATTTCCTTAACCTGACTCCCTCTTACTAATCCTTATTTATGTCTCAAGACATGTATTATTTTTTGCGACCCCCCCCCAGATTAGGATATGTGACACTCCTTTATATCCTCGTAGTATGTGATTCTAACTTGAATTGATTCATGTATTTGTCTAGCACCCCGCAGGTGCTAAGGCTAAATGTGTGAACAACATGCCTACGATCCTTGCCTCCATGGAGATTATCCTACAAACAAACAACCAAACACACACTCTAACTTCAAATTGTGATAGTAAGTGTTATGACAAAAAGTCAAGCAAGGTAATGGAGTAGAGAATGACGGGTCATGATGGTTGGGAGGATTCTTCAGGGAAGTAATATTTGAGTTGAGCTTGAAGACAGGAAGGAGTTAGATATTCGAGGCTCTGGAGGAAGAATATTGTAGATTGAAGGAGCCGAAAATACAGTTTCTAAGGTTGGAACACACTTGGAGTGTTTGATGGACAAAAGAAAGCCAGTGTGGTTCATGCATAGAGAATAAAAAGAAAGTGGTGCAAGATACGAAGTTGGCATGGCAGGCATGGGACTGGATCCTATAGGGGCTTATGGACCCCGGTAATGTATTTAGATTTTATTCTATCATCAATGAAAAGTGTTCAGAGGATATTCTGATTAGAGTTACATTTTTAACAGCTCACTCTGGCTACTACGTGGAGAATGAACTCTAAGAGCATAAGAACGGAGACAAAGAAAACCATTAAGCTCCAGTTTCAGGGATCAAAGCAAGAGATGAAGATGGATGGCTTGGAAGAGGAGTACAGACAGTAAGAAGTGGTCAGATTTAGGAAATATCTTTTGAAGTGGCACCATGAACTGAACACTGGGAATGAGGAAAAGAGAGTCAATCTTGGATTGGCTATAAAATTTTATTTAAATAAACAGATGATGGTACCATTAACTGAACTTGGTAAAGGAGTGGTTGTGCGTGTGTGTGTGTGTGTGTGTGTGTGCTGGTGCAGGCAGGAGAGGTGAAAATAAAGACCTTTGAGTTGTATATGCTAAACTTGAGATATTTTTTGGCTATCCAAGATGAGATGTCAAAGAAGTCATTAAATATGCAATTCCATATGCCAGCAGGAAGGTCACGGATGGAGAAAATTCATTTGTGAATCATCATTACATGGATGGTGTTCAATGTTAGGGATTTGATGAGATAACTCTACAGAGAGGATTGGTAGGATGGGGCTTCTGGGCGTCCCAATCAGAGTCTGGACACAGGATGAGGAAAGGAAGCCTGCCAAGGAGACTGAGAGAGAAGGGCCAAAGAGGAAGGAGAAGACAAAGCAGGGATGGAATCATGGAAGTCATCGAAGCATAGTGTTGTGAAAAGAAATAGAAGCCATAGAAGCCTCAAGAGGACTGAATAAGGAAGTGAAAGGTTAATTGTGTCCAAAGTAGGGTAGATTCATCACACTGTACTGTAGTCACCTCTTTACTCGTGTGTGTTCTCCAAAAGATTCTAACTTTCTTGAGGGTAGACATTGACACCTTTCTAGCCTCAATGTGTAGGTACCGGGCCTAACTGGATGCTTATTAAATATTTACTGAGTGGACAAATGAAACAAAGCCTAACAAGACAACAGCTGAACTCTGACTAGGCTCAGGAAATCTGAGAAATATTTGCTGTTCCTTGCACTGACCTCCAGCCCAAGTTATACTTTAAATTTTCTGTAAAGGTTAACATAAAGAGAAATCAGAAGCAGGCCCCAAACAGCTCATTGAATAAGATTCATTAAAAAGTGATGGACAGCATGACAGGTTATACCATACGGGAGGGAGTTGGGGAGAATGACTGAGCTATATTTCGAGGTAATTTTATATTCATAAATAAGATTGGAATTGTAGCTCTGCTTTGATTTGCCTCACTGAAAGTGAAAAGGTGGACCTGAGTATTTCCCCACGGGAAATCTAAAATTGAATATAGCATAGATGGTAATAGTGTTTTTGCTTAATTTTCAATAACGTATCATTTTATAATTTAATAACAGTCCTAGGGAAATACATTAGAGGGGACACACAGAGCACTTAGGCTTCCTTGGAGAAAGGTATTCGTAAGTTTAAAATTATTGTGATAATTATTGGGGAAGGAGAAAACTTAAAGCTACATCTGATGTACACCTTGACAAGCTTCATTTCTTCTGAGCTCTACCTACGTTTCCAAATTGGAGAGAAGAATGAGATATTTTTTCTTTTTGTTTGTTTTTTAACATCTTTATTGGAATCTAATTGCTTTACAATGGTGTTAGTTTCTGCTGTATAACAAAGTGAATCAGCTATACATATACATATATCCCCATATCCCCTCCTTCTTGCGTCTCCTTCCCACCCTCCCTATCCCACCCCTCTAGGTGGATACAAAGCACCGAGCTGATCTCCCTGTGCTATGCGGTTGCTTCCTACTAGCTGTTTTACATTTGGTAGTATATATAAGTCCATGCCACTCTCTCACTTCGTTCCCGCTTACCCTTCCACGTCCCCGTGTGCTCAAGTCCATTCTCTACATCTGCGTCCTTATTCCTGTCCTGCCCCTATGTTCTTCATAACCTTTTTTTTTTTTTTAGATTCCATATATATGTGTTAGCATACAGTATTTGTTTTTCTCTTTCTGACTTACTTCACTCTGTATGACAGACTCTAGGTCCATCCACCTCACTACAAATAACTCAATTTTGTTTCTTTTTATGGCTGAGTAATATTCCATTGTATATATGTGCCACATCTTCTTCATCCATTCATCTGTTGATGGACACTTAGGTTGCTTCCATATCCTGGCTATTGTAAATAGAGCTGCAATGAACATTGTGGTACATGACTCTTTTTGAATTATGGTTTTCTCAGGGTATATGCCCAGTAGCGGGATTGCTGGGTCATATGGTACTTCTGTTTTTAGTTTTTTAAGGAACCTCCATACTGTTCTCCATAGTGGCTGTATCAATTTACATTCCCACCAACAGTGCAAGAGGGTTCCCTTTTCTCCACATTCTCTCCAGCATTTATTGTTTGTAGATTTTTTGATGATGGCCATTCTGACTGGTGTGAGGGGATACCTCATTGAAGTTTTGATTTGCATTTCTCTAATGATTGGTGATGTTGAGCATCCTTTCATGTGTTTGTCGGCAATCTGTATATCTTCTTTGGAGAAATATCTATTTAGATTTTCTGCCCATTTTTGGATTGGGTTGTTTGTTTTTTTGATATTGAGCTGCATGAGCTGACTGTATATTTTGGAGATTAATCCTTTGTCAGTTGCTTCATTTGCAAATATTTTCTCCCATTCTGAGGGTTGTTTTTTCATCTTGTTTATGGTTTCCTTTGCTGTGCAAAAGCTTTGAAGTTTCATTAGGTCCCATTTCTTTATTTTTGTTTTTATTTCCATTTCTCTAGGAGGTGGGTCAAAAAGGGTATTGCTCTGATTTATGTCATAGAGTGTTCTGCCTGTGTTTTCCTCTAAGAGTTTTATAGTGTCTGGCCTTACATTTAGGTCTTTATTCCATTTTCAGTTTATCATTGTATATGGTGTTAGGGAGTGTTCTAATTTCATTCTTTTACATGTAGCTGTCCAGTCTTCCCAGCACCACTTATTGAAGAGGCTGTCTTTTCTCCATTGTATATTCTTGCCTCCTTTATCAAAAATAAGGTGATCATATGTGTGTGGGTTTATCTCTGGGCTTTCTATCCTGTTCCATTGATCTATCTTTCTGTTTTTGTGCGAGTACCATACTGTCTTGATTACTGTAGCTTTGTAGTATAGTCTGAAGTCAGGGAGCCTGATTCCTGTAGCTCCATTTTTCTTTCTCAAGATTGATTTGGCTAGTCGGGGTCTTTTGTGTTTCCATACAAATTGTGAAATTTTTTGTTCTAGTTCTGTGAAAAATGCCATTGGTAGTTTGATAGGGATTGCGTTGAATCTGTAGATTGCTTTGGATGGTAGAGTCGTTTTCACAATGTTGACTCTTCCAATCCAAGAACATGGTATATCTCTCCATCTGTTGGTATCATCTTTAATTTCTTTCATCAGTGTCTTATAGTTTCCTGCCTATAGGTCTTTTGTCTCCTTAGGTAGGTTTATTCCTAGGTATTTTATTCTTGTTGTTGCAGTGGTAAATGGGAGTGTTTCTTTAATTTCTTTTTCAGATTTTTCATCATTAGTGTATAGGAATGCAAGAGATTTCTGTGCATTAATTTTGTATCCTGCTACTTTACCAAATTCATTGATCAGCTCTAGTAGTTTTCTGGTAGCATCTTTAGGATTCTCTATGTATAGTACCATGTCATCTGGAAACAGTGACAACTTTACTTCTTCTTTGCTGATTTGCATTCCGTTTATTTCTTTTTCTTCTCTGATTGCTGTGGCTAAAACTTCCAAAACTATGTTGAATAATAGTGGTGAGAGTGGGCAACCTTGTCTTTTTCCTGATCTTAGAGGAAATGGTTTCAGTTTTTCACCATTGAGAACGATGTTGGCTGTGGGTTTGTCATATATGGCCTTTATTATGTTAAGGTAAGTTCTCTCTGTGCCTACGTTCTGGAGGGTTTTTATCATAAATGGGTGTTGAATTTTGTCAAAAGCTTATGTATTGAGATGATCATATGGTTTTTCTCCTTCAGTTTGTTAATATGGTTTATCACATTGATTGATTTATGTATATTGAAGAATCCTTGCATTCCCTGGATAAACCCCACTTGATCATGGTGTATGATCCTTTTACTCATTTTTTTAAAAATTGTTACCATACCAGCTAACTTTTTGTTTTTGTTTTTCCTTCAAGAATTTCTTCATCCTTTTTCTCAGTATTAGAGTAAGTCAGGTCTGCTTCTGTGCCTTTTCCTCTTTCCTCTACATTGTTTTCCCTAAGCCGTCTTATCTGTTTCCTGTCAGTTTAAATATGCCGATGATTCCCAAATTTGTCTCTAATTCAGAAATGACCTCTGAAATAGATACGTTCAAATCCTACTGCTTACCAGCCTGTGTTTTTTTTTTTTTTTTTTTTTTTTTGCGGTAAGTGGGCCTCTCACTGTTGTGGCCTCTCCCGTTGGGGAGCACAGGCTCTGGACGCGCAGGCTCAGCGGCCATGGCTCATGGGCCCAGCCGCTCCGCGGTATGTGGGATCCTCCCGGACTGGAGCACGAACCCGCATCCCCTGCATCGGCAGGCGGACTCTCAACCACTGCGCCACCAGGGAAGCCCTAGCCTGTGTATTCTTGAAGGTAAGAATTGATGTCTGTTTTATCCATCAGTATGTCCAAGAGTGTTTGATACTTAGTAAGCTTCAAGAAATGTTTGTGAAAAAGCAGTATTAATGATGTGATGGGGAAGCACTGTACTTTTCTTGATTTGCCCCATTACTTATTGAAAGCTGCTGTCTTTACTGGAGTGCCCACTCCCCACATCCTGCTTGTCTTTGAAAGCTCACTTCAAAATTCTGCATCCTCCATGAGGTAGTGTATCTATTCAGCTAGAAGGGACTTAAATCCCTTCTAGGTTCTCATGAAACTTTATCTGGCCTTTCCCATGGTATTTAGCCATGGATCAATTAATGCATGAAAAACAGAATCGAAAAATTTCAATGCTGAACCTACTTGTGATGAAAACGCAAGTTTTTCTCCTCACTGCCTCAGTCTGGAACCTTTTCACTGTGCTGGATCATTTCAACTTTTAATTTTTGTTCTTCTCTAACATAAGTTGGCAGTAGATAGAGACTGAGAGTTGGTTTCTGTTTGTGAGGAGATCGGGTCACCTCTGACTAGAGAGACATTTTATTCTGAATTAGCCCAGGACAGTCCCAGTTTATGCACGTTGCTCTGCTGTAATTATTCACAGTGCTCTCTTTCACTCTCAGAAGTGTCTGTGTTGAACGATAAAGTGTATATTCACCCAACTTATAAGGGTGTAGAAAAGCACAGCTCTTGACAAATTTCAAAGTGCTTCGTGTACGGAAAAAAAGGAGAATAGTAATATGGAATTCTGTAAAACATAAATAATTTCCCCAGAATCTGCATTTGCACGTGATGGTGGAAACTTGACTGTCCTTATATCCTTTTGCATAAGGGAGGTCCTGTTTATTTTCTTAGGGTCAATTTTGCTTATTACAACCTGTAATGTTACATTTGAATAGGGAATATAGCTCAAATTCAAACATACCAACCAATGGTTGTCTCTTACGGGGTGTTAAAACAATCCTCAAAGGAGGCCGTTGGCACTTGAATACAACTGAGAGATGCCCCACAGATGATCCCCCATATACATGTCATCTCCCTAATTGGTCTTTTCCTATATAAGGCTTTTGAAGCATTTTCCTAACTGCAGGCAAGTTCCTAAAAGGATATACACGTTTTGTCCAGCAGATGGTGTGTTTGCAGCAAATTGTCATTTTCTCCCTCCTCCCCACCCGCCCCCCGCAAGGAAATGAACCACCAGGTTTCTGTCAGAACCTGCCATATTCAGGGTGATGTATGATGCTGTTAAAATAAAATATAAAGGTTAGAGAAAGATCAGTAATAAGTCTTAAATTGAACATAGATTTCAAGAAACGACCTCTAAGAGACTCTAGAAATTAATAGTCCATAATATGATGAAAAAGCCTAGCTGACATCAAAGGAACCTCTTGCCTTCTTTTTAAAGAATTCTGTTTAATGCATAATTCACTGAGCCCATGAAACATTCTGGGAAGCTTTTGGATGGATATCAGCCTTTTAATTCAAAATTATGCACTCTGGGAAATGGCTGGCACCGAAGGTGGCAAGCCTACTAGGTAATTTACACCAGCGATCGAATTGCAATTACAAAGGAGATTAAAACATGACTTTAAACAGCCTAACTCCACCCTCAGGGCTACTCGCTGTTTGGTAAACATAGCAAGGGAGGCTGTAATTAAAAATTCCAACTCTCTTCAGCTTTGTTAGGGTGACACTATGAAATTCCAAGGGAAAGAGAAGAACATTTCATTTCAAGTAGTCCTTGGAGGGTAGCTTTATATCTTCAAGAAGGTGTATATCTTCTGATATTATCTACCCCATCCGCTACTAGTTGTTTTTTGAAGTTTCTATTACTCTTGTTTCTTTAAGAGTAACTTGAAAGCTTTTCAAATCTGGAGACAATATAGAGGGGACGAGTACATTCAGACTGTGACAGTGACGCAGCCATGTAATTTGAGGTGCTAACACCTAGGCATGCATGGGCTTTATAAAAAATCACTGTCATTTGTGCGCATCTTTTGATTAAGCTTAGATGGTTTATAGTCTACTTTCCCCTGAGGAGCTTTAAAAAGCCATCTGGTCTGGATTTGGGGGGAAGCCCAAAGTAGAGGGCTAGGCAAAATGATTCAGTGGGGAAGGTAATCCTCGCCTTTCTCCTCCCTCCTGGGTACCAATTCCTTTAGATCCCCTCTCCATGTACATTCCTTCAGGATCTTGTCCTCAGCAGCTCACACACAACTAGGGTTCTAGCTGATAAAATGCCATATCTCTTGGGAGGTCTTCAGTTGCCAAAGTATTTTCCTCAATAGAGGAATGAAGTTAACATGATGGTATGGCAGGCAGTGCTGCCAGTCTTGGCCAGTAGGACATGTCCATCCACATCCTACCTAACATTTGGAACTTTAGTAGGGACCAAGATGTGGCCTACTAAATAACAGCACATCTGTTTACTTGTTCTGCACTTTCAGTGCTTAACTCATGCTTTATTACTGTCTTTGATTTCAACCAAGCCAATGTGCTAAGCTGACCCCAAATGAATGGCCACTTGAATGTTAACAACGCTTGAAAAATGAGGTTGACTAAAAATTCAGTTGGTGTTACCTGAATCCTGAGGTAAATAACTGGTTAAATGATGAGGATATAAAGGACTCACATTTAGCTCTGTTTCCTTGTAGGAACTTGCCGGACTCTAAGCAGATTGAGAGATTAAGATATTTTGGATGAATCCCAAGATGTTTCATTTCTAAAGACCCAGGAAGCTGGAAAAGTGTTTTCAGAGACTCTCAGAAACATAATTAATTACTGAGTTAGGCCCTTAGAGACAGGAACTGCTTCAAGCCTGATATGGACCTTTTATCTAGTTAATTAGCTTTATGGGGAGAATTTTGCACATTTAGCAGATGAGTAGAAATTTTTATAACTTGAAACACAATACAATTTATTTTTATGTTGTATTTTTAAATTAGGGGAAAAAATGAAAATAATCTCAGAACTTGGAAATAACTCAAGAAGTTCTGATAATAATGAGGGCCACTGTGATTAGACTTCATTCTGTCAACCAAATTGTATCTCCAAAGGAAAATAAAAATTTTAGTGCCCTTCAGATAGACCAAATCATACAAGATAAGGGGGTTTTAGTGTTACTCAGAAATTTATTTTTTCATTGTATAGAGCAAACTAGTTCTCTATAATATGAAAATATATGAATATTATATTCTCTGTAATATAACTAGACTCCCAAAAGCTGTCCATAAATCCTTTGTTCCTAAGTCCAATGTGACTGAGGGGAGTTTATACCTACAGTCCTATCATTTTTACTAAACATATGAAGTGGTAACACGGGCATATTATCGTCTTCCCAAATCGACCGATTTTTCTGCACCAGAAATCTGCTGGGATGGGATTACCCTTGATGTTCCCTGCGAATGCTCTGGGGATCTTCTCAGCAGCTATGTTCTCCCTCACAACTTGAATGCTCACTTTGATTCTGTTTAGATTCACATGGGCTTTGAAACCAATGAACCACCTGTGGCTTGGGACAGAAGTTTCAACAGCAATGCTTTTATGAAGAGTCAGTTTTCAGTTCTTGATCGGAATCTTAACATCTTTTTTACGAATCGTCACAAGGTTAATAGGCATCAGACATAAATTACCAATTCTGTAGCCCCGCACTCCAAAGTTTCCCCTCTTTGATCGGTTGCTTCTCCTTGTCTCTTGATGCACAACTGCATCAGCACAAGGACGTGGGCTTCCCCACGTTCTTAGTCATGCTGTCTGTGAGAATCAGCAGAACTTGATCAGCAATGCTTGATCTCATATGTGCGTTGCAAAATTGGTCACTTTTCTCAACACTTCAAAAAATGATCTCACATCTCTTTTCTCTTACAAACGTATCTCCTTACTAGCTGTTAACATTCTTGCTACTTTTAACCTTTCAAAATGGGGTAAACGCTTTTCATAAAAACACTTCAAAGTAACAAAGTACAGTGGTTGTGGACATGATGGCCACATGCAATTGCTCATGCCCTCATTTGATGGTGGTAGAGTGGGTAGAATTTTTATTCCAGATCATAACTTTGCTAATCTGAATAAAAATTAAGACGTTTAAAATCTGTAAGTAGGGAAGCTTCTATTATATATGTCCTATATTATATAATGTATCAATGGAATATATATTTATTATACAAACTTTCTATTATTGATTGAAATATGTCTCTGGTTTCCTCGTCTAGCAAATGAGTACAATGAACTGAGGAGAAGGAAGAGACAGGAAGCAGGCTATCAGATGGGTGTCAGGGTTCCTAGTGCTTTCTGAATTCACTTTTATCTGTCTTCAATATTGTATTTCTTAGTATAATACTGTTTAAGAAATAGGTGAATTTTTTAAAAGACCTTGAAAACTTTGAGTAATCTCGAAGGTTCCATCCCATTTTGCTAAAAGAATCTGCTCAATGCGAGTTCTCTGGAAGCCTCTCAGCATGTGGGATCAGATGGATGTGAGGTAGCATCAAGAACATCCTTCAGAGTTTTTGCCTATTTTGCCTCCTATTTGCCATGGGGGCATCAGGTAGGTAGAAGAGTATCATCTAAACCGCTGAATCTCTCTCACTAATCTACCTTCAGCAGTCCCTGGAGATGACACTTCCTGGAAAGTGGGGACCATGCAGGAAGGGAAAATCAAATACCTAGGCTAGAGAAACAAAAAATGGTTCATAGAATGATTTAGTTGCTTTTATTTGTTCTTTTAGGACAAGTTAAAAATGTCTTAAAGTTCAAAAGTTGATTCTTTATTTTAGCAATCTGAAAAAAAATTGAAGACATAAAGGTACATGTTTTTTTTTTCCAGCTTTTCAGTAAATTTACTGTTGCCCCTGACCATGAACGTTTAGTCTAATGATGGCTTATAAAGCAATCAGATGCCACCTCACGTGATATAAACAAAAATTTATGGTTGAAATGAGTTGCTGTCAATTCCTGGTCTGCCTTCTCTACTTCTTACCTGCTGTTTCCCTTATGGTGAAATTCACACGAAAATGGATATTCTGGGCAATTTTATTTTGAACTCCAAACAAACAGGAAAAATGACGTACTGGCCAGGGTCGATTAAAGATGCTCCCACAGGATGAGAAACAGTATTGACTCGAGGAAATTTTGATGAAGTGGGGAAAATGATCCATTATTTCAGTGGTACTAAAAGATAAAGTAGAACTATTCTGTGGTGATTTTGTGAAAAAAAGATGAGAACTTATTCCAATGGATGTATGTGTGTGTGATGTGTGTGTGTGTGTGTGTGTGTGAGAGAGAGAGAGAGAGAGAGAGAGAGAGAGAGAGAGAGAAATGAGGGTTTTAATTAAAATTTTCTTTTAAAAAAAGAAGGTTCTTTTCAAGAAAGATTCTTTTATTTGATATATGACATAACTGAGGACCAGAGAGCTTGGATAACTTGCTTCAAGACCTCAGGGCTGGTTAATGTCACAATTTGGGGCAGACCTCACATCTCCTGATTCTCTGTTCAGTGTATTTCATTTATATCACAACACTTGATTATGTGCAGTTAACCTTCAATTAGGGTTACCTTCTAGACAAAGTTATTAAGAAAAAATTGGCTTCGGGAAAGAGGACATTTCCAAACTTACAGAGGGAATATTTTCAGTCAACAGATTATGTGAAGTGGTTTCCAATTTGGAGGAACCAAGCAAGATTACCTTGTCATTATCAGTGAAGCAGAACCAGAATATGAAACTCTTGATGACACAAGATACATCAACAATGCTTTTTCTTCATGATAAAAGCAGTATTTATCAATTTCTAGCAGAATGTCATTTTTGAAATTTCACTTTATACCAATGTTGCTCTTGAAAGCAAAGTGTGTGCTTGCTAGGTCCCTGAATGTTGATGATGACCACAATCATATAATGAGTTTCAGGGTTTTTTTCTTAAGAAACATTGAGCAGAAGTTTCTAGTATCTTGACCTTTTGACAAGGAGTGAGACTGAATAAACTATCACAGGCCATAATCTATGCAGTTTTCCCCAGAATAGAAAATCCAAGGTCATCACAAACCAAAGAGCAAGAGATTCCATCCTTGGGTGAGAAGGCAATGGCTTTAGCTTGGGGATTTTTAAGGTGTCTTACATATTACACTTGTGCAAATATTTACCCAATTTTAAAATGTCTTACTCTTCAAGTTCCTCCTGAGAGGGCTTTCTTGAGCTAATCCTCTTTTCTCAATCCCCAGTTGAAATTTGCATTACCTTCCACTGTGTTTAATAAGCACAGTTCATTTGCAAACGGTATAAAACTCAAATGAGATACTATATGTACAAGTATGTTTTTTAAATGTAAAGTACCAAAGTATTTATTGCCTTAATACTTATAGCCTTTACTGCATCCTGCCTTCACGTTATGTTTCAAGATATATGCTTGCCTCTTGCAGCTGATTAGTGGTTGTTCAAGGGTAGTAATCACATCTTTTTATTTGTCCCCTTTCCAGCGTCTGACATAAGAAAGATGCTTCAATAATTGTAGTAGAAATGACTTAATACTTTGATCAATGAAGCCCATAACATTTTATGATGGTCCTATCATTAATAATAAATATTATGGGGACAGAAGTAGGCCACCTTACTATCACTTTTATGCACAGGAAGTGCAAGAGGCCAGAACAATTTGAGGATTGACTCAAGTCACACAATTGGAGTGGGGGCCTTGTGCTGTGGGGAAGACAGGTTTGCGAAGAAAAGAATATCCTCTTATCACCATGACATTCAGGGCTAAGCAAGCATTGCTCTGTGATCTTTTTCTTTTTGTAGATATGATCAACAGTTGTATGGTAGGAAGTCTGGCTGGAGAGAGCACAAATTTCTGTAGAACCACATTGTTATTCGGGTAAGTACTTTTGTCCAGTTTTGAGTATGGAGTATAAAAATCACAACTTAATATGAAAAGTAAATTCATCTGTGCTTTGTTGGTAGTGTACAATAGAATGGATTCTGGTTCTAATTGAGTACTTTGAAGATTTTAACAAGAGGTTTACTCTTGTGAAATTAAAATGTCTTAGAATCTTCCGAATTTATAGAAGATAGGTATTAGGATGCCAACCTTGACAGGCCTCTTTAAGTTTCTTTATTAGCTTTTTGGATGGGTAATCATACTTCTAAAATGTGCTCTCTTCTAAATCTTCTCTGTGGCTCCTGTCACCTCTCTGAGAGCCTCCTGATGGCTTCTAATCTAACTCAGAGTAAAAGCCAAAATCCTTAAAAGGTCCTCCAGAATCTGGACCCCACTGCCTCTCTGACCTCACCTCCTCTACCTCTTCTGTGCTAACTCCACCCATAGCCACCCCGGCTTCCTTGCCTTCTTTGAATACTTCAAGCAGACTCTCACCTCAGGCTTTATTTGCTTCCTGGGAATGCTCTCCCCCGTGTGTCCACATGGCTTGCTCCCTTGCTTCCAGGTCTTACATGAAGTTTCCCCTGACCACCTTACATAAAACAGAAACTACCCCCTCACACAACTGGGATTCCACAGTCCCCTAGCCTTGCTTGATTTTCCTCCGTGTGACATGCTGTCTATTTGCTAGCTTATTTATGGAACATCAGCTCTACAAGGGTAGGGCTTTTGTTAGGTTTCATTGCTTGACTCCTAGCATCTAGAGCTGGGACTGATGTACAGAAGGTCAGCAATTAATATTGAATGACTACATGAAACTGACCTGGTGTTTTGAAGTCCACTTCCTTCAGGAAGTCTTCCCAGTGTGAGTGGAATGTGGATTGCCATCCTCTTTAACTACAACGCCAACTTTTAATCCTCCCAGATGCAGGAACACCTTACTCATATGAAAGGTCAAGGACAAAAATGCCATATATCTGCTAGTTCTGTTTGGCATTTAACACATCTGTAGTGTTTCTAAAATATTAACAGATGAGTCCTGGAGTGGCTATGGGATTTGCCTCGAGTCACAGAGCCATGCAGTGGTACATCCAGAATGAATATGAACTCGGTGGATTTAGAGTCTCTTGCTCGGGTTAGTGCTCATAATCTCTAGAGATTCTCCAACAACGAACATAAACAGGCTGGTTTTGCCTCCAGTCACATTTTTTTTCCGCTTTGTTACATTGCCTTTACCTTGGAAGTTGAGGGGACATACCACTGAATAATGATCAAAGGACATGAATTCTAATCCAGGAGGGGTTCTTTTTCTTTGACCTTGGGTGAGAGACTTCACCTCTCCCCACCTATAAAATGATAAATAATAACATCTACTCAACCTAGTTCACAGGATCTAGTTATAGTGTGTTTAAAAGTGTTTTAAAAATAATAGTGTTAAATGACATACATCTTCACAACTATTATTAGGATTTTAGGGTTCTGAATTTTTGGCAAAGTCTTCATTTTTAGCTTCTTGACTGAGTGAGCTCTCGTGATGGGCCATCAAACATGAGGGACAAGAAACGAAACTCCTTGCCACGCTGTGGCTTGAGACATGGTAAAAAGGGATGAGCCTGTGCACTCCTGGAATTGTATTAATTCATTCAATCCCTGGTCTAATAGCTTGGATGACTAAATTTAAACTGAAGAGACCAGCAAAAAGGAGTGGATATCTACTCCTGGGATATCCACCTCTTGTTTTCTTACTTCTGTTTTCAAATGAATTGATCTTACTGCACTTCTAAAAGTGTCTGTCAGAATCCTAAAAATTGCTGCAGCATTTTAAATAAAATTATGATATAATGTTCTAAAGAAAAATAAAACAAAGTAGACTTTCCATTACATTTTTTTTTACACTGTTTAGCTACTGGATTAATTCAACAGTAAAAGACCCTTGCAAGAAAAAGGACAGAAAAAGAACTTAATAAATTTCTGCACTGAAAAGGGAGGAATTGAATGGAGGAGGGATTATCCATAGGATATACTTAGAGGAGAATTTAGGTAGGCAAAAGCAGTGAAGGAACTCATCTCTGGAAGTTGGCACTCTTGCTTTCC
Organism: Stenella coeruleoalba; assembly: GCF_951394435.1. Taxonomy (NCBI): domain Eukaryota; kingdom Metazoa; phylum Chordata; class Mammalia; order Artiodactyla; family Delphinidae; genus Stenella; species Stenella coeruleoalba. The sequence continues at coordinate 28,992,880 of NC_137155.1, read as the reverse complement.
TTTTAGAAACATTTTATATATGTGTGTGTATACGTGTGTGTGTGTGTGTGTGTGTGTGTGTATATATATATATATATATGGCTTTTTTGTTTTGTTTTGTTTAAAATATTTCTGGAGTTGACACAGAGTTCTTAATGAATAAAAATGAAGAGGATATAAACAACCTCATTATCCAAAAGCTTGTTTATTGATGATTGAGACATGATAAATTTTCTTTGTTTTCTATTTTTATTAAAATTGAGATAATCAAAGATTAAGGTTTTATTAGACTATAATATTTTAGGGACAGAGAAGATTTTTTAAGTACCCCAAGAAGCTGGTATAGTGCTACCATGTGATCATCAGTGATCGGATAACCTATAAACAAATTTTGTGACAGAAAAATTCTTAAAAATAAAAAGTTGTAATTTCTGAAAGTACCAAAGGTATATTAAAACTTTATAGAAAGGAAACCTGACTTGTGGTGTGTGCTACAAAACCACCACCACTACCCAACAATAAGAACACAACAGGAAAAACATGCAAATACATGAAACAAATCAACCCACAAAATTATTATGGTCTGGGATGGAACTTCTGGAAGGGTTTCAGACCCAGTATTCTCCCACTTTCTTTTATCAATTTACTTTTAATTAAGTATTAAGGTTTATAATGAGAATGAGACAATGGGGTGACAGGAAAGAAAAATGCAGTCTTAAAGAGCATTTAAGACACAGTGATCTATAGGCTGATTACTCTTTTTTGGCAATTTACTATTGATCCTCGGAAATAACAGTGTGATATCATGAATATTGATCTAGTGCAATCTGATGCGCTCAGAGGAAGGAGCGAAGTATATAATCGGAGGCTTCAGCTAAGAGTCATGCTTTATTGATGACACCATTATGGCAATTAATGAAAGAGTTAACAAATTCATTTGGGGATAATGAACATTTTGGAGCAATTTTTTATTATAACTGCAGCTGCACACAGTAAGCTGAGCCGAGTGACAATGGGGCTGCCTCCTTTTTCTCAGTACAAACTTACTTTTTTTTCCTTCGTAAGCAACAGTGGAAAATTGTGTGCGATTAGGAAACAGTCTTAGGTTGGCTTTGGACGCTACTTAGCTTTGCAAATTTGAGAAAGTGATTTAATTCCTTTGGTTCTCATTTAAATCTTTAAACCTGGGGAAATAATATCTACTTAGCTGACAGGATTTCGGTGAGAATTAATGAATGAAATATAAAATGGCTATTGTCAGGCAGGTAGCAATCGATAATTTCTGGTTTCTTTTTCTTTTCATCCCTTCTTCAGATGAACACTTTACTGGTTTCAGCTGAAGTTCAGGGTTAAGATAATAGGATGGTGATCACAAACAATGTGATTTGGGAACATTTTATGCATTTTTATAGAAAGAGATTGAAAAGGCACATTTCAGATTTAATCTAAAAAATCAGATCAGTACTTGACTATTTAATTTTAGTTTCCAAAAGAGGTCTGAATTTAATGCAAGTTAAACAGAAATGACACATTCAAAAAGTTATTGAGATGCTGGTGTGGAACGATTGCTTCACCTGGAAAATCTTCTCGTCCCTCTCCACTTCTAATGAAATCTTAGTCACATCCAGTGTTATGTCTTTTAGGAAGCCTTTTCTAAACCCCTGCTCACGGCTGATTTCTCCTTTGTACCTACACACTATTCTAGTTGTTCCTCTCTTAAAATGCCAAAGATAAAATGCTGTATGGTGTAAGTCATATTCCCTTACTGCCTTTACTAGTCATGAAGCTGCTTGAGTGCAGAAAGGACTTAGTTACTCAGTTTTTGCATCCTTTGCTGTACCTGACACTAATTCACCCTGAAAACCAAAGGTTCTCTGAAAAGTTTCAAAATTATACTATTTTTAATACAGCAATTATGTTTGTCAAAGAGCACAAACTTCCAGTTATAAGATGAATAAGTTTGGGGGGAATCTAATGTATCCATACAGCATGGTGATTATAGCCAATAATACTGTATTGTATACTTGAAAGTTGCAAAGAGAATAGTTCTTAAATGTTCTCACCACAGAAAAAGTAATGGTAATTCTGTGATGAGCTGGAGGTGTTAGCTAAGGCTATGATGGTAATCGCTTTGTAATATATACGTATGTCAAATCAACACGCTGCACACTTTACACTTACAAAATGTTGTGTGTCAATTATATCGCAATAAGCTGAAAATGTTTTTTTAAATAATAAAGAAAAATATTAATGGCCATTCTTAGAACATCTAATCATACTTGGGTCAGTGGCTTAGTTTGTGGATGAATATAAATTTGTATTTGAGATGTTATTTTGCAAATTTAATGTAGGGTGAACTCTGTGCTAGTAAAATTGTTTATAGTTTTTGGATGGAATTAAATATTTGAATATTCTGAAATGTTATTTAGTACTATAACTTCTGGGGACTCTGCCACCTTATCAAATTCTAATTTATCTTAGACAGTGAAAAGAATCCTTTAACTATCATAGTTTTGGAATGAAACACACCTAAGTGGAGTGTCTTTGTTACCTCAGGAACAATGCTAGGTGTTTGGGGAAAAAATGTGAAGGATGAAGGATGACTCTTGCCTGGTGATGTCACATATAGTGACTAAAGATACTGTGGACATTTGTTAAATGTTTAAAGTAAGAGGGAGGTCACCCTCCTACACTGTTGGTGGGAATGTAGATTGGTATAGCCACTATGGAGAACAGTATGGAGGTTCCTTAAAAAACTAAAAATAGAGCTACCATATGACCCAGTAATCCCACTACTGGGCATATATCCGGAGAAAAACATGGTCCGAAAGGATACAGGCACCCCAGTGTTCATTGCAGTGCTGTTTACAATAGCCAAGACAAGGAAGCAACCTAAATGTCCATCGACAGAGGAAGAGAGAAAGATGTGGTACATATATACAATGGAATATTACTCAGCCATTTAACTGAATGAAATAATGCCATTTGCAGCAACATGGATGGACCCAGAGATTGTCATACTAAGTGAAGTAAGTCAGACAGTGAAAGAGAAATATCGTATGATATCGCTTATATGCAGAATCTAAAACGAAATAATACAAATGAACTTATTTACAAAACAGAAACAGACTCACAGACTTAGAGAATGAACTTATGGTTACCAGGGGGGAAGGGTGAGGGGAAGGGATGGTTAGGGAGTTAGGGATTGACATGTACACACCGCTGTATTTAAAATGGATAACCAACAAGGACCTACTGTATAGCACAGGGAGCTCTGCTCAATATTATGTAACAACCAATGTGGGAAAAGAATTTGAGAAAGAATAGATACATGTATATGTATAACTGAATCACTTTGCTGTACACCTGAAACTATCACAACATTGTTCATCAACTATACCCCAATATAAAATAAAGAGTTAAAAGAAAATAGAGGGAGGTCAGAAGAGTGACCTGTCCTTGAGTTGCTTATCCATCTCCTCAGTGCCTACCTCAGCATATAACATCAGTTTCCTTAACCTTTGGAACCTCTGCTCCCTGCTCAGGCATTATGAGACTTTTGCTAGGTTCCTAGCACGGTTTACTAAACCCAACTCTGGGAGACTTCCCATAATCAGTTGCTCCATTAGATGACAGTCTAATCTTTTAAAATTCCTTAGAGAACAGCCTTCTGTTTCAGTATATGATTGCCACCCTAGTCAGGAATTTTTTTCTGAACCCACTGAAAATACTTCCTTTCTCTGTGTTGGCGTTCCAGTGTTGTGTTGAGGATGAATATTAGCAGAAAAATATATGAAAGTGGAAAAACATGTATTTTCAACTCAAGTGATAATATTTCCAGTGATTAGAAGCATTTAGAAGACTAGGTTATTGTGGGATAGTACTGTGTGTCCCAAAGGTCACAAATGTAGGCTAAACTTGTTTTTGAAGATGGTTAGTTATATTAAAAAAAAAAAATGCTCTGAATATTTTCTTCAGCCTCCAGACACCTTTACTGGTGATGTCCTTGTAAATATACTACAGTGTCCCGAAGTCTGGACACACAGAGGAAACAGCATATTCATTGTACTTTTTTCTTCCAATTAGCAAGGGGGTAGAATCCGTTTCTTTCATACTTTATTGGGGATGGTTATGTTTTTCTTCTTCACAGACAGGATGGCTTTTCAAATGGATCAAGAAAAATTAAGGCTTATGAAATAATAATCATAGTAATAACAGTAAGAACCATATGATCATAATAACAAGCAGCAGTAGCAGAAAGCTCAGGCCAAAGTGGAAAATTAGGCTTTCCAGAGTCTCCTGTTCTCCATTGTGTGACCTTACAATGAGAATCATTTCTCAAGCCTCTAGGCTACCAAAGCACAGATGCGTGATGCATAAACAAATAAGTAATCACATGAGTGGTGTCCTCTGGGGGTTTAGATCTTATTCTGGTGACCCCAGGAAGCTGACCAGAGAGAAAGGGGCAAAAAAAAAAAGTACAGGATATTTATCTTTACGTTTTTGAAAATGCTTTTGATCAGCAGAGCTGGAACAAGTTTCTGTGCTTTTGTGGGAACTACAAATGTTCCAGGGGAGGAAGCGAGATCAAGAGCAGTTTGCTCTTTCAGGAACTTCAAAGCCCATTCATCTAAAGATGTGGCCATTACCATTTTGGCTTCCTCGCTGTGCCTTGGATGGCCCCGGACTTTTCAAGAGGAGAGCCTTGCTGGGTTGGGGCCAGCTCACACATATTCCTTAGAGTGCAGTGTCCCAGAAAATCTGCCCTTCCCAGCCTGTGCTCTGTGATTACCCCTCCAACCAGGAGTGAATTTTCTACCGATGGGAATGAGTCAGTCGCAGAGGTGAATGGGGCAGCAAGGCTGGACTACTCATTTTCTGCCTCTGCCCCTCTTTCAGATATGGACAATTGTAAACATAAGAACAAAACTAGACAATCTCCGTGAGGCTCTGGGCCTCTGATCTCAGTAGTCTGTCTCTTTGCTGGTACCAGGAGATAAGTGTGCCACACACAAAAAAAAAAAGAAAGAAAGAAAGAAATAGAGAAAGAAAAGCAACTAACAAACGAATGAGCAAAAATCCTGTCACAGCTGTGTCCTACTATCCAGCCCATTATGACTACCAGGTCCAGCAGTAACAAGGAGATGCCCTCTTCACTTATAATTCAAGCCTTGGGAATAAGGCTTGAATTAAGATTTGTTCAGTGAATTTAGATTTATTCTGGAAATAAGATACACAATGATTTTCCAATCCAAAGCAAAACTCAAAACCAAAATAGAACACAGAATTTAAGGCAAGACCCTACTATTGCAGCCCCACTAATTCTGTTTTTAAATTTTTATTTTATATTGGAGTATCATGGATTTACAATGTTGTGTTAGTTTCAGGTGTACAGCAAAGTTACACCTATACATGTATCCATTCTTTTTCAGATTCTTTTCCCATATCGGTTATACAGAATATTGAGTATAGTTCCCTGTGTTATACAGTAGGTCCTGTTGATTATCTATTTTGTATATAGTAGTGTGTATATGTTAATTCCAACCTCCTAATTTATCCGCACCCCCCCCCACTTTTCCTCTCTGGTAACCATAAGTTTGTTTTCTAAGTCTGTTTCTGTTTTGTAAATAAGTACATTTCTATCATTTTTTTAGATTCCACATGTAAGTGATATCATATGATATTTGTCTTTCTTTGTCTGACTTGCTTCACTTAGTATGAAAATCTCTAGGTCCATCCACCTTGCTGCAAATGGCATTATTTCATTCTTTTTTATGCAGCCCCACTAATTCTGCTTCTCTACTTTGAGACTGTTCTGTGGACTGGCTGCTGGTATAAGCTCCATGAAGCTGGGACCCCGTCTGTCTTGTTAACCGTTGGGTCCCCAGGTCCCAGCATAAAGTCTAAACTTATCTTTGGAATCACTGGCTACATTCAGGACCTTATGGTTTGCTCTGTCACCTATTTACTATGTGATCTTGGATAAATTTCCTGTTGTGTAAAATTCTCAGTTTTTCCATTCTCAAACATTTTAACCCAGGCCTGCACATCACGCAAAGGAACGTTCTGAGTGTTATTCCTAAGATAATGCATCCTCGACGCCGGCTGTGTCTTGGAGCACCTCTGGCAGTATGCACAGTAAGTGGGAGTGCTTTCCTATTTCTTTTCATTTGGGTGCACTCTGGTTACCACGTCACCTGACAGTTGAGTTCACTTTTATGTGCTTCAGTAAGTGAAGATCTTAATGCTGACATCCTGAATTTCCACCTCTGTCAAGTGAGGAGTAGAAGCACGTTCATCTTTCAGGAAGGCCTTTTGTAACTCTATGATTTTAGTCTATTCCATTTTCTGGAACTCGTCTCAGAATAAAAAGTGAGAGAGGTTATATTGTACTGTGAACACATAAAATGACAGTGACATTGCATTTCTTTAAAAGTTTAATAGCCCTCTCTGTTTCCTCTGTCTGGAACTGCCTTGGGTAGTTTAAGCTTTCCTTTTACATGATAAGTGCATGGAATTTTATTCAAAATAATTTGGAAAAGTCTCGTGCCACGAAACATAATTCTCATTTAAATATTTATTTTAGAATTCAAGATGACGTGGCTCTTTCAGATGGAGAAATTTTACTAATAAAAAATGCTTTGAAGCTTTTTTTTTTTTAATATCCTAAGGTGTAGGGTCTGAGGCTCACCTTCCAAAGTTTGGGTGTTTTATGAATCACCTTAGCTCCAAATAATTGAGAAAGTGTCCCAGGAGCATTAAAGGGATAATGAAAAGGAGCACAGAAGAAACCCATTTTGAACTTATTTACTGATCGTCTTTCATTCCTTTAATAAACATTCCATTAATAGTGAGAGTATGTCAGAAACTGTGTTAGGTGTTTGGGATCAAAGTCCTCAACTTCCCAGAGTTCTTGGGTTACGTACAAAAGCAGCACTGGATCTGATGACTTGGATTTCAACCTTGTTCCCTGCCACTAACCAGATGATGATCTTGGGCAAATCACCTTCACTTTTGGGGCTTCATCTATAAAACAGGGACATACAAGAGATCCACTGCTAATGCTCTTTGGTTTTAATTTTGCCTCAAATACGAAGATAGAACATAACTAATGGACGGTGCTTAGGTTAAAAAAAAAAAGCCAGCCATTCTAGAAGGCATATACTTTTCTTTCTTGAAATTAATTTGTTAATGAAAAAAACATACACATTTAATTTTCACAAAAAGAATCACATTATAAATCTATCGACTGTTTTTCTCATTCTGTATTCCTTCAGTAAACATTGATATAATGTGCAACTCTGTACCTGAAAATGTGTTGGGTATTTGAGATCAAAGATGAAACATATGTTCTCTGCCTTGACAAAAGCTCACAATCTAGTAATGGAGATACAGAAGGAAATATGAATTTGGGTGTTAAGAGCTATTTATAATCAACAAATATTTACTGAATATCTATTATGCGTGGGCTACATCAGTGAATAAAACTGACAATAATTTCTGTTTTCATGGAGTTTATATTCAAGTGTGAAGATCAAACAATAAAGAATAAACATGAAAATGTTCATGTGGTATGAGAGAAGGTGAAAAAATCATGGAGTAAATAAAAGTAGAGCAGGTTAAAGGGAAATAGGGCACATGTGGTGGGGTTGGAGGCAGTGAGTTGCAGTCTTAAGAAGGATTGCCAGGTGGATCTCAATAAGAGGCTGGGGTTTAAGTAAAGCTTGACGGAAGTAAGATGTCTGGGGAAAGGGCATTACAATCAGAGGGAACTGGGGGTGGGAAAGCCCTAAGTTTGGAAACAAAGGTGGCTGGAGTGAAGTGAGCAAGAGGGAGAGTAAAAGATGATGAAAGAGGAGCAGCAAGGGATTGTGGGGGGAGGGCAGATCAGGCAGGACCTTGTAGAACACTGTAAGGACTTTGACTTTGACTGTGAGTGACATGGGGGAACTCCCTAAGAGGTTTTGAGCAGAGGAGTGACTCGCTCTGGCTTACACTATAAAAGGGCATCCTGGCTGTTGTGTTGTGGCTGTGTTGGAGGTGGCTAAGAGTAAATCAATTTGGAGACTATTCTAGGGATGCAGTGTTGAGGTGTTGCTGGCTTGGACCAGGGTAGTAGCAGTTGAGATGGAATAAGTGAAGGTGCTAGATAGGGCAGAAGGGGCTGGGGTGAGAGTGTTCTAGGTGGAGGAAACAGCATAGACAGAGGGCACAAAGGCAAAAATAAGGGCGCATGCTTGGCGAACTACAAGTAGTTCCTTAATGGAAGGAATGGTGAATGCTGGGTGTGTGGCAGGAGATGAGTCTAGAGAGGTCGTTAGATCTTACGCCAGGAGAATTTACTGTTCAGAAGAATCTTTAGCAAAGCATACTTCTGCCAAATCTCTTTTGCAAAAGGAATATTCATATTGGGTTAACTTCAAGGAATACTCATGGTGGCCATTGCTGGAACTTGCTAGTAGGGGTATACCAAGGGACAGAGGAGTATTCTCAGGAGGCTTAGCTCTTCCATCCTGAGAGGGCTAGAGCTCTAAGGGCATTGGCTATAACTGTCTGTCAGAAGAATCCTGGAGTAAATGCATGGACTACAGGCAGCTGGCTGGAAGAGGACTTTTCTGATCTGAGCAAAGATTGTGTAGTGTTTGCTAAGCGTTCACTATTGTGCCTAGTCCACTACCTCAATATTCAAGTTAGAAAATCAGAGATACTACTTCAGAAAAAAAATGTAAAACAGACATGCTTTTCAATAGCTGACTAGGTTAGCCTTATTATTTAATATACATATTTAGCTAATTCATTGTCCCAGTATCCTCCAGTAGTAAGGCATTTTCTAGTCCAAGTCTCACTGCTATGCATATGTACCTGGTGGCTGGTCTAAATTCCCTCTTTTCTGTAGTTGGAGTCTGTTTTTTCACCCTTCTATTCTCTTCAGAGATGGAGAATGATTGGCAATTTTGAGCAAATTGAGAAGGTGAAAATAGCACTTTGTGGTCAGGTCTGCACAGCCAAACTAAATTGTAGAATCAAAGTCAGTAACTGAACGAGGAGACAAAAAGAAGATCCTGTTGGGTGATGCTCTCGGCCTGAACCAAGATGACAGAGTAGAAGGACATACTCTCACTCCCTCTGCAAGAACACCAGAATCACAACTAGCTGCTGGACAGTCAATGACAGGAAGACACTAGAACTCACCAAAAAAGATACCCCACATCCAAAGACAAAGGAGAAGCCACAGTGAGATGGTAGGAGGGGTGCAATCACAGTAAAATCAAATCCCATAACTGCTGAGTTGGTGACTCACAGACTGGAGAACACTTATACCACAGAAGTCCACCCAGTGGAGTGAAGGTTCTGAGCACCACATCAGGCTTCCCAACCTGGGGGTCTGGCAACAGGAGGAGGAATTCCTAGAGAATCAGACTTTGAAGGCTAGTGGGATTTGATTGCAGGACTTCAACAGGACTGGGGGAAACAGAGACTACACTCTTGGAGGGCACACGCAAAGTAGTGTGCGCATCAGGACCCAGGGGAAGGAGCAGTGACCCCATAGGAGACTGAACCAGACCTACCTGCTAGTGTTAGAGGGCCTGCTACAGAGGCGAGGGGTGGCTGTTCCTCACCATGGGGACAAGGACACTGGCAGCAGAAGTTCTGGGAAATACTCCTTGGCGTGAGCCCTCCCAGAGTCCGCCATTGGCCCCACCAAAGAGCCCAGGTAGGCTCCAGTGTTGGGTTTTCTCAGGCCAAACAACCAACAGGGAGGGTACCCAGCACCACCCATCAGCAGTCAGGTGGTTTAAAGTTTTACTAAGCTCTGCCCACCAGAGCAACAGTCAGCTCTACCCACGACCAGTCCCTCCCATCAGGAAACTTGCACAAGCCTCTTAGATAGCCTCATCCACCAGAGGGAAGACAGCAGAAGCAAGAAGAACTGCAATCCTGCAGCCTGTGGAACAAAAACCACATTCACAGAAAGATAGACAAGATGAAAAGGTAGAGGGCTATGTACCAGATGAAGGAACAAGATAAAACCCCAGAAAAACAACTAAATGAAGTGGAGATAGGCAACCTTCCAGAAAAAGAATTCAGAATAATGATAGTGAAGATGATCCAGGACCTCGGAAAAAGAATGGAGGCAAAGATCGAGAAGGTGCAAGAAATGTTTAACAAAGACCTAGAAGAATTAAAGTACAAACAAACAGAGATGAACAATACAATAACTAAAATGAAAACTACACTAGAAGGAATCAGTAGCAGAATAACTGAGGCAGAAGAACGGATAAGTGATCTGGAAGACAGAATGGTGGAATTCACTGCTTCGGAACAGAATAAAGAAAAAAGAATGAAAAGAAATGAAGACAGCCTAAGAGACCTCTGGGACAACATTAAACGCAACAACATTCTCATTATAGGGATCCCAGAAGGAGAAGAGAGAGAGAAAGGACCAGAGAAAATATCTGAAGAGATTATAGTCGAAAACTTCCCTAACATGGGAAAGGAAATAGCCACCCAAGTCCAGGAAGCGCAGAGAGTCCCATACAGGATAAACCCAAGGAGAAACATGCCAAGACACATAGTAATCAAATGGGCAAAAATTAAAGACAAAGAAAAATTATTGAGAGCATCAAGGGAAAAATGACAAATACCATACAAGGGAACTCCCAAAGGTTAACAGCTGGTATCTCAGCAGAAACTCTACAAGCCAGAAGGGAGTGGAATGACATACTTAAAGTGATGAAAAGGAAGAACCTACAACCAAGATTACTCTACCCAGCAAGGATCTCATTCAGATTCGATGCAGAAATCAAAAGCTTTACAGACAAGCAAAAGCAAAAAGAATTCAGCACCACCAAACCAGCTCTACAACAAATGCTAAAGGAACTTCTCTAAGTGGGAAACACAAGAGGAGAAAAGGACCCACAAAAACAAACCCAAAACAATTAAGAAAATGGTCATAGGAACATACATATCGATAATTACTTTAAATGTGAATGGATTAAATGTTCCAACCAAAGGACACAGCCTTGCTGAATGGATACAAAAGCAAGACCCATCTATATGGGGTCTATAGGAGACCCATTTCAGACCTAGGGACACTTACAGACTGAAAGTGAGGGGATGGAAAAAGATATTCCATACAAATGGAAATCAAAAGAAGGCTGGAGTTGGGCTTCCCTGGTGGCGCAGTGGTTAAGAGTCTGCCTGCCGATGCAGGGGACACAGGTTTGTGCCCCGGTCTGGGAAGATCCCACATGCTGCAGAGCGGCTGGGCCTGTGAGCCATGGCCACTGAGCCTGTGAGTCCGGAGCCTGTGCTCCACAACGGGAGAGGCCACAATAGTGAGAGACCCACGTACCACAAAAAACAAAACAAAACAAAAAGCTGGAATAGCAATACTCATATCAGATCAAATAGACTTTAAAATAAAGAATGTTACAAGAGACAAGGAAGGACACTACATAATGATCAAGGGATCAATCTGAGAAGAAGATATAACAATTATAAATATATATTCACCCAACAAAGGAGCACCTCAATACATAAGGCAACTGCTAACAGCTATAAAAGAGGAAACTGACAGTAGCACAATAAAAGTGGGGGACTTTAACACCTCACTTACACCAATGGACAGATCATCCAAACAGAAAATTAATAAGGAAACACAAGCTATAAATGACACAATAAACCAGACAGATTTAATTGATATTTATAGAACATTCCATCCAAAAACTGCAGAATACACTTTCTTCTCCAGTGCGCACGGAACATTCTCCAGGATAGATCCCATCTTGGGTCACAAATCAAGCTTCAATAAATTTAAGAAATTTGAAATCATGTCAAGCATCTTTTCTGACCACAACGCTATGAGATTAGAAATCAATTACAGGGGAAAAAACCGTAAAAAACACAAACACATGGAGGGTAAACAATACGTTACTAAATAACCAAGAGATCACTGAAGAAATCAAAGAGGAAATCAAAAAGTACCTAGAGACAAATGACAATGAAAACACGATGATCCAAAACCTATGGGAGGCAGCAAAAGCAGTTCTAAGAGGGAAGTTCATAGCTATACAAGCCTACCTCAAGAAACAAGAAAAATCTCAAATAAACAATCTACACTTACACCTAAAGGAACTAGAGAAAGAAGGACAAACAAAACCCAAAGTTAGCAGGAGAGAAATCATAAAGATCAGAGTAGAAATAAATGAAATAGAAACAAAGAAAACAATAGCAAAGGTCAATAAAACTAAAAGTTGGTTCTTTGAGAAGATAAACAAAATTGATAAATCATTAGTCAGACTCATCAAGAAAAAGAGAGAGAGGACTCAAATCAATAAAATTAGAAATGGATAAGGAGATGTTACAGCAGACACCGCAGAAATACAAAGCATCTTAAGAGACTACTACAAGCAACTCTATGCCAATAAAATGGACAACCTGGATGAAATGGACAAATTCTTAGAAAGGTATAATCTTCCAAGACTGAACCAGGAAGAAATAGAAAATACGAACAGACCAATCACAAGTAGTGAAATTGAAACTGTGATGAAAAATCTTCCAACAGGGCTTCCCTGGTTGTGCAGTGGTTGAGAGTCCGCCTGCCGATGCAGGGGACACAGGTTCGTGCCCCGGTCCGGGAGGATCCCACAAACCGTGAAGCGGCTGGGCCCATAAGCCATGGCCGCTGAGCCTGCGCGTCCGGAGCCTGCGCTCTGCAACGGGAGAGGCCACAACTGTGAGAGACCCGCATAGTGCAAAAAAAAAAAAAAAAAAAAAAAATCTTCCAACAAACAAAAGTCCAGGACCAGATGTCTTCACAGGTGAATTCTATCAAACATTTAGAGAAGACCTAACACCCATCCTTCTTAAACTCTTCCAAAAAATTGCAGAGGAAGGAACACTCCCAAACACATTCTATGAGGCCACCATCACCCTGATACCAAAACCAGACAAAGATACTACAAGAAAAGAAAATTACACACTAATATCACTGATAAATATAGATGCAAAAATCCTCAACAAAATGTTAGCAAACAGAATCCAACAACACATTAAAAGGATCACACTCCATGATTAAGTCGGATTTATCCCAGCAATGCAAGGATTCTTCAATATACGCAAATCAATCAATGTGATACACCATATTAACAAACTGAAGAATAAAAACCATATGATCATCTCAATAGATGCAGAAAAAGCTTTTGACAAAATTCAACACCCACTTATGATAAAAACTCTCCAGAAAGTGGGCATAGAGGGAACCTACCTCAACATAATAAAGGCCATATACGACAAACCCACAGAAAACATCATTCTCAATGGTGAAAAACAGAAAGCATTTCCTCTAAGATCAGGAACAAGACAAGGATGTCCACTCTCACCACTGTTATTCAACATAGTTTTGGACGACCTAGCCACGGCAATCAGAGAAGAAAAAGAAATAAAAGGAATACAAATTTGAAAAGAAGAAGTAAAAGTGTCACTGTTTGCAGATGACATGATACTATACATAGAGAATCCTAAAGATGCCACCAGAAAACTACTAGAGCTAATCAATGAATTCAGTAAAGTAGCAGGGTACAAAATTGATGCACAGAAATCTCTTGCATTCCTATACACTAATGATGAAAAATCTGAAAGAGAAATTAGGGAAACACTCCCATTTACTATTGCAACGAAAAGAATAAAATACCTAGGAATAAACCTACCTAGGGAGACAAAAGACCTGTATGCAGAATACTATAAGACACTGATGAAAGAAATTAAAGATGATACCAACAGATGGAGAGATATACCACGTTCTTGGATTGGAAGAATCAATATTGTGAAAATGACTATACTACCCAAAGCAATCTACAGATTCAATGCAATCCCTATCAAATTACCAATGGCATTTTTTACGGAACTAGAACAAAAAATCTTAAAATTTGTAAGGAGACCTAAAAGACCCCGAATAGCCAAAGCAGTCTTGTAGGAAAAAAGCGGAGCTGGAGGAATCAGACTCCCTGACTTCAGACTATACTACAAAGCTACAGTAATCAACATAGTATAGTACTGGCACAAAAACAAAAACATAGATCAATGGAACAAGATAGAAAGCCCAGAGATAAACCCATGCACCTATGGTCAACTACTCTATGACAAAGGAGGCAAGGATATACAATGGAGAAAAGATAGTCTCTTCAATAAGTGGTGCTGGGAAAACTGGACAGCTACATGTAAAAGAATGAAATTAGGCCACTCCCTAACACCATACACAAAAATAAACTCAAAATGGATTAGAGACCTAAATGTAAGACCAGACATTATAAAACTCTTAGAGGAAAACACAGGCAGAACACTCTATGACATAAATCACTGCAAGATCCTTTTTGACCCACCTCCTAGAGAAATGGAAATAAAACCAAAAATAAACAAATGGGACCTAATGAAACTTCAAAGCTTTTGCACAGCAAAGGAAACCATAAGCAAGAGAAAAAGACAACCCTCAGAATGGGAGAAAATATTTGCAAACGAATCAACGGTCAAAGGATTAATCTCCCAAATATATAAACAGCTCATGCAGCTTATTATTAAAAAAACAAACAACCCCATCCAAAAATGGGCAGAAGACCTAAATAGACATTTCTCCAAAGAAGACATACAGATGGCCAAGAAGCACAAGAAAAGCTGCTCAACATCACTAATTATTAGAGAAATGCAAATCAAAAGTACAATGAGGTACCACCTCACACCAGTCAAAACGGGCATCATCAAAAAATCTACAAACAACAAATGCTGGAGAGGGTGTGGAGAAAAGGGAACCCTCTTGCACTGTTGGTGGGAATGTAAATTGATACAGCCAGTATGGAGAACAGTATAGACGTTCCTTAAAAAACTAAAAATAGAATTACCATATGATCCAGCAATCCCACTACCGGACATATAGTATACCATATACCCTGAGAAAAGCATAATTCAAAAAGACACACGCACCCCAATGTTCATTGCAGCACTATTTACAATAGCCAGGTCATGGAAGCAACCTAAATGCCCACTGACAGACGAATGGATAAAGAAGATGTGGTACATATATACAGTGGAATATTACTCAGCCATAAAAAGGAACGAAATTGTGTCATTTGTTGAGACGTGGATGGATCTAGAGACTGTCATACAGAGTAAAGTAAGTCAGAAAGGGAAAAACAAATATCGTATATTAACACTTGTATGTGGAACCTAGAAAAATGGTACAGATGCACCGGTTTGCAGGGCAGAATTTGAGAGACAGATGTAGAGAACGAACGTATTGACACCAAGCTGGGAAAGTGGTGGTGGGGGGGTGGTGGTGGTGTGATGAATTGGGCGATTGGGATTGACATGTATACACTGATGTGTATAAAACTGATGTCTAATAAGAACCTGCTGTATAAAAAAATAAATATAATAAAATTCAAAAATAAAAAAAGAAAGAAGATCCTGTTGTTTTATTTATCCAAATAATGGCCTTATTTCTTCACTTTTCTTTGCCATTTAAGACTCAGTCAGTGAAATGAAGGAAAATATTTTGCTTACAGAAAACACCTTGTAAAGGCTCTCTGAAATCCAAGAGGTTTCTTTTTATTAGCTGTTGATGAGTGGATGTATTTGTATATTTGCATCCTAAGGAGTAATGAACTACAATAACAGAGTTAATTAATACTTGTGGTGCATGAAGATAAATGGTTACCCCAAGGTTAGTCTGAAAGGGGAGAACGGTGCTAATCTTATTCATCTTTAAGAATTAAGTGCATTGTAGATGCTATTTATAGATACCTGAGAGTTCATTTATATTTAGAGTAAAGATATTCTTTTTTACTGACACTGTGGTGCAATCTTATTTTCTGGAGATGTCAGTGTGAAATGATCTGGGATTTTGAGATAAATCCTGAATAAATAAATAAATGTATAGAACACACACACACACACACACACACACACACACACTCCTATATGGAATATACCTGTGGGAGTACAGGGCACAGGAAAGTTTTAATCTTAACATTTACAGTGGTCATTCTAATGATAAAGATGGTATCCATCAGATGAATAGCAGGGAACACTGACATAATTGATCTCCGCTACTTTTGGCTCCCTCTGGGTGGAATGAAGAAAGGATGTGCAAAAATGCAGTCTGGTAATTTTTGTGCTTATTTTCAAGGCTAGTTTAGGGGTTAGAGTTCTAGAATAGGAGCCAATTGTCATGAGGTCTTTTCTCAGTACTACCGGTCATTTTTCAGGCCATTTGACTTCTGAGTCAAATCTGTAAGGGAGATGTGAGAACTGCCACTTGCTCCAATGATAGTATGATTTGAGCATACAAACTTTCATGTCTTCGATGATAAATCAATTGAAACAGACTCTGCAGACTAGAATGATGCCCTAGTGGCATGGGAGATGATTAGCAATTTAGACAATGAAAGCATTTTATCATTGTACTATTTTTGGCATCAAAATCTTTTGTGCCCAATAATATTACTTACCATTTTAGGATTTAGGATTAAGCTAAAATCCCCCAAACTAGTACCTTAATGCACTGATATCACATGCACCTTAGAAGAGAATGCAGTTCTAAAGATTTCTTGCTTTTTATATATTAGTAGTGCATCAAAACACAGTGCTATATTGAGAAATGTTTAGACCATATTTATAAAGAAATGAAGTTCCAGCAATAGCCACTTTGAATACACCTTTGGAATTTCACGTCTGTATCAGAATGACTTCCATCAGTCTTCAGTTTGCTTAAAGTCAAGCTCCCAGGAAAACAGTTTCATTTCATAACTTCATTTGAGAAAATCCACAGCCCTTAATACTGACATGGAAATGTTGCTGTACAGCAGAAGACATAAGCTCAAATGCCTGGAATCACCATGCTCTGAGTATCTTTCCCTCTCCCTCCCTAATTAGGCTCTGGGAAAAGAGTGACTTTTTTTCTCTCCCCCACTGAGAAAGTTATTAGACTATTTTGGTCAAATCACCCAGAAGGAAAGCTTGGAAGTTCATGTTCCTTAGAGAGTTGTCAATTCTGCTAAAGAAGATTAAATGCCCATATCACACGTGTCATATCCTACAGCTAATCACAAGAAAGAGAATAAAATGTAGCATGGCCCGCGTCTAGGCAGCTACCACATATCAGTGCAGCCTAGGGGGCCTTTCAATTTCATGTGGTGTACCAGCCAAGATATTCACTCAAAAATAAGTAAGAACATCAAAAAGCCATTGTATCGCATCTTGGAATATTTCACAGTTTGAGCCCCTTGTGTAGGTCTGAAAAAAAAGATTTCTGAGTCGGGGGCAGAGGTATTTGATTCCTCTTTGATTCACTGTTCGCACCACAGAAGATGATTAAAGGCTCCTCGCTTACCTGTGAAGTTGATTTTCAGCAAGTAATCCTTGTACAACTTCTTCCCGTCCAGGATCCTCATGGCGTCGCAGAGCTTGGTGGTGTTGGGACAGAGGGTGCGCTGCATTTTGTGCAGGGCGTGGGCCATGGCGTACACCGCGTTCACCACGAACATGATCTTGGATTCTTGTTCGTAGTTGCTGCTGTCGATGGCCAGGTGCTTGTCGCAAGGGCGCCGGTGGTTGTGCTTGTTCTGGAGGCTACACTGGAACTTCTGCTCCCAGAAGTCCCGGAACCAGGGGTTGCGGTGGTTGCTGTAGGGGCTGAGGCTCTGGAAGTAGCGGTCGAACTGGCGGATGCGCTGGGAGGCTAGCTCCAGGGTGATGGCGCCGTCGGCCACGTGCTCGCTGCCCTTGACGATGCTCTCCTGCGCGCCCCAGCCGTCGCTCGCCACCCAGGTGAAGGAGGCGTTGGCGCGGCTGGCGGCGGCGATGAGCTCGCGCGAGTCGTCGCTGCGCATGAAGAGGACCACGACGCGCGCGTTGGGCTTCTGCAGGAGCTCGCGGATCACGCTGTCGTAGGACTTGCGGATGTTAGAGCGCCCCACCTTCTCCGCCGTGGCGATGCAGATGTTGCGCAGGCGGGCTTCCTGCTCGAACGCCTCGATCCCTGTCTCCCCGTAATCGCCCTCGGAGGCCACAGTGGACACGTAGGTCCAGTTGAAGAAACGCAAGATCTCGGCCATGGCTTTGGCCTGGTAGAAGTCGGGGGGCACGGTCCTGGCAAAATAATCATAGCGCGACTTGTCGCTGAGCTTGGCGCTGGTGGACGCGTAGCTTATCTGCGGGATCTGGAACAGCCTCAGCAGGTTGGCCACCTGGGGGAGGGAGACAGGGGAAGTACCATTTTTAGAAACCCGGAGGGAACTGACTGCACATGAAAGATAAAGGATAGCAGGCCTTTACCCAGCTCCCTTTTCACCTCTAGATCGCTAAGCTTTTCTGGACGCTTTGCCAGATACTTCCCTGGATTCTGTATTTGGAGTATTAGGGAGTAGGTCCCAAACAGGTAATTCAAGGGTGGGGAAAAGACAGAGAAATGGGAAGGGCACTCCTCTTTCTCTCCTAGACTTTATAATAGACGCTGGACCAGGATCAATCCTGTTCAGGTATCCCAGTGAGGTTGTTTTAAGTTTCTGGGGTCCTCTTATAACTCAGTCTAACAATGAACTACAGTGAATTGGCCCAATTAGGTTTTGAGACAACTTGGCTGCGGTTGTATAGAAAGAGGCTGGGTGTTGTCTAATTCTCACTTCCCCCTCTTTTGCTAAAAACAGCAGTCTCTGAAAGAGTTTAATTTGGGAACTGTATGCCACATGGACAGTCCACATTAGACATTTATTATCTAGGTTAAGACAAAACAAAAAAAAATCCGTTTTTTTTGGTGCATGCCAAATTTTAGGCATATACCTTTCTAAACTTCTGACGGGCTTGACCAACATTTTCTTTGCCTTTTCAACATTTTGTTTCTGTTTGGAGTATACGTAGTCCAAGGATACAAATGCTATTCTTATGATATTTTTGATTAAAAGGCAAATAAGGAAGTGTTGAGGACCTGGTCAAAAAAAGAACCATTTACTTTAAAATGTTTACTTATTTCGAATAAAGAATGTAAAATTGTTATTTACCTGTCAATAATATTTCACTGTTTTTATTTATTACAGAATAAAAAAGGATAGTGGCACTAGCGTATCAAGGAGCATTTTATACTTAGAGTATTTGTGAAATGTATACATTTTAAAATATATACACAGATTATATGTAAATCTAATAACAAGTTTGTTTTTGTTTTTCCTGGCTACCTACCTCATGTATTCTGAACATTTCTATCTTTTCACTGACTTTAGTTACATAATATACTAAGTGGACTTTAATTGGAAACAACGTTGAATGTTCCAATATACTCTATGCGTACTTTGAAATTCCCCTTCTGGAAATTGTGGTTTCAGGTTTATATTTGACGTGTAGGAAGCACAGCTTGAAATAAGCAGCTGTTAGCAAAGAGCACAAGTACTATCAAACAACTCACAGCTGAGTCCTGATTAATCATCATTTCACCTGGCACCAGAAACCAGCAGCCAAATTCATACACAGCCACGTGGCATGTTCTTAGAGATCGGGCCTGCTATTAAAACCAACCCTTAATGTAGCCTAGAGCTATCAGAAATGTTTTCCATATCTTTTCAAATCCTGGTACCTCTCACGTAACTACAAAGAGAACAGCAAGAAAATCTGGCGCCCTAGCACACAATATAATGCAAATTTAGGATCCAGATACTTTTTGCATTTGGTAAAGACTGTTTTTTAATATATATCCTAGGATGTGAGTGAATTTGGGGGAATGGAGGTGAGTGGATGGATGAAGGCTAGTATGCCATTTACTTTTTCTCTTCTCACGCCTAGACACCCTGAACAAAATGACCTCTATTGGCTCATTTGAACAGGGGGGTGTTGCTTGTTTACTTAGCCTGATTGAGATGGTGCTGAGCCAGCACTGTCAGCACTTCTGTACTGAGTACCTGGCTTGTTTCGGATGCAAGTACCACTGTGGCAGACGGGTGATAAGGGCCCTGTCTGTGCATGCGCTTGGCTTGATTCTGCAGTTTTTGGGTGACACTGGAGAGGCCATCTCTTCTGGATGCTACAGTTTTCTAATCTTCAGGTTCTATTCATCAGGACCTGAACCCCTCAGGGAGGCAGAGAATGAAAGCCCCTGAAAAATGCCCAGAGACAGCATTTTCTGGCATCTGGGAAACACAGTGAAAGGGTCCCAAACTGCTGGAACTTCTTTCTCCCGGAGGGATGTGAGTCATGAAAAGCTGCTGAAGAAAAAAGTTCTTGTCTTTTGACGGATAGGGTCCTGTGGCTTCATTCTACCCCTCCAGGATATCTGAGAACAATTTACAAACAAGGCAGACTGTACAAGACAGTG
Source organism: Stenella coeruleoalba (assembly GCF_951394435.1). NCBI lineage: Eukaryota > Metazoa > Chordata > Mammalia > Artiodactyla > Delphinidae > Stenella > Stenella coeruleoalba. Next base: position 28,972,545 of record NC_137155.1, on the reverse strand, counting down.
AAGTAACCATAGAATGATGGAAATATGGAGAAGATTCTCTGGGTTGCGAAGGAGCACAGTGAGCTGCAGCATGGGTGGGAAGATGGTGGGTTAGAATAAAACTGCAACTATTGCCATCATTTTAAGAGTAATTATCTGATATACACACTACTGTATATAAAATAGATAATACGGACCTACTGTATAGCGCAGGGAACTATATTCAATATCTTGTAATAACCTATCATGGGAAAAAATCTGAAGAAGAATATGTATACACATATATATCTGAATCACTTTGCTACACATCTGAAACTAACACAACTTTATAAATCAACTCTACTTCAATAATTAAAAGAATAGTTATATGTGTGTGTGTTTAATGAGGAAACTACAGCCTACTTTAGAAAAAGGAGGCATATTTAGTGAGCTAAACATGAGAATGGAACACTCATAAGTAAGTATAATCTCAATTGTATTACCTATATTAAATAGCATGGAGCAACCGTATAGTCAAAATTATGATGTTCAGAGTTACATTAGAAATACATGTGCTGCAAATGAATGATAGAACAAAGTGTTGAAGTCCTTTTGTCATGGTGAACTGTTCATTTTAAAACTAGTTTCCTTAGATTACAAGAGTAAAAATGCTTAATGTAAAAAGTAAATACTACAGAAATCAGCAGATTATAAATCTCCCTTCCTTTCCCTCCCTCACCCACCCCAACCTGATTTCTAGAGAAGAATAAAGTTCTTTGTTTGGTTTGTGCATTTTCAAAATGTTTATACTGTTGTAAAACCAGTTGCTAATGTACTGGGTATTTATGTGTATATTTTCTCCTTTGATATTCACAACTGCCTTTTATGATGAATATTGTTTTCTCCATTTTAGAGATGCACAAACTGAGTTCTGCTAGATGAAGAAGCTTGTTCATAATGATAGGATTAGAAAGTGAGGGCAAAATCAAGATTCAGAAGCAGGTCTTTTGACCTTAAGGACCCCGGCTGTCCTCTCATAACCTCCTGTCTGCTGCCTTCTGTGTGACTTCGAATCTGAGGTCTGAAACACAGAAAGACAGGAGGGAGGAACCGAAGCAGTGTTGTGGTTTCCTCCATGGATCACCTAATTCTATTAGGAGCTTCGTTTTTAACATAAAACTTAAAACTAGGGTTGGGGGATAGCCAGATAATTGTCAGCTGGGTGTTTCCTGTGTCATTTGCCTAAAAACTGGGTGTCTGAAATGTTCCTGACTTACTTTACTGGCCATATGGTTTCTTCTGTGAAACCATGAAGAAATAAGGGGACTCCTACATTGGACATCATTTTAAAAATAAAAGATTGTTTTAGGATGGGGAAATAATGTGGATGTTTGGCAGAAAGTTACCCAATTATAGTTTTAGTAGGAGTGGAGGAAGGAAAAAAGATCTAGTTATATCCTTTAGGAAAAAACCACTTGAAAAGTTGAGATATACTTCTTATGGTTAGAAACTCTAATAAAAAGGTATCTAGCTTAAGAGCAATATGAAGACTTAGAAAATAATTCAGACAAGACATAATAGTCTCAATAAGACAGAAGAGACAAGACCTCCAAAGAAGTCACTGGGTTGCTAGGCTCCAATGGGGCGTTTGAATGTTGAAAGGACTAGTGAGAGGATGAAACCTGTAGGTGTGTTAGGTCCTGGGGCAGCCTCGTGGACTACGTAAAAGATTGGCAGGAACCTGTGAGGATTAGGGAGACTAAAGCACAGAATGTGAAAATAGAGTGATTTTTGTTGTTATTTTTTTTTAAATTACATTTTTGGAGAAGGTGTGGTGAGAAGAGATAGAATCGCTGGATGAGAGAGCTGGTTCCACAAGAGTGAAAGAAAGACACTGCCCAGTGTCTTTCTTGCTCTTAAGTGAGAATGTTTCCTAACCTGGAAATGGTGAAGCAAATATATGAAAAAGTTCTCTCACACCCAAGTAGGAGAGAAGACCAAAAGAGAAGCCCATAATCAATTAAGTTTGCCTCCAGTCCTGAGTTCTGGAAGATATTGCAGATTAAATTAGATAATCATTATTAATAATTTCTGAGAAACCAATAACGGGAGGACTGTCAGAGGGTAAAAATGGAGGAGTAAGGGCAAATTCAGCAAGTATAAATCAGGAATAAATATAAATCAATAACCATGATACAGTTTGGTAATTTTCTAAAATAGACTTTCCAGTAGAGAGCAAGCAGGAACTTAGAAATGAACAAGACAGTTACAGGGAATCAGCATGGATTCACTAAGAATCAGTTTCACTAGAAATGAACAAGACAGTTACAAGGAATCAGCATGGATTCACTAAGAATCAGTTTCACTAGAAATAAACAAGACAGTTACAAGGAATCAGCATGGATTCACTAAGAATCAGTTTCACTAGAAATAAACAAGACAGTTACAAGGAATCAGCATGGATTCACTAAGAATCAGTTTCACTAGAGTCTTTTTTTTTTTTTTTTTTTGCCGTATGCGGGCCTCTCACTGTTGTGGCCTCTCCCGTTGCGGAGCACAGGCTCCGGACGCGCAGGCTCAGCGGCCATGGCTCACGGGCCCAGCCGCTCCGCGGCATGTGGGATCTTACCGGACTGGGGCACGAACCCGTGAACCCTGCATCGGCAGGTGGAGTCTCAACCACTGCGCCACCAGGGAAGCCCCTCACTAGAGTCTTTTCAACATTAGTTGAACCATTTAGGGAGGAGTTGTAGCCATGGCCTGTGACTTCAACAGGTATTGGTGACATTACTTGGACTCTTGTGAAAAAGGGAAAATGATAGGAATTGGATGAAAAAGTTAAATATACTAAAAGAGAACAGCTTGGAAGAAAGTCTGTATGAGGTGGTCAAGTGAGATTACATTTTTATCAATGACTTTGGAAAAAGATATAACTAAGCTATAAGATCATTACGTTTTAGAGTTAGAAGAAGCCATGAAGATAATCTAAGCCTTTTGCTTTATAGGTGAGGAAACTGAAGCTCACAGAGTGAAGTGAATTTCCAAAATTTACACAACCAATAAGCAAAAAGTTAAGATTAGAGCCCAGTCTCTTGATTTTTCCGAAAGTCTTGTCTCCTTCTCTGGCAATAAGGTAGTATTACATAGGGAGAGATGTATATTTGTGGATTTAAGTTAAAATTACACAAGTGAAGAAAGGCTAAGAAAACTAGGGAAAAAAATGAGGAAACACATGCAAAGTTGAATGTTGCAAAAGTCCACCAAAAATCCAAGGGGGCTAAAGTCAAAGAGGGATTATTAAGCGGTTTGCTCTCTTTATATATGAATTTAGATCTGTTGTAGATATATCTTTTTTAATCCTCATAACAATCTTATGAGGCTGATACTACCATTATACCATTTTACAGATTGAGGGACTGAGGCACAGAGCACCTAGACTGAAGAGCCCCTAGGTGATAGAGACAGGATCTGATCCCAGGCATCTGACAGTATGCTCCACTTCCCACACTTATTCGATCCATTCCGTAATTCAAGCTCTTAGCCTCTGCTGTATGGGATTCCTCTGATTACAATATAGCAACGATATATTTCAAGTTATAGTATGTCTGTCTTTTTTCACTTCTCAAGGCACTAACTCCTTGATTGGAGGACCACGAGCAATCATTCCTTGTTATCAAAAGTATACTTTTTCGGGCTTCCTTCGTGGCACAGTGGTTGAGAGTCCGCCTGCCGATGCAGGGGACACGGGTTCGTGCCCTGGTCCGGGAGGATCCCACATGCCGCGGAGCGGCTGGGCCTGTGAGCCATGGCCGCTGAGCCTGTGCGTCCGGAGCCTGTGCTCCGCAACGGGAGAGGCCACAACAGTGAGAGGCCCGCGTACAGAAAAAAAAAAAAAAGTATACTTTTTCATTTGTCAGTCTATACTTTGAGATGGTTCCATAGACGTTTGTTTACTGACTGACCATCTAGAGAGGTAAGAACAGTTGTCTAAGAAACCAGGGGACATTTCAGCTGGGAGTTTGAAAGCTTCGAGCTATAAATCTCATGATCAGGTTTGGCTTTATGATTTATGTGAGAAACACCAAGACCTTACGGCAGAGCCTGTTGTTTCCTAGGGCCCGAGAAGCCACATACAAGTTTTGCAGACACCGTAGCGTGTACTATAGTTTTATGTTCAGTGTTCAAACACCTTGGGGTATCCACTTTCTGAGTGGTTTGAATTTATTCCAGACTATGTAGTGCAGTGTTTTCACTGTAACCTCTCAAGTCACAAATGTATTCCTTTTTTTTTGACTCGAGGAGAAATGCTTAAGGTGCTAGGCTTGGCCGGCTACTAGTACATTTTCCAGTAGATGCTATGGTCTGAAATGAGTATGTTTGTCTTTGTCCCATTTTCACGGTTTTAAGCTGGAGTTATTTAAGATGGCTTTCACCAGCAAGAGTTGTCCACCAAACCCATGGTACACGCTGTTGAACTTCTGCTACCATTTTCCCATGATTTTCCCCTCCAAATGAACTCAACTCTATATAGTTTCTCTATATAGTTATTTCCTCAAATCTATGCGCCTTTGCATGTGTTGTTCCTTGTGCTTAGAATGACCTTTACCACTTGTCTGTTCAGTGAATCCATTCAAGGGCCCCTTCTCTGAGAAACCTGCCTTGATTTGTCATTTCAGGCCAAGTTGTGTGCCCATCTTCTGAGACTCTGTCACTCCTTTATGTATTTCCCTCATGGCACTAATCAAAGTGTATGGTTACTTCTAGATCATTCACTAATTCCTCTACTGGAGTGAAAACTCTGAAAAACAGGGAATGAACATTGCTAATCTCTGTTTCCTCGATGCCTTGCAGAGAGATGCTCCATATTGTTTGTTAAATAAATGAGTTGATAGCTTCCTGGTCTTTCATGTGACCTCTCCTAATTGCAAGGATAGCTTCTGTGGGAAATCCCCCGCCCCCAAACTAGCTACCCACCAGCAAGCAATGTAAAGCTCCTCTCAAATACTACCTATAAACAATATTCTGTGCTGTGTGGATCCTTCATTAATCCTTGTCAAGTTACCAAAATGAGAGGACACATAGACAATTGGCTTAGATCTTGAGGTAGCTGAAGCAAAGGTTTTCATACCATTAAAACCAATTTCTCCAAATTGTCTCTGCATAACTAACTAGGAATATACAAAAGGAAGTCAGTATCACCCCAATGGGATCTGGACATTGCACCAATTTCTCCAAATTATCTCTGGGTAACTAACTGGGAATATACAAAAGGAAGTCAATATCACCCCAGGGATCTGGCCATTGCACCAATTTCCTTTGAGCTACAAAGGTGCCTTTTTGTCTTAAGGAAGACGAACTAAGGTCTTACCATGGAGCCTTAGTCCTCAAACCACATAAACCTAAAGTAGGAGTCATATAAACATATACCTAAGGGAAGACTTCATCAGATGAACGCTTACTAGCTCTGCTGATAAGGTAAGGTTTTTCTGGAGACAAATGCGTTATGTACAAGATACGTAAGCAACCAGACGCACTCAGCCCTCACATCAGTTGCTCAGTTCTTATTCTTTCTTGGGAATGTCTTTCCCGTAATCAGTAGCAAGCTGTGAAGTGATGCTACTGTAGGCATCCAAACCATCCTTATTCACCGTTGGGAATTTTGAGTTAAAGACCACTTTATTGGGGAGTTTTACTTCTCCTGACATTTTTTAGCAAGTCACAGGGACTCTTTAGAATTCCAGGTGTCATGCTTCATTTCAGTGATGCTTTGATCATGGGGAAAAAAAGAATGTAAACTATGGGAAAGAGCTCGGCTAGTCTATTCTTTGAGGTTGTGGAAAAAGAGAATGTGAATTGGCAAATTCAGAGTCACCTGTGAACTCCCACATCCTGGGGTCACTCTTCCCATTCAGGTTATCCATGGTGTATCCATTTTAAACGTGAGTGTCATGCCTTCTGTGGTGACACAGTGCCAAACATTTTTTTTTCAGCAGAAGACAAAAAGGCGTATGTACGTCTAGTGTCCAGTAGAAATAAGTTTCGCACTAAGGTGATTGTCCAAGAAACATGCTATCTGCAAAGCTGAACTGTATACATTTGAAAAATAAGCCGTTGCTGCTGTCCTGGGAATTAGGAGACTTGACAATAAGGTCCATGGGCTTGGCTTTGCATTCGACGCTATTCCCATATCGCTTTGGGGCTGTTTTCTAAGAATAAGCCTACGCCTTTAATAGTTTTGTCACACATGCAGTGCTGATTGTTTTGTTTCATTCTTTTAATTAAGTGATTATTTATAAGCCCGGAAGAGTGCTGTACAAATTCGACTGTACTTTAAACCATCTGCTACCTTAGAACCCACGTTATTACCTAAAGCCAGTTCTAAAAGTTGTGATGGGAAGAGACCTCAGTGACCCTCCTGTTCAGATTGATCAAGCGGCACTGTTAGCTGTACCAAATCCCAGATTGGCTTGGATTTTAAACTGAAACTGGAGGTGATGTGTTGTTGAGAAACTGCCTGAGGAATTCAAGCTGTTCCCATCACATGAGTTATCTGCCCATAAAGGATGCCAATCATATTGTTATTGCAGAAAGGATTAGTCACTTATTTTTTGGACCACACTGCCTACAGCACATCTGGGAATATTTTACATGAAAAGAGTTGACTGGAGCCCATGTTTGAAGGTCAGAGATTAATCTGGATTTAGGAAATCATGTAATGGAGGGTAGCAAATGCCAGTTTTCTCAGTTTAATCTGCAGAAGCCACTGATTCTTACATGCCATGAGCACAAAAAATGCTCTGGTCAAAGATTTACACTGCTATTCCCATTAATGGTATGACTCAGTCCTGATGATTTTGCAGGGACGTTCCAGACAAAGGACTCCTTAGTCATGGCAGAAACCTTCATAAATGGCTTTCAGTAACCCTGATTTCTATCCCTCCCTTTCCTGAAATATTTGCACTCAACACCTGTGGTCTGCAACTCAGATAGGCAGACACTTTCATTTTCTTCCTTTGTGACAAAGGACTTTATGAATAGCAAGGTTAGCCATTTTGGTGTTCTCATCGCTTATCACTGAGGCTGAACTGCTATGCAGACCATGTAGGATCCCTTGGATCACATTTTTCCGGGAGACTGGCATCATCAGACATGTCAGGTTTCTCATCGTAAGAAACGCACGTTCGACAAGGGTCTGTCTTCCATCTCAGGAATGCCTTTGCTTCCAGCTAGACTTAGCAGGTACTTAGAACGGGAACGAGATGGTATTTTGCCCACTGAATCAGCCTGTATCTGCTCTTTGCTCCTTTTCCCCCCATGAATTAACTTTCAAGAGAAATCATGGAACTGAACGGGCTTGAATTGCAGTCTCTGACAGTAAGATCAGGTCTGTGGCATATCTGGTCCAGTGTGCATTAGTGGTTGCCAGTGACACCTGAGAAACAATGACTCCAGGGATAACTTGACACCAACAGACCTGTTAAGAACGCATCCTTTAGTGCCTTGGATGTTGATTTTTGACAATGCCTCTTGAGGATTTAACAGAGCCACAGTTAACTAATCCCTATTTTTCTGTGGCCCTGAAGTCCCTTGTATAACATAATATGATAAATTTAGTCCTATCAATAAAAAGGCACTCCTATCCTTTTTGACTGTTAACCAAGGTCCAAAAGCTGTTGGGTAAGCGTGGGAAGAGCTAAGGGCTGTAGCTTAATTTAAAAAAAAATGATTCGTATTTATTTCTGTGTTCCTTTGCGATAATTTAGGGCAGAGGGCTGTATACCATATTATTTGTAGCAAATAGAACTATGTCATTCATGGTTTTCCTGTTAACTGTTCATTACTTCAACAGAACTGGCAGGTACAAAAGCAAGTGGTATAAGCATTCAGTGCCTAGGACTGGAATCAAACCAGCCCCTTCTCTCACTAGCGGCATGAATTTAGGCAAGTTATTTTAATTCCTTAAGCTTCAATTTTCTCATCTGTAAAAAGGGATTAAGTAGTCTCTGGTTTATGAATTTATTTAAGGATTAAGTGATAACATATGTGAAGCACTTAACTCACTGGCTAGCACATAGTTAATGTTCAAAAAGTGTTGGAGGTCATGAGAATGGCTAAGCCAGCAATCATTCATTCAGCAAACTTCAATCAGTGCTCGTTATACAAGGTGCTATTCTCAAATTTAGGTTGTCCTAAGCTGAGTAATGTATCCCCACTATCTCCTAGGAAGTTGTAGTCTCTTGGGGACAAAGAAACATAACAAGGATAAAATTTTGCGATAACTGTACACGTACTTATACTAAAACACAGGTGAAGGAGCACGTTCAGGTGAGTCATGGCAGGCTCCCATGTAGAAGTAACATTTAGACTTGATCCTGAAGAGAAAGTGAACAGTTATCAGGCAGAGGAAGGGAGAGGAAGTTTTCAGGCAGAAAAAAGAGCACAAAGACAGAGATGGGCAAATGCGCTTTTGCTTTAAGAGCAGCAAACGGTTCAATATTATCAGGGTACCCAGTGCCCTGTAGGGATTAGCAGGGTGAGGAAAAATAGAAGGACTGTGGCTGCACTGCTAAGTTTGTTATACGCTATGCTAAAGAGTTTGAATTTTTCTTCTTTAAGAGATAAAAAAGACATTAAAAGTTTTAATTAAGGGAAAGACATGACCACAATTATGTTCTAAAAAGGCCACAGTGGATGACATCCAACTTGAAAAGAAAGAGTCAGGGCAGGGTAATCAGATGGACGACATATTCATTCTGACTCAGGCTGTGAGTTCTTGAAGGCCAGGGACCTTGTAATCCCAATAACAGTGAGTCAGTTAATAATAGAAAGGACAAGAGCAGAGGTTTAAATAAAATTTGAGTCCACTCAAAACCATTTATTTGGTTGGTGGTAATTACTCAAGTACTCATGTCTTAATTTGTTCTCCTGTTTGTGTCATTACAGGTCACCTTGAATTCTTCTTGGAAAGAAGAAGGTCATAAATAATTTTCATCCTTGGAGACTATAAAGAGGCTAACGAACTTTAAAATTCCTGGAAGCATCTCAGAAAAAAGAGCTTGAAGCCTTTCTTCAAGCTGGAAACAAAAAGTGAGAGCCAGATAAGTAAACTTTGATAACAGTTGAAATTCACTGGATGGTACCAACCTGTCTTTATTGTCGCATTTCTTTAAATCTTGTATAAACAATATTCCTTAACACGACTGTGTCAACATAGGTAATATGTGCTTAATGCACATGGTGGTTTTATTTCGATGGAAAGTTACTTTTTTGTAGAAAAATTCTGAACAAATTGTAGATTACGTGTTCCATCACATCTGTTTTCCACACTGGGAAAGCTTAACTGCATGGTTTGTATCCTCTGAGGGCTCATTGTGAACCTAATGGCAGCTACCCAAATTGTACGCACAGTGCTTGGGAGGGGCCGGCTAGCCCCTGGGATGTGTGCCCTGCAAATTCGACCCTATTAAGTGATGGCGAATGTCTCAAGATGCTTTGCCATTCTGACCGCTTGGAAGGAAATCTGGTCGGTGTTTGGAACGTAATTTTTGAAGGTGTTCTGCCTATTGTATTTTCCCCTGTGTTACAGTTCCCTCTGCGGGAATGTAAAGTCAAGGAGCTGGCGTGAATCAAGACTTTGTCACTAGTAACAGAGGGATTTCCATAATATACCAGGTGGTGATGTCAAAAATAGCGACAGCACAATTTTAGTGTTCAAAGTCCCACTACTATCCCGCCTGGGGTAGCAACGTTTACTTAGAGTTTACTGCAGGTGTTTTTGGGACATATTCTTAGATTTTCCAAGTCCACTCATTGGAAAAATACTCTGTAAGTTTTCAACTGCATTTTTCTCAGACCAGTAAAAGCACTTCTATTACATTAAATCAATGGACTTTAATTATTATAAACTGCTAAGCGTTGGCTCTTTGCATATTGAAATACTGAGCCTGGTACATATTGCTCCATTAAAAAGACACATATTTAATGGTGATTCGGAAAGAGAACTTTGTATTGTTAAAGCAAAATCACGACTTTGTTTTAACTGAACGTGTCAGCAGTCCTACATTGATGAGCTTACTGATTAATCTGTAATCATATTATAAAACACTTGCTGATCTTTCAGGAATGCCTGTGTCCCTTGGTTTTTATCTCATGACCTCCATCACAGATGTGTGACCACCACAGAAGCTGGTTCTCAGCCATGGGCCATTCTATTGCCCTGTGGACAGTAGTCCTGAGAATAACCTCTTGTTTTTCACGAGTAGTTTCCAAATAAACACATGACAGAAGGAGAATTAATTAAGGAATAAATTAACTCCAAAGCAAAGGAGAAGAAATAGTGCATCTTAGATAATTACATCTGGCGAGAAATTTCTACAATGAAAGTGTTAACAGAAACATTTTTTTCCCCTTAGCTATTGTATTTTTAATTTTTGAATTTAATTTTTTTTTAACGTCTTTATTGGAGTGTAATTGCTCTACAGTGTTGTGTCAGTTTCTGCTGTATAACAAAGTGAACAGCTACACGTATACATACATCCCCATATCCCCTCCCTCTTGCGTCTCCCTCCCACCCTCCCTATCCCACCGCTGTAGGTGGTCGCAAAGCACAGAGCTGATCTCCCTGTGCTATGCAGCTGAACAAAAGCATTTTTGAATTGCTCTTGCTGTTGCCTCTCTCTCTGTGATAAAGTCCTTGAACAGCATTGCCCTTTTTTGGAGGAGGAGAGCAGGAGCAATGGAAAGAGTTTTCAAAACATCAGCTTGGTGAGATTGCTTTTGCGTGAAAAGTCTGGGAAGAAAATAAAAGATTCTATCAGAGATAACTGTTGATTCGGGTTTTTCTGAAGCTTAGACTACGTGAGGGGGTGAGGCAGTGTCGGAGGCAAGCTCTCCGGATTTTAATGTTGTAAAGTGGTAGAAGCTTGAACTTGGTGTTTGACCTTCATGAACCTCAATTCCTCTTGGAACTACTCCTCTTGCACTGCAGATGTTAAAAGTTAAAAAAGCTAATAGATAATATCTACTAAAATGTTTAATTCTCATTATGTGTGGACCACTATTTATTTATTTATTTTTTTACTGTTTTTCGTGTATTTTCTCATTTAATTCATGCAATAGCCCAGTGAAAGAGGTACTATTCATATCTCAGTCTTAGACATGAGGAGAGAGGTAATGAAGGATCAAATAAATCTGAGGTAGTCTGCATCCGGAGTTGTAATCACTGAGCTGAACTTTTTTAAAAAGGCACGGTAAAAATATGTAGTTGTATCCGTGCTGTGATTGTTGTATTTGCAATATTAAACTCATTAAAGGCAGCTCTCAGTTTTACTTTTCTAGTGATAGAGACACTAAAGATAGATTGGTAAATGGATTTCTAATGCTGTCACTCTGCTTTTCTTAAGTACAGGATCATGTTTCCTTCTCTTTTGTGTTAGCTCCAAGCGTGTTATCTGGCCTAGTCAACACTCTGCACATTCTTTATGTGGAGAGACTGCAGAGAGCTTGATTAGAGTAAGGATGGGGCTCTAACCTAATCTGGAATGGCCCTGGCTGCCCAGCTATGCTGAGTCTCGGGTAGTTGTCTCTGGGAATTGTCAGTCTAAGGACAAGTGGAGTGGACCGCTTGCTACTCTCAGATCAAAGCACCTTTTGTGGCACGCGCGTAGGCAGTGGAGGTGGGGAGGGTGGGGGGACTTTTGTCCCACAAGCTCACTTTGCTACATCATCTGGCTTTTGTATCAAACACAGTTTTCTGTTGTAGGAAAATGCTGATTTTTCATTTACTGTCTTCCAGACTGATCTAGAATAGGTAGGTCGTGGTTGTGATCTGCAACCCACGTGTGATCTGCAACACGTGTGACCTGCAACACCCATCCCTAAAGATTCATTTAGGGATGCCTTCTGGTCATGCAGCAGGATATCATTCTGTTAGCTCTTTCAATTTGTTCAAAAAGCGTTTACTCTCAACGTGGTAGAGGCATTGTCTTTGGTGCCCTCAACACAAAGACAAAAGATGTGGTTCCCAAACTCAAGTAGCTTCTAGTTAGGTGGGAAAATAGATATGCAAAGGAATAACTCTGGTTAATAAGCTAGTAATGGAAGTGTGTGCTTAGGTCGTGGGCGCTTGGGCAACGTTTCTCAAAAGGGATAGTGTTTGAGCTGAGAACTGAAGGAGAGAAGGGTTTGGCAAGGCCTACGGACAGCTGAGGGACAGTGCATTCCAGGTGGAAGAAACACTGGTCTCCTTTTTTGGAAAGAATGAGCAGGTAGTATACATCGGTAGACGAGAAAGCAGCTTTCCAGGGACACTTCAAAGGCAGGCTTTCTGTTCGCACGGATCTAAAAGACTTTTTCCTCTTCACCTCTGTTCCTTTCTGCTCATTCTATCATTCTCTCTGGTCTCCTAGGACTTATGTCATCAGCTGATTCTCCGGTCTTACACTTGTACCTGTTTTATGTATGGATTTGATATTTCCTCATTTGCTTATAGATGCCTCAGGGGCTTATAAGATGTCTACTATTTATAAATTTTTTTTATTGAAGTATATAGTTGATTTACAATGTTTCAGGTGTACAGCAAAGTGATATTCTTTTTCAGATTCTTGTCCCTTGTAGGCTATTACAAGATATTAATATAGTTCCCTGTGCTATACAGTAGATCCTTGCTGTTTATCTATTTTATATATAGTAGCGTGTCTCTGTTAATCCCAAACTCCTAATTTATCCCTGCCCCCCCTTTCCCCTTTGGTAATCCTAAGTTTGTTTTCTGTTTTGTAATAATATTTATAAATTTTACTTTGCATGCTCTCTGCTTCACATTACCTAGTGTCTACATATAGTGTTCTTGCTGAACCTAAAATATATAAGCTTAATAAATGCTTATTTTCTGATGAAAAATGATTTTATGAGTGCCCTAGTTGTAATTAGTACACAGTCGAGATGCTTGGTTCACCAAATTCACACAAATGCTACCATAATCAACTGAAGTAACAATTGATTGGACTTCTTCAAATTAATCCTGATGGAGGAGAGCCTGTAATTTATTTTGCTTCGTGTTTTAGACACTGCCTTTATAATCACTCATCCTAGTAGAGTCTTTTGCTCGAGCGCCGTATAATTATAAAATTAAGAAATGCCCTTAAATGCAACATAGTTCAGATACTGACATGTTGCTTCGGTCTCCTCAGTTACAGGCCAGCTTTTGTTTGAATAAACTCCAGTGACCGAGGACTCATTTCCTTACATCCTCGTCCTTCAGGACTATCGTTTCTTATAACTCTTCCTTATGTTGGCCATGAACATGCCCTGCTCTGAATCAGTGATTGTCAGAGGGAAAGGGGGATAACTTTGTAATTTGGCAGTGTATAGGAACATTATGGGATGTCACAATTTAGGGTGCTGTTGGCATACAGTCCAGCGGGGAGGGACCAGCGAGGCCGCTAAACGTCCTGCGATGCACAGGGCAGCTCCACGCAACAGGAGTGTCCAGCCCAGTCGTGATAACGTTGAGACACTCTGCTCTAGGTTAAATTTATTTATCCACAGAAAAACCATTCTTTTGCCCTCTGTAGTCTCCCTGATACTCGGACACAGCTAACCGTATGAAGCCTTTTGTAACCCCAAGTCCTTCAACTCTTTTTCTGACGCTCCTATAATAAGAACAACAGTTCACGTGTGACTCTTCCCCACAGCCTTTGAATGTAAAGGAGGAATGAATCATTGAGGGAGGGCGACGTTTAATACAAATTGACCAGTACAGGTCCACTTTCACACTGTGGAATTAGGTGGAGGAGGAATAATAGAGTGGTGAGTGTCTTTTGGGGCCGTTCTTTGTACCCCATGTAGATAAAATCTGGGAAACTTACTGCAAGGGATTTAGTTTGAGTTATTCTTCTCAGAGACGTGACGTGAGCCATGCGTGGCATGTCCAAATCCATGTCATGATAAATGACATAATGGCCACCTCCCAGGGTCAGGAGTTCCTGGGATGTGGCTATCGCTAAAAATTCTGAAAAAGGGTCTGTTTCCCAAGCATGCGAAAGAGGTAGTAAGATCCTTTCCAGGCTCTCTTCTGCCCTTTTTATGAGCTATCTAACCCAAATACCCTTTTGTCGCCGAGGTCACTTTAACGCTCAGGGACGCAACAATAACTGGGTCAATTAATGCCTGTCCTCTTGTTGCAGCTGAACTTTGCTTTGGTAAGGCAAGAAAGACTGAGGAAATATACATCCTCTGAAAGGAGTGAGGAACATTTGGGGGAACCTCTCAAGAGACATTTTTTTTTGTTTTGACTGAACAACTTAGGAGTTCTAACTGCAGTCTATTTGCAAGAACACAAGCATAAACACTGCTTCAAAATAGTACCATGTAGACAACTGCGTCACTAAAGGCAACCAGCCTGATTCTCTTCCTGAATAAATACTACTTTCCCCCAAGTGGGTGGATTGCAGGCTTATAGAAGAGAGCAGAATACAGTCTTAAAAATGCTTTGAAAAGAAGCTTATTCACCAGAGGGGATGAATAGACCCCACGTATATTTGCTAATAAAGAAGGATTTTGATGCTAGTTTTTATTGATTACCAAATTTAAAAATCAGTCCCGTTGCTTTAGACAAGGGACCACCACAGAGTGGTTTGTCTTACTTAATAAGAGTGTTGGGAAAATGTCCCGGTTTTCATCGATGGTGATACAGGTTGACTCAGCACATCATTAAGCATTTCTCCTTTCACGCAGTTTTCGCTTTCTGCAAACTGCCTGTTGTATGAACTAATACAGCAGAGGATATCTCCTCTGCTGACTTCTAGGAGCATTCTTCTTTAGTAGGAAGACAATGAGAGAAGCAGAAACGGGAGAGAAAAGTGCCTGCTGAAGCATTCCCACCAATAAAGCTATTCGGGCCCAATGGGGAGATGATAACGTCTAAACTGAGCCAACCACAAAAGAGAAGATGCATTCTGTCTCTCAAGAGACAATTTTGTGACTGAAAACTCTGTGCTGTGGTTTGGGACTTGATGCGACAATTAGATGAGCGGAATCTTTGAAATTGCGTGGTGGATTTCGTACTAGTAGATTTTTTCTACAGTTTAACCCTCTTTTCTTCCCCCAGCTTAGTTCAAGCACAGGCGTTTTCCAGTAAATATTTAGGAAGTCCAGAGCAGTTGAAAATGGATGGCAGAGGTGACCGATGGGCGTGGATCTTTGCGGCTACCAGCTGTACACTGTCACCACGGTTACCAGACACCAGGGCAGAGGATCAGAATCAGTCCAGGAACAAAAGTACGTGAGTGTGAGGGGCCCCCGGAAAAATCCTCTCTTTGAAAATATCTCTCACTTGTGTACAAGAGTGTCTTAAAATCACCGTTAGGAATCTATTGCTTTGGATTGTGGTTGACTATTCTTTTTTTTTTAGGATTCTTTTTAAAAGACATGTGTTTCACAAGGATAACACGCAAATTCTCAGCTATATAAGAGCCCCTGAGACCCCTTCGTTCATGGTGCTTAGCTGGAAGCAAGGCCCTGTGGCGAAGGGTTCCTTGGAAGGCTGCCTGGAGATCAGTGTGTAGACAGATGGCTCCACCTCCCTGCTTACTTTGGCCGAGGGGACCAGCGTGAGGTCTAATCAGAGCCTGAGCGCCTGAGGACAATGGAGCGGAGAGTGAAGCCCTCTCTCTCCTTTCTTCTCTAGCTCATCCCCTTACTCCTGTCAAGGTCTTTGTCCTCTTGCACACAGACATCTGCCATATCTTTCTGATGGGTTTCCTCAGATCCAGCCTTTCATTCACACTGTGGTTCAATTAGCTTTCCTCTAGTGCAACTTTCATTCTCTCAGTCATCCTCAAAACCTTCCTAAAGGTCATTCTTACTTTGTGTACCCCATGAATGTATTGTGAATAGTAGTCACTGTTATTTCATGATAGTTCTGTACCCACAGCCAGAATTCACATTCCTCGAGGTCAAGGCTGTGTTCTCTACGACTTCAGGGGTCTCTCTAACCTCTGCAACAGGGCAGGACATACATACACAAGGAGCTTTATACAGATTAACTGATGGATGAAGCCCATGGGGAACCAGCAACGATTTCATGGGGCTGCTTGGCCACGGAGCTGTTGTTAGATGTGGCTCTTCCGCTGCTTTTTCCTATGATTTTAGGGCCATAATAGTTACTGTTTATCGAATCTGTTAGTTTTTTGGTAAGGCATTTCCCACGGATTCTCTCAGTGTATCCTTTCGACAACTTCTTAAAGTGGATGGTTTTTCCTTATTTTACAGGTAAGCTAGTAAGTGCCGGGGCTGGAATTCAAACCCCAGTCTTGCTGATGCCAAAACCTTTTCCGTATAGCATGATAGTTTTTGTTTCTTTATTTATATTGTGGAGACAAAAACCATATCAGCATTTGTGACTTTATAGTGATATGGACCAGATAAGTGAAATAATAAGCCAGGTCCTGTGATGATTAAGAAGTGGCTTTTTCCCTTGTGAACAAGTGCAGGGTTTTAACAGCCTACATTTTTTTTTAAGATAACCTGACCTCTTTTGAGGAGTTTATAGGTAATAAAAAAGTAAAATTAGATTAAAACTATAGTAGCACAGTTTGTTAATTATTTTGGATAAATAGATATTTACACATCTGCTGCGGAGTGCTATTTACTGCATTGGGAGAAACTAAGGTCAGACAAACATACTTGTGATTCTTTACTAGTGGTAATATTGAGTATACTATAAATATTTATAAAATGTTTGGCCCTCATCTGGTGAAAGTATTATTGCAGTATGACAGATATGCATTATTTTAGTTCTCTCTTCTTACATAGCAAGTTCCATCTTACCTGATCCAAGTACAGAAACAGTGGCAAAATTAACGTGATATGCTTTGAGATGTGCAGTATTTTCTATCCATCTAATGAAGTCAAAGGGTGTTTATGAAAACCCAATTATCCTAATTACTCATAATACGAGTGTGTACACCGTAGAAGGAAAGACATTTGCAGTAGTCATTTAGAACAGCACAGAATTGCAGGTATAATTTTAAATGCCATGAATCTCTGATATAGAAATAAGGTTACTCCAGTGCAAATAGAACCAATTTAAGTGGTCGACGACAGAAACAGACAACGTGTGTGTATTATGACTTCCTTTAGCGCTTGGGGCTTTGATTATAGTCATTTGGTAGGAGGCAAAGTATTCAATATGTGACTCTTATGGAATTTTATTACTGCCACATTCACCAGGAAAATATTGAAGTGACATATAGAAATCACATAGGACAGTTGAAAGAGCCCAAAGGCACAAAAGATCTATCTGAGTTCTAATTCATGTGCTACCTACCAATGGGAGTTTTCCTGAAACCAATATTGCTGGGTCTTGGGAAGTTTTCCACCTCTAATTCTGTGACCCTGTGAGCATTGCAAGAGTTTGACTAAGACGTTCCTTCTTTCCCTAACAAAATGATGAGAACCAGTTACCAACTTTTTATCTAGTTTAAGTTATGTGCTAAATTGTTCCCTGTTTTTTTCTCCTTTGGTAGTAATTATCTGGCTTCTGTGCATACATTTTCCGGTTTATACCACGAGAAATTGTTTATAATTTATCTCTGACTAAAACAATGCTTGGGCAAAAATTAGTGTGGAAAAATATAAAGCTCAGTGATTTTGTGCTTTCCTGTGTTTGATTGTATTGATGACTTCCAGTCATGACTCTGCCGTGTATCCACATCCTTTGTGATGTAACTTAGCGGCACGTGTATTGTGGGTAAGCACATATTTCCCTGCTCCTTGATTCTGGGCAGAGCCTTGTGAGTTGCTCTGCCTGGAGAGATGTTCACAGCTGTGAGGCATGCAGAAGCTTGGGAGGGGCCTGTACCGTACAGTTAAATTTGCATTCTCTTGCATCTCTGTCATCACTCTGAGAAAAACATGCCCGGGCTAGCTCACTGATTCCAGGTGGAGGATAAGGGACAAACTGGGAGCAGAGCCACCTGCAGCTGAACCTATTAGCCTTCATCATCTCACTCCAGCCAGTCTTCAGACTTATAAACTATAATAAGCAGTAATTGTTGTTTTAAGTCCCTGAATTTGGGGGTAGCTTTTTATGCTACAGTAGCTACCTGATATATCTCTAAACAATTTTCATTGCTAAAGTACTGTTCTGTCTGCAAACCTATATTATCAGAGACCCATAGCAATGAACAATTGCATGGCTAATATCATCCATTGATGAAGCTCTTAGGATATTCTCCTCTTGTTCTCCCAAGACATAAAGCCAAAGAGGTACAGTGTTTTACCAGCAGCACTGCCAATCTTACCTGTATGGAAACACTGCTGTAAGAGCCGCCAATGACCCCTGCAATGAACAGTGGGATATTTTCTTGAATGGCATAGGATCCATCAGGACACATATACTCGGCTTCATCCACTTTAGTCAAAGAAGCCCTGACAAATTCCAGTGATTGCTCTAATGCGTAGGTATCCCTCGAGCATGTATCCAAAATGTGAACCCCCAGCTTCACTCCTGGGAGCAAGTAATTGTCTTTGTTAATTTCATCAATAGCAAACAACATGGCTTCCAGGCGTTGGATCCCTCGATCTTCATTGATTCGCCCACATTCTTCAGTTCCAGTGCCTTTCTCTTTAATAGGAAATAGGCCCCCTAAAACGAGGTCACCTTCTATTTTAATCTCCCTCCTCAGAAAGTTATGGTCCCCTAAAGAAAGGAAAAGTCCCTTTGAAAACAAAGCTAAGGTAAGAACTTGGAGTCTTGTCAACATCTTCATGAATCCCGTATCTGTACCTCTGGGAGATATCAGTGGATGGAACCAATGCTGCGCGTTAGTCCTCCTCTCTCATTTCCAAACTGGATCTCTGTTCTGTCCTTCATATAAGCGAGGAACAGGCTAGCAGAGGCTGTCAGCAAGTTCCTAAAGAGATGATAAAAATTAAATGAACAACAACGGTAAAGAAAGCAACAGTGATTACATTGATGGTCTCCATTCAGACCTTTGGTGGGATAATGACTCAAATTACCATCTGCTAAACACATATGGACCATTGCACCAGGCACGCTCCCAGCAAGTGTTCTCGCCCAGTCCTTACAACACGCTGTGATGTAGCTCTTAGTGGTCCCACCTCCCAGAAATGGGCACTGAGGGCTAATGAGATAAAGTGACCTGACAATGTGTACTTAGAAGGGAGTTAGTGTTCAGACCCTGGGTTTTCTAATGCTAAGTTCACTTCACTCCCTCTTCTGAGTCATTTACTTTGCTATCGGTAGGGCAGCAACTTGGTTATGAGTCTTTATTCCTTGTCTT
Organism: Stenella coeruleoalba; assembly: GCF_951394435.1. Lineage (NCBI taxonomy): Eukaryota > Metazoa > Chordata > Mammalia > Artiodactyla > Delphinidae > Stenella > Stenella coeruleoalba. Next base: position 28,953,283 of record NC_137155.1, on the reverse strand, counting down.
TCAACTGTAAACAACTCCTTCTTACCCACTCTTCCCTTTCCGTTTGGAAATAAAACAGAACACAATGGTAACTCTGTCCCTCTGTCTGCATCTCTGCTGCCACAGTCCTGTCCTCCCTTCATAGCTGACGTCTTCACAAGGATTGTCCGCAGTATTGTCCCCACTTGCTGTCACCCCAGATGCTCTCAGTCACCGCAGCCAAGGTTCTGCCCCCACTGTTCTAACAAAATGGTTTTGGAGAAAGCGACTACTGATCTCCTAGTTTCTAATTCCTTTAACCCTTTGTAATCCTCATTTGACTTGACCTTAATTGAAATCTTAACTCTTCTCTCCGTGTTCCGACTTCCTAGGCTTCTGTGCTCATGCTGCATGTCTGACTACATCTCAGATTCCCCGCCCCACCGCAGTCCTGGGCTACCTTAATTAGTGTTCACAGTTTCAACGACCACTTAACTGATTCCTAGGTTAATTGCCTGCTAAACAGCTCAAGGGACACATCCCTCTGACCCCTCAGGGTCTACCTGTTATAAACTCCCCCTTATCTCTGTGAATGGTTCTTCTCTGTACCCAGGCTCTCGAGCCAGAAACCTGCACAGAAGAGCCCTTCTCATTTCCACCTTTCCTATTTTCTTCCCATCATCCACAAAGTTCTGTAGAGTCTACCTGCTGAACATCTTTCAAAGCCACCTTCTTTTTTGTTTTTTTTTTTTACCCACGAAGCCAGGCTCTCGTTATCTCTAGCAGGACCATAGCAATAGATTCCTAGGGAGCTGATGCCAGCCCCCAAAGCACCGTTTTGTGAGTTAGGGAAAGATAACCTTCCTCGAGTGCAAAATTCTAAAATTTGTTACTGTATAACCTGTAACATAGTTGTAACATCAGTGATGGAGAAGGTGCGATGCCTGGTGGCTGGGGTTAGGCAGCTCCTGACATGGGCCTCACATTTCAGGGAGCATGGTAAGCATGAGTTCTGGGGTTTGCACAGGACGTTGGAGCTCAGGACAGTTTCATCAGTCAAGCTTCTTTTTACATGATAGGCTCGAACATGTGCATCTTTTAGGAGTCAGGCAAAGCCCTCCGGGGGGATCGTGTTTTTTCCCCTGGGGTCTTTCCAGGGAACTTTCTAAAATGCTGGTGCGGAGCTGTCTGGTCGCATGCGCACGGGAACCAATGGACCTAGTGTTGTACTCTTGACACCCGGCTCCCTGGCAGTAGAGCAAACATCGGTCAGCACAGTCACTCTCTTTGACCACCCCCTTGGCCCCTAGGTGATGTAAGCTTATTCCATTCAGAGTCAGGTGAGAGACGGTAGCGCAGGGACTCCTGGAGCGGTCTCCTGACAGGGCACAGTTGCATGCTCTCGTGAGTGTGGTCATGTGTGCCTGTCTGCTCTCCCACTTCTGTGCATGACTGTGTATTGGTGAGCTCTTATGGAGGGCGGGGGGGTCTCTCCTGGCTGCTCCCCGGCTCAATCAGGATGCCTGAAAGGCACACCACTGGTGTGCTCTCAGGTGTACTAGGAAATGTTAGCGATCTGAATGGTGCTCCATTGGAGGAAGTGCTCTATCTGATGTATAATCTTAATTGCTGTTCACAGTGCTCATCTCCTGTAAATCTATACTGACTTCCCCTTGCCTCTAGGTTGAAGGATGGGCTTGGTCTTGGCATGCTCCATGATCTTGAACCTGGCAAGCTCTCCAGTTTTTCTGTTCACCGTGCCCATCGACTTCCTGGGAATGCCCTTCTACACCATTTGTCTGGTAAGCGCCCACTTAGCATCTAAGACCTTACAGTCAGTACCGGGAAAGGCCAAGAGTTTTTTCCTATCTCCCTTCCCCAGTCAAATTGTTTACTTCCTGCTTAATATTCCTGCTGTAGCGAATTCAAGAAATGTTTTGTGATTACAGTTGCTATTTGTTTCCTTGTCTGCTCATTAGGGGTGAATGAAATGGCACAACTTTTAGGATTTGTAAGGTTTGAAGGAAAAAACAAAACTCAGCAAAAATATACAGACAGGAGCTAGTTCAGTGTTTACGTCAACATTTTTGACATTTCTCCCTTCTGTTAGCAGTGCCCTTTCAAACCTGGCTTTCCACATGCTTTCTGTTCCTTTTTCATGGGGCAAGTGAAGGGCTGTTTTCTTGACACACACAAGTCATCGGGTTTGGTTTTGTTTATTTAGGTGTGAACCTCAGCACTCGGAGAGGCAGTGATTGGAATGCTCGGTGTTAACCTAGAGCCTCTCTGGGATATCTGCCACAGGGCACCAGAAAATCTAATAATAATAATTTTTAAAGAGGTTGATACTGTAGTAGAAATTTTTGTTTCATATCAGTTTCTGGTCTCTCTCTGATTTTTATGTGCAATTCCCTTTGAAGCAAAACTGCCATGGAAGGTAAAAGACACTGCGATCATTATCACTAATGATAAAGAAGCTGAAATTGCCTCATAAAATAATTGTTTTATGTGCCTAATAAAAGAGAATAGTTAATTCAAAGAAGGTCATCAACATAGTCTTAACCATCTATCTATAAAAAATGTAGCTATCTCTTGAATATGAAGGAAGTTTGACTACACAAAGAGTGAAGATGACCGTGTAGTCTATGGAAAGCTTAATTCTCGCTTAAGAGGATGCTCTTAGCCAAAGAAGACTTCAAATGAAACATCCCATTATGCTGAAAGTAGTAGTATGTGTCAGTCTATCTGTTTCACAAGTAGAGGCTGTGTTTTATTTATCTTTGTGTATCCAGGGCCTGGCATAGTATCTGCAATCCAGAAGATATTCAATAAATATTTCTTGAAGGAATCCACAGGTCCATGATAATGCTGTTTGCAAATGACTCTTTACTATTTTATTTGTGGCATAGCAAGTGGGAATTAAAGTACAGAAATCAGTTGTTTTATTTTATTACCCGCCAATCATCACAAATGATCTTCCCCTATTATGCTCTTTGATGGTAGGACTGCCAGCAGGTAGTACATTTTATACATGCAGGAGAGAATGCTGCCTTTGAATTTGAAAGTTGTAGCTGAGGCGGGTCTGTAAGAAGCGAAGAAAAATGTGGCCTCAAGTTGACCTACATTTACTTCAGTTTTCGGTCGGGAGAACACTAAATAAGGAACATGCCTATTTTCCTATTTCAGAGCTTCAGAGACGCATTCACTCATCAAATATTTATTGAACACCTACTTTGTGTGTGCTGGGCCATGAGCTGGATACCTAGGATAGAAACTTTAATTGTAAACAACTGAACATTATGCCTGCTGTCAAATAATTTAAACGTTTGGATATTTTTATACAGAGAGTGATGGAAATGTACTCATCTCTGTTTCTTCCAACTATCTCCACCATGTGTGAAAATCTTCACAATAAGTTTACAATTACCTTTAACATGGTAATTGTTAAGTGCTTGATTCAAAAAGCAATTCATGACATATTACATATATTATGTACGTTTAAAAATTAGATATACAGAACTTAAAAACAAGTTGACTAACAACGTCATGTAAAATAGTTTTCCTTAAGTTCTCTGACAGGGCGTCTTTAAGTAGCACTTAACGCAGTCTTAGAGAATTACCAATTAAAAATCAGTTACAGTAATGTTTAAATACAGTCTTAATATTTTCTTATTTACCTTTTCCTTAAAGCAGAATTTGAAATGATTAAGACTGTAGGGGCATGCATAATTTAAAATTACTTAGCGTTATTTAAAATGAAGCGCTAAGAAATTGAACGAACAGGAAATTAAAACTTAACATTGAAAAATAGACAAACACGCTTAATTCAAGGCAACTGTTTATCTCTGTGTAACAGTTTATCGGACTGTGGGAAAGGGCATCCACTACGTCTTTTCAGGTTCCTTTCATTATAAATCAGCCAGCAGCACATTCCCCAGATAAACAGACTCCCTCCTGCAGCCACCTTCATACGCAGCCAGAGAGCTGCAGCTCTGCACTTGAAAGTTCTCCATTCAGGGACGATGAGTGATGTGTCCACCACAAACAAGCATGTGTAGCCCACTCTGTAGGCAACCTGCTCACTAGTGTTTTATTAATTGGTGCATTAATAGAATCTTAGGGGTTTGCTGTGAATATAACCCCTGAAGGATGTGGGCAGGAAGCATTTCTGAATTCTGCATAGGCTAATACATATTTTCCTTCCTCTCTTGACTTCGCCCAGGGACTTAGTGTGGGAAATGCAATCCAGTTTGACTCAATGAATAAGTAGTTTATCCAGGGGTGATCTAATGCCAGAACCACTCTTACTCTTTCCTAGAAATAAGCCCTTGAGTTGCTGAAAGGCTTCTGAGTGTGCTCAAAGCCTGCACACCCAACTGATCTGGAGAAAATTTAGGGTTAGTGCCAGCATGTACAATTTGGCTATACATTTGATTATAGAGTTTTCAGCTGCCAGAATTGTAGGCAACAAGAGACATGACCTTAGTTCTTAGACTACCATTTTCAAATGGGTAAACAGAGGCTGTAGCCATACTGGTGTTTTTAATAGCAAGATGTATTGCTGAACCATTCTACTTCGTTTAAGAAATTATTATGAGAAACTGACTACTTAATATGCAATCATTCTTAGCAGATCTAGCTTAAAATTTCTATTCCTTGTAAGCCTTCTGTATTACTTCAGCTGTAAGGTGACCTAATTCCATTTGCTTAATTTCCTTATAGTTTGTGCTATGTTTATTATGATGATCATATTTTATTTTCTATTTATTTACATAGTTATTTAAAATTGAAATCTAACAATTGGAATTTGTTCTTCTTTCCTCAGTAGATTGTAAGCTACTGGATATCAAGGTCAATGCCTCAGACAATGTTGTATTTTCCACAGCAACTAACGTACATTATTGCCAAATGATAAATTCTAAATAGCATCTAAGTTTTGAAGTTAGGGAGGATAGTTCTGCTTTCTCTCAAGTTTCCCTAGTTTGAGGAAGCTTGAAATCCCACCATAAATAAAAGATTTCAAATAACCGAAAACTTAAGTCGAGAACTGGGAACAAATTGATCAGACCCTTTCCTGTGAGCCTGTTTTATTCATAGAGAAGATAAAAGAAGCCCAGGAGCCCTATGTGACTACAGTGAAGAGGGGGACACTACCAACTGGGATGATGGAGCCAGAAAGCAATGCTGATGCTGCCAAAAGGAGACATGCCCACTTCACTAAATGGCCTTGGACAACCCTCCCCACCTCACAAAACATCAGGTCTCCAGTTTCCTTTATCTTCTGAATTTAGAGGGAAGTGTCTTTATGAGGTAGGAAAACGTTGACAGTTATGCTAAACTTTGGTCCTTAGGGTAATTGCTGGTAATTTACTTAAACAATAATATTAACTTGGGTTGGTCATTCAATATATATTATATTAAAGATTCATTTATTTCCCTTCAAAGTCAATCTTTATTTTTGTAAATATCAAAGAGTGGATTATCTTCCTGTGTGTGTGCATGCATGTGTGTGTGTGTGTGTGTGTCTGTGTGTGTGTGTGTGTGTGTGTGAGTGTGTGTGTTGCTATTTCAGTTGTTTTTTCATCCTCAAGTTTCCTAACCCCATTACCAGCCTCGGAATTGGAGCCTCCCCAAAGCCCCTGCAGTGCACCTTTGTCCTTTTCCTCTTAGAAGCTGCCAGGTCTACTAGAAGTTACAGGTTTGTCAGTGTGAACAGAGAGTGCAGAAACTGAGTTTGTCAAAAGCTTTCCTTCTAGCTCTGGACAAAGTAGTGAAGGGGAAGAAATGGAGGAATATTATTCACAGGAGAACATTTTTACCTATTAACAATATGATCCGTCAAGTGGATATTATTAGTCATGTCCTGTGTGTATACTGTCCTTCCTCGTGAATAATGTCAAAGTGTTTTGCACAATGAATTAACTCTTATTGCTTCCTGAGTAGAGAGAGAGAGGAAGTAGGGCAAATTACTCAAGATAGTAGTGAAAAGTAAATACAGAATTAGGATTTAAGAAGACTTTAATAATTATTTTCCAATCAGGTCTTACAAAAGAGAATGCGTATCACACATATTTCCGCAAAAATCTCACCCCCATCTATCAAATTCTCCTCAGTACGTAAATGGTAAAATGTTTGAAACAGCACTATCTTTGCCTGGTGCTAAATGAACTCTTTAGAGTATCTGTAGCCAGCTTCTGCATCTGGCCGTGTCATAATATCTGGTATTAGATTTGCCCTCCTGCTGAAAATAGCTATAAAGCTGGACAAAACATACAAGGCAAACTATGATCTTTGAGAAAAAGAATCACACAAGGCAAGTGCCGTGATTACCCTATTCCCCAACATGCTGCGTGAGAGTGCTTTTCTGCCATGGTGCAGTGGCAGCCTCATCGGCCTCCAGAGGCAGAGACTAGAGTTCTTGGCTTTTGAAGTGGTTGCAATTTGTGGGGCAGAGAGCCACATGGAAATGGTGAGCCTATGGTCTGTGTTGTGCAAGGGTTAGGCTGGTGATACACGGAGTGAGACTCAGTGAGGCCTGGCAGAGATCATTTTCCTGCAACAGGGTTGAGAGGGAAATATCTATATCAGAGGTCATGTATACAGAGAGGTATTGGAGTTCCAGCCCAGATGGAGTAGAGACAACACACTGGGCATTATTGCACTTTCAATAAAATTCCCAGAAAGTTTACCCTCCATGAGTAAGAATCAAGCTCTGGAATAAGGGGCATGCCCTAGGACTACATCCAAAATATACCTGCCTTAACAAAGAATAAAACTAAACTTAACACAGCTAAAATGATCCACAGTTATTTAAGTACCTGCTAAGGCAAAACTGAAAACTCTTAAAGGAAGTTGACATACTTGAGCCTGCCTGCAATATAATTCCACAGTATACAGCCAAAAATCACTTGACATGTAAGAAAACAGGAAAATGGGACCTGAAGTAAAGAGAGAAATCCTTCATTAGAAAAAGGTCCCAAAACTTAGCAGATAAGGACTTTAAATAGTCTATTATAAAGATAAATTTGTTCAAAGGCTTAAAAAAAAAAATGAATGAGTAGATGAGGAATCTCAACAGAGAATTGAAAGTATGAAAAAAAGCTGCAGAAAGTTTAGAACACAAAAGTAAATATCCAAAATAAATATTAATTATCTAGTAAATATCTAAAATAAAAACTTCATTGGGTGTATGTAGGGGAGCACAACAGATTGGAGATAGCAAAATAGTCAGTAAACTTGAAGATCGATGATAAGTAATTATCTAATCTGACCTAATAGAAAAAACACTGAAAAAAATTTAACTAAAGCTTCAGGGTTCTTTTGAATAGTAAGTGGTCTAACACAGGTATAATCTGAGTTTCATAAGTAGAGGAGGAAGAAGAAGAAAAAAATACTTGAGGAGATAATGGCTGAAAATTCCCCCAATTTGGTGACAAACGTAAGATTATAAAACCAATAAGCTCAGCAAACCCTAAGCAGGATAAATACAAATAAAACCCACGTAGGCAAATCATTGCCAAATTGATAAAACCAAAAATAAAGCGAAAACTTTGAAAACGTCGTGGAACAGCCCAATTAGTGGGTAACAATATGAATGAGGGATCACTTTCATCAGAAACAATGGTGGCCATGATGCAATGGAATCTTTAAAGTTCTGGGAAAAAGCTGGTTAAGTATCCCAGAATTCTACTTCTAGTTCAAATATACTTCAAGAATGAAGGTAAAATAAAAACTTTTTTCCAGGCAACTAAAACTGAGAGATTTCACTGCCGGCAGACTTACAGAAGAGAAATGCTAAAGGGATTACTTAAAAGGAAGAGGAAATGGTACCAGATGGAAAATCAAATCAACAGGAAAGAATGAAGAGCACCAGAAATGGTAAATATGTGGTTTAATGTAGAAGAATAAGTCTAACTATGAAGTGTTGTCACGATGAGTTCATGAAAATTATATTTGTCACAAATTAAAAAATGGTAAGAAAAGATGAATTCCAATATTATTTGGTTTATCTTATAGTCTGATTTTACTTCTCCCTGTGTGTATATGTTTGCATTTATCCTCGATCTTTTTTTTTTAACATCTTTATTGGAGTATAATTGCTTTACAGTGGTGTGTTAGTTTCTGCTTTATAACAAAGTGAATCAGCTATATATATACATATATCCCCATATCTCCCCCCCTCTTGTGTTTCCCTCCCACCCTCCCTATGGTCACAAAGCACTGAGCTGATCTTCCTGTGCTATGCAGCTGCTTCCCACTAGCTATCTATTTTACATTTGGTAGTGTGTATAAGTCCATGCCATTCTCTCACTTTGTCCCAGCTTACCCTTCCCCCTCCCTGTGTCCTCAAGTCCATTCTCTACGTCTGTGTCTTTATTCCTGTCCTGCCCCTAGGGTCTTCAGAACCATTTTATTTTAGATTCCATATATATATGTTAGCATATGGTATTTGTTTTTCTCTTTCTGACTTACTTCACTCTGTAGGACAGACTCTAGGTCCATCCACCTCACTACAAATAACTCAATTTCGTTTCTTTTTATGGCTGAGTAATATTCCACTGTATATATGTGCCACATCTTCTTTATCCGTTCATCTGCCGATGGACACTTAGGTTGCTTCTATGTCCTGACTATTGTAAATAGAGCTGCAGTGAACATTGTGGTACATGTCTCTTTGAAGTATGGTTTTCTCAGGATATATGCCCAGTAGTTATCCTAGATCTTGTTAGTGGAAAACCTTTTTGCCCCTTCTGGAGTTCTGCTAAAAGAACAATCTCTTAATTCAACGGCGATGCTTCTGAATGTAAGATGGGTCATAGCTGACAGCACGTTCTTCTTTATGATATAGCTGCAAATAGATTCAGTCAAGGCTGAAGCCCTGGTGGTACACACTGGTATAGTTGTTCTAGTTGTTAAAATATTGAAGTACTTTCATCCAGGTGGTGCATAGTCAAGATACCAAGCCCTTTGAATATTCCTCCGCTTCCCTGACTACTTTCACTCCCCCACTGCCTCCCTCAATTCCTTCATGGCCCAGCTAGAAAAGTGTTCAATGCTGGCAGAGTCGGGTCTTTAGGTTCCAGCTCCAAGAGGTGTGGTTGCTGTTCATTTTCTTAACTTGATGTCAGTTGTTAAACTTTTTGCGTATCACCCCTGAATTGACTTGCTGAATAAGGTGTTGGAAATTTGGGGAATGTTTCCGTTTTAAACAGAATTCTTAGCAGCTTGAACAAAACTGGATTTGTCCTTGTAGTCTGATGGATCAGCATCCATTTCCAATTTTTCTGGAAACCATACCACGGTTTTCCTTTGGGAACCAACACTTACGTTCATAAAGCAAGGTGAATCCATTCCTGGCTTGCTAGGTGGCTTGTGACACACATGACTAACCAGAGTGTGATAGGTACCTGACCACAGCAGTTCCTTCCAGAATGAGCCTGTGACCAAATCATTGCTAACCAGGGTTAATGTGAGAACATTTTCTAGAACCACCAGGAGAAAAGCATCCTCTTTCTGTCAGAGTGACGTAGAGGAATGGATGTAAGCCTGGAGTGGCTGGCAGCCACCTTACCACCATGAGGCAAGAGCCTGTCTGAGATGCAGAGCCAAGAGGTGGAGAAATAGTGAGACCTGACAGTATTGTACATGCTGTTTAATCCAGCTAAGATTTCCCAGTTATGTGCGATAAATTCCTCTTTGCTTATGTCAGTTTGGCATCTGTTTTATGTCACTTTTCATTAAATGATTCCTGAATAGAACCTCCCTTAAAGATACTAAAATTTATTGAGCAGCTACTCTGTGCCAGAAACTGTAATGTTCTAAATAGATTATTTTATTTAATCCTGTAACTTTCCTCCTACTCAGTTATGCCCTTCCACATATGCCTGATGCTGTCCTGCATCTCAGATGGTACCAGGGTTTGTGATGGTTTCCATTGTGTTACCCTATTTATGATGGGTTTTCCTAGAAATGCAACTACTCCAAAGCCATCCATTCCTTCATACTCTTATCAGAATTCCCATTTTCTCAATTCTCTTACTTATCACAAATAAAGTCATCTGATATATTAAGCCATCAGTTTTTAGCACATTAATGCAAGTTACTTTGTTACCTATTTAGGAATGGTCAGAGTTTTAAATGGGCCAAAACATTGGCTTAAAAAAAGAGAAACATTTTTAATCATGGAATTTTAGATACCTCAGTGTACAGACAATGAAGTATCAGGGCCTGATTAATATTCTTCAAGTTATAACAGCTAAGAACCCCATGCTCAAATAGAAACAACTTGGATATATATATTAGACCCTGTGGGGTTGTGGGCTTAGACTAATTGCCATGAAATAGGCAATTAATTATCATTGACAAATCATCTCCAACCCTTCCAGTCGCTGACATGACTTTAAAACCTATTTTCTCAGTTCTTGCTGGAAATTTTGGGGAAGTGTATTGGTGTGCTTTAGTTGGTTGGTATGAGCTCTCACGAGCCACCCATCCATATTTCTTCCCCAGTCCGTGTTCGGCGATGTCATGTTGATAGCTTCAAATTGGCCACGGTGGGAGTATTTACGGTGCAGAAATCAGCAAACGTTAATAACCAGCCCCTTCACAAGTCCCAAAGATCTAGTTGTTAAACATTTAGCAGCACACCACTGGTGGTAAATTTAACCATGTGGTTGTAAAGTCCATTCCTAGAGAATTAAATAAGAAGAGCCTGGGAAAGCAGTACCGCATAATGCTTTAGACGGTGTTTTTCTAACTGCAGATCACAAGCTATTCCTCTGTCATGAAATATGTGAGTGAGTTGTAATGAGCATCTTAAAAGGAAATAGAAAAGTTTAAAATATATTAGTGAATATCAAAACAATGATCTAAGGCATGGAGTAAGGGTGAATATGATTTTCTAAAACTTTTTTCATGTGTATTTATGTGTGTATGCGTGTATGTTCTGGGTTACAGTGTAAAATAATTTCTTTCTGGGTCATGGTAAAAAAAAAAGAAAAGGCTTGAAAGCCACTGTTTTACAATGTGGGCTCTGTCGTCAAGCAAATGTCGGAATCTACTTCCTGGCCTTAGCATATGGCCCACTCTCTGCCTCGTTTTACACATGTGTACAATGGAGACAAAATTAGCACCTATCTGGTGGGGCTGTTTTTAGGACTAAATGAAATAATTAACATGTAACATTAGCTCAATAATTGTTAGCTACTATTAGAATGATAGTAGTGAGGATAATTTGTCAACGGCTCCAGTGAATTTGGGAGGTATTCTGGAATCTCCATATAACCATCTCTAGTTCAAAGCTACGGTTGATCCAGGACTGGATACCTTTAACTACCTAGTCTATTTCCTCCTTTAGTGAACAGACCACCTAGTACTAATCCTCAAGCATCCTGTCTTTCTCCTGGCTGATGTTAAGGAGAATTGTCACCTTGGGGAATTGCTGGCTGCCTGAGTGATGCAAGGTGGGCCCTAACTTCTAAGATGTCCAGTGAATTCTAGATTGTTCAGTGTTTATGTGTGCTAAGGACCAGAAAATGCCTGCAGAAGATGGAAAGTGACCACCTAAGAAAAAGACGCAGGGTGCTCATAGCCAATTGGTTTATTCTGCTTCTTCCGAAAAACCTGTTTTCATCCCCGGTCCCTTGATTCTCTCCTGTCACATTGAGTTTTATTGGGAGGTGCCAGGAACCTCTTACTCTGGGTCAGTCTGGACTAGGACGTTAACTGACTCGTATGCCAAGAGCAGATAGTTACTAAGATTCTGCCAGCAAGACTGTCTTAATTTTCATGATCCCACAAGCATTAGGGGCCTCAGCTACAGAGGGTTTGGGACCTTGTGGCTGTACTAATGGTGTCTTTAAATTCCACAGCAACTGCTCTGCCTATGCCAACAAGTTTGCACTGCCTTCTGCCCCCGTAGCCAGTCCCTGCCTGCCTTTCGGGGAGAATTGATCCCTCTGTCTTAGTCTACATCCAAATACGGGGAGCTGCTAACACACAGCTGTAGCTCGAGTCATAGGTTTTCAACTAGCTGGACTCACGTGTCTCTTGGGTAGCTTGAACTTTTAAACTGGTTCTAACAACCTTAATCTGTGTTTTAAAAAAAAGACCAAGGGCTTCCCTGGTGGCACAGTGGTTGAGAGTCCGCCTGCCAATGCAGGGGACACGGGTTCGTGCCCCGGTCGGGGAAGATCCCACGTGCCGCGGAGCGGCTGGGCCCGTGAGCCATGGCCGCTGAGCCTGTGCGTCCGGAGCCTGTGCTCCACAATGGGAGAGGCCACAACAGTGAGAGGCCCGCGTACCGCAAAAAAAAAAAAAAAAAAGACCAAGTTTAACCAAAGTCTTCCTATAACACAGCCTCAGGGTTTCCTTTGCTTTCCTTGTATACTGCCCAAGTTACCAGCATGAAATTTTGGTGCTCTGTTGTTACATGAAGACCCATTTCCCCAGGCGATAAAGGGATGGCGAGACGCAAAAGAGTGCATATCGTATGAATCTGCTTATATAAAAGCCAAAACCAAGCTAAAGTCATCTAGCTTGGTGTTGGAAGTGAGGATGGATTTCACTCTTGGGGATGAGGCTGGATTTCACTCTTGGGGATGTGGGAAGTTAATGACTGGAAGAAGCATGAGAGTGCTTCTTGAGTGCTGGTAACTTTCTGTTTATTGATCTGGGTTCTTGTTTCACGGGGAGTGTTCAGCTTGTTAAAATTCATCAAGCTGCAGCATTATGATGGATACACAATTAGGACGGATGACGTGTATGTATGTTACACTTCAGTGAAAATTTAAAAAGAGAAAGCAAGGGTAAAGTGAATAAGAATGGGGAACGCGGCTGCTCATTTTTTAAAATGATTTTATGATAAATTGGCCACAGGGGTACTGACATAAACTTACAGCTGTGGGCTTTTTGACAACACCAGCCCTGATGAGAGAATCCCTTAATGCCTGGTGAGAGGCCCTGGTGGAAAATGAGGTGACTTACTTTATCGAGAGTGAGTGTGGGCGATGCAGAGAGAGTCCACCTTCTCATTATAATAGGAAGCCGGGCACTTTGTTTTCCTTCCTGCATTTAAGCAAAAACCAGGAATTGGAGTGTAATTGACACATACACCAGTCATAAGCAATCTGGCAGTCGGTACCTGCAATTTTTTTTTTTTTTTTTTGCAGTACGCGGGCCTCTCACTGTTGTGGCCTCTCCCGTTGTGGAGCACAGGCTCCGGACGCGCAGGCTCAGCGGCCATGGCTCACGGGCCCAGCCGCTCCGCGGCATGTGGGATCCTCCCAGACTGGGGCAAGAACCCGTGTCCCCAGCATTGGCAGGCGGACTCTCAACCACTGTGCCACCGGGGAAGCCCAGTACGTGCAATTTAACAGCTCAGGCTGGACGGAACCAGAAAGGTGAACAGCGAGCTCCAGTGAGAGGAGCTGAACTTCAGGCGCCTGGGAAGTGAGGCAACTGAGGCTTTCATGGTTTGAGTTCTGAAAAGCAAAGGGAACTAATCTTTGGTTTTCTGATGTTCCAGTGTTCAATAAATTCTGTTTAACATTTTAAAATAAATCACTTACTGTACGTATTACATGCTAGGCCCTCTGGTAGGTTCTAAGGCTACGAGGATGAGTGGGACAGCATCCTGGCTAAGTACAGTAAAAATACGGTTTCTTGAGACCATGATAACCATCAAAAGCTAAATTTGGAATGTAAACCAAATGGATTTTAGCAGAGCACTCCAATGTGCCAAACCTGATGAGGACCCAAAGACTCCTGCCCTCATTGCCATAATCGTTTGCTTCTCCCACACAGGTTGTGATAGATTACCATTTCAAGGTACGATGGGCAAATCACCTGGCGGAGTTCCAAGGGCTGCAGGTACCACTGCCTTTTCCACAGGCAGTTAATCTTTGAGTCTGACCATCCTGCCTTCTGTGATGCCTGGTGCCATTTTGGACAAGTGCAAAACTGATGCCCACAGGGACCAATTCGTGGCCCAAGATCAAAATGTGAGTAAGTAGCAGTCCTGAGAATATATCTCCAGGCATTTGCTTCTGTTATCTTCCTTATGCTCCATGTTTTTGGTTACCATGAGCTTTCATATTTATAAAGGTCACAAATAATTGTATGGAAAGTTGATTTTAATTATCCTTCTCATCCCATCTTTTAGGTACCCATTATTTTCTCTATGCTCAAGCCTTCACCAAGTCCTGATTGCTGTTTTGATCACACTAGCTCCAAACTTGGCTTTCTTTTCTCTGTTGCTACTGTTAGATGACATCAACCTTCTATCGATCTTTGTTTCTGACTGCCGCAGCTGCCTTCTAGTTGGACTTCACACACCTCTCTTCTCTCCACTTCAGTCTATTCAACATATTGCTCTAGACTTGTATCCTTTACCTGTGGTCACTTGAACAGATTCAGACATCTCCTGTCAGTCTAAGTTTAGTGTTAGCATCACCAGTTTCAATCACTTTACCCATTCACTTCTTTTCTCTTCTCTTTTACAGACCATTTTCTTTAGCTCCTAGGAAACACCAACATAACATGTGATGCTTTCTGTTGGCATTTTTAGCTCAGCATAATTTTCTAGTCTGGACAAGTTAATTCAGTTGGTTAGCGCATGGCACTTAGCGAAGTTTCCATCGTTTGATGTGTCCCAGTTGCATTCTAGACAGAACTTGTGTCACATGTTTGGTCGTAGTCTGTATTGCAGAAGCCTGCTATTGGTCATAAAGTAAACTGTTGGACACTCTTCCTGGCAAGCTTTGAATAAACCAGTTATCGTAGCTAAACTTAGGAGAGCTAGCAGATCTGTGTAGGTTAGTATGGTCTTTTCTAGCGATGGATGATGTGTTGCCAGGCAACACGTAGCAGGTGCGCCAGAATGATTTGTTGGCTATAAATGACTATTTTCTCGTTTCTTTCACACTTTACAGTAAATCGCAGTTTTCTTTTTCACTAGATCCTCATTCCTGAATGGAAAATGTAGTTAACATTTTTTTGAGCTTATTTGTAAGCTGTGCTCATTTACTCTTCCCAAGATTTCTGTTGTAAATAGATGAATAAGGCTGGTTTAGGGGCAGACTTCAGCACCTCTTGTTCAGGGCTCCTCGGTCACTGAGCAGTAGAACAGATCTGTCTGATTCCCAGTTCTTTGGCCTTCCTTTTATTACTCCCTGCCTTTGAGAATTGTGTCCAAATATCCCAGGGAACAGATAAGAAGAGCGTGAACTGTAAGACACCTTCAAGTGGCTTGAGTGTCTTTCTTGTGCTTCTCTTTCTTTGAATTCATTTGTGTTTGCTTCACTTAGATTCCTAAAGTATTATTGCCTCAAAATACTTTGTCTCAAGTCTGTACGGGTTCTAGTTTAGTTTCAGGAGACCCTTTCCTCTAGGCCGTGACTCTTGGAGATGATCCTAACTAGGGAGGGGACCTTTGAACATCAATTTGTTTCTACACCTGGCACCCACTAGCCTTCTCACCATGGCCATCTTTGGAGCCAAGTCCATCTACTGTCCAGATGTTTCTTTAACTTGTGGCTTAGCACAAGCCATTTCCACCTTACTGTTTAGCGAACACATCGAGTAATAACCTTGGGGAATTTCAAAAGCCCTGAACTGCAATTCCTGTCTGCAATTCCTGCAAAATTATCCCAGTGCTGTAGATGCTGAACTAGCCAAGCATCCCCTCCACAGCTTGCCAGTGACCCATTTCACAGTGGGAGGGCCGCCACTTTATAAGGCCTGCGGTGGGACACACAGATGCTACCCAAACGATGGTATGTCACATGACACCCAGAGGAAAACTGAATACCCAGGGAAAGCAGATTTTGTTCAAAAACTTTATTTCTTCATTAGGTCGGAAACTTGTAGTGTAGTAAGAATTAGAAACTGAGCTCTGAGTTTATCGACGAGAGATAGCACATTTAGTTAAAACTGCACAAAGAATGAGCATATGGATTTCCTTAAATATTACTGACGTTGCGTGGACTTTATATGAAATCCCTCACTAGAACCTTAGCATCTGAGTGTGTTCAATGCTGTTTCCATGTTGATCGCAACAAAGTTGCCCTCTAATACCCCCCTGGGATGCATTTTTTTGAGCTGTGAAGGCTTGACAGTTGAGAGTCAAGAACAATGAAGGTATCTTTGACATGGGTGAGTCAAAAGGAGATAAGGGTTCTTTATGGGGTTTTGAGTGGATTCTGTGACAATCAGTGAACAGGACAGTAGCCTAATTCCATGAAAAATTTCACCGTATACCTCTTTTTAAAAAATATTTTATTTATTTATTTTCTTTATGTTTTTGGCCGTGTCGGGTCTTAGTTGCCGCACGTGGGATCTTCATTGAGGCATGCGGGAGCTTTCGTTGTGGCACGTGGGCTCTTTGTTGCGGCGCCAGGCTTCTCTCTAGTTGTGGCGTGTGGGTTTTCTCTCTCTAGCTGTGGCTCGTGGGCTCCAGGGCATGTGGGCTCTGTAGTTTGTGGCACACAGGCTCTCTAGTTGAGGCGTGCAAGCTCAGTAGTTGTGGCATGTGGGCTTAGTTGCCCCGCGGCATGTGCGATCTTAGTTCCCTGAGGGGGATCGAACCTGCGTGCCCTGCACCGGATGGTGGATACTTTACCACTGGACCACCAGGGTAGTCTCATCCCTCTTAATGTACTAGCTCCACTGCCCCTTCCTCCAAATAGCCACTATCCTTGGCATCACTATTCGTGTTCTTGTTTTTAATATGTGTGAGTATTTGTAGATGATAAGATGTTTCAATTGGAAAGCCTTAGAAATAGTCCACATTGACCCTTGTTCTTCTCATTTTTTCATATGAAGAATCTGAATCCCATGGGGTAAGGAGATCCCTATTTTAGGATCTTGACTGAACACTTAGTTAAGGGCTCTTGCCCTGGATGAAATCTAGTCCGCATGTGGTGCCTATTTCTGTGGATGTAACGCACTGCTAGATTCTTCCGGTATATTTTCTTCTTCTACATAGAGACCTGTTACTTTCCCACAAATGATTTGGAATTCCTGCTGAGATTTTCCTCCCATTAGACAATGCTGTGCCTTCCTGAGGGGACAGTTTGTTAAAGAAAGAGTCAGGGATACTAGCCGGGTAAGCCAAGGCAGACAAAGAGGTCTTCCATTGTTAAGCCGCAAGGATGGATGGCAGCTAGCTGTAGGACACATAAGGTGTGTATTGGCCACATGCTGTTGCTCTGAGAACAATGGTGAACAAGTGAAAGGTTAAGACAAAAGCAAAAAGGAAAATAATAGATGTGTCCACAGGCTGTCTGGTGCCAGGTAGGGAAAAAGAAAAAGGATGTTGTCTTGAGGAAGGCAACTACTTCTGTCTACTGAGCTTTTGAAAAAGGTGAAGTGAACCACAGGGTGACAGGCAAAACAACAGGGGAGAGGGCGGGCTAACAGAATGCTGACTGTTCCTTGCGGAAACATGAGCTCCGGGCTGCGCTGCTTAGTGGGCTGTGAAATCACAATGAACGGAGCAAGCGTTTTGTAAGTGAGCCGAAGCTGCTTCCAATTACATCCCATTAGCTGCTTTTAGAACAACCACAGCGAACAACTCCATGTTCATCGGACTGCGATATGGTCTTGAAGAAACCGTTAATAAAAACGGTCCATGGTAGTTACCCTCACCGTGTTGCTATTTTAAAACTGCAGAGAGAATGAGCCATTTAGGATGTCTGCCAGGGTGGGCTGCCGAAGCAGGAAATGGCTTGAGTAGGAATGGCAACCAGAGCTGATGGTACCAAGATATTCCAACAGAGTCTGCCTGAGGTTTTCATTTATCTGTTTGTGTACTTCTGCTGAGATTATACCTGGACTCTGTTGAATGTAATCGAGGCTAAACCTCTTCAGTACCTAAGGTGTAGACAAATGAGTGGGAACTCAAGAACACACCGAACCTATAAGGAGAAAGAGGCTTTGATTTATGTAGAAGATGAAAGATATTAAATATCACAATTGCCCATGTAAAAGCCTTTTTAGGAAATAAAATGAGCTCATAGAAAATATGATCGAAAAAGAAAAAAGAAAAAAAAAATGCCCTGTCAATTTTCTCCTGAAATAATGGCTTTAAAATCCTTTTTGACCCCTAAGATATTAGAGGGCCCATTGTCATTTCTGTTTTGAGACATATTAGTGAGGGTTTAGAAACTGTAAAGGAGAGCGCATTTTATGGATAAAACATTGTTTTGTTGAGTGGAGTGAAAATTAATTAAGCTGATGTGGCAGCTAACTTTTTTTTCTTTTTTAAATTTTTTTTTATTATTATTATTTTTTTTGGCAGCTAACTTTTTACCACATGGCTCAAGGGTGTCTGCTGAAATTTTTCTCAGGGTGGTGGGATGTGTAATGGAATCATGGACACTTACATGTGGAAGTGGACTCACAAAATGTCTCTTGCAGTTCCTCTGAGGACCTGAAGCCATGAGTGGTCTCATCTGCATTATTAAATCACTTGAAATCAGAGCCAAGACTAGAACTCAGTTTATGACTTCAAAAGTCCTCTGAGCATGTTGTCTCCATGGAAATGAGTTGGTGGTCTCTGCTGTATTTGATCTACAAAATCAATGCAGAGTTGACACTAGAATCTGAAGCCTGTCTGAGACACTTGTCTCCTTCCAGTTTTTGTCAGGCCAAAGTTGTGTGACGTTTGCCAACCCTATTATTCAAAGAAGCTGATTCCAAATGGTCTGCTTTACCCAAGAATCACTAAAAGTACTACTGGCTCTCTGTCCAATATTCCTTTTGAGTAAAGTGATATAAGCCCTGTGAAATCCGGCCTTAGCAGATGCACCAGGCTAGGGATTCATCTTGGCTTAGAAGGTGAAACAAATGTGATGAAGGCCATGGCTGGACTCTGATGAGTTATGTGGCCCTGGGGAGTCTCTGAGCTTTAGTTTTCCAGTGTATATAACCAAAGGGTTGAGCTGAATGGTCTCTCCAGTATTCTCTTCCTTGCACATTTTGTTTTCCACCCTAAATTCAAGGTTGAAAAATATTTCTGGAATTCTAGAGGTCTGTCTACTTAACAACACTTCTCTCTCCTCTCATATACAGTATAGAAGTCTATGGAAGTCATTCAAAAATATATCTTTTTCTGTACACGGCTGACCCTCTCTACTAGTCACGTTTTTGGTTTTGTGTCCCAGTGTAGGGCTACGTTAGACCTATCCTGCCATTCTCTCATTTGTCCACCCTCCTCCCCCTGCAAGGATGGAACTCAAACACAGAGGTACAAGAATTGAAACGAAGAAGTAAAAATATCTCTATTTGCTTGATTCCCAAAAGAATCAATGGAAAAACTGCTCTAAACAAAAAGAATTTAGTAAAGTAGCAATTTATGAAATTATCATACAAAAATTAAACAAAAAGCAGTTCTACAGGTAAATATATGTTCAACGCGCAACAACATTCTTTTTGCCAGTGCCTCTCCGGATTCTAGAAAAGGACATTTTCCAGAAGAGTTCTCAGGAAGTGCTGATGGAATAATATTTATCCTAGTCTTACATGTTCATGACAGTTTTCTTTCTTTTTTGTGGCGCTTATACTAAAAGGTCAGTTTGAATGGACACAAGATATTTAGCTTACATTTGCTTTCCTCAAGCAACTTAGATATATTACTCAATTGTCTTCTGGTAAACCATTGCTGTTGTAAAGTGTAATGTCAATCTGTTTTTTTTTTTTTTTACCCTTATAAGTGACTTAGTCTGTTTGCCTGAATCTCCTCCCTTTTCTTTTTAAAATGCCCCATAGTTTTACTGGACAGTGTTTTGATATTGACTGCCTGGTTTGATTTTTTTTTTCCCCAAGTACACAAAATGCCCTTCAAAAAAAGATGGAACCCAAACAAATTAGTCTTAAAATAAAGGTTAGAGAGCCAGATGAAGAAAACATTAGAAAAACATTCTCAGGAACTCAAGATCATTGAAAGATATTTAATGTTGGCTGCCTACCTAGAAAGAGCTTTGTATTTTTAGCAACATTGGAAGAAAAGGAAGGGAGGAAAAAAGGAAAAAAGAAAAAAAATAAAAATACTTGAGGGCCTACTTTGTTTTAAGTATGGGAGTAGGCATATCCCTATAGTTCAAGATGGTCCTCTCCATCATTCATTTCAGCCAATATTAATCAGTGCACTTACATGCCAGGCACTCGATACAGAGGTGGAGGAGACAAACACTGTCTTTGTCCTCAGTGAGCTCACCTAGGTGGATGTTTTATCTTCAACTTTACACAAAAGTTCCCATGCTTTTGTCAAACTATAGATTTCATTTAGAAACTCTGGAAATATGACCCCTCTTTTTTTTTTTTTTTTTGTGGTACGCGGACCTCTCACTGTTGTGGCCTCTCCCGTTGCGGAGCACAGGCTCCGGACGCGCAGGCTCAGCGGCCATGGCTCACAGGCCCAGCCGCTCCGCGGCATGTGGGATCTTCGCGGACTGGGGCACGAACCCGTGTCCCCTGCATCGGCAGGTGGACTCTCAACCACTGCGCCACCAGGGAAGCCCAATATGACCCCTCTTTAAAAAATTCCTCCTAGCCATGAATGTCAAAAAAAATGGGTAAGTATACATTTTACTATCAGAATGACATAGCACATTTCATCCAAAAAATTCTCATTCCAAAGGTTGTTTTTCTTAGTCTGCTAAGTTCTTGGTGAGCAGCTCTGTAGCAAGGCATGCATGTCATGTTGAATTGGAGGCAGAGCAAGGCCATGTGGCTTCTCCAAGGTCACTGAGTGAGGCGGCAGCAAGTCCTTGATCCAAGGGATCTGCAGGTGTCTGGGGAAGATTTCTGAGTATACTGTTTTCACCTTCCTGACTGTTCAGTCAGATTCTCTGGTGTGCAAGTTGCCAGGTTCGGAGGCATTCTAAACCTAAGTCTGCCTTCTCCAAGGTAGGCCGGTGCTAAAATGAGAAAGGCCTCTCTCTATCCTTGGGCCAATGCCCCATTCTCCCCCAGCAGCACGGCTGTGAATAGTTAGATAAAGCGCACCTCCCACTGCCCTCAGGGGCCTTGGGCACACCTGCCAAGTCAATGCACTTTATCTCAGTCAAGCATTGCCTGGCCCTCTGCTGTGGCTGAACGCCCAGGCCGTTGGCTGCTGTTTGAGAAAGCCAACTGGAGAAGGAAATGACCCAAATGCCAGCCCAGGGAGAGGTACGAGATCGAAAGGAAAGCTCCATAAGGTAAAAGACGCAAATGAGAAAACCTGGCTTTTCTCTTCCACATAAATCAGCCGCTTATCACACTGGGCCATGAAATGCCAAGACAGCCAGTGTACCCAGATTTGGCCACAGCAAAGGGAACCAACACGAACAGTTGGCTAGGAGTCCAAGGGCCTGGACGTTGAGGAATAAAGCAGAGCCCGTTTCTGCTTCTGCTGGTCACCATTCATATGCTTCCAAGGGAGTTTTGGGGTATGTTTTGTAAGGCACCTCCCATTCTGTACGGTAGAGAATCTATCCCTGCACTTGTTTTGGTCACCATGCTAGAGTTCTTGTAACTTCCTTGGTGGTACATTCAGCTCCTCGTTCATCTGTTCACGCACCAGAATGTCGCCACACCTCGTAGTTTAACTCTTACCTCTGAGATGGTGGTGCTCATCCAGACCCCCATGTTGCTATGGGAACAGAAGGTTGGAACCCTCTCCGATGCCCTAGTGGAAACCGTTGGCGAGTGGTTTGTTGGGGTCTATCTTTGCAACTCCTCTCAGCCTCACGATCCTATGGGCACCATTTCCTCTTGTTGGGGCCTAGCTGTGGGAAGTTCTTCATGCTCTCCATTGCAGAGGAGAATCAACAGCATAGCCCTCTGCAAGTTTTGCAGGGGCCCAGACTGTGTGGGAGAGACACCCATATGACATTAGGCTGCTACGGAGGGCAAGATCTTCTGGTTCCCCGTGTCTGCTATAGCCCTCCTTGAAGAAAGGCTGTAGCATTCTTGAACGTGATCTTAAACAGCTCCTGCTGTCTCCGTTTTCTCATCTGTGAGATAATGCTAATCATACTTCCCCATGTTGTTTGGAAACTTAAATAATGCTCAGCCTTTTACTAAGCCTTCAATTGTGCTATGAGATTTGTTCTTTGTACCCATGAGTCTCTTATTATAATATAAATTCCACTGGCAAGAATAATATTACAAACTTTTTTTTCAATCAATAGAGGACATTTTAAGTACTTAGGGGTGAATAGTTGCTATAAAAGTTCTAAAAACAAGCATTGTCAACCTTCTGATTTGTCCCTGGTCACAGGGGTATGGTGTGGTCAAGGTTGCAGATTGAATCTCAGAATAAGAAAAATAATGCGATTTCAAAAGGGGAAAAAAAAGAGACGTCAACACTGTTTTTAGTAGAAGGGGAAAAATGAAGGACCATGCAATCCCTACAGATTCCCTCCGCTTTATTGAAGTTTTCTTTGGATTCTTCAGAGGATATGCTTTTCTGAATCATTGAGGTGCATCTCTGTGCGTGGTGAGGGAGAGGATATACATCTTACAGATCATGGTAACTTGGAATTTAGCTCCTGCCTTTCAATTTTCTCTCAGAAAAGTTCTTATTCCAAGCCCAAAGCAGAAACTATTATTTGAATCTTTCTGTTGCTTTCAGTTTCCATTGCCTGACAGTAAAACATAGAGAGAAACTACTACATCGTTTATATTTTTGCATGACACACACAATGTTTTATAATTTCCACCTTCAAAATGATGAGGCCGTCTGGCATGACATAGTGAGAAAGTCCACACTTCGTAGTCAGACTTGTGTTTTAATCGTGGCTGTGTGGATTCTAAGCTCTTTGACTTTGGGCAAGTTATTTAACATTTCTGAGCTTCAGTCTCCTCATCTGGAAAGTGGGGATCATAATATTAAACTCTGATTGTTCTTGTGATGTTTAAACAAGACAATACTTTCAAACTGTCTGTCATGTGGTAGACACCCAAAGTGTTCCCACTGTTCCCCTTTTTTTTAATTTATAGCTGTAGAAACGGAGAGAGGTCACAGAGAAGAAACAGAGCTCAGTTCTCTAGGCCTATAACACACTCCCTAGTGCGCTTTGCAAAGCTCACCTTTATTTCCTATATGGATCTCTTTTGAGGGTGGAATTCCATAAGAATCCTTTGCTCAAAGAAATCTTTGCTCAGAACCCTTCAGTGGCTCAAGTTCCTACCTAAGCATGTCTAAACTCTTCTTCCTGATTTTCAAGTTCTTTTATATATACTCTGGTATACTGTGCCTTTCCAGTCCAGTTTCTTACCATCCTCCCCTATTCTCTGCCACACGTCTTCTGCTTCATTCATTGGTATGGCAGGTTATATTTTCCCAGAATATTTCTGGTCCTACATGCTCTTCCAGAAACTTGCTACTCTCCCAAGAAGCGGAGTCTATTTTCCATCCCTTTGAACCTGGGTGGGACGTCATGTCTTCCTTACGAAGAGAATGAGGTGGGAGTGCCAGCTGCTTTGTGACCTTAGGGTGTAAAAGCGACAAGGCCTCCCGCTCCTGCTGATGTTCCTCTCAGGATGCTCACCTTTAGAGCCCGAACACCTTGCTGGGAAGAAGCTGAGCATCACATGAAGAGACCATGTGTAAGAGTTCCAGGTGGAGGAGAGGTGAGCTGTCTCCACCAAGCTCTGGCAAAATTCCAGCTTCACGAGGAAAATTAATGCCATCATCTTAAGCCGTTAAGTTTTGGGTGATTTGCTACTCAGCAGTAGGAAACCAGAACAACTTGGGAGTACTGCTTCCCATTTATATTTAAAGTTTTTTGATGGTAAAAGGCATTTCTTCTCTGTTCTTTACTTGGAGTACAAATCAATGCCGGGCATACAACATATAAAACAAAAATGGTCCTTAGTGATCATCTAATCGAACCATTACAGAGCTGAATTTTTTGGAAAATAGATATCCTGGGCCTTATTTCTTGTGATTCTGATGAAGAAGATCTGGGGTGGTGCCCAGAAATACAGTTAAAGGCTTCTGGTGAGTATCCAGATTTGGAAACCACTGATATAGTTTACTCTTTTGTCCTTAAAGATGCAGAAATAGGCCCTGAGGCAGGATTAACTTGTTTTAGGTAGCAAAGCAAATGGGCAGAGCTGAAACCGGAACTCAACTCTCCTGTCCCTCACCCTGGCTCGTCTTTGGAAACACCTTTCTTTGTGGGTAACTCAACATAGTTGGCTACAGATATTAACTTCCTGTACCACCTGTTCTTCTGAGTAACTCTGTAACACGCTTATCTCTGCCCTCTAATACACACTTTATTCTTTTTTTTTAAAAAGATGTTTGCAGATGTAATTATTATTTTATTTATTTATTTTTGCTGTGTTGGGTCTTCGTTTCTGTGCGAGGGCTTTCTCTAGTTGTGGCAAGCGGGGGCCACTCTTCATCGCGGTGCGCGGGCCTCTCACTATCGCGGCCTCTCTTGTTGCGGAGCACAGGCTCCAGACGCGCAGGCTCAGTAGTTGTGGCTCACGGGCCTAGTTGCTCCGCGGCATGTGGGATCCTCCCAGACCAGGGCTCGAACCCGTGTCCCCTGCATTAGCAGGCAGATTCTCAACCACTGCACCACCAGGGAAGCCCACTTTATTCTTTTAAATGCATGAACTGTTTCTATGCTTTGACAAGGTCTGGGAGGAGCGGGCTCTGGAAAACACAGCACAAGGGGGAAAATGGTGGGATCAAGATGACCGTTTTTCTCTTTGCGTGACTGCCAAGGTCAATCCACACATATACGTGTACTTCTGCCTTCATGTGCCTGCAAAGGTTGAATTAGACATGAACTGTACAGGTTGATCTCTACCTCTGCAGTTGACATGCTCACAATGCACTAAAGAATAGAACACCACAGGGACGAAAGGATGAAGTGAAAATTATTTCTATTGCCCTGGGCGGAAGATGACAGATCAATCAGGGCAGGTTCTGGATGAATGAAGTCAATGAGTTGGAAGTCCTTGAAAAGGGCTTCTTTCTGCTTTTCCAAGCCTTCAGCCAGTTAGACGATTGATTTTTGAAATAACGCAAGTATTTTTAAGAGCGTTTTGCTTCACTGAAATCGACTCTCACTTCTGCCATAATTTGAATTTTGAATCTTGAATCATTTCTTGAAATTTCCTCGTGAACTTAAAAAAAACTCAGTTGGGTTTCAGGTTACAAAGTTTCCTCTGAAACTTGATTTTGGATAGGCAGAGTTTTTTTTGTTTTTTTTTTAAAATTCTGTTTAGGTCTTATGTTTTTCACTGGCAATAAAGCTTGCTGTTCGGAAAGTTTTCTTTTGTCAAAAATTCTTGCTTTTTAAATGGACTTGGTGGCCATTTTTGCTGTGGAATATTTTATCTCATCTTCTGCTCCCCAGTCTTGATTTTCCAGGTTAAGAGAGCTGAGTTACCCCCAGAATGAGTTATTCCAAGGAAGGGCAGGTTAGTTACATTTACTTTTTCCTCCTCCAAATTGAAGCCGGACTAATGGAGTGCTTATCAGATCTCATTAACTACCTCTCCAGCTGTTACTCACTTCACAATTGGGAAACTTTCTCTTTTTTTCCCCCAGTTTGTACAGTTTTTCATTTATAGTTGGTGTACTATTCTTCCTCATTTGTATTTGGTGGCTTTTTCCTCCTGATTTGTAAATTTTCTCATTTATGTTTGGTTTGCATAAATTTGATTAGCCTTGTGGACATTTTCTTGAGGTTTGGATGTTTTGGTTTTAGCGTTAATTTGAACTTTAATAATAGCTAATATGTTTGAATGCTCACAATTGTGTGAGGCACATTTTATGAATCCAAACATTATTTGGTTTAATCCTCACAGTTTCCTGGTGGACTAAATGACATTATTCTTCCCGTTTTAGAGATGAGGAAACTGAAGAAAGAAATGAAAAATATGTAAGTTCTGGAAGGGTGCAAAACTGGTAGAAAGGACTTAATCATTTACTCTTGTACCCTAGGTAATAAATCTCCTTTTCCTTTCTTCTGTGTGTACTTTTGGCTCTGATTTTACTGTAGCTAAGGTCGAAAGGTGCATGTAGGTTGTCTTAGTTCAATAGTTATCAAATAGAGCATGATTGGGAGCACCTGGAGGGCTCCTTGAACCACGAAGTGCCAGGCTCCGCCCACAGGGCTTCTATTTAAGGAGATCTGGCCTGGGGTCAGGAACTTGACTTCTCAACAAGTTTTCGGTTGAGGTGGATGCTGCTGGTCCCGGACAGCTCTTTGAGAATCGCTCTTTCAGTTCATTCCCTTCAGGTAAAGTTAAGACCCTTCTACTTTCTAATTCCATTCAAATGTGGCAAGTTGGTATATGTCTATATAGTTGGTCCTTGCAAAATGTGGCGTTTAAATCTGTGGGTCCACTTCTCTGTGGATATTTTTCAGTAGTAAATACTGTGGTATTACTTGGTCTGTGGTTGGCTGAATCCTCTGATGTGGAGGAACTGTGGATGTGGAGGGCAGACTATAAATTATATGTGGATTAACCTCTGCATTGATTAAGGGTTAATTATCATCAATCAATGTAGGAATTCTTTCTCTTTTTTTTTTTTTTTTGCCTCCTAGAGACAGAAGTATGCATGATTTGTGATTTTTCCTTTAGCTTTCTAAAGACTGCTGGGGTGTCAGCTCTGAGTAAAGCTGTTTCCTCGAGTTTAAGTGATGCCTTTGGCTGAATGCGCCACAGGTAGCTCGTACCCAGAGACCTGCGTGAAAGAGAGTCAAGGTGCTCTGCTGGGGCCATGTGCTCGTTCATTCTTCCTGCAAGCAGCTGGTGAACCTTAACTCATTAAGGAGGGAAAGAAGGCAAGTTCGAACTCAGTCTGATTGGCATCCTTGCCAGAGTTTGTGAGACATTTATTAGTTTGATGGAACAAACAAATCCCATGAGGGATAATGTCCTAACACCAAAAGAAGTTATATTTTGCTCAAGTAAATTCCACTTGCGTATTTTTGATGGAGGGACAGCAGTCCCCCAAGCATGATCCAAAGAGACCCACGTACTTGTCATGTATGGCTCTGCCGTACTTTGCAGGTGGCTTCCAAGGTTCCCGTGCTTGCCTTCAGTTCAAGGGAAGGAAAAAGAATGTGGAGGCTATCTCATGAGGAGGTTTACAGAAGCCATATCCCACTCATTTTCCATTGATTCTTCCATGTCCTCGGTTGGGCGCAGTCAGCAGCCCATCACATCAACGGAAGTATCTAATTCTAGTGGTTCAAAGACTACAGGCTGCTGCTCTGTAAGCGTAGCCACCTTCTAGTTCTTCCGTTACGATCCTTACTTGTGGCAGATGTTTATGGATGGCGTGGATGTGATCTCACTGGGAAGTGATGATTTACCAAAGCCTTTCTATCTTCTTTGTTTTCAGTTTATTGACCTTTCTCATTGTTGGCCATCAGTTTTTATCAGAGCCAGCTGTTCTCGGCTCGCTGTTACATTTGGTCTGTTGGTAGAACCTTGAGCTGATGGCAGTTAAATGATTTATTGTGTGACGTGTTCAGGAAAGATGTGAGAGGACTAAGGAGACGAGAGGTTCCTGGGAGATCCAACTACATGGTGTATGGGTCGGAAGGGCAACATTCGTATAACAGGTATCGCAGAATGAAAGGCCCAGGTGTGCCTCCCCTGCCCTTAACCTACAGCCCCACGATCTGATAACTGTGCGGTCAGGAAATAGTGGTATGATTTAAAATGTAGGTACATTCTGTAACTCTGAGGAAGTATATGGTGTTCTGGGCTACTTTCAGTACCGTGGATCATGTAATTATAAGGCATTGAGTTGGCAAGTTCAAAAACCTTCCAGTATACTCCAGTGCCTACTGCCTTAGGAGACTGGGTTCAGAATAAAAATGAGTTGTGCTTGGATGCCTGTGATCTTGGGCAAATCATTTAACTTCTCTGAGCGCTCATCCATGAAATGCGGACAAGATCATCTGCTTCACAGGAAAGTTGTGAAGATGAAATAAAGTTAAGTGAGATAATGAACAGCAGAGTGTCTGGCTTTGTATTTGACTTTCAAGTTCTGTCATTACCTGATACTCACATGAATTCAGCTCTGTAGCGCACATTCTAAAAAGTGACCTTTGCCCTAGTCAGACTGGTTTCCTCCCAGTGCCATGAACATCACACTCTGTTCTCCTTGACTTTGCTCAAAAACATGCATACATTTTACTTGCTGAGCCAAAAATGGGGAAATTTGGCATCTCCCAGGATGGTTTCATTTTCTGTTCTCTCTGGGAGCAGAGGAGTCAGCTTAGGAGGGGGAATGACTGTGGATACAGAGAGTCAGTGGGAAATCACGCCATCACTAGTTTCCGACCCTCTATTCTCTGTCCATCCCTGTCGTGGGCACCGAGCATCCTAAAGAAATAAATATATGAATCCTTCCTGCCCTTAGCTCCTTGCCAGTCAACCAGGGATGCTAACTGCTCTGCCACACTGCTGCCTACAAAATATTGCCAGCAGAGCAGAACTTCTAAAGCTGGGAAATGTTCTTGTGTCGAAACTGACAAGGGAGCATCTAAGTGGTGGGGAAAACGTGTACCATAGGTTTCATACAGAATGAAGTGGGAAGTGGGGCACGCTGAAATCATAATGAGAGTATTTATCTTTCTTGTCTGGCCTGCCAGCTTATAGATTGAGGGATCAGGCAATGCTGACTGTTTCATTAGGAATTTACCCATATATTTCATCTTCTTTTCTTCCATAGATGTTTTAAAGATCATATTTGTTTTGTGTCATGTCCTGTTCCTGCAGAGGCCGTGTGAACCCTTATTAACTACTAGAAAAGCTGCCCCTTGGTAAATTTCTGGAGATCTCTGTGTGCCGAATGGATGTGTCATAAAGAATATTTTTATTAGATTCTCCTCAGATATATTTTTTTGAAGGTGAACAAAGTAAACTACGGTAGATTGGAGCTCATGCTGAAAGAGCAGTTATTTACTGTGCTTAATAATAACTAACAAATCAAGCCTTTCATTATGTGCCTGGCATTGTGTTACATACCTGCTCATTTACTGTTTGCAAGAAACCTGTGAAGTAGGTGTGGTTTTAGTCCTGTTTTACAAGTGAAGTAGCCAGCGTTCAGAGAGGTGCAGTAAGGGCGAGAGGAGCAGAGGACTGGAGTCTCAGGCTCTTGGTCTGAGCCCAGTTCTGTATTCGATTGTGTCCTTGGGCAAGAGAAGCAGGCCCTAAACTTGTTTCAGCCTCCGTAAGATCGACATTGAAATTGTTGTGAAAGTTACTGTGATTATACATGTGAAGTGCTCAGAACTGGCTTGGTCCTTAGCACTTATTAAACGTTAGCTCTCACCCATAAAAGACACAGTCAGGGGCTTCCCTGGTGGGGCAGTGGTTGAGAGTCCGCCTGCCGATGCAAGGGACACGGGTTCGTGCCCCGGTCCGGGAAGATCCCACGTGCCGCGGAGCGGCTGGGCCCGTGAGCCATGGCCGCTGAGCCTGCGCGTCCGGAGCCTGTGCTCCGCAGCGGGAGGGGCCGCAGCGGTGAGAGGCCCGCGTACTGCAAAAAAAAAAAAAAAAAAAAAAAAAAAAAAGACAGGATTCAGATCTGGAACTTTCCGTTTCCTAAGTCCATCCTCTTGAGCCCAAGGCTATGCTTATTTCTGTTTCCATGCGGAACTAAAGTCTGATCTAGCAGGTGAATATAGCTATTTATGAAAGAACCACAGCAACTGTCATTTCTGAAGTGGAATTGGTTGGTTTCTATCCTTTATGGGCCTTAATAACAGTGTTTCAGGACTTCCATCACAAGAGTAAAAATAAGGATGACTTTTCCTGATGAGCCTGTTAGGAAAATTTCATTAGGTGTGGATTCAATTCGAAAGAAACACACACAGGCAAATTTTGGTAGAGTTCGGGGAAAGTGTGTTAGTTATTCACCAAATCTAGTTTCTCCTCTCCTTGGTGCACAGGAAGGTAATACATCCCACTCTCCCGTGATTGAATTCAGCCAGTGTAAAATGAGTGGGATATGGCTTCTGTAAACCTCCTCATGAGATAGCCTCCACATTCTTTTTCCTTCCCTTGAACTGAAGGCAAGCACGGGAACCTTGGAAAGCCACCTGCAAAGTACGGCAGAGCCATACATGACAAGTACGTGGGTCTCTTTGGATCATGCTTGGGGGACCGCTGTCCCTCCATCAAAAATACGCAAGTGGAATTTACTTGAGCAAAATATAACTTCCTTTTGTGTTAGGACATTATCCCTCATGGGATTTGTTTGTTCCATCAAACTAATAAATGTCACAAACTCTGGCAAGGATGCCAATCAGATTGATTTAGAACTTGCCTTCTTTCCCTCCTTAATGAGTTAAGGTTCACCACCTGCTTGCAGGAAGAATAAACTAGAACATGGCCCCTGGAGAGCACCTTGACTCTTTCACCTTCACCTACCTGCTAGCCCCGAAGGATGCTCACACCCCCACCATAAGAATCAGCGTGTATGCATCAGTTTTCTCTCCCACGCTCTTCAGTACTCTCTAAGTGTTCTTCTGTATTACATATCATCACGTCATATCATACTGTATCATATCAGGACAAATCAGACAGAATTTGAAACTTAATTCAGCTCACAGCTGCTTTAAACACAGTGGGGAAAGTAAGCTGGGAAGACCTGCAGACTCATGGTGTTTCCACTGCTTAATGACCACGTAGCCTCGGGCAAACCTCTTTTTCTCTTAAACCCAGTTTCCTTGTCTGTAAAATGTGATCAATGCCTGTGCTGCTTCTCTTACGCGATGCTTTGAGGATGGACATGCCATTTATGAGAGTGTTTTAAGGAATTGGGAAGTGCTCTGCAGGGCATTATAACTATTAGTTATAGGAAAATGTGCACCTCAGAGCCTTTACATTAAAATGGTAATTGCTTAGTCCCATTACCAGATTTCTTTTTATTTGTGGAAGGCAGTGTGGTGTATTGAAACAAATTGATAGACAGCTTTATGAGAATCTTACATTCCAGTGCTTACTAGTTGTATGAACTAAGAATTCATTGAACTAGTAGCTCCATGACTTGGTTTTGTTATTTGTGAGTTTTGGTTACTAACGCCTACTTTGCAAAGTGTTGCGAGGCCGAATGAGTGCTTGCAAGTTAGACGCTGAAAGATATAAAAAATAATATATTTGATGGATTTGCTACAGGTCAAGATATTAGTATTATTGTATTAGTATTGTATTAGTATTATTGCTACAGTATTAGTAACGGTTTGCATGCATATTAGCAAATATTTAGCAGTGGAGATAAGGAAGCAGACAAACAATATTGAAGAATTAGAAGTCACCGTCGACTGGAAGGCAGATGAAACATCTTAGCATAATGCTAGCCCCTGGGATGTTATTTTGTCTGACTTATAAAATTTCTAATTATGTGTAATGTTCATGACCACTAGTGCTTCACACAGAGAGTTTCCTTGTACTGAGGAGTGCGGTGATTGACAGCCAGGTGGCTGGCGCTTAAGTGAGGAGGGAGGCCTGAGAAGGACACAGGGTAACAGCAGGGCAATCATGTTGTCATCATCAACCACACGTGCTCACTCTTTCCCATCCCAGCTATTTTAACATAGTTTCTCTTCAGATCCCCGTGGTCTCTTGTAGATGGAGCTTCACTATGACATTGAAACTCTGATCCAGTTTCGGATGCAAATAGAGAAACACCATCCTCCCTGCCCCCTTTATTCCTTCCCCTCCAGTCAGTTTAACAAAATGTGTGAGACCATTCCTGATAGTAATTATCATAAACTTTCACACATGGTAGGTTTGAGAAAAGCTTTTGCAGTGTCACCTATTATTCTCTACTGAGTATAGTGGAAGGAAATACATTGGAGTGTGTGTATAAGGGAACTGTGGCTCTGTTTGAGCCAGTGTGTGTGTTGATGGGGGAGGATGCAGGGTGGAGGGGGAGAGGAAGAGGAGGGAGCTGTGGCAGTGGAAATACAAATAAAAATGATTAGCGAGGAAAGATGGAGGAGAAAAGGAGAAGAGGGGGACGAGAAGAATTTTACCAGGTATCCCCAACTAGTCATGAATGGAAATACATCTGTGTGTACTTTTGTCTGTGAAGGACATCGTTAGAGGGCGTTGTTCCGGCGTGAAGCTGCCTGCAGAGAGATTTCCTGGGTGACATTTATGAGCGTGTGAGGTTCTTTTTCTTTGCAAGTAAATATTGGAGTTATCTAACCCTAACATGTCTGTGAAGAGATTTATGGCTTATGACTCACTCCATGTTATTGATGGGGAGAAATAGGGGAGAGAAACCGAATCCAGAAGTAATCTCCAGATTTCATTTTAACCCCTGGTTTCAAATGGCAGGACTGTTACCAAGCAGCAGAGCCGATGGATTTAGTGTCCCCTCCTATCTGCCTGGAACCTCTCCCAGAAAAAGAACTAATTTAATAATGAAATGGCTCGCGAAACTGAGTTATTTGTAGTGAGGTGGATGGACCTAGAGTCTGTCATACAGAGTGAAGTAAGTCAGAAAGAGAAAGACAAATACCGTATGCTAACGCATATATATGGAATCTAAGAAAAAAAGAAAAATGTTGGGCTTCCCTGGTGGCGCAGTAGTTGAGAGTCCGCCTGCCGATGCAGGGGACATGGGTTCGTGCCCCGGTCCGGGAAGATCCCACATGGCGCGGAGCGGCTGGGCCTGTGAGCCATGGCCGCTGAACCTGCGCGTCTGGAGCCTGTGCTCCACAACGGCAGAGGCCACAACAGTGAGAGGCCCGCGTACCGCAAAAAAAAAAAAAAAAATGTCATGA
Organism: Stenella coeruleoalba; assembly: GCF_951394435.1. NCBI lineage: Eukaryota > Metazoa > Chordata > Mammalia > Artiodactyla > Delphinidae > Stenella > Stenella coeruleoalba. Next base: position 28,920,554 of record NC_137155.1, on the reverse strand, counting down.
AGAACCTAGGGGTAAGACGGGAATAAAGACACAGACCTACTAGAGCATAGACTCGAGGATATGGGGAGGGGGAAGGGTAAGCTAGGACAAAGTGAGAGAGTAGCATGGACATATATACACTACCAAACGTAAAATAGATAGCTAGTGGGAAGCAGCCGCATAGCACAGGGAGATCAGCTCAGTGCTTTGTGACCACCTAGAAGGGTGGCATAGGGAGAGTGGGAGGGAGACGCAAGAGGGAAGAGATATGGGGATGTATGTATATGTATGGCTGATTCACTTTGTTATACAGCAGAAACTAACACACCATTGTAAAGCAATTATACTCCAATAAAGATGTAAAAAAAAAATAAAGTTCATCTATTAAAAAAAGTAATGAAATGGCTGAAATCAGTGAGCAATAGAGGTGATGGAGGGATCAAAGGCCTTAGAAAGAGGCACACTGTATAACTCATGCTGCGCTGGTGTTTAACCTGTCCTTTTATCATTCTTGAACAATTAGTAGTTAGAGGTAGAAGAAAATGACTCTTGACGATCTCAACTATACACCGTTTATCCTACCAGATGCTGTATGGAGTTCCCAACCCCTACTTTCTTTAACTACCTTCCTAAATAAACACTTGGTCTCAACAAAACTGCTGCCTATTTCCCTGTTGCATCTTTGCTTCATTAGAAATCCCTTTCTCTTGCCCAGTCTTCACAAGCCCTTCTGCTTCTTGAATACCCAACTCAACTCTCATCCATGAGGCCCTTTTATAACCCAATGTGGGTGCACGTCTAAAATGTGACCCATCCCTCTGGAGTGACAGATGCCTCCTATCTGTAGGCTCAGGTCTGCCTAGCACTTCCAGGAGGGAAGAATGACAAGAGCCTCAAGTTGACCATTTTCTGGATTTAAGCTCAGTCTTTTTTCCATAGACTGGGAATTCAGTGTTTTAGAGAGTGAGCTTGTAAGTCGCAGCCTTGACTGTCTCCCCATCCCTTTTTCCCCTGTGGAATCTTTTATATACTCTTCTGCCTCACTTTTGTTGCTCAGCATTTGTTTCCTTCTCAGTCTGGATCCCCATGCTATCTTCGGAGTCCATAGCCCTTATCCAGATCACACTAGCCCTGTGCTTTTGCGAGTGCGGTGCTGGATGTTAATTCAGCTGTTTCTCTATTCTGTGAAATAGTCACCCAGGATGATCGTCCACCCTTCTTTAAGAGGTGCTTAATTCCTAGTCTCCAGCTACCATTTACTCCTGCTACCTGAGTGACCACTGAAAAGTAATTGAAACTTTTTAAGCCTTCCTTTCCTCATGTGGAAATCGGCATAGTAGTAATACTTCATAGGACTGTTGGGAGGATGAACTTAGTTAATCCTTGGGACATTGCCTGCCATACAGTAAATGCTCAAAAATATTAGCTGCTATTATTGTTTATGTTCTTAGTATCATTATTTATATGCCATATTTGTTGAGGTATAGTCTCTGAATTAAAATCTTCGGTTTGAACCACACCTGAACTTGCCTTGCCCTTTGGACGTGAACTATTGCCTCTGTAGCCAGGTTCATTTCTTTAACCCTCATTCTCACATGCCTTAGATTTTTCTTCTCCTCTAGCTTGGATCTGCCCCATACTTGGGTATACTTGAGTCCTGACATTATAGGACTTCGATATTTCTGTTCTTAAGACACCTAGTACACATTGCCTTAAAACTTAGTTATTCATTTTATTCCTTCTCTGCTAACTTGTAGACGCCTTATGGTCAGGGGCCTTACCAATTACACTGTTGTGTCTTCTAGTATATCTTACATATGGAAGGGTCTCAGTATATAGATTTTAAATAATTGAAAGTTTGTCCGTACAGAATATAATACCCATCTTAAAATTTAATCTTTCCAATACATACAACCCAGTGTTTGTAGCAGCACTATTTACAATAGCCAAAACATGGAAATAACCCAGATGCCTATTAACAGATGACTGGGTTAGGAAGACACGATATATATATATACATATATATATATGTGTATATATATATATATATATACACACACACACATACATACATATGTGTATATATATTTAAATATACACTGTAATATCACTCAACCAAAAGAATGAAATACTGCCATTTGCAGCAACATGGATGGCACTAGAAATTATCATACTCAGTGAAGTGAGTCAGACGGAGAGAGACAATATGATATCACTTATGCAGAATCAAAAAAATAATACAAATGAATCTATATACAAAACATGAACAGACTCGCATAGAAGACAAACGTAGGCATCATGTTTGTTAGCTCCTGGCAAGATTTTCTTACGTTGGAATAACAACATGGAAGCCAGGAGCCGGGAAGGATGTTAATGCCAGTGCATACATGATGCTGGTTTTTTCTCCTCAGACATAGTCTTGTTTGGTCACATACATGCATATGCACGTGTACGCGGTCGATCAGTGTGGAGAGATGCTCGGGTGGGGAGCTTGTTAGGAATCAGGTTCAGAAGTTCAGGAGGGAGTTAATGGTGGTGGGGGTCCTAGAAACTGGAACGAAAGGGTTGTAACTGTGAGTCATTTCATGGAAAAAATAAAAAGAGTTCACTAGTTGATTTTTGTAGTGAGTAGAGGGAGAGAAAAATCAAAGGTGATTCCTAGGATTCAGACCCAGGTGACCAAAAGAAAGATGGAATTACAAACAGAAAGAGGAACTTTAGGAGGAGGAGCTTGTTTCGGGAAGGGAAGGTGACATGATGAGTTTAGTTCTGGAATTTGGGCAGCCAGTATTTCATCAGTAGCATACAAGACATAGCTGGAAATCTGGGCTATAGTTCTAGAGAGGGGGGGAACGGAATCCAGCTTGTGGAGGTAATAATTGAAACCATGCCATTAAATGAGTTCACTGAGAGAGATGACATTGTACAGGATGTAGGTCGAAGATGGAAATTTAGGAATGCCTAGATGTGAAGGAATGTGTAAAAAGCACGGCCAGGCTAGGAGACAGAGCCAGAACATTCAGAAAAGTGTCATCATAGAATCGAGTTCGTCATGATCTAGTAGTGATGAATGACTCTATCAAATTGTTTCGGTGGATTTAGTGAAGATGCGGGCAGAGAGAGGGCCATTTTATGAGTATTTGGTATTTGGCAATTAGGTTGCCATAAATGACCGTCAAAGGATTTTTTGTTTTTTATGTAGAGTAGTTACAGTGGAAGATAGAATGCTAAGGTTTAGAGATTAAGTGATGAAAAAGTAAAAGCAAGGGGTGTAGGCTGCTTTGCAAAGCAGTCCATTTTTAACATCTAGGAGTCTAAAACGGTTGGAAGAAAGGCGGTCTGACCAATACTTGTTACTTAATTATTTTTGGAGTGTGTTTCTTCATATGTGTATACATTTGAAGGTTCAGGAAAGATTCGAAGTTCTGTCCTTTCTGAAAATTCGGCAGAAATTAGATGGTTTCTAGAGTTATTAAGGGGAAAGACACAGTGTGATTTCCAAAAATCTACTTTTCCTTATGAAAGTGCACAAAATAAATGGAGTAACATGTATGATCTACACAAATGAGCCTCTAGGAGACAGGAATACTGGGCCATTCCTCTCCAGTGAGACCCATCATATTTTGTAATAGCTTTCCTCTATGGCAACCAGACACACAGTTTTTTAATAGTAATTTAGATATTCTGGGTTATTGAAAGAATGCACTTGATCTTATATGATCAAAGCAATGAGAGAATTATGATGGGAAAGAGTTTTCTCCATGTGGCTTGTGGAATTATTTCTGTTGTTCTGTAGTAGCATATACAAATACCTTGCCCAGAGTCTGTTGGAAAATTCATATACGTACACGTATATATAATTTTATACATGTATGTATGAAATCATAGTTTTCCTTTAAATGACGACCAAGATATGAGCCATACGTGAATGGCTCCATTGCTAATGAAAAAGGATAAAGTTAACACTTTAGAAATCTTAGCTTTTCTCCACGACAGAAAAGAGTGTGCTTGGAATCAGAAGCATAAAGCAACGTTTTGTTCAAAATTATTTTTCTGCCATTAAGGATAGGGTCACTTTTATGCTGAACAATGTATATAGCACAGGGATACTCTCTAGAAAAATAGAGATGAATCTAGAGTGAGAAAGAATACTATTGGCACACATTTCATGGCAGGCGCTATTCTAAGAGTGTTAGACTAGATACGTTAACTCACTTCATCCTTCTGACATGCTCATGTGGTAAGCCCTATATCATCATCATTCTATAGGTGAAGACACGAGGTATACAGATGGGAAGAGACGATTTTGCTCGAAGTCAGTAGAGCTGGGATCTGAACCCAGGCAGTGCAGATAAGGAATAGAAACTCTTAGGCCTTGTTACTTACATAGGCCATCAGCATTCTTCAACTAAAAAAATCTGCTTAAAAATGAGTTCACCATGGGAAGCTAACCGGAAGTAATTTTGGGTGACTGCATCCAAATTCACTCTATGAAGATAGAATCAGAGCAGATAAAGAGAGCTGCTTTCATTGGGAATAAATTGACTGTGACAACTGTAAACTCCTTATCTTGGAAGGTACTATTTTTATACTAGGAAAAGATAGCCTAGCAAAAAAACCTCCTCTGGAAGCGAAGGAATTAAGTTTCTTTGGACTCTGTGTATCAGTATAAACCCTGTAATAATAATTCTGTATCTCCACCACTGCATTTCACTGTGCGAAGCCTGGGCTTAATTGCGGTTACCTTACCAGTTTCATTGCCTGCTCATTAGCTAAATAATAAAATCCTGACCAATGGAACAGATGTGGACGTGCATGCCCTGCTCTGTGTGTGGCAAATGAGGGACAGTAAACATATGGGGAAAGTCACACCTGTGTACTCACAAGTGATGGAACCAGCAGAAGCCTGCTGGGAGGAGGGGAGAAGATGATGTGAAGGGCTGTCAGCTCAGTTGGAGGGCAGAGTGCCAGAGCCAGGGCTCAGGAAGACCTCAGACCGGATAGCTGATTGGATGAGTTTAATTCCTTGATGTGCTCAACAGCCCCACTGCCTGGGGAAGAAGGGGATGAATCTCTGAATGCTACTGGTTCCCAGGTTCTCAAGACAGTCAAGTTTGTGCACGTTTGCTGCAAGTAGATTGAAAAAATGATGGCCAAAACTATGAGCAGTCCAAATATATTTGACTTTCATTCATCTTTTTTCTGGCCTATCTTATGGGCTCATTACAAATTGCAAGGACCTGGCTTTTAAAAAATTGGATTTACAATGTTGTGTTAGTTTCAGGTGTACAGCAGAGTGATTCAGTTATATATATATTATCCATTATATATATTCCTTTTTGGATTCTTTTCCATTATAGGTTATTACACGATACTGAATACAGTCTCCTGTGCTGTAGAGTAGGTCCTTGTTGTTTATCTATTTTCTGTACGGTAGTGTGTATCTATTAATCCCAAACTCCTAATTTATCCCCCCTCACTTTCCCCTTCGGTAACCATAAGTATGTTCTCTATGTCTGTGAGTCTGTTTCTGTTTTGTAAATAAGTTGATTTGTATCATTTTTTGAGATTCCACATGTAAGTGATATCATATGGTATTTGTCTTTCTCTGTCCGACTTACTTCACTTAGTGTGACAGTCTCTAGGTGCATTCATGTCACTGTGAATTCATTAATGTTTTTATCGGTAATCCACGGAAACTGCCTTCCTGTCACATACATTTTCTCCTTGGTGGTCTGTGCAAGGCAGAGGGACCGCTGATGTTCCTACTAGTTAGTTTTTTGTGTCTTCATTCTAAGTTCCTAGAGGGCAGAGTCTACATTCTTTGTACAGTGGCTACTGTAAGAGACTGAGTAAGCAATGGAGGTAGCAGGTATGGAATAGGGTCTGGGTAGGAGCAGGGTAATACTAAGTAGTTAGAAAGTACATGGAGGGCTATTCATAGGAAAATGGGTTTTTTTTTTTTTTGAACCAATATAAATTGTCTCCAGGATATAACATGCCATTTGGAGACCTTATACTTTATCATTCTGAACATTGTGCATCGTGGGCTGGTTAACTTTTTCTGTAAAGGGTCAGATAGTATATCTTCTTGGTTTTGCAGATCGTATGCTTTCTGTTAGAGCTCTTCAGCTCTGCAGTGGGTAAAGCAGCCATGGATAATACAGAAACAAGTAGGTACATCTGTGTCCCAGGGGAACTTTCTGTACAAAAATAGGAGGTGGGCCAGATTGGGTCTACAGGCCACAGTATCTAGACTCCTAGCTTAGTTCATGTACACTCACACTCACATACATTGACCTATGTGAAGTGAGAAACAGTAACATCTCACCATCTTTTCTCTGAAAATGTTTTTCACTTTGATGAGACTTTTGACCTGACTTCAGACTCTCATTTATATATTCAACATCCATTTGGTCAGTGTTACAAGGTGTCAGGCATTGTACCAAAATATACAGGGGTAAAGAGGAAAAGGGTAGCTTCTTCCCTCAAGAACATTACTGGCTGATGAGGAAGATGGGTAAATACAGATAAGTGCAGAGGCACTGGCATATGTACCGTGACAGCTTTATGTATAATAGGCTGAGGGGAGCACAGGGGACCAGTAACTAATGCCTTCTTCTGAGAAAGAGATGCCTGAAGGGCGTCTTCAAGGACTGGTGGGATTTCAGAATTAGGTAAACAAGGGGCTGGAGCACGGGTGAATGGAGGTGAGGGATGCAGGGGGAGGAGTTACATCTAGGGATCATAACAGACTTTGTATGTCTTTCCAGAGAGTTTTTCTCCTCAGACATAGTCTTCTTTGGTTATAATGACATGCCTTGCATTAAAATTTCCTGTGAATCTGCTTATGTCTTCCTTGTGCTACATCACCTTCTGCCTTGTGTTATATCTTGCATTTGCCTTCCTCATGCACGTTACTTAATTTTCCTAGAAAAGAAGACTGTTTTACTCATTTTGGATTCTCTCCTAATCTATAGGTTTTATCCTTGGCTGGATCTTGACATATTGTTTACCACTTAAATTTGATTCCCACTCAGGTCTTTGCTTCCCCTGCCTCAATCCTGGCTGCAGCTTCCAAAGAGACACTTCATTGTCTGTTTCAGTATTGTTCCTTATTCCCAGTACTCAGATCTGGCCCCTGACACATAGTTATGACTCCAGAATCGTCAATATTGACCAGTTCCGTGAAGAAGAGTGGTACAAGAGAAAATGACTGTGTCAAAATGCAGTAGGTTGCCAGTTGTGGTGCACAGGGAACGTAAACAGTTAACTGGAGCAGGAATTCTGAAATTTGCCATTAAAATGTCTCTTAGTACTTTCATTTTTAATTATGTACTTGGAAAGTAACTTACTTGACATGAGGAAGGAGAGTGGAAAGGGGCGCTTTCAGAATTGTAGTTTCTCTTGTTCTGGATAAGCAGAATAGGCTATTAAATGTCCAAATGGGTGAAATATGGAGGGAAGGATTAGTGATGATGAACTAGATTTAGTAAAGAATCTGGAGAGGACAAGAAGTGGTGTGAGAACACAAAGAATGGAATTGAAATCTTGCAACATGCTGGAGTACCGGCCCCAAACCACATTCTGCAGTGTAATCCCAATCTAGAAAATGGAGGCTGATCAGAGATAGGGCCCTTGCCATCAAAGAGTCTGGGTGCAGCTCATGAGGAAGAACGGGCTTTTGTTTTGGAAAAGCTCTGTCGTGATCTGCAAAATCCTGTGACTGAAGGAGGTGATCACTTTTCACACTTGGGGGTAAGGGCCTCTCTCAATATACTTAGTTGTGCTTGTGAACTAGAAACTGCCGGAGACATTCTTAGCCTAAGAGGTAGACATAGATGCAGTTAGACAAAGATGCGGTTAAACAGGGATCTCTGGAGGACCCAGGACTGAGTTTTTGCCCCCCAAGTGTAGAGTCAAAGATGTCACAATAGTACAACTATTTGATAGGTTTCTAGCCCACAAGAAGGAGAGAAATAATGTTTGCCTGCATGGCAGACTTTCCTTTCCAAAGGTGGTTATCCTGCGTGCTCATCTACAGTGAGATTTGCTTCTCTCATTGATAGGTGGAGTCTGATCGTCCTACCCTTGCCGATGGGAGGGCTTGTGGTTACCAACAGAATGTAGTAGAAGTGACGTGCGTGACCTTTGAAGCTAGCTCAGGAATTGAGAAGCGGCTTCTGCCCTGCTCACTCTTCACCTCATGCTTGGAGCTCTGAGGTACCACGTCAAAAGTCTGACTACCCTGACGCTGTGGTGCCCATTCTAAATTGCTGACCCACAGAATCCACAGCATGGTGTAGTGGTGGTTGTTTTATGGCACTAAGCTTGGGATGATTTGTTACACAGCCATAGCGACTGAAACACCTACCATGTGTCAGGCACTGTGCTTAGGTTTTATACGCATTATTTCACTGAATCCTTAAACCAATCGTTAAAGAATAGTCTTGTTACCTTAGTTTTCTAGGTAAGAAAATTAAGATGGAGAGAAGTGAAGAAACTCAACCAAAGTTAGAGCAATTAAGCAGAAGAAACACATTAAGATCTAGTCAAGTCCAATGCCTGTAACCTTTGGGGATGCTAAGAAGTGTTTCCAGTCCAATGATAGAATCACCTGGTAAATGCTATTATTCAGGCTTCACCTTAATTCTACTGAGTAACTTTAAACAGATGCCTCAGGAGATTTTTTTTTTTTTCTTTTAGTCAGTGGAGAAGTTTGGAAACGCTGTGAATGCCATCCCACTAACTGAACTAAATTCTCTCAATAACACTGCAGTCTTGTACTGATGTAACTCTGGAAGACCACGCCCAACACAGTGTTTGGCAGAGAGCAAGTGCTCATTAACTGAATGCTAAACTGAATTGGCTTTTTCGAACCATCTAACTCTGGCCACTCAAGAGTGTATTCCCTGACTCAGCAGCAGAGACATTAACTAGGATCTTGCTAGAAACAGACTCTTAGGCCCCATCACAGGCCTATTGAATCAAAATCTGCGTTTTTAGCAATATCCCCAGGTGTTTGAAATGCACATTAGAATTCGAGGAACAGAGATTCAACGGATTTTAGTCCTCATTTAGGAAAACTTCCCAGCAAGGAGGGAGTTGGGCTACTTGCTGCTGAGTTCTCCAATGTGAAGAAACTAAAAGAGCTCCCAGGAAGGTGATTGTACAACACGGAGATTGTGTCTTCAAGTAAGGCTTTTTAGAAGCTATACAGAGAGATGATATGAGCTCTGAAACCTGGCGGTTACATTCTGTGCTAATGAAAGCTATTAGCGCTTTGCCTGGAAAATGATTTCCTAACTCTTTCCCAGACAGTCAGTGCTAGTGAGCAATGTCTCAGGAAGGAAGCAGTTTGATAGACTCCGGGTTTGTAGAGGGAATCAAGAACCGTTTGGCTAATTTGTTTTCCAGCAGTGTCAGAGGGATCTATTTAATCTATTTATCTTTATACTTTCTTGATACCATTGGTTCACACACACACGACCTATCCATTCCTGTGAAATGGTGACCAAAGCACCTCTTAGAGGAAGTCTAGAAAAAAAATGCGTTTTCTCCGTAGATTTACCTCATGTATAATTAATGACCTGCAGTGCTGATCTATAATTGTAAACACTTGTGATTTAAAATCCATTTGCTACCGCACACACTGTCTTGGACACAAATCTTGCATTATGCATCAGCCAGGAGGGTTCAAGAAAGCAGTACAGCTCGGTACAATCTACTACGCCCAAGATGCGCATGAATATGAAAGCACAGCTGGGGAACAAGGTAAAGGCTACAGGGGTGGGGGGAGGAGTAGGGAGCAAAATCTTCAGAGCCCTCAGTGTTCTCTTTGCTTAATGGTGATGACCAAATGTCATTTAATTACTAAGCGTCCAAGAAACACCTTCAGGCTCCTTCAGAGTACAGCCTTGTGGCACCAGGCACTGGACTGTACCACAACTTACATCCCCACGATGAGCTGCAAATATATGTTTAGTTTTTTTAAAAAAACTCTGGTAGTAGAAAGTCCTTTAGTGAATGACTATTCCTGCTCTATTTTGGTAATACGATCCTATGTTTAGCAACTTCTCTTAGCATCCATTCAACTCCCTTTTAAGGTTAGCTCTAAGAAAGGAATGAGTACTTAGACCCGTTCTTTTTTTCCTGCTGTCAGTACCAGTGGGGCTCAGCCAGTCACCATTCTGTGTGCAGCGTTGTCCCATGTCCTAGAAGGATAGATAGCATCACTCCCCAGCCTGCTCTTCTCTAGACTTGCCAGTTCCAATTTCTTCTACCTTTTCTCACAGGTGTTATTGTCATTCCTTTTAAATTTCATTATGGCTATCATCTGAACCATATTCCTCAGGTTATTTAATTTTAATTTTTTAATAATGTAGAACTCAATTGGAGATATTATAGGGCATAGAGTTCTGCCTATATTGAGAATAATGGAGAGATGACCTCTTTGGGATTCATTCAACAGACACAATTTCTATATTCCCTGTGAATTTTTATTGCTGTTGGAAGAAGTACTTTGCTTCAGGTACAAAATCAAATTTCATTTGATCAGTAGTATTAGTAGTTCTATTATTTGTCTATTACTATTATTTGTCTAATACTACTATCTATTAGTAGTGTTAGTAGTTCTATTATTTGGAGCTGTTATGACTGCACTAAAGTTAAACTCTAGGTAGTTTTTTTAAATGGGTAAATAGCAGTGTAGTAGAAGTAAATTGAATTAAGACCAGAAGTCCTGACTCTAATTAATGAGCTCTGTGACCTTAGAACTAGCATTTTCAGACTACCAGTAAGCGCCTCTCAATGTAGGCAGCATTGACAAAAGTGCAGTGGGAGCCTCCTGTTCCGGGTAACTCACACTTGGGGTATTTTGTTCCTGAGCCATTTTTCTACTGTCATGGACAAGTTAGAGCTTGCCCAGAGGCCACTTCCTTGGGGGCGGGGATTGCATCCTAGCCACCCTTGTAGCTTCACATATAGTCCCTGACACGTATCACGTGCTCAGCAGTGCCTTCCAGAATAAAGTAGTGAATTTATTAACTAGATAGTGGCAAGTCCTGGCACAGATGAGTTCATGCAGAGCTACGTAATAACTTAAGGGTCTAACAGACAGACTTCATACATCATCAAGAGGAATCTTTCTCACATTTGCTAGATAATAAAAAGCATTTTTTAAAAATAGTACTTTCTGGGCTTCCCTGGTGGCGCAGTGGTTGAGAGTCCGCCTGCTGATGCAGGGGACACGGGTTCATGCCCCGGTCCGGGAAGATCCCATATGCCGCGGAGCGGCTGGGCCCGTGAGCCATGGCCACTGAGCCTGCGCGTCCGGAGCCTGTGCTCCGCAACGGGAGAGGCCACAGCAGTGAGAGACCCGTGTACCGCAAAAAAAAAAAAAAAAAAAAGTACTTTCTGAGGATAATTCTAGATATCATGAATGACAGTTGGTGGTAGCAGAGAGGAGCTATGAATTTGTATTTTTCACAAACACCTCTGACGATTCTTCTGACCAAATAAGTGTAGGATAGAAGTCTTAAGGAGATGATGAGGTCATTACAAGAATGGGAGAAATAAATATCTATTAGACATTTAACCTTTTGGTGCGTTAGTAGGGAGAGATTTTAGGTTCCTCTTAAATCTTATGCTATAGTGGAGTGCTGTGCTCAAATCCAAGTATGTAGATATTTTCATGCTTAATTTTAGGTTTAGCCCAGTGGCTTAAGTTTAAGATTTGAAGTACCAAACTGGAATCCCAGAGCAATGATGAAATTATTTATTATGAAATGAAAAGCTATCCTTTATAGAGGAAGATGTGTAAAGAAATATGGAGATATTGTTTGATCAGATTCGTTTTTTTATGTGTGTCAGGGAAGGGCAGAAATTTCCAGGTTTTTAGGGGTCAAATAAATGCCTCCTAGATTTTTCCCTTACTTGGTGTTTCATCCAAGAGGCCATGCGGAAGAAATTAAAAACTCATCAACAAACCAGCATGAAGGCTGGGATGCTGGAAGCTTTCATCTGTTAAATACTAAGCTCCTGTATAACCCCTTTTGAACTCTTGTGCTGAGTGGATTAATTTGCTACTGATTTGGTCCTGAGCAATGGGGATTCTTGGAGGACAGCTGTCTATATAGCCAGTGAGCATGAATATGGGTGCGTAAGCAAGGAGCATTTCGGTGACCCCAACAGCTGATATGGTAGACTGTCAGTTTCCCCTTGAGGCCTGAGACAAGCAAAGGCTTCACCAAACTACTTATGTCGGCCCCCTCCCTGTTCCTACAAACTTCCTAATTCCTCTCATAGCACACAGGGCCAGCTTATTTTATTGCTGGTCGGATTTTCTCTACCACAGGGTATGTGCTAAGAAGCAGAGTTTTGCTCACTTAGGTTTCTTGTATTTAAAAATACTTGCCACATAGTAGGTGCTCAATGAGTATTTATTGAATGAATGAATGAATGCTTTCACACAGATCCTACTGTGTGGACCTGCTATTTTCGGTGTTGAATAGTTGTGATTTGCCACTGTGCTTGGCTCTGTTGCGGCTCTCTGTGGTAGAATACAAATTGAGGAGTGGACGTATAGTTCAGAAGGAGGGGCCAGGCTCTGTCATACACATCTCAGTGCATGACCAAGGCCCCCAGACTACCGCCTCTCCAACTTTCTCTTATTTCTTTGTATTCTGTATCTGTGTGTGTGTGTGTGTGTGTGTGTGTGTGTGTGTGTCTGCATGTGTTTTCCATTTTCACTCTTCAAGTTCACTGTCATCCACTCCCATGACTTGTTACCTTTAGCCCAGCTTCCATTCATCATTTGATGCCTAAAGCTGTTGTCACCAACTGTTCAAGGGCACCGTCATTTTGGTGCCTCACCGGCACATCAAATTCAACACGCTTAGCATGATGCTGCTGACATTGCCCCCTTCCACATGAATTCAGAAATGTTTTTGATTCAACCTCCAGGCAGCCAGTGCCATTCAGAGCTCAAAAGCAGTGGTGGCTCAGTTCTGATCTCATTTGGAGAACGTAGGAGGCCCTCAGCTTTTCTATCAACACAACGGTCCTGACAAAGCAAAGAAATTGAAAATTCTGAGGTTTCTCCACTAACGATTATTCCAGCTGCTTGTATTTAATAGAGGACGTCAAGGCCTTGAGGAGTTAAGTGAGTTGCCCTTGGTCACAAACTAATTAATAGCATTTATGCTACTGGACCCCAGCTGTCCTGATTTCTAGTTCTATGCTCTTTTCTCTACACAATCTCTGCCACTAGGGAGACTCGCCTTCACAGAAATGGGAGGTGGCTCTGGGAGAATGTCAGGACAATGGTACTCAGCACCAGTGTGGTGGGAAGATAATACCCCATCCTCTCCTGGCGAACCAGCAATTAGTCTCAAGTGTTTGGAAACCAAAGGACTATTTCTAGTAGAAATGATGTCTTAGATTTACCAGAGATGTGGAAGTGTCCTTTTAATCCTCCCCTTCTCTCTCTCTGTCTCTGTCACTCACTCACACACACACACACACACACACACACACACACACACACACAAACACCCACACCCACACACCATGTATCATTCTTATTCAAAGGGTCAGATTGTAATAAATCTGAAACCAAACAATGCCCTGTTTGTCTTCCAGTGTTTATTTAATTGACTAGGTCATTACATTCAAATCTTAAGTGGTGGTTAGTTGAGATAAACTGCAATGTGGGATTCGTGCACGGATGAGAATGCTTGCTTTACAACCCTAAGATAAATACCAGCCTGAAATAATGACTTAAGGTCAGATAGGCTGAGGAATGTAAATGGTAGCAGATTGACATTTTCATTTTATTTAAAAGAATCCTAATAAGGCATATGTAAAGCCTAAAATATCACACTCAGCAATGAAGACATTCTTCTTGCTTATACAAAACTATTCACACTTGTAGAATTTCTGACGGTTTCAGGAACCCAGAAGAATTAAGAGGTCTCTAGCAAATGACTGCACCTCAATAAAATACCCTTAGTGAGGTGTTTTTTTTTTGTTTTTTAAAGCTGATCCTGTATTTTCCCCTTACTGTCACTGACTGGAAAGGTGGTATGTGCACTGCTTTACAATGACTTTCTGGTGTTTTCTTCCTGTTCTGAATATTCCCTTTGTGTTTTGGAAATCAAAAGTTCTGCAGAGTTTTACCTGTTATTTAATATTTCAAAAGCCCTTTCCTCTGTGGCCATCTTTTCCCCCCTAGAGTTTAGTAAGCTTTGACAAACTCTTTTTCTCTGTGCCTTTAAGTAACTCGAAGGATTTCCCATTGCGCCGGTTTGCTTTTAGAAGGTGAGGCATTTAGAAACGACTAGCCATACACCAGTACCCCTACATTTTAGAGAACTTGATGCTCTTTTTATTGTTCATATTATTTTTAAATTTATTTTTATTTATTTATTTTTGGCTGCATTGGGTCTTCATTGCTGTGCGCGGGCTTTCTCTAGTTGCGGCGAGCTGGGGCTTCTCATTGCCGTGGCCTCTTGTTGCGGAGCACGGGCTCTAGGAGCACGGGCTTCGGTAATTGTGACACGCGGGCTCAGTAGCTGTGGCTCGCGGGCTCTAGAGCGCAGGCTCAGTAGTTGTGGCGCATGGGCTTTGTTGCTCCGCGGCATGTGGGATATTTGCGGAGCAGGGCTCGAACCCGTGTCCCCTGCATTGGCAGGCGGATTCGTAACCACTGCACCACCAGAGAAGCCATTGTTCATATTATTTTAAGTGAACAAGAAGCACTTCAAAATACCTTGCTAATAGTTTCATAAATTTGTATCAGTGATAGCAGGCAAAAGTTCTCCTTTGTAAGGAGAGATTGATGAAGAAAAGTGGACAGAAGAATGAAACAAGACCAAATGATAGCCATTTGCTGATCATTATTCTGCTGTCTGTCTGTATCTATCAGCTTGGAGGTTGTAAATGCCATTTTGAATTGAAATAAAAGTCAGTGCTCACACTTACTTGAATGGAAGTAAGAGGGAACAGTTTGGTATGTTCCACCATGGGGACATGATGTTTAAAAGCAATCAAGTTCATTTCTTTGGCAATGACATCTCGTTTTGATCAAAACTGAAATGAATCCAGTCTGTTCTGTGGTGGATAGTAAGACTTTGTGGGTGCGTTAGCGTCGTCCACTAATGAGAGAACCAGACTTAAGAACTAAGCAAGTGATGCACTTTGTGGTAAGAAGACTAAGAGCTAATTTTTATTTTGCACTTACTATGTATCTGAACATGTATTGACACTTAATCTTCATTATCACCTTCTGACCTCTGTCGTACTATTATGCTCCATTTTACAGATCAGAAAACTGAGGCAGGATATAACAATAACCAGCCCAAGGACACACAGTTCACAAGTGGGGGAACTAGAATTTGAACCCACATCATTCAGCTCCAGGGTTCTATGTTCTAACATCTGCCTACACTGGAAAAAATCAATCTTTGATCTATAAATCTGGAATAATCATTAATTCCTTCAACAGTGGTGGGATATGAAAGGTGAAACTAAATGTTTGATATTTCCTGACTGGGATAACTCCAACTCTTCCAACAGGGGAATTGGAGATTTTTTTTTCCTAATTGCTTTATGCAAACTCTAAGCCTAATAATATTGGGCAAATGAACAAGCAGAAACTCTTTCTGCATACAACATCTGGAACAGAGGCCAGCTGGGTTATAATACAGAGTGTTTCCCTTTCACAATCTCATTTGACTCAAACGTGCAGGTGCTCACACACATGCTCACTCCTGCCTGGTATAGGCAGACAAAACTGGGTTTGAATCTCAACTTTTTCATGTACTGGTTGATTTGGACAAACTCCTTAGCATTTCTCACCCTGAGTTTTCTCACAGTAATACCCAAACCAAGGGTTGCTTTGAGAAGTAAATGAAATAATGCATGTAGTATACTTAGGAACCTAAGTATTCAGTAAATGTTCTCTATTCTATTTATCTCTTCTCTTTCCTCCTCTTTCTTTCTCATCTCTTTCTTATACCCCACCACTGAATTGATGTTTTCTTTACATCTTATGATCAAAGAAGGTCCAGTGCTATGAGCGTAAGTTTGCACACCCATCTTTTGTTTTTTTGGACACCCATCTTGACCAGTACTGCATTTCTTGTGTGACATTGGAAATGTATTTGAGCCTCTATCTCCACATATCCAGCTGTCAAATGGTATCAGTATTGCTCATTTGCATGGAAAGAGAGTTTGATGACAGTTGATCCAGAGCTTTGAAGATGAAAATTGCCATGTAACTGCTTGCTGCTATAATTTATTAAATCTGTGCTTTGAATGAACCCCTTTTCAAGATGAAATTACCATAGCTTTCATATATTTTCTCTTTCCCTTATAATCTCCCTGGCTTTCCCATTGTCACACCCTATCTCACCCCTAGTCCTTAGGCCTTTCATGCTTAAATGCCATCGCAAGGTGACAAATCAAAATTTTGTCTTTGTATTCTAAACTTAACATGCGTTGGCCTTTTAGAGTAAGCTGGCATCTTGGAATTAGGCCCAAGAGTTATTAGAATTGCTTTTATGAATCATGGATGAAGATAGATTTGGTCTGGGAGGTCACCATGGGAATGTTCATCTGGAGGGCCCACCGTCTGGATTACAAACCATCCATCCATTCATTCTATAAACATGTACTAAACATCTATCTTGTGCTGGGCACTGTGTTATGTGCCGCAGCTCTATGACCTGGAAATGGGTCTGGAAGGAGCCGACCACCTGGTAGCGGGGGAGGGGAACTAGTGGTGATAGTAGGAGGCATTTACTGAGCCCCCATTTATAATGCCTCATTTAGTTCTCACAAAGATCAGGCAAGGAAATGGAGGTTCTGAAAGGTTAAGTAATCTGCTATGGTCTGACTCAGTCAGCGGTAGAGTAGGCTGCAAACCCAAGTCTGTCTGCTGTTAAAGCCCATCTTTCCATTGTTCTCCACTGCTTCGTCACAGATTATTTTGATACTGTGCAGTGTGTAAGCAAGGTAGCCAAGAGTTGGTTCCTGGCGTTTGAGACTTCAGCAGCAGCTGTTCCCATTCATATTTGACCCTCTGCATGTCCTCATGTAGGTGATTGACAAGCAACGAATGGCAACTTCTGGGGGCGGGAGAAAGGCTTGACCCTTCTGTTCTAACTAGCTGTTTCTGACCAATACAGTAATCATCAGGGTCCCGACAGAGGGAAAACTCATCAAAGGGAATGATTCTAAATCAAGAGGAAGTTATAGGAATGGGGCCAGGAGGGGAAAATTTGATCCAAAAATAGTTCTTGTGACCATCAGGTGGTAAAATGGTTGTCGAGAGTTTGGAATCCTTTAGGAGTGGAACCTGAGCTCAAACAGGACTCCTCTTTTTAAAAATTTCACATCCTTAAAGAGAGAAGAGGGTTCTTTATTATCATGGCCCAATGCCTGACATGGTTGTGTCTCAAAGTATATTTGTTCAAAGAAAAATTCAGGAATGTCTGCAGCAGCAAAAACGTATTCCTGAATCATGGCTGTGTGCAGTGTCCACACTCATCCTAGACTGTTTGGAAGTTTTGGGCCACTTTGAGAATAGCTGAGCAAACAATAAGGTGAACCCTGGCAAATTTTGAATAGATGCAAAGATTGCAAACTTATATAAATATACTTGATTTAGGAGGTTAATTACTTAGCAGCATTGTACAGTGGTTAAAAAGATATGCCGTGAACATAGATTTTATGGTTGCAAGTCCTGGCTCTATCTTTTATTAACTGGGTGGCTTTGGGCTAGTTTCTTAACTCTCTAAATCTCTTTTTCTCCTCTTGAAAGATGCGAATAATAGTCACATCTTTCTCCTGTGGTCATACGAGAGAATGCTTGCACACTAAAAGGTTAACAGTTATTGTTGTTGTAGTTATTTGAACTGATTGTTAAAGCAGCAACTTTAACAATCAGATTTCAATGAGGCAAGGTTTCCACAGCATAGAGTTTAAAAGGAAAGCTCAGGAAAAATGGGTAGTCATGTCAAATAGGAAATTGACAGTTCTGGTCCTCTGAGAGACAGAGAGAGGCCAAGATGGGATTAAATGTGCAAGAACTTTATTAGGGGAAATAGCTGTGTGAGAAAAACAGGGAGTTAGCTGGATAAAGCAGGGGAATTCATCAGACTGCTACCAGTTTTTTTTTTCATATTTTTTTAAATTGAAGTATAGTTGATTTACAGTATCATGTTAGTTTAGTTTCAGGCATACAGCACAATGATTCAGACCTATCTATCTATATTCCTTTTCAGATTCTTTTCCCTTAGAGGTTATTATAAAATATTAAGTTTAGTTCCCTGTGCTGTACAGTAGGTCCTTGTTGTTGGAGTCAGAAAGGCCATCATTAAAAAGCCTACAAATAATAAATGCTGCAGGGGGTGTGCAGATTGGTGCCAGTTTGATCCACAGTGAAGGAGAGAAAGAAAAGCCATTGGGTGGGTGTGCCCTTGACCCCCTGTGTGATGGAAGAGGGCTCAGCAAGGCCGTCCGGGGGCCCTGGAGTCGTAGTTGGCTGTCAGAGGAGTTCCATGTCTCCCAGGAATGGGCCTGCCTTAGTATCCTGGCCACACTCAGGGGCTGTAGACCCCCTTTGATTTTGCCTCATTTGGGACAAAATAAAGTCTGCCTCATGTTTGAGTTACTTGGGCCTGGGTTGCATAAGTTGGTCTTAACCATCTTTGTATCTCCCACAACTTCCAGCCAAGTAGCTCTAAGTACGTAGAAAATGTCCAGGTGTTGAACTAATGGATTAATTTCTGTGGCAGCAATGAGAATGAACCTTTCAGACTTGCAAATACAGGGACTATAATTGACCAAGTTCCCCTGCTACTGGGTTCTGAACTATAGGGGGCATTTGCAGTGAGGCCACACTTCCCAGAGCTCCTACCAGCCCATAGCTGGGGAGTTCAAATAACAAAACAAGTGGACTATATTACTTACATTTTTAATTGGTTGCATTAGCATTATGAAAAAAAAAGAAACTATAAGTGAATTTAATTACCAGGATAATAAAAGAAGATAGAAGCTGTATTCCCAGCCTGTTCTTATTATAAACAAATGGTCTGTCAATTATTGTACAACTATGGGTACAAGGCCATGCTCAAAACTGGCTTTTAGATAGAAGAAAATGCTCATTTCTAATTGCAGGATAATATGAAATGCTAGTTCTGTTTTTCAATACCAGGATACTCTATGCTGTTGGTTCCTTAAATGGGTTATTTCCTTTGCTTGCCTATGCATTTAACACCTCGGAAGGCAAATGCTGTTTTCGCGAAACCATCCAAAGATAATTCACCCTTTTTCCATGCTCCCATCCTACCGTTGCCTCCCATCTCCACCCAGTCTTAGAATATCCTTTTTGGTTTGAATTTTTCAATGAATAGACATTTATGGTAAAACTCAGATATGTATCCTAATTGTTTAAATCTCAACAGTTCCATGTCTATAGAACTTATTTTTTTTACTCTGATACCTGCTAATACCATTTCAAAGTCTAAAGTGTCCCCTCAGGAAAACAGAAGACGTGCCTAACTGACAGGTCTGAGCTGCTTTCAGAGGCCGGGCTGTCCTTCTTTGGTGGGAGATGGGAGGAAAGGTGACTCAGTTAGGCCCACCTGTGAAGGTTCCCCAGGACTGGGGCCTTACAGAAGGGGTGTTTGTCTCCTGAGGTTAAGGGAATGTTGAAATAAAAGGGCAATATGAACCTGACAGTCAAATGGGAAGCCTGGTTAGATATGCCAGAGAATTCGATTCACAGGGGTCACCAGGCTGAGGGCCCAGAGGCAGAGTCTCTCATGGGATCCATGATGAGATGCTCTGAGAGGTGGGAACTGGGAAGTAGTGGGTTCTGATGGGTGGGGAGCACAGACGTCTGGGGCAGCTGTGGAGCCGCTGGGTTAGGTTGGGTTAGGGGGGCAGAGGTACTGATTGAAGTTACAGGGACTGGAAGGGAGGCAGAGAACTGGAGTAGCTGAGAAACCTCAGCATGCAGAGAGCACTGGGGATTAGGACCCAGGGTCTGGAATTGGGAGAGCAGGGCCAAACTCTAGATGCACTCAAACCATAGCACGTGGGAAATCTAAGCTTAGGGTTGCATTCACTATAAATGAAAGGTGAGACCTTGAGTATATCACCTAGGTGATAATTCAGGCACTGAAACAAAGTAACCTCTGTAGTTTTTTAAAAAGGCTAAAAATTAAGACATTTGTGTTTTCTTTTTTTAAAATTGAAGTGTTGTTCATTTACAAAGTCATGTTACTTTCAAGTGTACAGCACAGTGATTCAGTTATATATATGCATATATGTGTGTGTGTATATATATATATATATATATATATACACACACACACACATACACGTATATATTCTTCTTCAGATTCTCTTTCCTTATAGGTTATTACAAAATATTGAGTATAGTTCCCCGTGCTATACAGTAGGTGCTGGTAGGTTATTTTATATACACTAGTGTGTATATGTTAATTCCAACCTCCTAATTTATCCCTCCCCTCCCCTGCCTTCCCCTTTGGTAACCATAAGTTTCTTTCTATATCTTTAGTCTCTTTCTGTTTCGGAAATAAGCTCATTTGTCTTTCTCTCTCTTTCTTTTATTTATTTAGTTTTTTGGTTTCCATGTTTAAGAGATACCATATAATCGTTATCTTTCTCTGTCTGGCTTCCTTCACTTAGTATGATGACCTTTAGGTCCATCCGTGTTGCTAAGACATTTGTTTTTGAATAGTACTGTGTGTGTATATGAGAGAGAGACAGGGAAGGATTGAGGTTCGAGGTATCTAGTAAACTGTCAAGGAACTTTCCTACACTCTGCTTTTATGGAGACAAAGCCCTTAAATCAAGATGATCAATATTTTAAACTCTGAAGGTTTGCTCCGACTAGACTCTGGCCAGCCTCAGTCACGTTCCGGTCAGGAAAGCTCCTTAATGATTCATCGTTAGGAGTTATGCCCTTTTTACCTCGAAACTGATTTGTTTCTAGATGAATTTCTTTAGCTGTCTTCCTCCAGTAGTGGACTGGGCAAGCTCTTGCATAGTACTGAGGGGAAACGTGTGTAAAGCCAGCTCTGGGTTGGGTGGGTCCATGGGGTGTCTGTCCTCTGCCAGGAGTCTGTCCCAGCTAGCAACCTCCCTACCTCCTTTCCAGTGGTGGCTGTCAATGCCGAGCTCCAGCCTGCAGGAGCTGGTCTCTTCTCCATGGAGGGCAACGTGTCCTCACTCAGCATTTAGATCCTTGTGTGAAGACATTGACAGATGAAACGCCCCACTGCTTCTCATCTGCCTTCTGTTTTTGGAATTTCCCAGACATCTCCTGAACTGTGTGGCCAGTTCAGGATGGAGTGCTTGGAGGAGCCTGGAGATACAAACCAGAGAGGCCACCGGGCATGGAGCCTGAATGTTTAGAGACCTTATTCCCATAGATCTTCCACGTCAAGTTGGGGCTTACGGTGCTTGGCATGTGACACAGGAGAATGCATGAGAAAAGGGCGTATGGGTTGAACGTTTTCCTTTCTTGGAAGCTACATAGTGCCATGGTTAAGGGCATAGGTTCTAGAGCCAGGGTTAGAATCCCAGCTCTATCAGCTACTAGCACTGGGATGGATTCATTGCCGTGGAGTTTCTCAGTGACATACAAGAATCGCTGTTCTCATTTGTAAAGTCGAAGAAACAACAGTACCTATTTCATAGGGGTCTTGAGAAAATTAAATGAGCAACTATTTGTAAAGTGCTTATGACAGTGCCTGGCGCTTGGTAAATATAATTGTTTGGTTAAGTTAACTGGGTTCATGTCCCTCAGCTTTAGTGAATGAGAACAACTAATGATTACCAGAGAGGATAAAACTATTCTGCTTGAATACTAGAAAGTAATATCTATAGTTACCACTTGTTGGCTGTTTAACCTGATCTAAATAGTATGCCAACCAGTTTACATAGTACTGATGAAAAAGTACCTAGCCCTTGCATGTCCCAGGCACAATTCCAAGCTACTTGACTCCTTTGTTCCTCATAACAACACAGACAGGAGTACCTAGATGCCAGTATTATTATCATTCCTGTTGTACTGATGGGGAAACCGAGGCAGGATGTTTGACAGCCTGCTCAAGATCCCATAGCAAGGAGCGGAACACAATTTTGAATCCAGGCAGGATGCTTTCAGAGTCTGCCTTGAACCACGATACACAGTGCCTCTCGTGGAATCCCTCCTTGATTTATCACGGCAATCTTCTGAGGACGTATTAGTATTATCCTCGTTTTGCAGAGAATGAAACTAAGGCTTAGAGAGGTTAAGAAAGTTGCCTGAGTGCACACTCAAGTAAGTGAGGGAATACTTGGATTCAAGACAATTTGCTAAAAATACAGAATCAAGATACATCTGACAAGTCTGAGTGTGCTGAAGTTGAGGAGGACGGGGGAGGCAGAGGGGGAGAAAGACAGTAGAACAGGATCTCTGTTACCAGCGTTGCTCTGGGAAATTCAAGACGTGGAGCGTGTACCATATGCTTAAGGACCTTCCAGAGAAGTGTATTTCTAAAAACTCATCAAGAAATAATTTCTGTTTTTAGCTACTCTTGCTGAGATAAAATTCAGTGTCTGCTTTTAATCTTGAGTAGCTATTGCAGGTCTGATTCTGTCTTCTAGGGAACTGTATTTCCTCAAAAGAAGATTTTAAAAAGCAGCAAAGATATATCTGATGTTAGAATGTGCAAAATTGTATGACAACTTCTAGGTAAAAATATTCAGCCATATGGACAAATCCCTAGAAGGGAATACAAAGGAACGCAAATACTTCTTTTGTTAAGGTGAAATTCTGATTGACAAAAGTTTTTACTTCCAATACTGCTATTATTTGATAATTAAAGAAGATAATTGAAGAAACCAACCCTTATTGTCCACACTGGCCTATGGTCAATGTCCATAGTTCAAGAACACCGCCTTGGAGTCTTGAGAGTAACCTCTCATCTCTCCCTCATTTACCTACTGGGCACCTGACTACCAGGCCCATCGGCCCCCATGTGACCCTTGTACTTCTTTGACTCTACGTTTAGCAGTAATGTCATCAGTTTGATTTGTATCACCCTCTGTTTCATTTGAAAATAGCTACTGCCTTCCATAAGTCCTTCCATAAAGGCTTCTTTGACCAAAACCAGCTGGAAGTGATCTCCCCTCCTCCGAGCTCTTAGCATCTGTAATGGACATGCAACACGTGTGGCCTATGACATGTCCATCCTCCCTGTCCTTTTTATTTTATTTTATTATTATTTTTTAAATGAATTTATTTATTTTTGGCTGCATTGGGTCTTCGTTGCTGCGGTGGGCTTTCTCTAGTTGCGGCGAACAGGGGCTACTCTTTGTTGCGATGCGCAGGCTTCTCATTGCGGTGGCTTCTCTTGTTGTGGAGCACGGGCTCTAGGCGCGCAGGCTTCAATAGTTGTGGTGCACGGGCTCAATAGTTGTGGCTCATGGGTTCTAGGGCGCAGGCTCAGTAGTTGTGGCGCACAGGCTTAATTGCTCCGCGGCATGTGGGATCTTCCCAGACCAGGGCTCGAACCCGTGTCCCCTGCATTGGCAGGTGGATTCTTAACCACTGCACCACCAGGGAAGCCCTCTCTGTCCTTTTAGATCATAAACTTCTTGAGACTGTAGACTCTGCTAAACTCTTAGCAACTACCATGATAGCTTACAAATGGCAGAGGAAATCTGGATATCATTTTGTTGATGGAGTTAACGAGTTAGGAAAAAGGAGGTGCTTTGTTCACTTTCAACTTTAAGGAGTATTTCTAGCACTACATTGTGCCGTCATCATGAAGGATAAAAAGAATCCCGAGATATAAAAATGTCAGATTTGAAAATGGTCTACCATTTCAGTGAAGTCATTGTAAATTATATCTCTTAGTAATTTTCACTTTATCCTTAGAATTAGAAGTATAACGTATAATTTTTGGTTTAAATGGCCCAGAGATCTGTGTGAGCAAAGGGTGAGTTTTATCATCCTGAGTAGATGTCCTTCAGATGGGCTGAAGTCCAGTGCAGCATTTCTGGTACTTTGCCACTTTTGTGTTTGCTTTAGTCTTTTGTAGTCTCATCTTCCAGTTTTATATTTTAATAAACTTCATCAGCAGAATCTTGCCTCGTGATCTTGAAAAACAGAATAGAAATTCATGGTTTAGACAAGTTTTTTCCAAAGGAGTGAGATGAGATCTAGCAGATGATATTTATGCCTTGTATGCCTGGTGGTACAAAATTGTTAGGGGACCTGAAAAAGAAAAATTAGAAACTTGACAGAATGATTTCTATTTATTTCACATTTTTTCCTCTTGTTTGCAACAGTTTGTCCAAACAGGAACTTCTCAAAAAGATGTATGCAAAACAAAGGAAAAGACTCTGGTGTCCTTTTTATTGCCACATTTGATAGCATATGTGTTTGGACATGGGTCAGTATGCCTTTTTTAGTTTTTTTCTTTTTACAACTTCTAGACCTTTGTCTTCTTGCTTACTTCTCAGTGTAGAGATGCCTTAGACCATGCTGCCAGTTTAGCATTAGCTCCCTCTTTCAGTAAAATGACCGTTGATTTTCAAATCACTTATCCTTTGTGAAGAATCTGTCTCAAAGATGGGAAATCGAGATGACTTTGAGCTCTCCAATGAGGGAACCTATATGTTGGTGCCCATCGACCAGCACATCTCTTGTCTGAGATGTAATGAAACCCATTCTTCGTGTTTCACTTTAATGGGAAAATAAATGGTCCAAAGACTGAAAAATAAATGACCTTGAAAGAAAAAGGCAAGGCAATTTAAAAGGAAGAAGGAAGGAATGAAGAAAGCGGTAGCTGGAATATCTAATTGCAAATGGCTTTCTAACATTCACTGGTATGTTACCATTGCCTACCAGGCTCCATGTGCATATCAAAATATTACTGTTTTGTTTGTTTGTTTTGGCCATGCTGCACTGCGTGTGGGATCTTAGTTCCCAAATCAGGAATTGGACCTGTGCCCCCTGCAGTGGAAGCACGGGGTCTTAACCACTGGACCGCCAGGGAAGCCCTTATGCATATCAAAATATAATCTGTGTTGTGTATCGGCTCCTTATTAAATCTCTCTTTTTGGTTTCAGAAGCAGGCTGCTGCATGTATGGAGAGAGCAAATGTAGATGACCAGGAAATAGATGCCTGTGTGAGGTTAGCCTAACAATGTATTCAACACTGTTCTCAAGATGAAAGGGATTCGTTCATAGTTTTAACATTGGTTGACTTGTCCGTAGTTTCCAGACTTTTGCACACTGGAGGCTTCTCTAAACCCCAAGCCTTTGAGAATATAGAGAAAAGGAAACTATATTAATGGCTGTTTGGTACAGTCAGAACTGAATGAGGGAAGGTAATCTCTAAAGAAATTTCAAAGAAACGGGAGAAAAGAATGTTAATTTCCATGTAAATGGATTCAGAAGTCTAGGCTTTTCAGTCTTCCAAGGTGGAAGAATGAATTATCAGTTTTCAAGAGCAAAATTTATTCACAGTAAGAGCTATAGCAATCAGAAGCCTTTAGGTGTAAAATTCATGAAATTAATCTTGGACTGACTAAAATTAAATAAATCACCATTCTGTTCTTTGCTGTACTGCAAACTTCCAAGTATTTGATGTTACCCTTTGGTATGTTTGTGAACAGTATTTAAAGGTTGCCTTTGGGGCTTCCCTGGTGGCACAGTGGTTGAGAGTCCGCCTGCCGATGCAGGGGACACGGGTTCGTGTCCCGGTCCGGGAGGATCCCACATGCCGCGGAGCGGCTGGGCCTGTGGGCCATGGCCGCTGAGCCTGCGTGTCCAGAGCCTATGCTCCGCAACGGAAGAGGCCGCAACAGTGAGAGGCCCGCATACCGCAAAAAAAAAGAAAAAGTTGAATGGGGATGAATGAATGAATGCACATTGCTAGAGAACAAAGTGGAAATTTCTCTCCTCGTATTCCTTGCAGTTGTAATACAGGATATGGGTATTCCATAAGACCCAAATGACATTTCACTCCTGAGCAGAGGTGTGAAGCAGGCAGAAGGTCTTGCTAAATGAGGCTTTGATTAAACCATCATTTTCTCTTTAAGGGGTAAGTGGTTCCCTGTTCCAAATTAAAGTCATAGTTTGAGGTAAGGCTACTCAGACACTTCATGTGTGAGAGGCGGCCAGGAATTTCAGAAGAGGTAGGTGAAAAAAAGTGGGAAGAGGTGAGACATTGAGAAATCATCTTTGTAGGATAATGACTGAGCCAAGCTGAGCAAATTGCTGCTAACTGCTTAAACCTGGAT
The DNA here is from genome assembly GCF_951394435.1 of Stenella coeruleoalba. Lineage (NCBI taxonomy): Eukaryota > Metazoa > Chordata > Mammalia > Artiodactyla > Delphinidae > Stenella > Stenella coeruleoalba. The sequence continues at coordinate 28,894,241 of NC_137155.1, read as the reverse complement.
CTCCCCCATGGCTAGACCTGTCCCAGTTACACAACCAAGGAGGGCCAAGGTCTTACTTGGACACTGATGTCTTTCTTTCTTTCTTTCTTTTTTTTTTGGCTGTGTTGGGTCTTCGTTGCTGCGCACGGGCTTTCTCTGGTTGCGGCAAGGGCAAGGCACCAGCTTTAGGTGTGCGGGCTTCAGCAGTTGTGGCATGCGGGCTCAGTAGTTGTCGCTCGGGTGCAGGCTCAGTAGTTGTGGTGGACGGGCTTAGTTGCTGCGCGGCATGTGGGATCTTCCCAGAGCAGGGCTCGAACCTGTGTCCCCTGCATTGGCAGGTGGATTCTTAACCGCTGTGCCACCAGGGAAGCCCTGCTGTCTTCTTCTGATTTGTTTCTATGGCTTGTGGAGACAAGCTAACTCTCCTAGCACACAGTTATAGCTCTTTCTCTTCTGTCTACTCCATCTCTTTGCTCCATAATCTGAGGTTGAATTTCAAGAGTGTTGTCTGAGAGAAAATCCTAAAAATATTTTGAAATCTCATGAAACTTGCCTACAGCAACTTAATACAGGGCAGGTTCTCCCACCTCTTTGAGGCAGTGGAGTATTAAGATATATTGGTGAGTGGGATATTGTAAAAGTGGTCCTTAACAAACAAAGGCTTTGCCTGTCTCAGGGTGGAATTTCTTAGGCATGGTTTGAGGGTCTGGGCTTTGATATAAATTCAGATCTGATGATTACACAATCAATATTAAATTTTATAAAATCATTCACAAGGGAAAAGCTCAGATTCCAAAAATATCTTTATAAGACATTCAGCTAGGGAAAATGAAAAACATATTTTGTCTCATTGTCAAGGTTTAGGGAGGAAAAACCACAGGTAATCATTACGATGTGTCCCCAAAACAGGAAAACAAAAGTTCATCTCTAGGATTATTTGTTTAGCTCAAGAAAGTTTATACAGCTTGTGGGAAATCATCTCCTAGGAGGTTGTTCTCTTATGTTTGTTTTGCCTGATTTTTTTCTCCAGAAGAATAACTTTAGTGTCCCTACCATCAGCTACTTTTTTTTCCTCCTAATATATATATATTTTAACATCTTTATTGGAGTATAATTGCTTTACATTGGTGTGTTAGTTTCTGCTGTATAACAAAGTGAATCAGCTATACGTATACATATATCCCCATATCTCCTCCCTCTTGCGTCTCCCTCGCTCCCACCCTCCCTATCCCACCCCTCTAGGTGGTCACAAAGCACCGAGCTGATCTCCCTGTGCTATGCAGCTGCTTCCCACTAGCTATCTATTTTACATTTGGTAGTGTATATATGTCCATGCCACTCTCACTTCGTCCCAGCTTACCCTTCCCACTCCCCGTGTCCTCAAGTCCATTTTCTATGTCTGCGTCTTTATTCCTGTCCTGCCCCTAGGTTCTTGAGAACCATTTTTTTTTTTAGATTCCACATATATGTGTTAGCATATGCTATATCTTTTCCATTTCTGATTTACTTCACTCTGTAGGACAGACTCTAGGTCCATCCACCTCACTACAAATAACTCAGTTACAGTTCTTTTCATGGCTGAGTAATATTCCATTGTATATATATGTGCCACATCTTCTTTATGCATTCATCTGTTGATGGGCACTTAGGTTGCTTCCATGTCCTGGCTATTGTACATAGTGCTGCAATGAACAATGTGGTACATGACTCTTCTTGAATTATGGTTTTCTCAGGGTATATGCCCAGTAGTGGGATTGCTGGGTCGTATGGTAGTTCTATGTTTAGTTTTTAAGGAACCTCCATACTGTTCTCCATAGTGGCTGTATCAATTCACATTCCCACCAACAGTGCAAGAGCGTTCCCTTTTCTCCACAGCCTCTCCACATCAGCTACTTTTTGATACATAGGCTCGCTGTTGAACCTGGAACCATATCATTTTTCTTGTTTTAGGGAAATGGGTTCAGATGATAGCAATGCCAGGCACCCAAGTAAACACCAGGGCCAAAATGCTTTCTAAAGAAAGATTAAAAGAAAAGAAAGAGGGTAAGATGAAGATCGAGATCATTCTGTTCCCTTTTGCCTGGTCTTTGATTTACAGTGTAGAGAGGGTTGGATTTTGTAAAGAAGATTGGCAAAAGGAAAAAAATTGAGTTCTTTAAGGAGTCTAAAGCTGAGCTTCAGCTCATGTTTCTGGTCTTTATCAGAACCTCATTGGACTGTGAATCCTATGCCCATCAGCACTATTTAGGAATCTTAGATTCTTGAAAATACGAGAACCTTGTGTTCTCCACGTGTCTAGATGAACATTGAAAGCTTGCTTCTCGAGGGCATGTAGCAGGGATATGCAGCTGCTCATACAAGCCTGACTTAATGGTCCTCTTCCACCTGGGCACACTGTGCTCTGTCCCCAGAAGAATGGACCCCACCAGTGATACAGGCCTCTCCAGCCACTTCGGTCAACGTTTACCATCCCTGGGGCTCTCAGTGTTTCAGCCAAGGAGTGAAGCAAAGGATTAAGACAGTTTCGTAGATAATCTAAGAATTTCTCTCTTTTTCCTTTTCTGTTGTTATATGGCCTCATACTTACTTCACTCGGATAGGCTTAGTATCTTTTACTTCATGAGAATAAGAACTGTGAAAAGGGCTTTTCTAGACGACCTAGGTCGTCTACCCCTTCCTCTGTCAAATATTTCCTTGCTGTGGGACCTTGGAAAAGGCTCCGTCTCTCAGTTCCTCTGTGTCCTCAGTATAATGAAGCGGGGGTTGACTCTATTATGTTGCCCTTACACTACTGTTGTGGAGATTCAATGTGATATACAAAAAGGAAAATCTGTACAAATGAGTTGTCAATTTTCTGTAAAATGCATACTTCTTTTTAATTCAGGGAAGCCAACCCTAGCCTCAGCATCAGCAAATATACCCTTAAAACACATGGACATTCTTGGAAATTGTGTAAAATTTATAGATGTATAGATGATTGTTTCCCATGAGAATTTTACTGTTGGGTCCAAAATTTAAAGGTCAGTGAATAAGTTTGAGTCATTATAGTTGGATATCTTTTCCACTTTGAGTACACTGGATTTAGCAAACACTGCATGAAGATAAAGTAGTTGGGCAAATTATGGGTGATTTGAAATAAGTTATTTCACTTTAACTTGAAAACAAAAGGAAACAGAGATGTGGCCAAGATAACAGAGTAGGCAGACTCTGAGCTCACTTCCTCCCATGGGTACACCAAATTTATAACACTTTAAAGAGTAGCTTTTTATGAGAATGCACTGAAGACTAGCAGAAAAGATTTTCCACAACCAAAGATGTAAACAAGAAAGCGCAGTGAGATGAGTAGGTGGGTCAGAAACACGGGATAGTCAAGATACTCCCTGCCAGGTAGGGGAACCACAAACAGGAGGATAATAACAATAGCAGAGGTTCTTCCCAAGGAGTGAGGGGTTTGAGCCCCACATCAGGCTCCGCATCTTGGAGGTCCTGCACCAGAAAGATGAGCCCCCAGAAAATTTGGCTTTGAAGGCCAACAGGACTTGCTTATGGGAGGAGAGCATGATGGCTATAGGAAATGGAGACTCCAGTCTTAAAGGGCACACATAAAGTCTCACATGCTCTGAGTCCCAACCCAGAGGTAGTAATTGTAAAGGGCCTGGGTAAGACACACTGGTGATCTCAGAGGGCCTCCCAGAGGGGTAGGGGGCAACTGGGACCCCTCCTGGGGACATAGAAACTGGGAGCAGCCATTTTGGAGATCTCTTTCTACCAGTCTACCGTGAAGACACTTGTGTTGGCAAGTATCATTTTGGAGTCCTCCCTCTAACCTATTAGCACTGGGACCTAGCCCTGCCCACCAGTGGGTGGGCACCAGCCCTGGTCCTCCCCTCTGCTGAGTCCTGCAGCCAGCTGCCCTCAGACCTGGCCCTTCCTACTTGCAGGCTGGCACCAGCACTGAGCCCCACCCAGGCCACACAGACAGCTATACCAGGACCTGGCTCCAACTACCAAAGGGTTGACACCAGCCCCAGTGGCCCCTAGGCCACTCAGCTAGTCAGACTGGAAGCCAGCCCTGCCCACAGATACACAAGATAAGGCCTGGCAGTCAGTTGGGCCAGCCCCACCTCTATGCCCACAATAGTTGGGCTCCCTACAACATACACAAAACAAAAAAGATGTAAAATATGTCAAAAACACTAAACATAGCAGGAGGAATAAAATGCAAGTTTGTTAGAACGTGTTTGAACTTAAGAGATCATCAACTTAATCATGTATATATAATCTACGTATATGTATGTATATATAGATTGCTATGTATGAAACTCGTGGTAACCACAAACCAAAAGTCTTCAATAGATACACACACACAAAAGAGGAATGAAAACATATAAAGATAGTCATCAAATCACAAAGGAAGAGAGCAAAAAAAGAGGAAAGGAACAAAAAAGAACTACAAAACAACTAGAAAGCAATTAACAAAATGCAATAAGTATTATAGATAGGTGTCAATACTTAGTTTAAATGTAAGTGGGCTAAACGCTTCCAATCAAAAGACAGAGTGACTGAATGGATACAAAAACAAGATCCATACATATGCTGACTACAAGAGACTCCCTTCAGATCTAAGGACACGCAAAGACAAAGTGACAGAATGGAAAAAGATATTCCATGCAAATGGAAATGAAAAGAAAGGTGGGACAACAATACTTTTATTAGACAAGATAGACTTTAAAACAAACACTTAACAAGAGACAATGAAGGATATTACATAATGATAAAGCGATTATCCAGGAAGAAGACATAACAATTGTAAATATATATGCACCCAACGTAGGAGCACCTAAATTCATACGCAAATTATTAACAAGCATAAAAGAAGATGTTGACAGTAATGCAATAATTGTAGGGGACTTTAACATTCCACTGACATCAATGGATAGATCATCCAGACAGAAAATCAATAAAGAAACACTGGCCTTAAACAATACATTAGATCAGATGGAGCAGATGGATGGATAGTCTTTGGAGATAGATCATAGGCTAGGTCACAAAACAATCTCAATAAATTTAAGAAGATTGAAATCATATCAAGCATCTATTCTGACCACAGTGGTATCAGACTAGAAATCAACTACAAGAAAAAAACCTACAAAACGCACAAACATATGGAGGGTAAACAATATGCAACTAAACAACCAATCAGTTGTTGAAGAAATCAAAGAGGAAATAAAAGAAATACCTGGAGATAAAAGTTTTCTGGAGAAAACCGAAACACAGTGATCCAAAATCCGTTGATTTTGGTATGCTGCAAAAGCAGTTTTAAGAGGGACGTTTATAGTGATACAAATCTATCTCAGGAAACAAGAAAAACCTCAAACATCCTAACATTACACCTAAGGGAGCTAGAACAAGAAGAATGAAACCCCAAATTAGTAGAAGGAAAGAAACAAAGATTTGAGCAGAAATAAACAATATAGAGACTGAAGAAAGATAGGAAAGATCAATAAAACTAAGAACTGGTTCTTTGAAAAGATAAACAATATTGATCAACCTTTAGCCAAATTCATCAGGAAAAAAAAGAATGCCTAAATCAATAAAATCAGAAATGAAAAAGAAGTTACAACAGACACCACAGAAATACGAAGAATCATAAGAGACTACTACAAGCAACTAACCACCATTAAAATGGACAACCTAGGAGAAATGCACAAATTCATAGAAACATGTAAGTTCCCAAGACTGAGTGAGGAAGAAATAGAAAATATGAACAATTATCAGTAATGAAATTGAATCAGTAACAAGAAACTCCCAACAAAGAAAAGTCCAGGACCAGGATAAAAAATGCAGAAAAAGCATTTGACAAAATTCAACACCCATTATGATAAAAATTCTCATCAAAATTGGTATGGAAGCAACATATCTCAACATAATAAAGGCCACTAATGACAGACCCACAGCTAATATCATAGGTGAAAAGCTGAAAGCTATAGGTGAGAAGCTGAAAGTTTTTCCTCTAAAAGCAGAAACTAGACAAGGATGCCCATTCTTGCCAGTTCTATTTAACATCATATCATAAGTCCCAGCCACAGGAATCAGACAGCAAAAAGAAATCAAAGGAATTCAAATTGGAAAGGAAAAAGTAAAACTGTCACTGTTTGCAGATGACATGACACAATACATAGAAAATCCTAAAGATGCCACCAAAAAAACTATTAGAACTCATCAATCAATACAGTAAAGTTGCAGGATAGAAAATTAATATACAGGAATATGTTGCATTTCTATACACCAACAGCAAACTATCAGAGAAATTAAGAAAACAATCCCACTTAAAATTTCATTAAAAACAATAAAATACCTAGAAATAAAACTAGATGTGAGAATATCCTGTGCCCATGGATTGGAAAAATTGATATTGTTAACATGTCCATAATACCCAAGGCAATCTTCAGATTCAATGCAATCCCTATCAAAATTTCAATGGTATTTTTCACAGAAATGGAACAAACATAAAATTCATATGGAACTACAAAAAAACTTGAATAGGCAAAGCAATCTTGAGAAAGAAGAACAAAGCTGGAGGCATAACAAGCCATGGTTTCAAAGTATATTACAAAGCTACAGTAATCAAAACAGTATGGTACTAGCACAAAAACAGACATAGATCAATGGAACAGAATAGAGTCTAGAAATGAACCCACAGTTATATGGTCAATTAGTCTATGACCAAGGAGGCAAGAATATACAATGGGGAAAAGACAGCCACTTCAATAAATGGCATTGGGAAAACTGGAGAGCTACAGGCAAAAGAATCAAACTGGACAACTTTCTCACACCATGCACAAAAATAAACTCAAAATGAATCAAAGACTTAAATGTAAGACCTGAAACCATGAAACTCTTAGAAGAAAACATAGGCAGTATGCTCTTTGACATCGGTCTTGATGATTTTTTTTTGGATATATCTCCTCAGGCAAGGGAAACAAAAGCAAAAATAAACAAATGAGACCACATCAAACTAAAAAGAATTTGCACAGTGAGGGAAACTATCCACAAAATGAAAAAACAGCCTACTGAATGGGAGAAGTTATTTGAAAATGATATATCCGTTAAGGGGTTAATATCCAAAATATATAAAGAAGTCATACAACTTATAGAAGAAAAACTCAATCTGATTAAAAAATGAGCAGAGGACTTGAATAGGTATATTCCTAAAGAAGACATACAGATGGTCAACATGAAACGATGCTCAGTATCATTAATAAGCAGGCAAATGCAAATCAAAACCACAGTGAAATAACTAATATCTCATACCTGTCAGAATGGATATTATCAAGAAGACAGCAGGTAGCAAGTATTGGCAAGTGCACTGTCAGTGAGAATGTAAATTGTTATAGCCATTAAGGAAAAGAGTATGGAGTTTCCTCAAAAAAATAAAAATAGAACTACCATAAGATTTAGAAATTCCGCTTTGGGATATTTTTCTGAAGAAAAAAACACTAATTTGAAAGGATTTTTGCATACTAATAATCACTGCAGCATTTTTTTACATTAGTCAAGATACAGAAATAACCCAACTGTCCACCAATGGATGAATGTATAAAGATATTGTTTTATACATATATAAACTGGAGTATTATCCATAAAAGAATGAAATCTTGCTCTTTGTGACAACATGTATGGCTCTAGAGGGTATTACGTTAAGTGAAACAGGTTAGACAGAGAAGGACAAATGCTGTTTGATTTCACTTCTGTGGGGAATCTAAACACAAAACAAATGAACAAGCATAAAACAGAACAGACTCATAGATACAGAACAAACTGTTGGTTGCCAGAGGAAAGGGAAATAGGTGAGGGAGATTAAGAGGTACAATCTTACAGTTATAAAATAAGTAAGTCATAGGAATGTATGTACAACATGGGGAATAGAGTCAATAATATTGTAGTAACATTGTATGGTGACAGATTGTAACTAGACTTGAGTGGTGATCATTTTGTAATGAATAAAAAGAGAGAATCACTATTTTGTACATTCGAAACTAATATAATATTTTAAGTCAATTATATTTCAATTAAAAAAATAAAAAATAAATAAAAACAAAGGAAACATAGCATGTAGAAAATAAAGGAGAAACAGTCTTAGCGACAGTATGCAATAAAACCAAACATAAACTACTTCAAACTTGAGGACCACTGGAGAGGAGATTTGCTCCACTTTTTTCATTCTCAGTGTCTCTACCAATGCGAGTTTGTCTTATTTTATACAAAAGAATTTAACCTTTAGCTTTAGTCTCTGGATTCTGAGTTCTGAGGCCCTTAAATTCATTCTTCTGACTCACTTCTCTATTACTGTAAAGTTTCTCTTATCCAATAGATAAGAAAATTGTTGTTCTGGTTATTATAATATCCTAGGCAAGAGTTACCTTGTTTGACATTCAGAAAATAAGAATATAATAAAATGCATGTAAAGTAAGCATTGTTTACCTAATTATATTTAATTTCTTACTAGGCCTTAGTTTATTAGGATGAGAAACAGTGTCAATGAAAACCTGTGTTTTCCAGTTGAATTCTGCATAACAGAATGTATTTATGAATTGAATAGTAATAAAATTTTATGAAATTGGATTGTGTCTGGGATTACAAAAATTCATAAATATAGAATAGTTGAATTTAAATGTAATTTTATTGCATTTAAGTTCAGTTAATCTCAGGTTAAATCATACTTTCCAAATTAGTAGAGGATAAATTAATGGCACTGATGATACCAAGTAAATTGAATGCTTTTGAATTCATGTATCTCAGAACATTAGTATTTATTTTTCTCCCAGCCACCAAGAAGGACATAAGACAGTAGAAACAATCATTTCTTTTGAGTGACCCCAGTCACATTACATTATTATAGAAATGCCTAGTATCCTCTGGAAAACATTAGGAAAATCATCCCAGTATTGCTTAGTGCTCCACTTTCTAGCTTCCTTAATTGCATTGTGTCAAGATATTGGGACATAAATAAGATAACTGTCTGGCTTCACCAAATAGTGTGAGGCAATTTTTGCTTAGACTGAGAAAGGTAGAAAACACTTTCCACGGCAGCTTCAGGGTTGTTAATTAAAACACAGGGCAAATTAGAGTGAAAAATTAAAGCTTTACTCGTTGGGGACTGACGTGAGGCTTTTCCCAAGAATTTGAAAATAAGACTGTAGGCTCTAGTTTCATTTCACTTTTAAAGATTAGAACAGAAACCTCCCATATTAACCATTTCAACAGAAACTGAAGGGGCTCTGCAGAGCAATTTGAAAACTGGCTTTTAATGAATACCTTAATTACCTATCTTAGTTTTGAATTCTTGCTACCAAATGTTGTTTTCTGATTATGAACTGGACCCCTGATTAGGTCTGTCTAAAAGCATCAGTTGGGCTAGTTGTGCAGAATTAGGTATTCAGGTCTCTAAGACCATTGTTTATTTTTGCGAATTAATGAAATGACATCAGACTCTTACACATCAGTTTCATGAGCTTGGTTAATGGGAGCCCCACTTACAGGTTGACTTGCCCTCAGTGTGTGGGAAATATCTGCAGCATACATCTGGCCTCTGGACTGTGGTAAATTCACCAAGTTCATGAACACCATGCAGTGAAGCCTGCACTCTTAGCTTCCCATCAACCAGAGATCTTGGCAGCATAGGCATTCACCGAGGACTCTCAAAAATAATAAATTAGGGCTTCCCTGGTGGCACAGTGGTTGAGAGTCCGCCTGCCGATGCAGGGGACGCGGCTTCGTGCCCCGGTCCGGGAAGACCCCACATGCCCTGGAGCGGCTGGGCCCGTGAGCCATGGCCGCTGAGCCTGCGCGTCTGGAGCCTGTGCTCCACAATGAGAGAGGTCACAACAGTGAGAGGCCGCGTACCGCAAAAAAAAAAAAAAAAAAAAAAAATTAACATTGGATCAGATCAAGCTTTTCTTGCCCCCAGACAACGATGATGTTAATAATGATCCGTGTTTTTTTTTTTTTTTTTTACCCCCTTGACCCCTTTGGAAATGCTGATTCTCCTCACCTCATGACACAGACCTTTTTCTCGACACCACAATTTTCCCTTGACCACATTCCTCCAAAACCATTTTGTTAAATTTCGGCTGAACTGGACTTTGTAGTGAGCTCTGTTGGCATTCTATTTCAGCATGGGATAGAACGTATAATTTATGTTTCTGTTAAAAAATAACTTTTTTTTTCTTCAATAAGTAAAGCATTTTCAAAATTTGGAAAACAGAAAGAAAATACAGATTCCCTCTAATACCGCCACCTGTAGGTACTCTGTGCTTTTTAAAACACCTGCCTGTTCCTTGTGCCTGGTATTACATTTGATGGCTCCTATCAGTATGCTTTGTCATTCCATGGGAGACATGATGATGACCTTAGGTAGGGAGATGGTATTTTAGGAGTAGCCATTAAGGGAGCTAGTTGCTCAGTTATTAAACCACCAGAATAAACAGCCAAAGAACCATGCAGGGTCCGGTTCTGGGGGAATGATCATTCCCACATAAGGGGTAGGGAAGTGAAGATTTCAGATGAACGCGTGTTGTTTCTAATTGTCACCTACAAATTGATAGGTGGCACTTACCATCTATCTCTACAAGGATTAAATTATGAGCCGCTGCAGCTGCTGACTTTCCACACCCCCTGGAAGGAGTTCAGAGTGGAGATCAGAAGTGATGCACTCTGTGCTCTGGCAAAAACTGGCAGCACAGGTCTTCAGACAGATATTTTCAGGAGACGATTTTATGAGCCCAATTCTTGCATCTCATATCTAAATAAGCACTAAAATCCTCCACGGTGACGTCTTCTCCTCGTGACTAGCGGTACCTTCACGAGACTAGCAGAACCTTCTGCAAAAAATATGTGCTTGATTACATGTATTGCCCCTTCACCAAAATCGCATATATAATCATATATACTGACCTTCCCTCCTACCTCTTTGGAGCAGTTTCTCAGAGCAATCTGAGTTGCTGTCTCCCAGGCTATAGTCCTCATTTTGCCCCAAATAAAACTTAACTCATAACTCTCACGTTGTGCTTTTTTTTTTTTTTTTCAGTCGATATAATCATCCCGTAGAAGCTGGTAGGTTTCAGCCTCCACTAATGAAGTGGATTGAGAGAAAATTCCACTGAATCTATTAAGGTAGCTGATGTGATTTGGGCGAATTTTCTCTCTGTGAATGTCAGCCTCTCTTAATTAACAAGCAGGTCACAGCTCAAGGGTCACTTTCCTGAAGCAGTCTAATGCCTTTTCCCACTGTATTTCTCTTTTAGGGTTAAATGTTCATTTTTGACTTGAAAATCTCTGGTTTTGTTTATCTGATTTAAGATCTTCAGAGACGCGTAGAGAATTCCTTAGTGCCCCTTCTCTGGGTAATGCCCTCGACACATTTACATAACTGAACAGCTTCCTCGTAAAGAAACATACCTTTAGGGGGGCCACGTTTTCTGAATCTCAAGACATATGCTTTAACAAGGAAGATAGGACAGAACGTGAAATGGAACTGTCTTAGGACACTTAGGAGACGAGGGAGCTGTAAATACAGCCACCGAGACCCTGTTCTGGAGAAGTGTTCTCAAGGGCTCTTCTGGTTTGCAAAAGTCTTAATCAGTTATGAACTAACACTTCAGCAGGCATTCACCATTTTTTTCCAGTGTTTGAATAGAAAATTGGAAAATGTGCATTTATGCTTTAGGGTTCCAGGTATATTTTTGGAATTGAAGTTGATTTACCATATTGTGTTAGTGTCAGGTGTCCAGCAAAGTGATTCGGTTATACATATGTAGATGTATATTCTTTTTTTCAATTCTTTTCCATTATAGTTTATTACAAGAGATTGAATATAGTTCCTTGTGCTATACAGTAAATCGTTGTTGTTTATCTATTTTATATATGGTAGTGTGGGGTTCCAGGTATTTTTAAATTTAAAAAAAATTAAGAGGTTTCAGGGAAGGAGTTTTGATGCCAGGTAGAAGAGCTATGGGAGGGGACAGGACTTATTTCTAAGTTTTCTCTGAAAGGATGTTTCTAGGGACCCTTTGCTCTCAAAATGTCAACAGTAGATTGTAGTGCAGACACAATAGTTCTTTGTCAGAGAAATGTGTTAATACTTGCTTCAGAGAGGAAGGGCCATGGAAACCTTGGTAAATCAGTGAGTCCCCTAGTTCAATTGTTTTTTTCAAGTAATCAAAATGTTTGTTATTATAGGAAATGCATGGAGAACAGGAAATTACAACTGAAATGTCTGTTTCCGTTTAATTCTCTGCCGTGGAATAGACACATTCTTAGCTCAGATTCAGTTTTTCTATTAATATCTATACGAGTGGTCAGGTTACTTAAATCCTCTGAGCCTTGGATTCTTCATCTGTAAAATGGAGATAATAAATTCTCCTGTAGTATTTCAGGATTAATGAGAGACATAGATAAAGTAGTCGGGAGAGTTCGGGTCAGTTCCCTTGCTTTTCTGTCCCCAAACATTTTCTGCATCAGAGATGACTGCTGTTGCCTATTTTAAAAGAGCTTTATAATTCCACAGAGGGAGTTATTGCCTCTCAAAGCTGGATAAATATCATGTCATGCACTGTTTATAGTCTATGAAAGTATGCCTGCAAAGGATTTCAGTTTTTTAGTAGAGAAATCATTTAAAATTTAAGTACTATTTATTACCTCTAAATTAGGAACTTAAAATCAGGAAGAGTTACTGAATTACTTTAAACATTTAAAAAATTATCTAAATTTTAGTTTTAATTCTGATCTTAAACTTTTAGGAAGATCGTGTGGAAAAGGCAAAGGTTAAAAAAAAGAAACCCTCCTGGGCTTCTCTGGTGGCGCAGTGGTTGAGAGTCTGCCTGCTAATGCAGGGGATGCGGGTTCGAGCCCTGGTCTGGGAGGATCCCACGTGCTGCAGAGCAACTGGGCCCGCGAGCCACAACTACTGAGCCTGCGCGCCTGGAGCCTGTGCTCTGCAACAAGAGAGACTGCGATAGTGAGAGGCCCGCGCACCGCGATGAAGAGTGGCCTCCGCTTGCCACAACTAGAGAAAGCCCTCGCACAGAAACGAAGACCCAACACAGCCCAAAATAAATTAATTAATTAATAAACTCCTACCCCCAACATCTTCTTTAAACAAAACCAAACAAAACCAAAAAACCCCTCCTGTGTTATGCTAAGTGAAATAGATCAGACAGAGAAAGACAAATACTGTATGCTATCACTTACATGTGGAATCTAAAAAATACAACAAACTGGTGAATATAGCATGAAAGAAGCAGGCTTACAGATACAGAGAATGGACTAGTGGTCAGCAGTGGAGGTGGGTCAGGGCAATATAGGGGTTGGGGAGTGGTGGGTAAAAACTATTGGGTGTAAGACAGGCTCAAGGTTGTATTGTACAACACAGGAATATAGCTAATATTTTGTAATAACTGTAAATGGAAAGTAACCTTTAAAAATTGTATATAAAAAAATACCTCTCATTTTCTCACACTCCCTCCCAAGAATGAACAAAGGCTTTCCATCCTCTGACAAATCAGGTCTCAACTCCTCCTGGCAGTTAAGCTTCTTAGAAAACTGACCTCAACTTACTTGTGTCAAACTTTCTATCCTTTCCTAATTCAAATTCGCTGCTTGAGTCAGGTTGGTTTTTCCGTTAGTTCGGCCTACAAGCTATGTCTATTTATATCTTTTTTTCGGTTTATGCTTACCTACACTATGTATATCCTTACTTCTCTTCACCTATTCAAGATGTTCTCAACTTAAAAAACCCCTGCGTGTGAGCAGACGATGATGTTTATTTGGGGATAGAGTTTCAAAACTTTTCTCTCCTCTTCCCTCCCTATGCATTGCTCTCCTCTCCTCCCTTCCTTCTCTTTTTCTAGCTGTGTATGTCCTTAAAAATAGCATCCTTGTTTACACACAGTTATTGGTCAAGGTCTTCATTCTTTAAAAACCTCACTTTGGAGAAATATAAGAAGTAGGCATCTTTCCCCTGATTTCCACCTATGGGATGGGGATCTAAGAGTAAGGGAGAGAAGATGGGATAGAGGGAGGAGATCCAGAAGATCATAGTGGTTAAAGTAATGAGTTTTGGCATGAGATAGTCCTGGGCTGGAATCCTGGCCTTCGTTGTCTCATCTGTAAAATGGGTTTAATATAGCACAGTGTAGGTAAGATGTCTAACTCAGTGTCTAGCACAGTTCAGGAGCTCTGTAAAGGCCATGTGCTGTTGCTGTTATCATTATTAATACAGAAGAGCCAAAAGCAAGGGGTGCATTTCAACTTTATAAAACAGATGAGCTGTCAACAGTGTAGAGATATTGGTTTCCTATTGCCACTATAATAGCTGACTGCATGTTTGGTGGCTTCAAGTTTCATACAGTTCTGGAGATCAGAAATTTGAAATGAGCGTCATGAGGCTAAAATCAAGGCGTTGGCAGGGTTCTTTCCCGGAGGCTCTAGGGGAAAATCTATTCCCAGTCTCTTCCAGCTTTTAGAGGCATTCCTTGGTTTGTGGCCTCACCACTCCAATCTGTTACAGTTGTCACATGGTTTTCTCCACCCTCTGATCTTCCTGAGTCCCTCTTATAAGGACCCTTGTAATTGCATTGGGTCCACCTGAATAGGATAGTCTCCCCATCGCATATTCTTAATTTAATCACATCTGCAAAGTTCCTCTTGCCGTGTATAGTAACATTCACTGGTTCCGGGAATTAAGCCGTGGACATCTTGTGTGTGTGTATGTGGGGTAGGGGATTATTCAGCCTACCTCAGACAGACTGAGCACTTAGGTGCAAAGAAGCGACAGAGGGCAGGAGGTAACTTGCCCTTTAAACAGAAGAGCAGCAAGTGTTTATAGAAAATTAGTTAATCAGCTTTGATAGCAGAGCTAACTCCTACTCCAACAGGTACGTTTGCTCTTTATAAGTGGAAGTTAAAGTAATATGTAGTTTTCTATTTTTGTATGAAAAGCTTTATTCATGATGGGTGATACTAGTTTTCTCTGAGGACTTTCATTGTTGCTTTTCTACAACTTGAAAATGTACCATGGTTCTCTTAATGGTCCCTGCCTTAGATTCAGGTATCGTGCTCTCTGGGGGAAGAGGACTGTCTTTTTTGAACACCAAATAAAGCTGCCACATTATCTATATTATCTCCTTTAATCTGCTCTATAGTTATTTGAGGTAGGCATTATTATTCCCATTTTTCTGATGAGGAAACCAAAGTTTAGAAGCCTTAAGTAACTTGCTTACAGTATCAAAGCGAGTAAATGACAGTTTATCATTTGAAGCCAGAGCTCAGCTTTCTCTCCTTTAATGTGTTGCCTTCATAGAGTGAATGACTCAATTCAGTTGATGCAGATTAAGTTGCTACATTATTAAGAGCAGGGCTAGGATCTAGGTGTCTTTGTCCCATGCCCTGTATGGGACTCTTCTCTAAATCATTTTGGTAAGTGCTACAAATTCAGAATTTTATCATATTTACTGCAGTCCTCTCTAGTAATCATACTTCATTTTATTGTTTTTAATTGTAAAAATCACCTGTGCTGCTTGAGGGCAGAGTCTGGTCTTACGTTGTCTGTCCCTTGTACCCTTTTCGCAATGTAGCATCGTGTTACCGTATTAAACGTAAGAAATAAATGCAGAAATGAACAGAATAGAAAGATTTTAATTCTAGGCCTTATGTAATTTTAATTTTCAGAATTGAACCAAAATCTGCTCTTCCAGCTCTCAAGTTATATTCTCCTTATAATGAACACCTTTCCAAAATCTCTCATCTATTTATAGGAGAAAGGAAAGAGTTCATTTTCCATGACAACTTCTCTATTTTTAATCCACCAGCAATTTCATTGTCTTTCTTCTCTGCAGTTCAGTGAACTTCAGTTGGGGGAAGAAGGGATAAATAAATCAGCAAGGTAATTGAAGTACATTTATGGACTCCTTTATTTTCGGTGATTTGTCCAGGAATCAGCAAATGAATACCTTTAAGGACTTGATAAGCATTGACACAAACCACCATTGCAGATGCTCTCTGAATGCAGCAATTAACTTTGTAGCCATGAAAGGGGACCCTTGATCTTCTTTCATTACCCAACATAAGTGCTCTGGAAAGAATTAACATGAAAGTAGCCTGTGAACAAACATAATGTGTGAGGAAGTGAAGATACCAGTTATATCCCCACCAATCGTAGATGAGCAGTCATTGTCTAGCTCAGTAGACAGCAAGCACTGTTTTGGGATAGCAGTTTTCCTCAGGAAAACAGCAGAACCTGAAGAATGACCTAAGTTTCACAGCCAAATAAAAAAGTTACTTCTTAAATGAAATCAAATATTTAAAAATAAATGTACCCTGCATCAGTGTTTAATACTTTTAATGTAATTCTTCCATTTCATGCCTTGTCTTTTTTTTTTCGTTTTAAACAGATGAGGGAAGGAAAAACTGGGCTCACTTTTGTCTCTCCTTGTGATTTTTGAAGTTGGTACAAAAGTAGAGAACTTTATGCAGAGGGACAGATTTTCAAGCCTGAGTTTATTTCTGAGAGAATAATCTGGGTAGTTGTTGTTACAGATAAATCCCATTCTTATTTGCAAAACTGCACACATCTAGATGAGGAAAATAACTGCTGTCAATCCAAACCAAGAGTTAACTTCTCTCCTCCACAATCCATATTGGTTTAACAACCTTTATTATCATTCAGTGGTCTTCTATGACCGAGCGTTAATGAAAACCTCTGGAATTCATAGTGTGGAAGTGATTGATGAACTTAATACACAACTACCTATGTGAAACAGCAGAGCTGTAGTGAAAGGGAGATTATCTTTCATTTCCAGTGTAATGACTTGAAAATAGGCAGTGTGGTTATTGAACAACATGCTCTTTAAGTTCAAAGCTCAGCTGTGGTTAAAAGACTCAGAGAACATAGTTCTTATTTCTTGGTGCTGTCAGGTCCAGCATATTCTGTAAAGAGTAGGTGCTCAAAAGATAGTCATTGCAATGAACTGAATTTTTATAATAGTCTAGCTCTTTTCCTAGGTCCCCTTTTTCTCTGAGATTATTTGTGCGCTACCGATGGGGTTATGCCACAAGACAGGCCAGGGACCATTCTCAGCTATGGTTGTGAGGTATTTCAGGAATTCTAAATGCAGTTGCACATTAATCCCAAGACGGTTCTGCTCTAACATCACGCATTGGTTTTTGTTGCTGAGCTCTTACGTTCATTGTGATCAAGCCCTTTTTTCTCATAGGAATTTTAGGATCCTGTCTTCTTATTTTTCTAAGAGTTGACCTTTTTCTCTGGCCCTGATGACTTTGGTGGCTATAATCCTGCCCTGTTTCTTTCAAGCGCTCAGCTTCACTGAGTTTTCTTACTGAACCCTGGTCCATGGTCTGTGTTTCTGCAGTCTACAGGTGGACATCCTCATCATAAAGTATCCCTGCTTGATGACATGATACTATACATAGAAAACCCTAAAGATGCCACCAGAAAACTACTAGAGCTCATCAATGAATTTGGTAAAGGTGCAGGAACAAAATTAATTCACAGAACTCTAATGACAAGCTATACACTAACAACGAACTATCAGAAAGAGAAATTAAGGAAACAATCCCATGTACCATTGCATCAAAAAGATTAAAATACCTAGGAATAAACACGCGTAAGGAGGTAAAAGACCTGTCCAAAACTATAAGACACTGATGAAAGAAATTAAAATGACACAAACAGATGGAAATATATACTGTGCTTATGGACTGGAAGAATTAATATTGCTGAAATGACCATGCTACCCTAGGCAATCTATAGGTTCAGTGAAATCCCTATCAAAATACTAATGGCATTTTTCACAGAACTAGAACAAATAATTTTAAAATTTGTATGGAAACACAAAAGACCCTGAATAGCCAAAACAATCCTGAGAAAGAAGAATGGAGTTGGAGGAATCATGCACCTTAATTTCAGACTATACTACAAAGCTATAGTAATCAAAACAGTATGGTACCAGCACAAAACCAAACACATAAATCAGTGGAACAGACTAGAGAGCCCAGAAATAAACTCATGCACTTATGGTCAATTAATCTATGATGAAGGAGGCAAGAATGTACAATGGAGAAAAGACAGTCTTTTCAATAAGTGGTGCTGGGAAAATTGGACAGCTACAAGTTAAAGAATTAAATTAGAACTTTCGCCAACACCATATACAACAATAAACTCAAAATGGATTAAAGACCTAAATGTAAGACCAGAAACCATAAAACTCCTGGAAGAAACCATAGGCAGAACACTCTTTGACATAAATCATAGCACTATTTTTTTGGATCTGTCTCCTAAAGCAAAGGAAGTAAAAACAAAAATAAACAAATGGGACCTAATTAAACTTCAGCGCTTTTGCACAGCAAAGGAAACCATTGACAAAGCAAGACCACCTATGGAATGGGAGAAAATATTTGCAAATGATATGACCAATAAGGGGTTAATACCTAAAATATATAAACAGTTCATACAACTTAACATTAAGAAAAACCAAACAACTTGATTAAAAAATTGATAGAAGACCTGTAGACAGTTTTCCGAAGAGGACATGCAGAGGGCAAACAGGCATATGAAAAGATGCTCAACATAAGTAATCCTCAGGGAAATACAAATGAAAACCCCAATGAGATATCCCCTCACACCTGTCAGAATGGCTGTCATCAAAAAGAACACAAATAACAAATGTTGGTAAGAATGGAAAAAAGCAAACCCTCCTTCACTGTTGGTGGGAGTATAAATTGGTACAGCCACTGTAGAAAACAGTATGGAGGTTTTCTCAAAAAACTGCAAAAAGAACTACCACATGACCCAGGAATTCCACTCCTCGGTGTGTACCCGAAAAAAACCCCAGTAATTCAAAAAGATACATGTATCCCAATGTTCATAGCAGCATTCTTTACAGTAGCCAAGATACAGAAGCAACCTAAATGTTCACTGACAGATGAATGGATAAAGAAGATGAGGTGAAATACTACTCAGCCATAAAAAAGAGGAAAAATTGCCATTTGCAGCAACATGGATGGACGGGCATTATGCTAAGTGAAATAAGTCAGACAGAGAAAGCCAAATATTGTATGATATCACTTATATGTAGAATCTAAAAAATACAACAAAGTAGCAAATACAACAAAAAAAGAAGCAGACTCACAGAAACAGAGGACAAACTAGTGGTTATCAGTTGGGGAGGTGGGGCAATATAGGGGTGGACAAGTGGGAGGTACAAACTATTGGGTATAAGATAGGCTCAAGGATGTATTGTACAACATGGGGAATATAGCCAATATTTTATAATAACTGCAAATGGAAAGTAACCTTTAAAAATTGTATAAAAATTAAAAAAAATTCAAATAAAAATATTAGAAGGAAAGAAGATGCGGTATATATATATATATACAGTAGAATACTGCTCAGTCATATAAAAGAATAAAATTTTGCCATTTGCAACGTTGATGGACTTAGAGGGTATTATGCTAAATGCAATAAATCAGACAGAGAAAGACAAATATTGTTTGATATCACTTATATGTGGAGTCTAAAAAATAAAACTAATGACTCTAGCCAAAAAGAAACAGGCTCACAGAACAAACTTGTGATTACCAGTGGGAGAGGGAAGAGGGGAGGAACAAGATGGGAGAAGGGGATTAAGAGGTACAAACTAATAAGTCTATAATAAATAAGCTCCAAGGATGTATCGTATGACATAGGGAATTTAGCCTATGTTTTATAATAACTATAAACGGAGTGTAACCTTTAAAAATTGTGAATCACTATGTGGTACGCTTCTAACTTATATTGTATGCCAACTATACTTTAATAAAAAATAATAAAAAATAAGATGTCCCTGCTTGAGCACCTATCTCCTGCTGTGTGTATGTGTGGCGGGGAGGGTGGGCTAGTGGGGAGCAGCAAAGATCCGTATGAAGTGCGTGGATTTGAAACCAATCCACGTCCTAATGCAGACTGTGCCACTTAACTAGTCCTATGCAACTTTTACTTCCTAGAGCCTTGGTCTTATTTAAAAACAGGTGTCATGTAACTCACCTCAAAGGGTTTTGGTGAAGATTAAGTGAGATAACATAGCCAAAGTGCATGGTACAGTGCCTCATACGGAGCAAGTTCTCAATGAATGATAGTGGTCTGACCCCCAAACTGTCCTTGAACCATGTCCACCACTCTATGATACCCGTTATCAGACAGTCCTTTCCAATGACAAAAGCCCACCTGTCTGGATTTGTTCATATCCTCAGCCGCTGAGGGCTGCCTGGATTTTCTGCCATTTCGTGGTGCATCGGCCCAATCTCCGTGTCCTGACCCGATGTGCCTTCCCTCGTCCTGCTCCCAGGTATGGCATTGCTTTACTATAGCTTTCTGGAATTACTTTTTAATTTTTTTGTCTCTTATGAAATAAGAAACAATGTTTTAAGAAAGCAACATTTCCTTTTTGAGTCTGTGCTCTTTAGTGTCTGTGTGACTTCAATCATAAAATAAAAAAGAAATTTATTGAGTGACTATTATGTAACAGGCACTATTAAAAGTACTAGGGATAACTTGAAGGATAAAAGAGGCAAAAATTCCTTAATATTCTAAAAAAGGAGATCGAAAATAAACAAGTAGAAACATAAAGAAATGCTATTACATCATACCATGGGGAGCTCTATGAAGAAAAATAAGAGTGATGGGATGGAATGTTGAGGCGGGTGTGGTTTTGTGTATGTGTGCACGCGCACACGTGGGCATTTGAGCGGAGACTTGAATGATGCAAAGATTCAAGCCTTTGCCAAATCTGGTGTAAGAGCAGTAGGCAGAGAGAAAAGGAAGAGTAAAGGGCTGAAGAGAGTATGTTCGAGGAACAGCAAGATCAGTGTGGCAGGATCATCATGATTGAGGAGTTGAGTAGAAAAGATGCAAAGGGCCGGCTTACGTAGACTCTGCAGTCCATGGTAGGAAATTTGTATTTTATTCTAGGAAGAAAAGTTTGAAAATAGAGAGGGATAGAATCTGATTTATGCTTCTTAAGAAAAATTATCACAAACTTGGAAACAAGGCCAAAGGATGGCTTTGAGTGCTTTGATTATTATACAGGAACGATGTGCAGTAGGCCAGTTCAAGGATTATTTAATTCTCTAGGGGAACGTATCTCTGTTTGACATTCTTTCTACTTTTGTTTAGGGCCCCGCCTCTGTGACATTATGTGTGAACCTGGAGATTTTCGTCCATTAGAGATGCGAGTGATTTTTGACAGTAAAAAAAATAACCCCAGAGGTTATAGTTTCATTGACTATAGGACATTAACCAGTTTTATGTCTAAATCAGCAAACTTATTTCAGTATGCTTTTCGCGTATGCCGTATTTCTCCAGCTATCTTGTGAACCAGCTTCAAAATACTGGTTCTGTCATTAATTAGTTAAAAATCTTTGATGTGTGTTGATTCTACATTTATACGGAATTATGGTTTTAGCTTTTTGAAAATTATACACTTCGACATGCTAATGGCTGTTGAATGGAATGTGTGAAGGTATGGGGAGAGTTGTGAAGAGTGGAAGCAGGAAGGGAAATGGGAAGGATGGTGCAGAGCGGTGGTGGAGATGGTGAGAACTGAGTGATTGGATTTTACATTTGGTTTGGAGGAAGAGACGAGACGTGCCAAACAGATATGAGGTGTGATAAAGAGAGGAATCTAGGATGTTTGTTTGTCGGACTGGGAAACGGTGGTAGAGGAAGAGCAGAATTTTCAGAGAAAATTAAGTGATCCATGTAAGATATGTTAATGTGATACACAATCTATGGGTCTTCAGTAAACTTCCTTATGGTGCCAAGGTCAATGACTCTATTTTTGCAATAATCAGGCAAATCTGTTTTTTAACAAATATTCATACTTATGTATATGTTCTTTATACATGGACGCTTATGAGCACATATATTCAATCCATCTGATGTTTGTGTGTGCATGTACACATACAATATTTGGCGTAATTTTCCATGGACTTGGTAAAAATACTCCCATTCCTCTAAAATTAGAAAGTTCTGATTCAAGCATTAGCGGGGTCAAGCTATTTCATGAACTAAAGCTCCTTGTGACTTTAAGAACTTTTTACTCTGTAATGTTACAACTCATTACTCAACTGACCACGAATTGCTTTAAAAAGAAAACATCAGTTCCTTAAACTTACAGAACCTCATATCCTTTATGACATAACAATTTCTGTCCTATTTCAATATATATTTAATTTGTCCAATGAGACAAACAGTAGCGTTGAAAACTGAAAGCACTTTTAGACAGATTATTATTATGTATTATTATTTGGAGAGAACTTTGCTGATAATTGTTTTTGAGTATCCCCACGAGGTCCATCCTAACCGCCCTGTTTAAATTGCAACCCCGCTTTCTGTACCCTAGCAGTACTGATGGCTTTCCTCTGACCTTTTGTTTTTTTCTCTTTCCATGGCACTTATCACCTTATTTTAATTTCCTGTTAAGCTAGGTAATATGTTTATTATTCATCTTCCTCCATTAGAATGTAAGATACCTGAATGTAGGGATCTTTGTCTGTTTTATTTACTGAAGTATGCTAAGTGCCTCTAATACGTAGTAAGTTCTCGATAATTTGATGAATATATGTATAGTATATATGAATGAGAAAACCTTTCTGCGACTGGGAGAATGCTTTATGATCTTAATCAGTGGAACATAAAAAACACAATTCAATTTGACTACATATAATTTAGAATAATGATTTACATAATAGATTCATCTTCCTATCTTTTTTGTAGGCCAATGTTAAAATTATATTTAGTGTCCTAAATACATTATGTCCAAAGTCTAATTAAACAGCCACAAGTACGCTTGGTGAATAAGGAACAAGCAGTTTATTAGCTACATAATTTAATCTTGAGCAAGAGATTTAACAGCTGTTTATCTCTGTCTATAAAGTGGAATTAGTAATAATAATGCCTACTTCATAGGGTAGTTATAAGAATTAAACAAAACAGTATATGAAATACTGTAGCACAGTGTTCTAGTACATAGTAAACATTCAATTAAGATAATAGTTACTATTATACAAATCAGTAGTTTATTGTAGTAGGAGATAAAAATAACTGCTACTTAGATCCATGAAAATTATACATTAAGGAACTTGGCAAAATGGATATAAAAACAAACAAAACTCACATAATAAACCCCAGGGTGAAACACTATTTAAAATATACACATAATCCAGGAAAATGACAGGAATTTTTGCATTCAAGAAAAGCAACTTACATGTTAGGATGGTTTTTGAGTTAGCATTTTACTTTCTTCCTTAGCTCTAGCTGATCAATTTTTGAGAGTAAAGGGTTTTTGAAAGAATTTGTCCTCTTTTTGATGTTAGTTTCTTTCCCAGCTTTTGTTTCAGAGCTCTCTGATGGGAGAGGAAATGGAAATACTAAAACACTTAGTCTTAAGGATGAGAAAAGACAAGTAACCATCCAACAATATGGGAATACTGCAGATGGGAATCATGTCAGGTCAAAACTGCCTCCCCTGGGAAGTTTCATCTTAATAATAACTTCAAAATCTTAGAATTTCATGGAAGATAGTTTCCCCCCTTTGTCCATGAGGAATGAAGAAAATCCCCATTTAACTCTATGCTGGTATGCAAATAAAGTGGACATATAACCAGGTGCAGTTCTTTGAATGTGTGTACTCTGCCCACATCCTTCATACATTTAAATAAAAATGGTGCAGATATTTCAGGTATATTCTTACAGCCACGTTTTCATCCTTTTCCTTAATGTTTAATCTCTTCTTTGGAGTAAGGGTGGGCTTTACTCCTGAAAGAGGTTTAACACCCTCTCCTTGTTCTTTGGAAATTTTAAGATATCCAACCAAAGCCTTCTGTGTTTCACAAAAGGGCAAATCACACATATAAGAGAAGGAATGGGGTCAAGTGTTCTGAAATCCTCAGAATGATTTCTCATTTTATATATGCAAATTCCACTCTTTAAGCTTCTCACCTAAGCCTTCTTGTTCTTGAATTCAATATTTTTCACTAAAATTTATCATGTTCACCATAAGGCTCTTGATCCCCACTCTGCAAAGCTGTCCTTTCCCTTTCTTCCCTCACATCCAGCCTTCTTAAGCCCAGTAAATTGTACCATTATCTGCAGGGATGCTCAAGGCAGACACTTACGAGTTCATCCTTCTTTTCTCCCTTTTCCTCACCCCCTGTTTGTAGTATATCAGCAAGGGTGATTGAGTCTACCCAGAAAATCTACATTTTGAATCTGTCTACTTCGTTTAATTTTCCTGGTGATGACTCACTCCAGCCCGCTCTTCCCCTCACTCCATGTGCTCTAGTCACACAGGCTTTCTTTCAGTTCCTTGACTACTCTCTCATTTCGTTTTTCGTTTCTTTTTTTTTTTTCCCTGGCCATGCCGCAGGGCTTGTGGGATATTTTAGTTCCCCGACCAGGGATCGAACCTGACACCCCAGCAGTGAAAGCACCGAGTCCTAACCCCTGCACTGCCAGGAAATTCCCTTGACTAATTTCTTTTCTGACTCGAGTAAGGCCTGATCTCTCTGCCTGGGACACTCTCCACTCTCCTTGTTCAAACGTCAACACCTCACTGATGGCTCCTGTGACCCTCCATCCAAAACAGGTCCCTTGCCTGCTGTCGTTAGCTTATGTCTCACAAACTTGTTTTTCTCCTTTGTTGTACTTCCATAATTTATTGTTATTTTTATTCACTTTACTCACAAAGTCTTTCTGGTTCACTATCTTATCCCCAACACTTAGCTCAGTCCTAGAACGTGGAATACACTTGGTGGATAATTGTTAAATGATGGATGATGAAGTTACAAGGTATAGTCTGTCAGATGTTTAAAAAACTTATTTATGAGCAAAAATATAAGGGCTTTTATTAAAAAAAACTAATAAGCTAGTGATAGACTTCTTAGGAAGAGCTAAATAAGTTTAAGCTTCAGATTTTCTAATATCTATTGTAAGGCCCATCAAGAGACTTCCGTGTGGGTGATTTCTCAGTGCTCCCTTTTAAAAATCAGAATCTTTTTTTTATTTCAAAAGTTGTATCTTGTAGCCATGCATTGACTCTTTTGGCTGGAGTCTTATATCTTCTTCAGATTGTGTTTGTATTATACAAAAATATTTGTCACAAACTTTTTCTCTAAATAAGTGTAAAATATTAACATTATGCTCTCCCAGCAGAGTTATTTTGGTCCAAAACTTTCAAAGTTATGTGGTAAGCAACAGTTTTCTTGAGGAAAAACGTAGCATTTCTTTTTCCATTATAAATTTATGTGTAGGCTCTTACTAGTTATAATTAATTTTTCTACTACATTTCATTAGTGTATTCAATCTTATAATAAGATAGCATTTGTCTGAAATGGGACTAACTTTAGAATAAATGAATTATCTGTTTATTGGCTCTCCCTCCCCCCTCTTTTTTAAAATCTCAGAAGTTTATTGGTAACTTTCCACATGTTGTAACTGAAATGTGCGCCTGTTGGGATGAAGATAATAGAGTTGACTCAGAATTAAATCCTAAGAATTCAAGGTTTTGAATAAATGCAGAAACAGAATTAATTGCTCAAGACTATATCGTGGTATGCTAGATTCTTGGAAAGACTGACATAATTTTCTTTTTATTTCTTAACACTTTGTGAGTGTAAAAGACAAGATCCTCATTTTAAATTTAAAAAACTATCTTTAAAAAAAGTTATTATATATAATATATATTATATGTATATTTATATATATATTCATTCTACAGTTGTTGGGTGTAGTGTTCTATAAACCAAATTGGGTCAAGTTAGTTAATAATGTTGTTCTAAACTTCTCTATGGTTAACTGATTTTTTTGGTCTACTTTATTTTATCAGTTACTAAAATAGTGTGTTACAGTTGCCTCTGTGTCTGTGGATTTGTATATTACTTCTTTAGTTCTGTCAACTTTTGCCTTATATAATTTGAAATTTATGCTATTAAGTATTTACAAATTTATGATTTTATAGTTTCCTATGGACTTAACCCTTTTATTACATTGAAACATGCATCTTTATATCTTATTGTTCTAGTTAAGATCTATGTCCAATATTAATATAGCTACATCATTTTTTCTTTTGGTTAATATTTACATGGTATATCTATTTTCACACTTCTACTTCTATGCTTCACTTTCAAATGTGTCCATGCATTTAAAGTTTCTTTATAAATACAATATGCCTGCATTTTGTTTTTTACCTAATGTGACAAATTTTGTATTTTAATTGGAAAGTTGAGTCCATTTACATTAAATATAACCACTAACTTAACTCCTTTAAGTGGACCATTTTGTTATCCATAGTATTTATACTATTGGTCATTTATCTTTTTTTCCCTCCTTTTTTTGGCTTCATTTATGTTCATCAATTCATCATTCTTCATTATTATTCCATTTTTAAATTCCTTTTAGATTTTAACTTTTACATTCTTCTGTTACTCTTTTATGGTCACATTATTGATTACAACATACTTTTACTACTTCCTGAACATGTTAAATACAGCCATTTAATTCCATTTCTCCCCTTCCACCTTTTGTCCTAATCTTGTCGTATGTTTCACTTATATAGACTTCTATTATAGTTACATCTCTATTTTGTAAATTCCAGAAGACATTACAGTTGACCCTTGAACAACTCGGGGTTAGGGGTGCCAACCCATCCCCCCGCCATGCAGTTGAAAATCCATGTATAACTTTATAGTCTGCCCTCCATATCTGCTGCTCCATATCCACGATTTCAACCAACCCTGGATCACGTAGTATTGTAATATGTATTTATTGAAAAAAATCTACTGATAAGTGGACTTTAACAGTTCAAACCCATGTGGTTCAAGGGCAAACCGTATATATTTTAGTTTTAGTAGTCAATATGCACTTAGTTTTTACCCATAAATATATCCTTTCTTTTTCAGGCTTCCTGAAGTTCTGTGTTTCTCTGAGATCATTTTCCTTTAGTCTCAGAAGTCCTGTTAGTATTTTTTGTAGTGCAGATTTGCCTGTAAAAAAACCTCTCCGTTTTTATTTTTCTAAAAATATATTCATTTTGTCTTCATTTTTTAAAAAAAATATTTTGAGAAGTGCAGAATTCTTGGTTAGCAGTATTTTTTTTGCAGCATTTTAAATATGTCAGCCCATTGCCATTGTTTCTACATTTTTTCTACTGAAGAGTCAGATGTCAATGTTAGTTTTTGTCTTTTACATATTTGACATATTTGCTTTTACTAAAGATATACTACCTCACTCTAGGTACTTTTTAATTGCTCTCCATGCTTTGACTTTTAATAGTGTTACTACAATGTGCCTAAGTGTGGCCTTATCGATATTTCCCCTATTTAGTATTTGCAGGTTTTTAAATCTCAAATATACAAAGTTAGACATTTTTCATTAATTTTGGAAAATTCCTGGGCAGTACTTTTCAAATATTTAAGTTTTATTATTCTGTCTCTTCTCCTCCAAGTACTCTGATGACATGTATGCCAGACCTTTTCTTTGAATCCTACATTTCTCTTATTTTTTTTATCCTTTTTTTCTTGTATAGGCATTAATTTGGGCACTTTTTATTGTCATGTATTCAGTTCACTAAATTATCTATTCTTTTTCTAATCTGTTATTGAACTCATCTGCTGAATTCTTGATTTCAATTTTTATATTTTTAGTTGTGGAATTTCAGTTTGATCCTTAGGGATTTCACATTTCTACTGAAATTTTCCATCCACCTCTTTACTTACTTGAATATATTAATCATGACTATTTTTAAATCCGTCAGATAATTTTAATATCTGAAACACCTGGGCATCTATTTCAATTCTTTGTGTTTCTTTTGGCTTCTAGTGATTTTATTCTGTTTTTAGCAAGCCTTGGTTTTGAATGAACGCTGGATTTTATAGGCATCAAATTAAGTATCAAGTTTCCTTTGGCCAGTCAGGTGCAGTGGCCATGGGTTAGTCTCTTAGATGCCTGCCTTTGCCCTACTTTTAGGTGAGGCTGTATGGGTTCACAACACAAAGATTGATGTATTAACCCAGCCCCTCTAATTTGGAGGGGCTTGAATACACCAGTCTCTGTTTTTCCAGCATGAGACATCTCTAGAATATCTGCCCTTCCCTGTTTCCCCAACTGTTGCTTTCTGTTGGGCTTCTTAAAGCTCCTTCCCATGTACCACTAGAGAAAAATTTGCAACCAGATTTTGGGTCCTCCTTCTGGGCTCCTTTCTTTCTTGGATTTTGCCCCTTGACCTCCAGCTTCTCTGGCAGCCCTGCACTCTGACTTTGTGTCTCTTCAGTGAAGTAAGACCCCTTCTTCCCGACTCAGCTTTATCCCCTGCCAGTGCAACCTGGGGAGAGTCTACGGAGAAAACACCCACATGAAGTATGGCTCTTCCTTTAGGGTCGTAGCCTCTCAATTTGCTTTTGCTTTAGTTGCTCCTCAGGGACTGCGAACAGTTGTTTTTTATATTTTGTCCAGGATTTTAATTGTTTATAGTGTGAGGGTTAGTCTGGCGTAACTAATCTATCTTGTTCATTATTGAAACTGAGGGTTATTATTTTTAAGCTACATATATTAAGCATTCATTGTTTGCCAGGTATGTTGCTCAGGGATTTAACTGTATTATCTCATTTAACCCTCACAGCAGCTTTTGAAGTAGTTATTCTCGATCTTATAGACAAAGAAACTGAGACTTAGAAAGGATAATTAACTAGCCCAGATCATACAGTAGGTTGTGTATCTAGATCTGTCTGATATAGACAGAGGGAGGGGAGGGGGCAGAGGGCAGAGAGCACCAGAGCTTGTTTCAGGCCCTTACAAGGAGCACCAGGGCTTGCTTTACTGTTTTTGTGACGGATGATGCTTTATCTCCATTGTCTTATTTTACTTCTGATTAGAAACCTCTATAATCTTTACTGGTAATATGAAATAACAGCAAGAAAACAAGTTTATTATGTTCTCCAAGCTTTATTTAAGGACACTTTTGAGGAAACAATGTACGTCATGCCAACTGTCTCTGCTGCTTTAATTGGTACTTGAAGAAATCTTCAGATAATTTGATAAACCTTAAACCACTTTCTATTTTGTTTTCTGCAGTTTATTAATTGAGGCTAGAAGACACCCTGCAAGTAGAAGCAAATTGAGGTGTTTTAGATACTGAGGATGAACCTAGCTGTAACTTTGAACATAAAAGACAACACTAAGCAGCAAAGTGTGAATAAATGCACAGGAAGTAAATGGTGACATCTATGTTATGCTTACTTTGTGCCAAGTGCTGTAAGCACGTACTCATTTAATCCTTGTAGCAGCTCTCTGATGTCGATTATTGCCATAATTTAACAGATGAGGAAACTGGCCTTATAAATTGCCCAATGTCACGAAATTAGAAAGTGGCACAGGTCAGATTTAAAACCCGGCTGCCTGGCTTCTTAGCGCTTCTGCCCAGGAATGCAAATATTCAGCAAAATCTCAATTAACTTGAATTCTTGAAGAATAGGATATTATTAATAATTGATTCTCTGATTAGGTTAAGCGCCATCACCATAGTTCTGATTTTCATACTACTTAGAAATTTTACTAAAAGAAATCAGCCCACTTCACAGTATAATTTCTCAGATACTGCTAAGGAGAAAGAGTGTAGCTGAAGGCAAAATTTCTAGGAATTTTAAATAAAATTTTGATGGAAAAGAAGAAAATTATGGATGTAGAGAATGCCTAGCTATAATAGGTTGTGAGTGTTTCAAGAATTAAAAAAGAGTCAGAAAACTGTTAGAAACAAGTGTCCCCGTGTGATCGTTCACTCATCCATGTCTTTATTCTGAAAGCATTTATTTGTTACACACTGCACACTGAAAGAAAACTAACCATTACCGAATATTTACCATGTGCCAAATAATTTCCTGGGTAGTTTTAGAAACATTATCACATTTAATTCTCACAATAGCCCTCTGTGGAATATTTTATTCCCACTTTCAATTGAGAAAACTGTGGCTTAGTGGACATTAACCGTTTGTGAATTGTCAAGAAGCTAATAGCTGAGCAAGTGGCTGGGATGGACTTTGAGTCCAGGACTGAGTGACTCCAAGAGCAAGGCTATCATGCTGTGAGGGGCTGGTCCAGGCACTGGGGAAGGGGAGAGCAGTCCCAAGGCGGATAACACAGAGTTTGGGACCACAAAGAGCTTTACTATCTGGTAAAAGAGATAAGAAAACAACAAATCCCATAGTTAAGAGAATGTGGTACATATCATAATTGAGATGCAATATTTAGGTCTTCAAAGGAGGGGGAGATTACTTGCAGCTATAATAATGAAAGCAGATTTCTGAAAAAAAGAGCGGTTAAGTAAAGATCTGAAGAATACCATATAAACTGAAAGCCATGACTGTGTGTTCATACAACAGCCACTGCAGTATCTCTTCTGTGTTTGAAAAGGAAATAGCTGCTCCCTCCTCTGAGCTTCTGGACACTTATCTGAACTGTTTTTTAAAGGTATCTGTCACTTTCTAGCCTGTATTATGATTAAATAGGCACGTGCTTTCTCTGTGGCCTCATTCAAAGCAGAGACTCTTACTCTTTGGGGGAATCCCCACAGTGTCTGGCACGATGTCTGCGCCATAGCAGGTCTTTTTCAAAATCCCCTCTCCCTTGGTATCAGTGACGTTATATCTCCTGGCTGTCTTCCCATCTCTTTGGACTCTCCTTAGGCAAGAGGCTGTGTCCTCCGTGTTCAACCTCCTCGCACCTACCTCTCACACAGCACCTGTTGAAGACTTCATGCAATCAGTGATATTCCATGTGCTGATGCCCCCCAAATCAGCAGATATCTCTTCTAGGCTCCAGATTGCTTTGTACAACTGCCTGGCATCATCTCCATCTGTACGCTCCTCAGGCACTGCGATGTCAACCTACGTCAAAGTGAACTTGTTGTCTTCCCCACCTCCAGACCTTCAGTTCTTTCTACACTTTCCATCTCAGTGAATGTTACGGCAAGACCCCCAAGGCACCCCTTCCTCTTCTCCTCTCCCGCTAATTTCCATCTACTCGGTCATGAAGGTCCTTCACAGTTGAGGAGTATTTCTGCAGTCTCTTGGCTTCCATAAGTCTCCATGGCCATCGTCAGTTCAAACCCCATCATTTCTCATGTAGATTACTTCAAGTCTCCCAGACATCAGGCTTGCCCCTTGTGATCCATTTTTCCAAACTGCTACCCAGAATGATTTTGTAAAGGCAAATCTGAAAATGGCACCTCCTTTAATGTCTTGACTCTTCAGTGGGTAAAAATTAAACCACTCAGCACAGGAGGTATAAACAAACTTTTTCTCCATTTTCTCTCTTGCTTGACTCTGCTTCACACCAAAGTTCTCTCCTTGTTGAATTGCACTCTCTGCTCTTCAGCACACTAGCTCGTCATCCACCTGGAACACTGACTTTTCTTCTCTATTTGGCCAACTCAGCCTTCAAAAATAAGCTTAATAGTCACATCCTCCAGGAAGCCTTCATAACATTTCCTCCAGTTTTGGTTAGCCGTCTCTCCTATTTGCTGGAATAGCACTCTGGACTTACCTCTATCACAGTTTTTATCACACTGGAGCTTCATTTTTTACTGAACTATCTTCTTTCTAAGTATTTTGAGAGAAGGAACCTTACCTTCTATCTCTAGACCATCTCCTTCTCTGGCACATTGCAAGAGCTCAGTAAACAGTGGTTGAAGGAATGATAAAAATGCTTGATGAGTAACCAAAAGTGTAGTCAGAGAATAAAGAGTTCAGCTCTTTTCAGGTGAAAATTGAACTCGGTTCGGTTTCTGGATGTTCTGTGTGATTTTCTACTTCATGACAGTATGCCTTTGATTTCCTCCCTCCCATACCGCTGCACCAGAATTCTCCCGAAACAAAAAATAATGCAAGTGGAAACTAAAACACAATCCCAAACCAAAAATAATAAGCAGAATTTCTCTTAAGTATGCACTAACTTGAATCCAACGGTCATTACTTTCTTTGTCATTTATTTGATCTTATTGGGTGCATAGACTTGCAACCCTTACACGCTGTGGATTATGTAATATTGTAATGACTTTCATATAAAATGCAAATGCTATATAGTCATGTTTATGGCATGCATTATATTTTAGTTCTTTTTTTGTGACATTATATTTTTGCTTTTTTCGTGACACCAGATACTGATGTATATGAGATATCTATAGATATATAGATAAACAGATATCATATCTGGATATGTGTACGTAGATATATGTATATGCGTATATATATGTGTATCTATCTACGTATCTATATGTTGATGTTATACTCTCTGCTCTGCAAATACTCTAGTTAAGTGTGAGAACCGTACAACCACTCAGTCTTGTTATTAAAAAATCCTGAAGTTGTTTTTCTTTCAAAGGTACTGGACTTCCGGTTTAGAATGAATGAACTAACCACTGAGGCTGTGAGCCTGTTGGTGTGGGCTGTCAACTTGAGGCAGTGTCACTGATCTGCATAGGTTGCTTTGTCATTACCTGTGATTCTTCACTTCTGACACAGGTATGCGAATGTTACACACCACCTACTTATCACGAGAACTCTTTTTCTTGTGAATACAACCTAAGTTTATGCTTTCAAATGGGTTATTTGTTCTTTGAAATTCAGGGCTAGTTCTACATTCGGTTCAGCTTTGTCAGTGTTTCTGTGCTCGTTGAAATCATGGAGATAGAATAGAAGAGTCTAAAGAGAAGATAGGGTTCAAACCAGGAAAACCCAGAGGAAAGATATTACCCCAGAATTCAAATGTCTACCAGAGAATTTATAATATTTCCTCAGGCATATGTGAAATGTTGGGCCATTACTCCATTCATTCATGCCTGCCAGCTGCTGTTGGCATGAATTTCCCACCCTACTCTACTCCCTGGCCACCAGAAACTTCCCTAAAATAAAAATGGAGCCATTGATAAATAATGTAGACACATAAAAATAGACTGTGTTTATTACTAATTGATGCTAGGACACATCAGTGTCGTATTCTTTCTCTGTAATTCCATGAATGTGACATGGTATAAGAAATATCCGGAGAAAAAGGAACTGCAGATGAGACATGGTATCTTTTCATCTTAGTTTCTGAAAACTGACAGGATATTAGAATTAATCTAGATGGCTTAATCCTCTTGGCCAGTGTGGAGATTCCCTCTGATATAAATGAACTGTGGGTCCTATAACTTGTGCTGAAACGCTTTCTATAAAGGGGAGTCTGCTGTATGATTTCATTACAGCTCTAATTGATGGAAGATACAGTGAGGAGAACACATCCTGTTTACTGTGTGGGTGTGCTATTCCTGCTGTACATATGCTGTGCTAATTGTGCTGCCTGTAGATGTAGTTGAATATTGGACTTGCACCGTGAATTGCGTTGGAAAATAGGAAGAGAGACCCTAGGTGGAGAGGAGAGAGTGTTTTGTTTCTCTGGATCTGGGCTGCCAAGGGCAATGGTACAATAGTGCCTGTTACATATAGGCGGGCAAGGACTTGTGAGAGGTCAAAGAGAGAGACCTATGAAATTGTGTTTGTCCTTGGTGGCTCAAGTATGGCTAACTCCTCAGAGCATGTCTAGTGGTAGGGTTGTGGGAGCTCTGAGAACAGGCCAGCTGCGTGAGCCCAGAACCTTGGGCTTCTTACTTATACAGATCTTATATTCTCTGTGATCATTCTTCCTCTGCAACCATTTAGTATTTAACAAAGTCATATTAAAAGCTTTAATCTGGGGGCTTCCCTGGTGGCGCAGTGGTTGAGAGTCCACCTGCCGATGCAGGGGACACGGGTTCGTGCCCCAGTCTGGGAGGATCCCACATGCCACGGAGCGGCTGGGCCCGTGAGCCATGGCCACTGAGCCTGCGCGTCCGGAGCTTGTGCTCCGCAACGGGAGAGGCCACAACAGTGAGAGGCCTGCGTACCACAAAAAAAAAAAAAAAAAAAAAAAAAAAGCTTTAATCTTCTAAATTACACTAAGGAAAAAAGATTTTGTCCAATACTGTGTATTAAAGTAGGGTGTATTAAACTGGGAAGAGACCTCCTGAAGCCTGCATTGTGGAGGCAGCTGGAAAGAAGTAGAAAAGAACTGTTAGGGGAAGGTGAAATTTAGGAGAGTAGAGGCCGTAGTGCTCTGTTAGTTGTCGTATCATCCATCAATTTGTACTCTTCAGACCAAATCTTGGAGGTTTGTTTTTATATTTATTAAAATAGGCCATATTGTTTGAAGATTGTTCTTTACAACTTTCCCATATGTTTTGCTCATTAATACTATTCATCCTTCTGGAGGTCTTCTGAATAGAGCTGATAGCAAGTACATATGAGTCTTAAAATGTGTTATGCTACTTATGATATTCCTCCTAGATCTTTTCTTTCACAATGACCACGGCTTCCTCAGCAGTCCTCATGCTCTGTGGTTCCAATGTGCTTGATCATCATGATGACTTATTTCTAGAACCTCATATGCCTTTCAAAATGTAGCAAGCAGATCTCAAAATACTGGCTGAGCAGTAGGACACGGCAGAGGATAGGGGCACCACTGCCTTCCTTGTTCTGCACATGCAATTTCCATTAGAAGAAGTCTACTTTTAAAAATCTTTTGATTTTTTAAAAATATTGTGTTGTAATTATCTTACCCTGTGATTTTCTTACCCTGTAAAAGGAAGAAAGTTCACCCTGAGTATATTTTGTTTTAAATGTATGGCTTTGAGTAAATAAGTTAGAGATAAAGGTGTCTGCACTGGTTAACCTGATCTCGCCACCAAAAGAGTCTGATTCTTATTTTCAGGTAGCTTTGCCTTCCTTAGAAAAATAAGTCACTGGAATAAATAGATAGGAACTTCTCTGGGTATGTTTTGAGAGTCATAAGGTAATAAGGTGTGAGCCATGGGAAAGACAACCCAAACAGAAGATCCAGTTTCTGATGGACAGGTTCAAGGGCATGGGTGAGGGAGAGTCGGGGGGAAGGCTAGGAATAGGGAGTGGGCAACTGGCACCAACACCATTACTTCTTTCTATTTCTTCCTAGTTTACTGTAAACAATAAAGATCTGTATCTTCTTTTTAAAAATACTGGCTGTTTACTGTGTCCATTTGCCCATGTGGGTGAAGTAGGATTTGGTTAATTGCCTGTTACTTGCCCCTCCTTCCTCCATTCCTAGTTCAGTGTGATCACCCACCAACTGGATCATACTTTTGGCTATGTTGACCACGCAGATAACTAAAATCTTCAGGCCTTTCCTTTTCTATGGGAAATGCTAACAATGAAGTTCCTTCATCCTGTATTTTCCAAACTTATTTTTAAAAACGGCACAGCTCTTTATATTTAATAAAAATATTTATGTGTATGTGTGTATGTTAGCTTTGTCATATAATTATCAAAATCTTTGGGAATGCAGATTCATTAATTTATTTAGACATATTTCCTTCTACAAATTAACCTCTATAGATATTATATGCGTGTCGTCTATGTATTTATCATTCTGATCATATAAAGTGGTTAGCTAAGAGCTTAGAGTCCCATGGCAAGTCACTACAGACAGGGAATGAATCAAGGGCTACATGATGTAATCAACACGATGTGGGACATTTTTCCAGCCATTAATGTTTTTCTAGCTTGTAATCTTCTAGTCTATGTTCATCCATCTTGCCTTCACTGATAATAAGAGACTTCCAAATGCCACATGAAATCAAGAAAACCACTGTTTACCGTGGAATTTCAGAATTAGAAAGGAGTTTAGGAATCATACCATATTCTTTTCACCTTTGATAAAATATTGGTCTACTAACTACATTTTACGTTTAACTGCCTTTGCCTTACCCTGCAAATATTCGGACTCACCTTCTAAGGAATCAAAATCTCCTTAAAGGTCTATTCTCAAAACAATGTTAAGATCGCTATATATGGTTTTCATAATACATCTCGTTGGAGAAATGGATATATATTTGTCCTTGTTGGATAAATGGATATACATTTGTCCATTTCCAGATTTTTCTCACCTCTCCTAATTGCTGTGATTTCTCAGAGACAGTGTCTGGTATGTCATGATTATATCTGTAAATTCCTTCCAGACAGTAAAATTTCTTGAGCTTGGAGACATGAAATCATTTAACTGAGTTAGGTGCTTCCTGACAATATTCTTAGCTGCCCCAGAATCCCGCACTTAGCCATGTGCTGTCCTTTACTGTGATGATTTGCTTGGACAGAGAAAAAGAAGCAATGTTAACATGGCCCGCGCTGTTTGGAGGAATGACTAGAGTTCATTCTTCTTGTTTTAAACATAACTTTTAAAATTCTCTTCATCTTCCTTAGCGTTATTCATAAGCCTGAGTTACCGCTTCTGCGTTCCTGACACTGCTTTTTAAAGGTTTGTACTGTTCTTTTGTATTCCATTTGTATTTGGGGGCTCCTTTTTCCACATTTTGCACATGGCCTTTAAAATGCTTTTTATTTCTGTTTATAAAAGGAATCTTTAGTGAAGAAGTTTGAAGGCCAGAGACCAGTGTAAAGAATAAAATAAAAAATAAAAATCAACTGCAGTTCCACCACTTAGAAATAATAGTGATTCATATCTTAACATACTTCATTTTTAGAAATAATAGTGATTCATATATTAACATACTTCATTTTTTATGCATATGTCTTCTTTAGTTAGGGCCATATTCATATTTCTATCCTGCCTTTTTAATTTGTAAGATTTTTTCCATAGCATGCAATATTTATATACAACATCATTTTAATTGTTTCCAAATATTTTGTTATATACATTAAAATTCACTTGCTAGTCTCCTCTTTGGGAAATGTAGGCTCTTGTAATATTTTGCTCTTACAAATAAAATTATGTTGAATATTCTTATGCTTTAAAAAAACTCACAATATTGGAGAGTTCTCTGCCCAGCAATAATAATTTATTTCAATGATTTTTATTTTTTCTTATGAGCTTATTTAAAATTGTACAGTCATAATTTAATTTTAGATTTTCTCATCCCTAGTGAGCCATTTTTTTCATCTAAAAGTCTTCTGCTATTTCTCTGAAATCTCAGAAACATTCTTTCCTAGATTAGAGTTTATTTATCTGGCTAGCTGATATATTTACCTTCTCCAGAGTCACACATCAGTTCCCCAGTGAGTTCTTCCTTCTCAGCCAAACTTAAAATTACAGAATAGTAAACTGTTAGAGTTGATAAAGATCTAAGCAATTTTCTTTTAGGATACCCTCGTTTCCAGATAAATACATTGTTTTTCTGTAGTCTTCTAAAAGAGCAAGTTAATAGCAGGTGACGTGTGTTGTACAGGCTGGGTGACAAAACGTGCTTGACCTCAGCAGAAGGCCAGTGGGGCAAGAGAGAAATCTGGAACTACAAAGCATGGTTTGGTCAAGTGTGGGGAATAGAGTCCCCAGACGATGCTTAGGAGAGTTAATAGGATTGTTCTCTCAGTTTTAAGCAGGGCATTGGCTGGCAACTAGAAATGCAGGGGTCTAGGACTACTCCTCCTAACAGATATAGTT
The DNA here is from genome assembly GCF_951394435.1 of Stenella coeruleoalba. Classification (NCBI taxonomy): domain Eukaryota; kingdom Metazoa; phylum Chordata; class Mammalia; order Artiodactyla; family Delphinidae; genus Stenella; species Stenella coeruleoalba. Next base: position 28,856,653 of record NC_137155.1, on the reverse strand, counting down.
TTATAAGGTGTCAAGGTGCCCACTGGTTTAGAGCTTAAGCTAGGAATCTTGTCCCAAGTAGGGCCTTTAATGGTAATTGGCGATTAAGTGAAAATCGAGTCCTATAAATGAGGAAATGCAGAATGGGTTGGAGAAGACTCAAGGATAGTAATTAGGCCAGATACCTAGGGCTCCAGCCAGTTGTCAACACTGGGTTTAGAGCTACTGGTGGGTCTGAATTTAATATACATGATCTTTCCTAATTAAGACTGGCTTAGGGACTGTAAGAGGCTGGGAATGCTGGTTGAAGGTTTTGCTGCCTACTGTTGTGAAGGTCTAGGCTGGAGAAGAGGCAGGAGTGACCAAAATCAAGGCATGACTATATTAGATACTCTGATTTTGACCAAAACAGATTTCCAGCAGATGAAAAGATAAACAGTGTCTCTTTGTCATTACTTTATCCCATCTCTGTGCAAGGATTTATTAGAAAAGCTTTGTTTGTATACTTCATCTAAATCTGTTACCTACATTTCTGCTCAACACCCAATAACATTTCTGCCTCTTTTCTTCTATGTTTACCCAAGTAAATCTTGCTACTTTTCCACCGTTACGTCTGTGATTTTTAGTGATTGTCTGCATCTTCTTAAAAGAGAAGCTAATCTCTGACCCATTTAAATTTTTTCTAACAAGGTATATCTTTTAATTTACATATTCTCATCATTAGTGACACCGTTGAAATTAAAATACACCTGTGAGACTTTCACAGTTTCAAAACAAAATTTATGTTTGTTAGATTTATTCTCTCTGCCTTGGTATATTGATCGGAAGATGTATTTTTCACATTTTCCATATCCTTCTACTTCTTTTGTAAGACTTACTTGGTATTTCCTCCTTGATGTTAGTTTCTTTATATTATTATATATATTGTTTTCTATGCTATTCAGTCTTTTATTGGGGTATTTTTCTCCTCTTCATATTTTAAGCTAAAATCTTCTTGATCAGATCGGCAACTCTTCTAGCAGACATTTTTTTTCAAGGTCCCTGTGAGATGTACTTTATCCCTTGCCAGAAGCTACATCAGATACTTTGGGAATATTTACAGAATTTCTTGGCTTGGAATGATATAAACATATTGATGAAACTCATATGGCTTCTGCTGAGGGCTTTAGCTTGAAAAAAAAACCAGCTAAGGCTTAAGAGGGTTTTTTTCCCTTCTAATGGGACGATACTGTACTTAATGCAGTCATGTCCTTCTTTTGATATTTGAGACCTTTATTTATCGCTGCTTCTGTTTTTTAATACTTACCTCTCGTGTCTTTCTAATAATTAAAAGAATTAACAGAATAAAGATCATTTTTAAATTAAAGAGAATTTAAATCTCAATATTTAAAAAAGTCTATATTATGAATTATTTTTGGAATCTTTTTTCCTTGAATATATTTCAGAGGAAAAAATTCTGAGACATCTAAACCTATGGGAAAATTTGAAATAAATACAGTGCTTCCTTCAGCAAGAAGAATCTTGGTTTCCTCATATTTTCTTGAGATTTAGGTGTCTACCCAGAAAATGGGGAAAACAAGTTTGACAAGAAATCAATATAATCATTATTCTATTTAGAGGACAATTCTTTAGCCTAATGGTTTCTGAACACTGATCACAATAGTTCATCTTCATTCCTAACCCCATTTGCAAGCCTACCCAGGACACGTTAAGCCCAATTCTGTCTGTCTGTTGTTAGTACTGCTTTACTAGGGCCCTGGTAGGATATTAGCTTTCGGTACACTTGGATTTGTTTTTCTGGTTCTCAGCCTAGGATTACTTGAGTTTCACCTTCTGGTTGTCTTGGGGCTGCCAAATCAGGCAGACACAAAACATTCTGGAATCAGGGATGTGGTGTTTTGCTTAAAGACTTGTAACTGAGCATGGCTCACCACTTCTGGTTCTCTACACAGGCTGGCCTAGGCCTATAAATCCTACTTGAAGAAGCTAGTATCTTTCCAGGAGGGATGATTATTCTATCCAGCAAAGGCCAGCCCACCTTAATTGTACTCTTGGTTCTTCAAGAAGCCCTGAGAATGAAGTATGTCATCAAAACACATACACAGTGAGATTTTAGGAGCTACTGTAGCAACTAATGTTACCCTAATTTAAAAAGGGACACAAGAGAAGTAATATGATGCCCTCAGCAAGCTTATATTCTATTCATATAAAGAGAATATGCCTTGGTTATTATTGTTTATTATAATAGAAAAGTTATTGTAATGATAATCATAGGGAAGTAAGATGAGTCCTGAGCTTGGAAGTGGGAGTCATATTTCTAAGAAGGCTTCCTAGAGTAGGTGATGGATAAGTTAGGCCTAAATAAATAAATATAATTTAGTCTGTCACAGAGGGCAGGAAATTCTCTGCAGAAATTGTAGCCTGAGAAAAGTCTTCGGATCAAGATACAACATAGTGTGTAGGGAACAAAAAGCAATTTAGTGTTTTCAGAAGATATATATAGAAAGAGTGATGGGAACTGACGTTGTAGATATACTTAGGGTTCTGATCATTGAGAGTCTTAGAAGCTATGTAAAGAAACTTTGGAGCCTGTGGGTGATAGAGGCATCTTTTAGATTTCCAGTAGGTGAGGTGATAGATTTGATAGATTTGCAGTTGTAATAAATTCAGTGGCTCTGGAAAAGAAAGCTGCCCTATTGTGAGGCTATTAGGAAGCCTCAGGAGAGGCCCGCATGGTAAGGAACGGAGGCTTGCTGCCGGAACCTATGTGAGAAGACCATCTTGGAAGTGGATCTTGCAGTCCTGGTTAAGCTTTCAAATGACTATGACTGCGACTTCTGGAGAGACTTTGGGCCAAAACCATGCAGTGAAGATGCTCCTGAATTCCTGACCTTCTCAAACCGTGTGAGATGATAAGTGCTTGTTGTTTCAAGTGACTGCATTTTGGTGTAACGTGTTCTACAACAATAGATTAATGCAATGGGTTTTGAGAAGAACAGAACTTCAGTGCAGGCAGATAAGTTAGGAGGCTGTTGTACTTGAGGTTAGAAATAATAAAGTTATAGTTTAGGGGAGATAAAGATGGCTAGGAGGGAAAAGATATAAAAAATATTAGGAGTTAAAAATCCCTTGGACTTGGCGGATGCTTAAATAGAGATGAAGATAGAAGGAGGGGTCTTCGTTGATTCATACATTTCTCGCTTGCAGGACTGGGTGGATGGTGGTTCTGAGCCATGGAGGAGGAACATATTTTTGGAGAGAGAGTAGATTGAGTTTTGGACACTGAGTTTGAGATGTCTATGAGATGTCCAGGTGGAATGTCCAGAACAGGTCTATCAATGAAGAAATAGGGATTTAGGAATCATCAGCATAGGGACAATAGCTGAAATGATAAATACAAAAGTGGTCATTTAAGAAAGGTGTATAAAAAACCAAAGTCCTACTGTATAGCACAGGGAACTATATTTAATATCCTGTGGTAAACCATAATGAAAAAGAATCTATATATGTATAACTGAATCACTTTGCTGTAGAGCAGAAATTAACACAACATTGTAAATCAATTATACTTCAATATAATTTTTTTAAAAAAAGAAAGGTGTATAGGGTGAGAAAAGCCATTGTCTGAGGAATCAACCTGGAAGGAGATGGCATATAAAAGACATGATAGGAAGGCATAAAGGAAATGAGAAGAGGTAGTCAGAGAAACCTGAAAAGGTGGATGGTTCGGTTTTAGACATTAGATAGGAAACCTCACCCTTTGACATTGGGTTGAAAAAGGCAAGAATGGGTGTGACTTAGGTAAGTTTTGAGATGGATGGACAATTGGAGAAATCATCCTTGATGGTACAAGTTTTCCAGATGAAGTAGGAAGCAAGATCACCTGCTGTGGGTAAGGGTGATAACAATTGAATAGAGAAGAGAAGCTCTGGAATAACTAAAGAGGAAGAACAAAGAACGAGATGAGCAAGAGCAATTAGGGGAATGGATGGATTGTGCCGAGTACTCAGCTGAGGTTTCGAGACGATGTCTTTGAAGTAAGTGATCCCAGTAGGGAAATAGGACAATATATACAGCCTATATATGTAGGCTCTTCCTGTTTCACTTTGGCTTCAGCCCTAAAGCTGATAACAATATTATAGATAACAGCTTATCTATGCAAGACAGGCTGAAAGATTGTGAAATTGGTTTTGTAACCCTCAGTTGAACAACTTTCTTCAGTCTAAGAGAGACGTCACTGTTGATCTTAGAGACAGTGAAGAAGAGGTTCTCTTTTAGAGGGTATTGTTGGTTGTCAGTGTGTTGACCACTCTCAGTATACCCATAGAGAGAGGTAGGGTGCTTCTGCATGTTATAAGCCAAGAGAAAAAAAAAGGCATTTGAGAAAACTACCCAGAAAACTTGACCTGAGTCTGCTACAGTTTAGGGGACACAGTCAGAAGTTAAGGACCTGGCTGGAGCTGGCAAAACAGCAAGACTATGGGATGCTTTGAGAGCTAGTTGTATTTCTGTTACTCGTGCTGTGAAGTTGTACTTCCCATGTACCAGATGTGTTCCCCAACAAGGGAGCCAACCCATGGTCTCCTTAAAAGGAACCCTGCCCTAAGCAACCACTTCGGATGAGCTGGCATCTGGAGGAAAGGTACTGCCACATCCAGGAAGCTGCAGACATCCCCATTGTGAAGTCGGGGAGGGTAAGCAAGAGCACAGTCTTCGGTGGAAACTGCACATGTGCCCCCATAAGTCACCTTCGGGTAAATGTTATGCACAAAAGGAAGTGATGCCCAATCCCAAACGTTACCTGCCAAGATAGACTTTTATTGCGCATTTGCCTCTTTTCCCTACATCCCTACCTCAGCCCAGTTACGGAAGGGCCAAGGCAGGACCTATGGAATGAGGGAGGAAGCAGGGTAGGAAGATTAAAGGTGCTAACTGCAGTTCCTCCTTCACTGCAGGCTTCTCATGTGCCAACAGTCCTGAGAAGAGGGAGGAAGAAGCTTTATATTTGCCTAATTGATTTCACACTGGACTGGACTGGATGGGATGCTCTTCAGAATGGACTAGATATTGTATTACCTAGCATTGATTAGAAGATCTGTGCAACCTGGCTGAGGTTTTATCCAGGGGTGGGGGTAGGGAGCAAGCAAATCAAATCAAAGCAAAAACAATAACAACAAAAATCCCAAGGCATGTGGCAGCAGTGGGAAAATTAAGGCTTCTTTCTATATAAGTCAAACTTGTTTGATAAAGGTAAGCGTTGGTTTTTTTTTTGGTTGGTTGGTTGGTTAGTTTCCAGTAGTTCCACGTGCCTGGATGTCCCTTGGGCATTTTTTTTTGTGTGTGTGTGGTAAGATCAGTAAATAGATGAGGACATAAAGGAATCAAGGGTGCCAGTAGGAGAATGGTTGAGTTGATTAACCATAAACATTCAGAGGGGGAGGGGGAGGGGGAGGGGGAGGGGAGGGGGAGGGGGAGGGGGAGGGGAGGGGGAGGGGGAGGGGAGGGGGAAACTAGTAGGGTTAAGGCAGGGCTAATAAACTGAGAGAAATGAATCAAGGCTTGGAATTTTCAGGAAGTTGATGAGTGAAGGGGAGCAAAATATACCACCCCCAAACGTGCTGCTTTGTTATAGTCAGTATTTTGAGTAGGTTATTTTTAAGAAATGGAAGGCACGGGAGAAGTTTGGAAAACTGAGTAGGAGTTATCTTCTTGTAAGAAACATTTACATTTATGAGGGAAACCTCTATTTATAAGGGTCTCTACCAGGAAGAGAAGGATGATTCTAAATCTCTAGAAACGCTTATCAATGGAGAAAGCAACTAATTTAAATCTGCATAACAACCTTACTCACGTAGACTGTGCTTTTCCTGGTAACCTTCCATGACTAGTCCCCCTAACATCTTCTTTCATTTTTGACTATAGATAGTATTTAAGGTGGTGGCTTGGGCCATTTCAGGGAGTTACTCACTTTTCCTGGGTATCTCCTATGTATATAGGGGGGTATACATGTTACTAAACTTCTGTCTGTTTTTCTCCTGTTAATCTGTCTTTTTATTATGGGAGGGGGGCTCATCCCAAATCCTGGAAGTAGAGAGGGAAAGTTATTTTTCCTCCCCTACAATAAGCAATTGACACGGGAACCAGAAAGTGAGAAAGTTGAAAGGATTGGAAGTGTTGTGGCAGAAGCTAGTTGAGCCAGCCCCATCATGTTAGCCCTTATTCAGCCCTTATTCTCTCCACCCATTCAACCTGCAGGTACTCCCCCCCACCTTTCTTGTCTAATCACTCTCTGAGAATGATTGCCCTCTAGTTAAGGTTATACTATGCACCTGGTGTTTACCCCTCCAAGACAGCACTCCCTAACACTCCTTTCCTCTGGGAGTGTTCTTCATTCTAGAAGGAATGTCATGGAGTGATAACCTCGGGGACCACCCGAACCTGTTCTGGAATCACACGATGCCAGCCCTAATGATCTCAGTGCCCCCAGGAGGAGAAGAAGAACTCAAGGCTACATGAACCCAATCCCTATCTACAGCCCTATTTTCCACCCTAAAACTGTGAGACCTCTTCCAACTCCCAGGAAGCAGGGCACAGTCTTGAGAGCGTTAGCTTGCTGTGGCCCCGTTTGCCTGGCAAAGTAATAAAGCTGTTCCTTTCCACTCCTCCAAAGCTCTGTCTCCGTATTTCTATTCAGCATCCGTGAACAGAGGCCGGGTTTTTCGGCCACAGAAGTAGTACTGAGACCTTTAGATGAAAGCAGTTCCCAGTGTTGACACATCCTAAGTTTTCTCAAATAACCTAAATCAGTCAGTTCATTTCGGCAGATATTATTGAGAATGTGGTGAGTAAGATGGAGTCTACTCTCAAATAACATGCGAGGGCGTAGAGGGGAGAAATTAGGAAACTGAATATTAATTTTATTAGGAACAAAAATACAGGCCCGGCATTTGCTAAAATCACATAATTGAGAGGTATTTAAGATTAATTGTGCACCCCACTTTGTGCTTGATAGTGTGCTAACTTCAACGGATAAGGAGATGAGAAGAAAGTTATTTACCCTTGAATATTGAAAAGCTGGGGAAGGATTGATACTTGAGGATACAGTTACCATACAAGGAAGTAAGTCGTGCTACTAAAAATGGTTGCAGAAACACGTGGAAGGAGCATGTAGGAAGCTGAGGGATTAAAAAAAAGAACTTATTTTGGTTTGGGTGACATTAGATTTAAGTGGGTTTTAAATTTTTTTTTTTTTTTGGCCAAGAAATAAAAGGAAAGATATTTTGTATTTCACTCAGAGGTTTGAACATATTTCATGAAGGCTGCATTTGAGACAAACCTTGAGGGATGAGTAGGATTTTTGAAGGAAGTGATAGGAGAGTGTATATTTTGTCCTGAGCATAATATAAGCAATGGAGATACAGGCTGTCTTCTGAGAATGGGGAGTTGTCAAGTGTGGAAGGGAATTAGAAGATGAGCATGGAAATGTAAATTAGGACCACCCAATGAAGGAGCTTGAAGGCTTGAATAACTCAGTAGGAAATTGGGAGTCACTGAAAATTTAAGCAGGGGAAAAAACGTAATTGGGGTAGAAGTTTAGGAAAACTGATTTGAAAGTTGGGTGTAGGATGGGGAGCCTGGGATAAACTAAGCTGGAAAATCTGACAAGTTAAAGACTCTAGTGATATGATACTTAAGTGGAAATAACGTCCTGAAACAGGATAATGACTGAAGAGGTGGGAAACAGGAGTGGATTCAAAAGGCCATTTGGGAATAGAACCAAATGGAGTTTTTGATTTAAGATGTGGGCACAGAACTTGTTTTAGCTTTCCAAGGCCATATAACTGGGCATATGGGAACATGAGACTTCCATTAAAAGACATAGGAAAGTCCTGAGGAGGTGCTGGTCGATGAGGTAGGGTGTGATTCTTTTGAGGGGCTACCTGTACATTCTGTAGAATTGCCTGACAGACATTTGGAAATGTAAACCTGGAGTTTGGAAGGGAGATGAGAGGTACAGCCCCAGAAGTTATCAGCTTAGAAGTTAATAGTTGAGGCCACAGGGGTTGATAAGATTCCCAACTGAGGGAGTTTATTATGAATTGTTTACCCTACTTGAGTTGTGAAATCCTTGGAGAATATGATGAAAGGTATGCATCTTCTTGCCAGAAAAATGTGCAGACACATAGACACAACATTTTGTAGATCTTAGTTTCAGATTCATTGGTACCGAAAGAAAAGAGAATGGAGGAAAGAACTTGGTAAAATACTTAGGTGAAGGGGACAAGATCGGGAAAAGATGACACAGCAATAGAAAACAAACCAGCGTGATGAGGGTGGTTTAAAAGATGATTTAAAGTAACTAGTGCTACAGAGTGTTTCAGGAGCCTTAGAACTGAGGAGTTGTTGGACTTGGCGATCGTTGGATTAGGAGTTCATTGTTAATCTAGGACTAGGAAGACATCATTCAGTGGGGTGGTGGGGACAGAAGCCAAACGACAGAGAGCTAAGGAGTAATACAGTGTTAGAGTAAGTGGAGGTAATAAATGGAGAGACTAAGTAGCTCTGCTCTTATATTATGTTTAAAGGTAAAAAGAGAGCAGTGAGTTGAAGGAATATGCAGTCCCAGGAAGAATTTTTGATATCGTTTTAAAACATTGGGCATGTTTATAGATGGAAGAGAAAGAGATGGAGAAGATGTAAGAAAAAATTGGATGATCATTAAGAAATGTCAATTATTATTTAAAAAATGTTTACCTGTGCAATGTTACTAGTTATGGTTGCCCTTTTGGAAGACGAAATAAGGATCATGCCACAGTGATAGTCACTCACAGCTAAGTCTTGGATCCACTTATGGGGCACAAGGAAACATTGGAAAACAGAATTGTGTAAAGAAGAGTAGGCAAGTGTGAGGATTTTCTTGCTCTAGACCCAGCAGACGTGTTCCTACAAGAGAGAGATGTAACGTGGACAGTGTTGAACAGAGGCGCTCTCAGCAGTGGAGCCAACTGTTGTGTCTCTGTGCTCTTGGTTGTCGGTACTTGTTCTTTCCCTGGTTTGTAATGTCATGTTTCTCAACCTTGGCTGTTCATTGGAATCATGCTTTGAATAATATCGATGCCTGGCTCCCAACCCCAGTGGTCCTGATTTTTAATCATCCTTGGGGGGCAGTGTGTGGCCATGGAGATCTTTTGAAGGTGATGCTAACATGCAGCTAATACGGAAACCACTGCTTCCGCATCTTCAGTTTCTCCACTGGGGAGGGTAGCCTCCATCTAGGTATTCTCCAAAAGTTGCTTGAGGAAGGTATGGAGAGAGCCTCAGGAGACACCATGGAGAATACACTCACTTCCCTGGTGTAGAAAGATGAGACTTTTTTCCCATATTTCACCTTTTACCCAGCTTAATCAAGGCTTTTCAGCCATGACTGTGAAGAAGCGAGCGCTAGCAGTAGCTTAGTCTTTGGACATTTGTAAAATTCATGTTCAAGGAGTATCCACTGGGTAAGGCAAGGCTCCCAGGAGACAGGCTTCCTGCTTTTTCTGAAATCACCACTTGGTGATTAACCAGGCTGCAGAAAATCCACTGTGGTTTGCTCTGAGTACAGCGTGGACAGTCTGTACGTGACAGGTAGGAAGGAGTCTCTTTTTCAGCAACAGTTATTCTTCCAGAGCGAATCTATTTTCAGAATCTATTTTCAGGGTAGGTGTACACTAGGCCAGTAATTCACTTCCCTCTCCTCCGCTCTCTAAGATTTACTGCTCTCTAAAGAAGAGGTCATTGGCAAGTGTGAGAATCGTCCAGGGATTATGTGAAGTTGCAAAGTGAATGCCTCATTAGCATGTGAGAGAAAAGCCCCAAACAACAGCATCAAAGGGTGTTAAACCCATCCAGTGGGGTGGGGAAAGGGTGATTGGAATTAATTTAAACCATTTTAAAGCCAATATGAATGAAAGGAGGATTATTTCCCTGATAGTTAAAACTTGGCCTGCGTGTGACCGAAGGTGTGTACATTTTCATGTGAAAACAAGCTTGCTGATTACCTAACTTGGTTCATAACTGATGGCCTATGTGATAAAAAATATTTAGTCATTTCAGCTGTTTTCTGGAAACCAGAAGCACCCTAAGAAAGCAGTAGTAGGGAAAAAACTTGCCAGGAGAATACTTGAAGCAGCATATTATAACATGCTCCTGTTATTAGCGTGGTGGACAATTGAAATCACCAAGACATGCAAAAACAGATCAACAGCAATATGGCAGGCGGACCTGAGTCAAGAATCTAATGAAGTCACTTGCCTTTAATTTGTGTCTATAAACCAGGCAAAGGAATTTCACCAAACAGGGTCAGACTTGGAGGGTTGGGGGAATGGGAGTGGGGGAAGTAGGGGAGGTGTGAATGAAAAGTACAAACGGGAAAAGAAAGGCTCTGATTAGCTACCAAAATTTCCCTGCAAGCCATCAGTTTGGCTCCCTTCAGTGTCTGCTTAAAGAGCCCGCTGTTGGGCTTCCCTGGTGGCGCAGTGGTTGAGAGTCCGCCTGCCGATGCAGGGGACGCGGGTTCGTGCCCCGGTCCGGGAGGATCCCACATGCCGCGGAGCGGCTGGGCCCGTGAGCCATAGCCGCTGAGCCTGCGCGTCCGGAGCCTGTGCTCCGCAACGGGAGGGGCCGCAACAGTGAGAGGCCCGCGTACCAGAAAAAAAAAAAAAAAAAAAAAAAGAGCCCGCTGTTTACTGATAGGGTGAAAGTGACGGAAAGGTTTGGTGGGTACTTCTAGCTTGCAATCAAAAAGCAATGCCAATTGTTAAAGCAGACTTCATACCTTTCTGTTCTCAGGGGCAGAGCACTTGAGAAGCTGAAAGCTGCCTCAAAGTTTCCTGGAGGTTTGGGCTTAGGCAGAGGTGACTTTGATATACAGTCTGGGGCCAAGGTAAAGGAGTGATGCGTGGCCCATTGCTTTGAGCATACTCAGTTTTGCTTCTGCTCTCCCTGCTCTGGGGAGCATCCTCAGAGAGCAGAATAAAGCAGCCGGAACCTCCACTCTCCCCAAAGGTGGCTGAAACGTTAAGCTCTTGCTCTATTGAAAAATAGGTCACATCAATGATATGATGGGTTAAAACTTTGCTAAATGTCTATTGAAATAACCTTCCTCTACCTGATGAAATCAGAAAAATGTGGCTAGCGCAGCAGGCTAAGGAAAATACTAAAGGATAAATTAGGATTCTTACTGTGATGTGCACTGGTTTTTCTTAACTAAAAGCAAAGTACTCACTACTTGATATCATATATCACAAAACACAGGTATTTCCCCCTCTTTCTGCTTTAAGAACCTAGTTGAATCATCCACTATCCTCTGCTCTTAATTGTGTAACAATTTGGGCCAGTCAGGCAACTCTACTAGTCTGGGCAGATGGGAAAGTACTGCCTTGTTAGTTACCTGGGATATGTGGAACATCAGTTATTTTACAAAACAATTTTGAGGGATTTTGACATATGCACTAGAGAAGATCCACTAGTCTTTGATTTGATAAGTTGCTTCCTGCTGCCTCCTTCCTGTCAGAGGTACTGAGCTCAGAAAGAGATCAAACTTCCGGAAAGAAATACGGTTTATATAAATGTTCCTACTCGTATTATTTCATTGTCTCCTATGACAACCTGAGCGTCAAGGATTTATTCTGGGTAGTTAAGTTATACAACAAAATATCTGGTGTGAATTTTGGCAAGAAATTCACTAAGTGGATCACTTGCCAGGAACAGGTATCCATATGGAATAAACAAATAATGAGAGTAGGTAAGAGTATGCTCGTCAGGGGGGCTGCAACTCTGAATTCATTTCCTAATTTGCCCTGATAAAATATCATTAAGCTCACCAGTGAGCTTCATCTTCTCTTTTTAGTAAAATGTGCTTCATGAATAAGCTAATTTTCTTATTAAAAAACCCCCAAAATAGCTGGTTTGGATACTACAATTCATTAGAAAAAAGGGGTTCCGAAACTTGAAGGGCTATTGGGGAATGAGAATAAGAAAGAAAACAAAATTAGCTCCAAAAATATCAAGTTCTGTCTTCCAGTGAGGGATATTCACTTCTAAATATAAAACCCCTCATTTAGCATTGCTCAGGGTTTAGATGGAAAACAAAGAAAACCACAAACATATTGATGATTATACATATTAACTATAAAGAGCTTATTTGAGTTTTCTTAAGGTTAATTGTGTTAAGCTGAGAGGTGATGTTTTGGGAATAGAGTCGTGTTTTTGGCTGTAAAGAAGCTGTGTGATTTCTTGAAGCATCCTTCCATTTGCTTCCATGAATAAGACATTTTCTGGAGTTAGTGTAGAGAAAAGAAAAGCTAATCAGATCATCGTGCTTGTGAGATGCAAGATTCTTTGTCTCTATAAAATGGGTTATTAATTCCCCAAATTTTATCCTAGCTTCCTCTGCCTATTGAGTGAAGCTGAAAATCCCTAAGGAATTATTTGACTTTCAATATCTACGCTTTTGTTAAAATACATTTCAACTGGCTCCTGTAATTAACATTAACCTCAAGTTCTTATTTCTGACTTCACGCCTCTCAGAAAGTAAAGATTACAGTACAATTTCGATAAAAATGATTAGAGGCTGAAGAATCTTCATGAAATGTGAATAACAGAAAATATGTCTAACAGCCCACGTTTTTGTTAGCCCTCAAACTTGTTCCTCCTAAGATTTTGCCGAATATAAGTACCGTCTGACACTCTGAGTTAACATTTAAAAATACGCATTAGTTTCATAATCACTGCAGTGCAGAAGTTATTAAAGCTACAGCAGTTCAGCCTGAAAGAAGCCAAGAAATATTCTGCATTATTTTGCTCTCTCCACCAAATGATAATTTATATGAAATCTTCCTTTTCTTAAACTTAGATCACACATATAATCTTCATAAACATAAGAAACAGAACATATGGTTTATAGAGAAGACTATAAAATTCATAGAGGGATCTATATAGAAAATTCCAAAAAGATAAGTGGAAATCATTTGATGAATGAGTCTATTTTAATTAATATCCATACAGGCTTATCAAAAGAAAGTTGAGTTAGATGGATAGTGGGGTCCCGTTACTATTAGAGTGAAGAGTAAGAATCTTACGTGAGTGGATATTACTCTCGGGGCAGAGGCGATTCAGCCTTGGTAAGATTCTGCTTACATTTAATGGGCACCTACTAAGTGCCAGGCCCTATCAGGTATTTTTATATTTTTACCTTCCTTGATCTGAACAACCTTGTGAGGTAGACAGTATGCTGAGGTTTGGAGAGATTCAGTATAGCTTTCAGGATAGCACAATTTACAAATGATAGAATCAGTATTCACAGCAGGTTCTCCCAGCATCAAGTGTGGAGCTCGTCTTCCTCACTGTGTTTTCCCTCTTAAATATATTCGGTTTGGTAACAGTGGAAGAAAACAGAATTGATTTCCTCATGTATCAGATAATAGTTTGACTCATGAAAAATGTGTCCTTCTAAGCAGACTTTAACAGCTACCATAATCAATACTGATACTGAGAATAAAATTCTTGCACTGTAAGACTTGTTAGACTTATTGTGAAGTCTTAGCCATCTTTCCCCGAGAGTGGAGGGAGAGAAGCATGAAAGTTTATCTTTGTAATATAGTATTTTAAAATCAGTCACTCTCATTGGTGTTTGTATGATGCTAGCCAGGCCTCCCCAAGTTTAATGCTGTCACTGTCCCCAGTCATTAAGAGCGGAATTTATGATACGTGTGACTTTGGGTTTACTAGTTCTCCGGTATCAGGAGGAGGTGGGTGTGTTGTTGAATCTTGCAGTGGTGTTGGTGATTCACCCTTGATGGGCTTCTCAGCCAACTGCAACTTTCATCAGCTTGCACCGTACTTGTGCAGGCTGTGCTGGGTAGAGATGATTTTGTCATCCCTTTTGGATGAGCCTCGGGTAGCTTCTGAATGCACTGTTTGTCCCCACATCCCTAGGACACAATGGGTATTCACCAACAATGGCTTGTTTCTTTTTAGCGTGTGAAAAACAATTGAGATAAACAATGTCTAGAATCCGATCTCTATGTCTAATGCATAAATAATTTCAAGCCTTCCGTAAAAGGGATGATAGATTGCTGTCATAGTGGGCACTCGATAAATGCTTATTGTTTGATGGCTTGATTCATTGTGAACAACTGTATAAACATCAAGGTGGAATGCAATATCCATAACCCATGTATCACCATGCTTTCACTTTTTAGCTACTAAAAGTTTTCTCCAAATCGTTCTACTTCTCATCATGTCAGCATCTGCCATCTTTGCCCAAAGATGCCCATCTTCTGCATTCTGCACAGTTACCAAAGTCCCGTTAACAGGTCAATCTGTATCCAGTCTGACCCCTCAGACCTCAATCCATTCATCCATTCTCCGGATTCCAGTGAGCGCTTTTTTTTAAAAATAAAAGAATGAATGGCCCCACTTCTGCTTTAAGTACTTGAATGATTTCCCACTGTTCTTAGGATAAGGACACCCCTCAGCATATACCGACAGTACTGATATATTGTAATCACACAATATATTGCATTTATTGAAGAGCTATAGATTTCCTTTCGACCCACATTCTCCTCCAGCTACTATTTCATTCCCTTGCCCACCATTACTGCAAAACTGTACGAATGAGGGGTAATCACTGTTTCTACTTCCTCAAATCCAATTTTCGACTCAGTCTTCTCCAAACAGTTTTCTGTCTCCCTACTCCACACTAATTTCTAATGGCTTTGAAGATGCTAAACACACTGATCACAATCGTTTCTAGGATCAAGATGCCAAAGCATTGGTCCCATACATTGTCTCAACTAAGTTGCCCTCCCAAGCCGCATCACTACAGTTTTGCACAGCCTTCTTCTGGGAAAACTTTCCTCTTTGTTTGATGGTCACTACTTTCTCTGGCTTGCCTCTTACCTCAGTGACCACTGCTTCAGTGTATCTTTGGTCCTTTTTTTTGCGTGACCTGTAAATAGCAGTCTCTAGGACTTGGTCTGAGATCCTCTATTTTCCCCTATTTACATTTACTCAAAGTGATATTGTTGGTAAAACGGTCTCTGCCATCAGATAATAACTAGTTTACAAATACATTTTGAATTTCTAGTGAGAGGTTTTTGAGCATTTGCAAAAAAAAAATACTGTTTAACTTCATTTGTTGTATTAAAATACATTTCTTCATACTAGCCCAAAATTTGAGCCAGTTTTTGAATCTAATGTGCTGCTTTAACTCAACAGAGTAAAAACTTCAACAAAAATGGGAGACTGTAGTAAAGCATCTGAATGGAGAAGTTCAGTTTAGAGACAAAAGGCTAGTTTTGGCTCTCAGGACTGTTGGGGGTTAGATGGGCTGACGATAAAGTATAAAGGTAAGGACACATTAAAAAATAATTTAATATTAGAGTATGTGCAGAAAGTAATCACTGAAAAGGTTGTATTTCCTAAGTTTATATCTTCAAAAATCCATCTTTAAGATAAAGGTTACTCAGGAGGCGTTCTTTAACAGACAGTGTCACAAAAATTGTTGGGTATGTGACAGGACTGTTTGAACAAAAGACTGAAATAGTAGGACTCTTAAATATACACACGTTAGCTATGCATGAAGTTAAGTATTAAAATAAAATTTAAAATCATTAGCATTGATTAATTTCCTCTTTATGGTACAAAGGCAACCACTACAGAAGAATATTAAAACTTTATCACTGAATTATGGCCATATACCCTGTCAGTCAACATAAGCAACTCATTATAATTCAACACGTTTATTGAGGGCTCATTGTGTCCAAGGTGTTTATTCTTACATTTCTTCCTCTGGCCTATCGTTTATTCATTCAACAATCATTTACTATTTTTAAGGCATTATTATAGACTCCAGCGATATAGAAACAACCAGGTTATGGCTTTCCCTACAAGAAATGTGTAGAGATTAATAAGACACTGTTCTTATTTTCAAGCAGGGATAATGAAGGGATTGAGAGACAATTTCTGACTCTGATAATGAGGTGTTTCAAAGCAAGTGATTTTGGATTTTGAAAGTATATGGAAGAAAAGAGTTTATCATTCCATTTGTAGCAAAGTGTGAAGCATTTAATAGTAAATTTGGTTAAGATATTTGCAGTTATTATAGAACATATAGTTTATAAGCTAGGCAGTTAGCATGCTTGCAACTAATGTATTTCCTTAGCTCTGATGCCCTCCATAGTAAGATTCACCATGAATTTAAGAATAACTTGGAAAAAAAATTATTACATAAAGTATGCACATAAATTGAATTAAATCACAATTGTAGAAACATTAAAGTGTGAAAGGAAAGTGCCTATTTTGCTTTATGGAGGAATTATAATAGCTAGTAAGTCAATTTACTAGCTAGTGTGGTTTCTAGCCTCAGTTGACTTATTGATTGGTTTAACAATTTTTGATAAGTCATTTAAAAAACACAGTTTGCAATTTCAGAACAACATTGGCAGCAAAAATGCTTTTTATTTTGTGAAATTCAAACTGGCCCATGTACATTTTCCAGTGCCATTTGATTCAGATTCCTTTGTTTTTTTTAATTGTCAGAGAATACCGTGCCTCCTTAATTAGACCAAATTCTTTCTAACCTCAGGAAAAGAACATTAGAAAATATGGTTCTTTGAGTCTACATTCCATTGAGTACATCTTGAATTTTTTAAAATCCTGAGCATATGGTCATTAATAAGTTAGACACTATCCATGTGACTTTTAAGTTCCACACATAGGACCAGAAGGTCTAATGTACAGATCCCCAGCACTTATTGCAGGGTCAGGCACGTACAGAAGGTGCTTAGTCCAAGTTTCTGGGAAGAATAGATTGATGTGCCAAAAATATACGAAGTTAAAGTAAATGGCGGCAGTTATACACATAGCAAGATATCAAGGACTCGACCCCCAGAGCATTCCCTCAGTTGTCATCTCTGTATTTTACATTGCAACATGTTTTTCCTCTATAAAAGCATTAAGCAAACCTTGGTACTAAGAAAACAGGAAAGGTACTTTGCTTGGGGTGACTCTTAAGCCTCTGGCATTGTTTCAGGAAAGCCCAAGGAAGCAGATCCAGTCCCTATAGCCTTTTTTGACTAATTTTGCCTGAAATAGTAGATGAAAGACTATGATGCCACTCAAACGTAAGTAAAACTTAAAATATAGTTTTATTATTGTAAATAAAGATCTTTGAGGGCAAGGACCATGTTTTTATTTTTTTTGTCTTTGCTTGCCAGTGCCTAACCTAGTACAAATTCAATATATGTGCTTAATAAACAGTTGTTGAATGGATGAATAAAAATGTCATGGTTAAAGGAAGGAAGCTATAGAATTAGCATCATAAGGGTAATATTACCTAACTGAAATGGTATGTGCAGGCGTGGAAATATCCAATTTGAGGAAGTTAGAATTGTAATGCTCTAATTTTAACTCTCACAGTTAGTATTTAGCAGTGTTGCTATTCATCAGCAAACGCTCAAACCTCCTTTTTGCTAGACCTGCATGGACTAGTTGATATACCAAAAATAGACAAATTTTCACTAAGTGCTTTTATAATCAAAGCAACTGATGAATCCATGTAAATGGATACACCTTCATTGATGAGCAAGTTTGGATTTTGTCGTCAGACTTCTGATGTCACCAGGATTGTTCTCAGGCATTATTTAAAATCAAATGATCAAAATAAAGATTGTTTTTCAAGCGTTCTCTTTTCTATTTTTTCTATTTTCCCTTTTGCTGGTGGATTATTTTGTTCAGCTTTCCCTCTTTGTTTGTTTTGGGAATTAGGGCTTTCCAATGAGCCCATGCAGTGTGAAGAACTACCTCTAGATACTGAGTTTACATTACAAACAAGCAAAAATTCCCAGTCTGTCAGAGATCTCCTCCTAGGATACAAGGGAAAGCAAAGTTCAGCTAAACTGCACAATTAATTCGCCATCACTTCTGAATAGAGAGAAAAGGTTGCTTTAAGCTGTTCTGTTCTCCTCCTAGGGATTTAAGGTCAGTTGCAAGAAGCAAAATTACTATTCTTTCAAAGCTGTCTCTCTTGATTTGTATTTCTGTAATTATCTCCTCTGGACCTCTTCCTCTTTAGCTTGTAAACTCAGCTTAATAAATCAATTCAAGGGTTAGATACATGTAAAGATACCTACTCTGAGAGCTGGATGGACAGGAAAAGGAATAAAGTAGGACAGTTGCCTTTTCTTGACCACTGGTTTCACCCATGTATCAATTATTTTTGTTTTACACAAAAGAATCTGAGATCTTTTCTTTCTCCCCAAAATAAGAGAAGTGATTTTTTTCTTTAAATTCTCTCTCGCTAGTAAAAAGATTAAAAGCATTGTCACTCTGCCTTTTCAAGGAGTGGGCAAGTTCTAGAAATCAAAAGAACAAATTATTTGTAAAGAAATAAGGCCTTAGAAGTGGTTCTTTTAGTTTTAGCTGACTCTCAAGCTACTGGAATTAGAAGGTTTTACGTGAAAATAATAAATGTAAACAGCTAAACATATTCTGTTAATAGTGTTAGCAAATTGGGCCAATATCTGACTATACTACTGATTTTCATTTCTCACAAAGAGCTCAGAATGTTACCAGGTTTTGTATTGTTTTTCAAATCAAGGAATAGAAGATAAGTTATTCCAAATGTTTTTTGCATCTTATACATTTTAGTTTGGGGATGATTTCACTAAAGAAGCAATATAGTCAACTGGTCAAATTCATGAGCTAAACCTGCTGGGTCCACATCCTACCTATGTTGTTACTATGTAAACTTGTGTTAGTACCTCAGTTTCCTCCTCTGTAAAATGGGAATAATAATAGTACCTACCTCATATGGATGGCTATTCTGAGGATTAAATGAGTTAATAGAACTAAAGCAAATAAGCAGTACCTAGCATATAGTAAGAATTCAATAAAAGTTATTGTTATTCACAGTTGGCTTCTAATTCTCCTAAAAATGCTGTAGAGAATATGTGTGTGAGCCACCTTTATTTTACTTTTGAGGAGTATTGTGAGCGAGATTGCATTAAATGGAACACCTTGAGGTGTTATTCACTGGAGCTGGTGGAAATTAGTATTACCAAATGAGATTTCTGCATCCTCTGTTATGAAAATGTCTGAAATGTGTTTCCATTTATGAGAATTCTGGGGACAAGGAAATCTGCCTGGAAGGTGACTTTCTTGGGAAGTTTACTCAACTCTCAGTTTTTATGGTTATTTTTCTCTATCTCTTTTTCACCCAGATCTCACTGTTTAAGGTGCAGTAAAGAGGAGAAAGGTTTGCAGAATGAGGACAGGTTGAGGAATAGGGAAACATCTCACTAGCATTGTTATTAATGATTTGCTACTTATTTATTTTTTAATTGACGTATAGTTGAATTACAATGTTATGTTAATTTCTGCTGGACAGCACAGTGACTGAGTTATACATACATATATATATATATATATATATATATATATATATATATATATATATATACATTCTTTTTTATATTCTTCTCCATTATGGTTTATCCCAGGACATTGAATATAGTTCCCTGTGCTCTACAGGAGGACCTTGTTATCCATCCATTCTATATGTAATAGTTTGCATCTACTAACCCCAGACTCCCAGTTCATCCCTCCAATGACTTTCCTATTTAAACAGCAATTAAAATATAAATTTATAAATAGGACCCACTGATTTTTTGAGTATAGTAGGATACTGATTCTGACTTGGGATGCTGAATTCCGTCCTCTTTATTGACAAAGGTTACTTGCAGGAACTATATGACTAAAAGGAATTTTAAAGATCACTATCCGATTTTTAAAATGAGGAAAATGAGCTCCAGAGTGATTTAATTAAACCCCTACTCCGTTGATTCAATAAATATTTATTGATCTTCTACTATGTGTGATTTGCTCTGCTGGGTAACAGAGATACAGCTGTGAATAAGCAGGCGTGGTCTCTGTCTTTTTAGTACTTACAGACCCCAGTGGGGAAATAGACAATTATCATAAAGCATGATGAAGAGAAGTACAGGGAACTTGCGGAGTGCACAGCAGCAAGAACTAACCTATTACACTATAGGTGGTCAGAAGTGATATAGAATTCTAATTAAGCCCTGAAAATTCAAATTGAGTGTGCCCAGGCTCTGGGAAGTTGCCCAGCTATGGGAAGGCCTGAGGAGAGAGAGGGCAAGGCATTGAAGCCATTCAGTTTGATGGACAGAAGAGTGAGTTGAAAGGCAGGGGACAGAAAGCTGGAGCCGTATGCAGATCCTAGTGGGCCAGGTAAAGCATGTTTTGATTAGCCTGAGGGCAATGGAAAATTTTTGGAGAGTTTTAAGCAGAGGGAAACATGCTCAGATTTGTATTAAGATATTTCCAGCTCTAGCCTGGTGGATGGATTTAGAAGGGGAAGACAAAAGTCCAGGAGGCTGGTGAGAGACTGTGGTGGCTTAACGTGCTGTCTGTGGATAAATGCTATCAAATCATAACCGTGTAGAAGATACTGATTTCATTTCTAAGTCTTGTTTTTAAATCGTCAGTACTTTGAATATTACATTTTTTTCCAGCCAAGTTCCTGAAAAATAGCCTTTTAACCCTCCCCCCCTTTCCCTTTATTAAACCAGGGCTTTGATATCGCATGACCCCCTTTCTATTGTAGAAGGAGAAAGACGATGAGCATAATTGTTTTGGCTGGACTTTTTCACCCAACAGGTAATTCTTACCTACGAGGCACTATTTATCTTTGTGTCAGATTCATTCTGTGTTTTCTATTCCTGTTGCCGCTGCCCTAGTTTAGGCCATCATTACCTGAACTGTTGCCATAATGACCCAACTCATCTCCCTGACTCCCAAACCTTTATTTTCTCATATTTATCTTCACATTGTGCTTTGATTCCCCTGCTCAAATGCTTTCAGAGGCTTTCCTTGGCCTACAGGAGAAATGTTAGCCATTGTTCCATATGCTCTCGGAGCTTTACCTTCCCCTGGCCTGCATGCACCCTACTCGTCAACTCAGTCAGGTCACACACTGCTCCCCCAAGAGCTCCCCCTTCCCCATCTCTCTACCCTTGCATAGGTCTACAGTGGCTGTCTCCATTTTCTGAAATCTTAACCATTTTTCAAGGTCCAGGACAGAAGCAAATTTTTCACATGGTACTTTCCATAGTTATGCCAACCACAAGTATTGTTACTCACTCAAGGGTTTCACGGGTGAGCTCCTGAATTTTCCTGTTACTTTAGTTAAATATATGCATAGCTCATCTCTTTTATAAGATTATACATTCTTAGGAAGACACGGTAACTTTTTCTCCTCTGTATCTTCCTCCTCAATACCTTGCCCAGTGCCTTGAAAACAGTGGACATTCAGTAAGGATGTATTTAATTCAATTGATGTCACTTTTCTTGCCAAAATTTAAAATTTTTATATGGCATTATTTTGTTTGGGATGCAAAGTGCCTTTAGGAAAATGGTATAATTTATGGATTAAAATTAATATTTTAACAGTAATTCTTATTTTTAAAGTGTGAGATATGAAGGGGAGAAATTAATGTTAATATTTCAGCATGGAAGATACCCAGTGAAGGGAAAAAAGTCTCACCACACACACACACACACACACACACACACACACACACACACACACACACACACACACACACACACACACACACACAATGAAAGAGAGAGTAAGCCTTAAAAATCTGGGCACCCAGAGATTGTGGAGCTTGTTAGATAAGAACTTATTTCCCATGTCTCCTGCCTATGGCCACCCTTCCCCCTCCATCTTTGGAAGAGTCAGAACTTGAGTTGGTAAGAGGGACAAGAAAGGGTGGAAGAGAACCTTAGGAGCATTGGTGCTTTCTTTCTGAACTTCTGACCCGAAATAGGCTCCTTCTGGGGACAAAGAGGAGATCCAACTCTAAAGTTCAAATTTTTATTTATTATATTCGTTCAGGCATACTAAGTTTGCAAATGGAGACTCCTTTGCAATTAAGGTTTCTTGTTCTATTACATCAGCGTGTAATGTAGTTTACTGAATGCATTTAAAAGGTGCAATGTGAAACAAAATTAATTTGCCTTCTGATTTTATTCTCCAAATTGCTGTTCTATCTACCTATGACTCAGGACAGAACAGGATTTCATGATTCAAGCCCCCAGCTGATGAGTATCACATGAATATTTTGGAAAAAAATTGCGTTGGTAAGACACATGAAAACATCATTAGTATGAACTTAGATGAGGTGAGATTTTTAATTGGCCTTAGAGTTTCGGTTTGTAGAAAGGAAGAAGAAAGTGCATTCTAAATGAAGTTCTGACTTACAAAGATACTCAAAGTTCTCTTTTGTGGGAGAAATCCGAGTAAAATCTGAGTAAAGGAGAGGCTCATCTTGAGGAAGGAAGGTTGGAAATATACATTAGGACAAGATCTTTGCTTGTAAAAGATCTTGATGGCCAAGCTAGGAAGCTCTGACTCCCTTTTTAAGTAATGAGTTTATCTTTAATGCCTTTTAAACCAAGGAATGGAATGGCAAAGTCAGTTATTCATCAAGATCTGGTAGTAACGTTGCCTTTTCCAACTTTCCCCCTTTTCTTACATCACATCATTATATTTTCTCCGTAGCACCTTAGTTCCCTTCTTTATTGCCTGACTCTCACTATTTAGTGGAAGCTGAATGAAAACAAAAATCCTCATAAATTTTTTTTTTGGGGTTGTTTACCGCTGCTGTAACATCTGTAGAATAGAGAGTGGACACGTAATAGGCACTCATTAAATATCTGATAAGTAAATAATACGTGAAGAGGGAGAGATTGGAGGAGATAACCTGTTAGAGAAGTTTGAGAGGCAAGTGCTGATAACCTGGGTTAAGGTTTTGACAGTAGTAGGAGAGAAAAGAACACAGTGTACAGATGAATTACGAAGGTGGAGTTAACAGAGAACCAGACAGAATGGAAACGTCATAGGCAATTCCAAGACTTGGAACCGTCTTTCTGGGAAAATGATGGTGTCCCTTCTAGAATCTGGAAATGTAGGGTAGTGATGGGTTTTTAGCTTTAGCTAGATTTACTGTGTCAGTGGAAGAGTCCCGGGGAAGTACCATTATCAGGTATAAACACTGTAACCATCACAGAGGGTGAGGGAGCCAGGCTCTGCAAGGGACACAGTGTAGCTTTCAGCAGTTGGACATTTTTGTACCTGCCACAGTGTATGTTTTAAAAATTCAAATGTTTTTTTAATGTTTGGGAGAATGGGGGGTGGTGTGGTCTATTTTTTATTGCTTTTCTCTTCAGCAAATCTGTTAAGTGTGGAAAAACAATGAACAAAAAGTTGGCCTAGACCCCCTAGGAAGTAAAGCTGGTGGTCCCGCCTAAGCGTCCCCCTCCCCCCTGCTGCCCGCCCCTCCTTCCACTCTCCAGCATTTTTCCCATGTGGCTCTGAACGCTGCTTAGGAACTATCTTTGGCAGTATTTGTGAGGCTTGCTAGCTTCAGCTAAGCAACCAGTCACTTGAATGAAGTAGAAGCTGAGCGGAGAATGTATAAGAAGTTGCCAAGTGAAGTTTTGTTTTGTTTCATTCACTACTGCTCTGCAGATCCGGAGGGCAAAAGGGATGACTGTGACCAAACAACGTTTCACCACATCCCCTAGCTCACAAGGATCTAGTTCCAAAGACAATTTGAGTTTTAAGTGTGCAGTTACCAAACTAGAAGAATTTCTATTCTCAGAAATAGAAATAATGTTTTCCTCGATGATCCGCTTCCAACACCAGTAACCTCCCTTTCTAACATCTCAGTATTGCCGTTACCAAATACAGCATAAAGGTCAAAAATGAGGAAGTTTCCTAATAAGAATATCCAAAAGATACGTATTGTACGTGTTTGCATTCTCTTAGTGGAATTTCCTTTAGGTAATAGAAGAAAAATTCCTTTGCAGTGACAACAGTATGAGTTTTCCAAAAAATGAATCTATTCACCCAAGTCATGGAGACTGTGCTCTATTAGCTGAACTTAATTAATTAATTAATTCTCAGGCTCACAGAATTTATTTGAGGCCACTGGTCAATCTAATTAGAGTGGACTTGCTGTGGGGAATAATTTTGTACCGTGATTCCCCACACTCCCGTGCACCAGATTCATAAGTTGAAGCCCTACCCCCAACGTGATGGTATTTGGAGATGGGACCTTTGGGAGGTAATTAGGTTTAGGTGATGTCATGAGCATGCGGGCTCCCATGATGGGATTAGTATCTTTGTAAGAAGAGGACGAGAAACCAGAGCTTGCTCTCTTTCTTCACCACGTGAAGAATTGTTTAAGAATTGTTTAAGACACCCAGTCTAGCATGTGATATTATAGCAGCCCGAGCTGACAGAAACAGTAGGGTTTCTCAAACTTGAGTATGCATAAGAGCAACCTGGGCGCATATTTGATACATGCGTTCCTGAACCCCAACCTAAAGGAAATTAGTCCGGGATGCATCTGTCCCAGTATTCTTCATTTTAAGTAGACTTCAAGGTGATTCTGAGGTAGGCTCTTCTGGGCGATAATTTGCTAAACACTATTTACAGGGAGGGTAGTGGATAATTGTTTGCGCACCAACTGTGAGGGTGGGAAGGGAAGGGCGAAGGGGAACTGCCCTGGGTCTCTCAGGGTTCTTTCTCTCCTAGTTCATACATCCCAACCCTTTCCCTCTGCGGACCATACTTATCATCATTAGATTCCCTGCCTACACCACGAAGCAACAAATACACATTTAGAAGTTTAGAAGGAAAAAAAGTGGGTCGGGTGAGCACTCTATAACACCTCAGTGGCTTTCCTAGCAGGGAGTCATTTGTTCAATAACTATAGGAAAGATTGTTTTCCTCTCAAATTTCTGCATCATGTTTGTTCAGGAAATTATAGCCATCGAAGGACTTTACTCAGGCAAATTTGTAAAATTGGTAAAAATTATAATTGTTCTTTCTGCCACTCCACACCAAACTGGAAGAAGTTAGCTTTTCTGAAAAAAAAAAAGAACCTTTAAATCCAGTGTGCTGGAGGGTTGGTGAACTACATGGACCTATAAATATATAGTCATTTGTATTTCTCGGGTGAAATACTTTAGGTAAAATTCAGAGAACTTAAGGAACCAAGACAGGTAGTGGAAGAGATTCTTTTGGAGGGAGTTGGGGATTTAACTTCTTTAAAACATCTTTCCCAAGGGCAGGCCTTGAGCAAAGTCTGTGGAGGATATGTGTTAGGCTCTAAGTCCCACGACTTGACTCCTTATTATTCTGAAGTGAGGTATGGTCTGGACTTGACAGAAATCACTGGAATTAATGCATTAGCATGTAGAGGGTCTTTGCTTTTTTAGGAAAAATAAGATGCTTCAAAATAGAAACTGTTAATTATATTCTCCAGGTCTCCTTTCCTCCTTGAGACATAAAAATTCCATTTCTGACCTTGTAGTGGCATCTCCCGAATTGGCATGTATTTCGACATATTTTGTGAAAGCAGTTTCTGCTATGTTATATTCACCAACACATGGTGCATGGAAACTGTTAAGCAAAATACACACTATTACTAATAATCTATGCGCTATGTATTATTAACAATCGAAAGAAACTGCTTCCACCAGATGGAGGGACAGATCTGTGATATCCATTTATGATTTATGTCCATAAAATACTCTAGGGCAAATCCCAAATCAGAGAAAGACTTTCAGGTAAAGACTCCTATTTCAGCTCTTTGGTTGTCTGAAATGAAATACAAATTCATGCAACCAAGACATCAGGTTTTCTGCCTGTGGGAAAGCACCCAGGTCAGAGAATCACGGGGTCTGTGGGTTTTCCCAGGGCCCCACTACTGACTGAGCCTTTGGAATCTCTGGCAGGTGGCTTTGCGTCTCTTGTTCTTAGTGTGTTTAAAATTTGAAACCCTCGAGCCCTTCCTTTTTCAAGCTGAAAATTCTATATTATGAATAAGCGCCCAAATGTGTGAAGTGCTGAGAGTTTCTTAGATACAGATGAATGACTATCTCAGCTGGGTAAAGAAATTTCAAATTTGTACTAGTCTGCAGAACATTTTTACCAGCTCATTTTCTTGGTGGGAAGTAGTTAGGTCATAAAGAGAGAAATATTTCTGATTCTCATTTTTTTCCCCCTTAGTTCTAATTAACTGTAAATAATTTCTTAGTTTATTTCTTCTGTTTGTGTTTCTTCACCCTTCAGAAGAGATTGTGTCTCTCTGGGGGAGGAGAGAGGCTGAGCCTGTTGAATTCTGTTCCGGATTCCATTTCTCTCACCATGTCTGTCTGTCTGTCTCTCTTTTTTAACCAAAGTATGTCCCTCTACTTGGAGCTCAGAAAATATTCGGTGAATGAAATGAAGTCCCGCATAAAACATAAATTGGGAGGCAAGGTAGCTTAGTAGTAAACAGAATAGGACCTGGGATAAGAAAGTAAGTTTTGAATTCTAGTTCTTGCCTTGTTAACTATCCGAGCTGCAGAAAATGTATCTCTGGGCCTCCATTTCCTCTTCTATTAAGTGGGGATCATAGCACCTACCTCATAGGGTTTTTGTGAGTATTAAATCAGATAATGCAATGTTTCTGCAGAGGTCTCAGAACATGGCAATTTGTCAATAATTATCTATTATTATGACATTATGAGAGTTTCATCAC
Source organism: Stenella coeruleoalba (assembly GCF_951394435.1). Taxonomy (NCBI): domain Eukaryota; kingdom Metazoa; phylum Chordata; class Mammalia; order Artiodactyla; family Delphinidae; genus Stenella; species Stenella coeruleoalba. The sequence continues at coordinate 28,830,005 of NC_137155.1, read as the reverse complement.
CTTACAGCACGTGGCACAGTGTCTCTGTAGGGTGATAGAATATGTATATATGGAATTTAAAATCTAAATACATCTTTTAAATGAAGGAACAGACTTTTTTGTTCAGTTGTTAATTCCTGTAACGTCTTCTCTAGAGTTTCAAGTTTGATTTTTGGAATACCTTCAACATGTTTATGAGAGTTTGTGTGTGTTTTAACATTTTGTGTGTGTGTCCCCATTTGTATGTCCTGAATCTTGTTTTGCTTATACTAGTTGCTTAATAATATTTACTCACTGGTTGCTTCCCTATTAGCTACCTTTTCTTTAATCTCTTTTTAGGGTAATCTAATCAAAATGTTATACTCTTAATACTACTCCCATGCTGCATATACGCAAGTTGTAATTTTTTTTCAAACTATGTGTCTAGTATCACGGCTTTGAAATTTTCTCTCTGTCTGGTGCACACCTCTATTCTTCCAACTGAATTTACTGAAATGTCGCGTGTGTGTGGCGGGTTGGCAAAGGCAATATTGTGCAGAGGCAACGATAGTGAAGTAAATTCTAATAAGGAATAAAAACGTGAGCTTTCTGTGGAGGTACCTCGCTCTATATGATTTTATTTCCAAATATGATGCTTTCGTCTATGCTTGTAGAGATTCTGTTTGAATGTTTTCAAGATCTTTTTCTCTCTTCTGTTCCTAAAAGTTCAGTGTACGATTTCCAGCTCAATAAAAAGATTACTCATTTGGTGGAGACATGATACATTCTGTGTAGACTCATACTTCTTAGAATGCCTCTGTCCCAGGGAGAAGTCACAAGTATATTAATGGCCTACTTTTCCTATTCCGAGAGAATCAATTTCCCCTTTGTTTCTAAGGAAAATCATTTTGAGGGTACTCACCACTATGTGGTAAGTGGCACTATAAAAACACTTCGGGGCTTCAGAAGAGAGAATACTGGTTTTAAAGTTATTTGTTCCATGCTGTCTAAGTTTATCCCTCTAAAGCTATATTCAGTTTTGGAATGCCACTTCTGCTTTTTGTTTCCCTAACAATCCATGTAAATGTTTCTACATGCGATCTTAATGATCACCAAGCGGTAAAGGAACAGCAGTAAGTTGTGTTTTTAGCTGCTGATTCACCTCACTCTTGATTCTGTATTTTCTGGACTTGCCAAGTGTAACCCAGGAGCGGATTCCCTGATTCCTATCACTCTTCTACTGTCTGGCAGAACTTGCCTTTCAATGCTTGGGACTTGAAGAAACATTTGAGTGGGATGGTGAGTCTACCAAGATATTTGCTCGAGACGCTTAAGGAATCCTACACAAGGATGTCTTGGAAGCAGATTGTAAGTGAACAAAGTGAAAACCTGTTCCTCTCTTGTGGTTATTACAGCCTTTTCTATTTTTAAAGTAACCTTCACATATGGTACCTCCATATAAATCTAAATAGATTCCATATTGATGTATGCATGATTTGAGCTTACTTTTCATGATACAGCATAGTGATAAATTCACGCCTAATTCTGCTGGCTTTTCAGATTGTTTTAGCAGGAAGGGGCTACTATATTCTAATAGAATTGCTCTATCATGTTAATGTATGCATTTAACTATCAATACCTACACTATTATATTCCTAGCACATTCTATTAATTATGGAAATCACTTTCATTTCAATAGTGGAATTTACATGCCAGCAGCTTCTGGGGCTCCGTGGAGCATCAGACCAGCATGTCACAGAACTCCCTTGTAGTGTGGGCGTTGACAGGGTTCTGTTGACATCACATTTGCAATGAAAATGTCTCATAAATGTGCACCCACATAGAACGTTACTTATTTCAGTATTCACATAGGTCATGAATGTCAGAGATGAAAAGTTTCCTCACACTTACATTACTAAAATAAATTATTGGGAATATATAATCACACACATACATATGAATGACCTGAAAGATGTATCTTAAATATTTAGAAAAGATGTCCAGATATAAAACTGTCACCTTTGGGTTCTCTCCTGTAACTCTATAAAGCTTTTGTATTTTACAAGTCCTGTATAAAGGGTGGATGAAGGCTGTAAATCAGGCAAGAGAATGGACTGGTCCAGAGGGGTTATAATAGGGGATAAGTAACAAGATCAAATGGGACCAGAGGAACATTAGGCTGAATATCACAACAAAGTTTTTGATAGGGAGAACTATTAGACTGTGAAATAGTCTTTCAAGGGTGCTAGAAGAAGTCATTACGTGAGCCATTTAAAATCAGACTGCACTGAAGTACTCCAAAATACGGTGTGCTATGGGGACCAAGCCTACATTGGAAGAAGAAGGAGGGGGATGACCTAATAGTTTCTACCTTCTCCATGACGACTATGATTGTACTCATTTTATGTGTACAGTCTTGGTGGATAATCTTCTACAATTTTATGCTACTTCTTGGGAGCAATTTCAACAAATTCATGTAATGCAGAATTTAGCAGAGTCTCTGGAGAGACAAAAATGCACACTAAACTGAGTGTAAAATAGCAAAGTGAGACAACTATGGGTAAACATTACTACTTCTTTGGGGAGTAAACCCTGGAGAAAACAAGTCTTAGCCTGGAACTCGGGCCGTATTCAAACATGCATAAATGCATACTGTGCTGGCTTTCAATGGAGATTAGGTAGTAATTTTCTTTTGTTTAATGGTATCTTGGGACCATGTTGAGTGCAGGACAACAAAATGAAACATTTCATCCCCAAGATAATGGGCTATATTTTGGCAGGAGGTAGCTACAACCCTGGAGAAAGACATCAAGTAACATATTGTGACTGATATCTATTAGAATGGACAAGAAAGAGAAAATGGTTTAATTTGATAAAAAGAGCTTGACATAAAAGGAGAAAGAGAAAAAGTTACCCAGGGAAGTTGTAAAAATGTGATTGCTGGGAATCTTTCAAAATAAGACTGTCCTCACTCTGTGTGGTTCTGGTTGATCACCTGTCATGAAGTAGAGAAGTGAGACACGTGACCTTTTGCCAATTATCCTAGTTCTTTCATTCAATAAAAATATTAATTTAAGTCTGATAAAAAATAAAGATCACTGCATTTTATGCTATCTTTGCATTTGTTTAACTTACCAATTTTAATTGCAGTGACATAAAATCAGAGGTGGGCTCATTTTGATGTTTGGTAATTGTAGGGGTAAATCATCTGACTTACCCTCGTTTCTTTTCATGTGTACACTGCAACTTTTAAAAAAGACCATAGGATATATTTTCATTATTTATAATATCTTCTTTTTTGGTAGCCTTCCATACCTTTTCTCAATGTATTGATTAGATATTTCTGAAGTCTGACAAATTCCATTCAATTAAATCAAGGGGTGACTCTCTCTCCCTGTCTCCAAATTTAATCTATTCCTTGTGTTGGCATACTTTTCTGCAAGTTGAGTTTCACATTTCCTTGGTGTGAATCTAGCTCACAGAACAAGAGGTTTTATGAGTAGGGTTTTTTTTGGGGGGGGAGGGGCTTATCAATTCTAAAAGTTATTTGTACCATTTATCATTCTCTTTAGCCCAATGAATGTAGATACTATGAAATTTTCATTGTCTTATTTGTGAAAATATAAATTTCAAGACTTCTCCTGTTTGCATCCTGAGCACCTGTGTTACTCTGAACAGAAATCAAGGCAGCCTTAGGGCGGGTCTATTCAAAATACCCAGGTACCTCCTGCTGGGTGATCAGAACTTGAAAGGATGAACAGCTAAAACCTACAGGTGTGGGAAATCTTTGTAAATACCAGACACTCGCATGATGGAAGGGAACAGATCAGTTTATTAAAGTCTGGTGTATAATACTTCCAAAATCTATTCAAATTCTTTTGGGCTGTTTTGAGGAAAATGTGCATAGCACTATAGAAGTATTAACAAATAAAGTATCCTAAACATCTTCGGTAGGAAGTGTGTAATCTACCTGAGTTTAGGGTATTGGCAGTCTAAATGGTTTTGTCATGCCTGTATTACACATATTTACGTGAACAGTTAGAGTCCGGGTAACAGCCTTAAAATATGTGATCAGATAATCCAAAGCAGACTTAAATTTAGGAAAATGAATAATATTTCTCTACAAATCGATGCTTTTTTTTCTTCCAAAGAAACACAACATAGCGCTAATGAACACTTCTAAGATCATGTAGCACAGATAAATTTAAGGCAAGAAACTTAAAGTAATGAAGTGCTTCTGAGATCCTTAACTCACACTAATCTCAGCTTTGACTATACTGATATGTAACTATCTCACTGTGTAGGTCAAACATATCACTATTCAAATAACAGTATAAATAACTTTATTAGTAAATTAGCTGAGCACTTGAGCACAGACCATTAGAAGTATACAGTTTTATTGTTTGTTATTAAAATTCACAATGCTTTGAAATACTTAAAAGGCAGGGGCATGTCCCCTTAAGATATCTACCTGAGAGTGCTATACCTTTGGGAATCTACGTTTGCTAATCCAGGGAAGGAACTAGAAGGAAATCTAAATGAAATCCTTAAGAAACCAGCTTATTGGATCTATTTCCTAGTCTATTTCTGGATCGCGAATCTCCCGCCCTCTCTGTGTTATCTCACTGTCAGATAAGAAACTGGAACAGGATCGATGAAGAGATAGGCTCCCCGTCTGGCTTTTCGATTTTTTCGCTCAAGCCAAAAGGAGCAAAGGACATCGAGTTAGGGATCCTTGCCAAACCTTCTTGCAGGAGAGCAAACCTCTGGCCGCCTCTGGCAACAGAGCGTCTCCCAGAAGCGGCGAGGACCAGGTCCCACTGACCGCTGCCCACCTCGCCTGGCAACCTCGTACCCACAGGAAGGAAACCGCCCTTGTGGCAGCCAGTCGGTCGCACGGTTTCCAGTGCACAAAGCGTACGGAATCCCGGATTAGAAACCTATCCTGAGCCCAGGGCAGGGCTGGAGGTGGTTGGCTCATGAGACTGCTCTCCCTGGGCGTCTGCGAGCGCTAGTTAGTCCCTCCACCTCTCCAGCCCTGGGCACCCTGACCGCAGATCTGTGCCCTGAGCTCTGCCTCCCTCCCGGAGACATAGACGAGCGCGCGCAGACACAAACTCTCACTCACGCACACCCACCTTGCCTCTGGCCCCCATCCTTCCCACCCCCGGCAGAACAGTAGGGACTGGTCCGGGCTCTGCCTCAACTTTCCCGGCTGAGCCTGCGCCACGCGGCACCCGAGCCTCCGCGCCCTCACTGGGCGCCCTCCAGAGGGGCACGTCCTCCTCTGGGCCCCTTACCTCGAACCGCCAACTCCCGGCAGGGACTGGAGCTGACCGTGGTGGCAGCGGCGGCGGCCGAGCCTGCACCCGGGCTCTGGCTCATGGTTGGTCCTCCTCATTCGACACAAAAGAGGTAGCTTGCTGGCTTTGTCCTTTCCCAATCCAAGGGAGAACTTATTTTGCCCCCGAAATGGCCAACTTGTGCGCGCCGCTTCCTGTCACAGTGCCCCCTGCCCCCGCCCCCTCCAGGCTGCGTGCTGGACCACTGCCTGGTGGTAGAGCATCCAGGCTTCCGAGTCAGTGGGGAGTGGGAAAAGGGAGGGTGGGAGGAGAAGAGAGGCAGGAGGTTGGGAAAAGGGGGGACCCAGTGGTCTTCCGAGGAGGGGAGGGGAGCAGTTCCCAGCTGAGTGCCTCTCCTCTGTACAGGCAAACCCACTTCCCAGGCTTGGAAGCAACTTTCCTTCACCTTGGCCGGGCTGAATTCTTCGCATCTAATTGGGACTCTCGGCAGAGGCACGGACCTTCTGGCATTCTCTCCTTCTCATTTTCTCTTTCTCCTTTCCTCCCTTTCCCTCTTCCTCCCTCCCTTAACAGGGGTGTATCTGCAGAGTCTTCAGTGAGCCAGGGTACCTAGACGAGCAGATTATTATACAGAAAGCCAGGGCGGTTTTGCTGGCGGCTTCACGTCTGTTTGAAAGCCTTAGGCAGTGCCTGCAAAGGTTGGTGAATTTCGGAGGGGTTGGGTGAAGGGGAGTGGGGCGGCAGGGAGGTCGTCGGCTCTAACTTTGAAGCTCTGCTAGAGCCCTTGGCCTGCGGGGGAACCTGGACTGTCAGCCCTGGAAGAACTCTCCTGTGGTCCCCGAGCAACCGGAGGACCGCATGCTGGAGGAGAAAGAGGGAGCGAGCCTGCGAGGCCGATGTGCAGCTCTGCCCCACACGCTGCTCAGCTGCACATTGCGAGCCCCTGGAGAGGGCTTGTGCAGAACAATCTCTGGGTCAGGCGGGAGGGGGACGCTCCTGTTTCCTAGCAACCCTCATCAATCTTCTCGGGGTATCTCCCTCTGAAGGAATTCGATTGGACAGCCCCTGGAGGGAAGCCACGCCCCTTCAAGAATGCTGGGCTGCTGCTTTTTCGCATTCTCCCAAATTTCTTGGGTGGAATAAGATTACAGGAGAGTGCTGTATAATCTTCCCTCTTATCATCCGATGTTGCCACACCGCCTGCTTGCAACGACCCTACCGCCCCTCCCCCCCGTGAGTCCTTTTCTAGTCCTACTTGTGGTTAGCAGGCACAATGCTTTCTACAGAACATCTTCTTTCTTCTTAAAATTAAATAAATAAAAAGCTTAAATCGGTGACGTAGGCACAAAAGAGAAAAAGGCACACGGAAATAGCCTTGATAGGCTCCGAGCTGCAGATAAAATCCTAAAGGTAAAATTCCAGGCATCTTTCTATGTTTAGAAATGCATTGTGTTTAATTTCAAAATCAAAACTTCACTGTCATTAATTTTTCCACCCTGATATACTAACTTTGTGTTCACCAAAGACTGAGTTATATGTAGCCAGAGACAATGAAACTTAATGCTTTAGTGCTACATTTATTCTTTAATATTTAATGTTAACTTGTTACACAGCTGCCTGCTTTTGTAACCCAGCCAGAACATCTAAACTACAGGAACAGTTTTACCACTGATTCTTTTACAGAGCCAAGGCTATTTAGAAGACACGCGTGCTTGTATATTCCATTGTGAATGTCACTAAAACTAGAAACTTGAATGTATTAAAAATTAAAGTGTTATTAAATAGTGAAACTCTAAAAATGCTGGAAGTTCCCCTTCCGACACCATTCTTTGTGGAATGCAATAGGAGTGCCCAAGTAGAAGCAAAGTCACTCTTCCTTTGTATTTCATTACTGTTATCTTACCACAAACACATTTGACTTTCATAAGAGAGAATTTCACAATGTCTTTCCAATAGACAGCTGTACGTCAAGGAGCAATGACACAACAATGGAGAAGATAAAGGTGTATACACTGCAAGGGCTTCGGATACCCACACGGAGCCACGTTGGCAGCTTTTTTTTTTTTTCCCCTGCTCCGGGATGTTCCAGAAGATACCCTTTTGCCTTTCCAAGAGTTTATCAGAATCAGCTGAAATTGAGAGATCTGATTTTTTAATCTCACTGAAAAAGAAAAGTAGCTGTGTTCACACAAAAGAAAGCACTGATGTATTTGCTGAACTGCATTGCCATAACCTCTGTCTAGGCTGTTTAATACACTAAGGTTGGTGATGTGTAGAGACTGAAATCCTGAAGCAAATTATCAATCTGTGACCAGATCTCCCCTTATGGGACACTTTCCCTCTTTCCTCTCCCACCCATGCACAAAGAATTGATGAATGTAAGGGCTTTTCAGCCTGGTAGAAGCATGCTCCCTGAATTTGAATCTCTAATCGCTATCACTTCCTAGCTTTGTGACCTCGGACAGGTTTACGTAACCTCACAATATCTGGGTTTCATCATCTGTAAAATGTGAATAATAATTTCTCATCCCTCAGAGTTATTCTGAGGAGTAATACCATGGAAGCTGCATGCAGCTAACTATTAGTTACTATTATTGGTCTCTAGTTTATAGTTAATCAATGGTATCTTAATTGTCGAGCCATGTATAATGTTTAATTGAAGGCAGTTAGTCTTGTACTTTAATTCTTCCTTTTTAATTTAACTTAAATTCATCATCAACTGGGAACATAGCTTTAATTTTCATGTTTATTTGATGTGTGTGTGTGTGTGTGTGTTTGTGCATGTGCACGTGTGTGTGTATGTTTCCAAGCTTTTTTTAAAAGCTTCAAGGGATGGAACCAAAGTACCACTTCTAGCTAAATGGCATGCCAGTTGGGAAATGAAATCTCTCCCTTTCCCACATCCTCCCTTAAGTATTCTAGCTGGGCTCCAGTTCTAAACAATTTTAGTCCCCCGTTTTAAGTACCTTGGTATAGCATACTTACCAGATTTTTTCAAGTCAAACACACATGTTTGGACATCTAGACCACTCTTTCTAGTTTATATTTTTTATTAGTTTAATTAATTTTTACTAATCCAACTGTATTTATTTGAATGATTAATCATGATACCTCTTCTTAGGTTCCTTTACAGCTTGTGTCCTGACTTCTGGTTTAATGCCTTTTGAATATGGCCCATAAAGTATACCATCCTTCACTCAGAAAGAGCATTGAGAGTTGACGAGCTGTCATTAATTACAAATTAAAATGCCTTCCATGTCCCCATTCTGATCACTCTCACTAATGTTCCTCTTGGAGTGAATGTCCACTGATTGGCTCAATTTAGAAATCAGTTTCATTGCTGGTTTCTACTACCAGTCAGCAGTGTGCAGTTATTTTGATTCATATATGGGATGTCCAGTTTGTCTGGAACAGTTCTGGTTTACATCTGTCAGCTCGGTGTTTTCACAGCGCTCACTTTGTTTCCCCAAAGTGTCAGGTTTGGGTGTTAAATTATATGGCTACCTGAACCCTCTTATCATCTGGGAAGGATCTCTTGCCTCAGACTTCCCTTGCCCATCTGCCGTGTGACTGTTAAATTCCTCTGTATAACCCTTTTTCCAGAATAGGACTGATCAGTTCTGGAGGCCTAATACACATATCTCTATAACTACATAATACACATAGTTAAAATATTAAAATTTACATTTAATTTGCTTATAAATATTCCTTTTTTCAACTTCTTTCAAAATGTTTCTCCTTGGATCTTCTGTAAATTTGGATTTTAATTACTGTTACACAATATAAAAATGAAAACATTCTAGTCTTAATTTTGATGGAAGCTCTAAGGCAAAGGGTGCCAGCTACCCCAAATTCCAAAGCAAGAGTTGCCAGATGCCCTGTGCTGGATTTGAACAAAGTCTCTTTAAACCATGTGGATTATAAAAGAGTTAAAGTCCAAGAAGCTGAGAGAGGTAGGACATTGGAGTCGAGAGAGTTTCTGGTGTGCTCTGGATGTGCAGGTAGAGGGTGTGTGTGTGTGTGTGTGTGTGTGTGTGTGTGTGTGTGTGTGTGTGTGTGTGTGTGTGTGTGTGTGTGTGTGTGTGTGTGTGTGTGTGTGTGTGTGTGTGTGTGGTGGGGGAGGTTATGTACTGTCTCCTCACTTCAGCTCCAGTGAGGGGTGCTGCTGCTTCATGGAAACCGTTGCTATGTTCCCCTGGAATTAGGGTGATGTAATAGATTGCTTTTTAATTCACAGCAGAAAAATATACAATGCAAGAGGCTGGGTGTAGATCTGTCTCCCCGAGGGTTGAAAGAAAAGGCTGAACTTGGCAGGCAACTGCACTGCCACCTGTGACAGGTAGAAGGGCTGGGTTTTCTATGCACTGTGTATGGGGGGAATGAGCACACAGAGCAGATGTGTTTGCTTAGATCCTAACCAGAAGGGCTTGGTGGAGAAACTTTGAATGCCCTGTAGACAGTCTGCGGAGGGCACAGGGCTGCGGCTATGTGATTGTGAGGTTGTGCTCTGCAGAAAAGCGCCCAGTTGAAGGGTGAGAAAGAACTGTTTGCCTAGCGCTTATGTGCAGGGCTGCGTCAACCTGGTGGGCGGGTGCTTTCTGCAATTCAGCAGTCTGGAGGAGGCACCTTTTCCTAATTCATATACAAGGGGCTGGGCGAAATCTGAAGGTGATGTACAGACACCCAGGGGCTTTAAGTAGGATAGTAAGTGTCCAGTCATGAAAGCGTCACCAGAATCAGGTCACACTCTGCAATGAGAAATCCCCCCAGAGCCCAAGGGTCTTCAAAGAACTGATTGAAATGGGATTAGAAAAGACAGCTTTAGGGCTTCCCTGGTGGCTCAGTGGTTAAGAATCCGCCTGCCAATGTAGGGGACATGGGTTTGAGCCCTGGTCTGGGAAGATCCCACATGCCGCGGAGCAACTAAGCCCGTGCGCCACAACTGCTGAGCCCGCGCGCCGCAACTCCTGAAGCCCGCGTGCCTAGAGCCCGAGCTCTGCAACAAGAGAAGCCATTGCAGTGAGAAGCCCGTGCACTGCAGCGAAGAGTAGCCCCCGCTTGCCGCAACTAGAGAAAGCCCGCACCCAGCAACGAAGACCCAACGCAGCCATAAATAAACAAACAAATAAATGAGAGAAAGAAAAGACAGCTTTGAACACTTACTAAGCCCAGGAAAAAGCAGTGCTAAATGAGCGCTGGTCAAATGGGACTTTTCTTGTCCTGCCGTGTCTTCTATCTCTGACCTGTTGGACTCATATCCTGATTGAGGTGGAGGGAGGCTGAGGATGCAGAGCTGGCAGAGCGGACAAGAGACAGCCTGCCAGGTCCCACTGCAGGCTTCCCTCCTGCCCCTCTCCAGTGCTGGAGGAGGGGAGAAACTTTAACTCAGATGGACATAGGAATTTTGATCATGACGTGGAACCTAATTCTATGTGAGTTTAGTGGGGTTTGTTTTGTTTTGTTTTTGTTTTTTCTTTTGGTACTAAAGAGAAGGAAGGAATTTTTATCTGGGAACAATCTAAAAGTCAAAGCTCTGGCTTTCAGTGACGTCCAAGGGGACAGAGACCAACATGCTCCATAGGCAAGAAAGGCAAGGGCAGTGGTGAGGAAAGAATCAAATTGTTTTTGTGGTGCGTGATGAAACTCACTTGTTAGTTATATAAATGATATGATCAGTACTCTGGATTCTTTTGCATTTCCCCCGATTTTCACAAGGGAAAAAGAAAAGAAAGAATCCTTGGATGTTTATTATGTGTTTCATTTTTGTCCTGCATATTGTATAGTTAATAGCTGAATTAAGGTTCTAAACTTGAATGTTCAAATATTAAAATACCCGTCAACCACAAGTAGCTTCTTTGGAAGTTTTTAATTTTTAGAATACATATTAATAAAAATAAAATCAATTTTAAAATAAATATTAAAAATAGTAGATTCTTTGAAGATACTCATCACAAGAAATTCAAATACTTGTTTCTTTGTCTTCCTTATTAAACTGGAAGTTTCGCTGTGGCTACGTGTTTACCACTGTGTGCTGGTACTTATGGAGATGATGCGTGTGTGGACGACGGGGGCTTGGAGAAGACTTGCTTAGTAGACATTTGTTGAATGAATGAATTAACCTTTAAAGATTAAAATATCATATCGACTTTTAGAATTGAGTAAACTGAGTCCTGGATATAGCATGTCTTCCCAAATTTCTGTGTAAGAGGAGTTTGCAATTGTTAATCTGGTTCATTAATCTGGTTCATTGATTGTTAACTTGGTTCACCCCCTTTATGAGGGGAGTGGATGTGTGTGCAATCACTTATCTGTCTCAAATTCCTAAAATTTCCTGACATGTTATAAAACTTAATAGGCCCCTGATCGATAAAAGATTAAATGGTTGGAATTCCTTCCTAGGGATTTTGTCTGAATTCTGTATTTTCATGACAAGCAAATCGTTTTTAGTTTTAGGTCTTTTTAAAAGTAATTTTTTTGGGGTGAGCAGGGATAATGGGATCTGATGAAGGTTATGAGCTTTATAGGTTAATGAAAGCCTCTTGGCATAGCCACAGCTTGGGGGAGTTAATTTATACAGATTATTTGTGGTTAGAATCACCGCTTTTACTCTGGACTCATGACTCCAGTCTCAATAAATGATGCAGAGTGCAAATGCTAAAAGGAGTTCAGAAGAAGGAAAAACATGTGAACTGGGTTTACCTTATCACCTATAAATTTAATCCCAGAGATTCTGGCGAAGGTTAACAGTGTAAATCTTTGGTGATATTATTTATTTTGGTCTTGTGTTGATTATTTCCTTCCTGAAAATTGAAATCTACTTTTCATACCTGGAAGCGATGATATTCTGAGTAGGTCATCCCTAAGTCAGCCATTCAGTTCAGAGCAGGCTCCAGTTAGTTACGTGTATACGTATGTATGTAATCAAGTAATGTCCACTGGAAACTGTCCTGAGCCAGACACCAAGCCAAGTGCCTAGGATACCAAAGATAGAAGGTAGGGACTCTGCCCTTGAAGATTTCACTTCTGATAATGGTGAACAGAAATGTCAACAAATCATTAAAAATACGTGATGGACTTTAAAGAGATGTCCTTTAGGAGCAAGAGTGACCTAGTGGAAGTGGCCACTATATATTAATCAAAATGAAAATCCTGAGCTCATGGCCTTTGAATATAATGACTCACCGCAAGAGCCTACTGTTCCACAAATTCTCCACTTCAAGGCTAGACTTTGAAATACATAAGTGTGAGAAAGGGGAGCATATCAGTGAGAAATGCTTTTTGGTTGCAATTAACACATTGCCTAACAAACGATGGATTAAACAAATAGTGCTTTTCTAGTTTGTTTATTTTCACACATCAAGACTATGGAAATGGGCAGCTTTGGTATTGCTTAAGTGACTCAGTGTTGTCAGATCCAGCATTCTGTTTTTTCCTTCATGTTGCAATATTGCTGCTCCAGCTCCAACTGTCACATCACTTACTCAGGAGGCAAGAATAAGCAGGACAGCAGGGTAGCTATATTCACCCTGGGTGTATAGGATGCGCGATCTTTCTCAAAACCACATAGTAATATTATCATTTATGTCTAAGTGGCCAGACCTTTTCATGTGACTGCCCCTAGCGACATATTAGGTTGGAAAAGTGTGTAATTCACTTCTCCAGCCTCTTTAGTGTGAGGCATGGAGAAAGAGGGTGAATGGAATTGGCAGTTGGGTCAGCCAGCCAACAGTGTCTGGCTCTGGGAATAATCTCACTGCTTCCCTCTTGAACCACTTCTATGCTGGAGATAGTGCTCTAGCCCATAGTCTAATTTTCTTTTAATTTTATCGAGGTATAGTTGATTTACAGTGTTGTGTTAATTTCTGCTATACAGGAAAGTGATTCATATATATACATATATACATATACTTTTTCATATTCTTTTCCATTATGGTTTAACACAGGATATTGTATGTAGTTCCCTGTTCTATACAGTAGGACCTTGCTGTTTATCCATCCTATAAAAATAGTTTGCCTCTGCTAATCCCAAACTCCCAATCATTCAAGTCTAACTTTTGACTTGAAACTGGGGGACACGAATAGATCTGTGGAAGGGAAAATTTTTGTGGTTACCTATTGAGGGCATTCACTGTTTGGTCTTTTATAGCCTGTGGCCAAGTGACTTTTTAGGGTCAAGGTCAACTGTAGTTCCTGTTACTAACTATCTTAGTACCTGGCTCATTCTTTATCTGAAAGCAAAATGGATCATTTAAGATTTTAGGGCCTAATAGTATGTTTCCTTTTAAAGAAAATCCTAACTTTCAATGCAAACTATTTGTATTGATAGGTATACGTACAAATTCCAAACAATGATGCCCATTAGAGCTATCTGTGAGAATGTTCAGTAAATATTAAATGCATTTTAAGTATGCGAAAAAAAAAGTTGTGTTGAATCCTGAAGCGTGAATGTTGTGCACTGAGATATACCTCTAGTGGTTCTGTTTTGGGGATTCATTCAATAATAAATATTTATCGAGGGCCTGCTCTGTGCCAGGCAATGTGCTATATGCTGGGTGTTAGGATAGATTAGTTCAATATAGCTGTGGATGTTAGGGGGCATATAGCCAGAAAAATACTTTCAATCAATATAAGCTTTATTTTTAGGAAAGTTCCAACCATGGCCCTTATGACCATGGGAGATGTTACAAGCTCTCAGTATCATAGTTCAGGTTATTTTACTTTGATCCACAGTATTCTGCATTTACATTTATTTTACCTTGCTACTTTGGAAATATCCTTTTCATTAAAAACAAAAGCAAACAAACAAAAACTTTCTTCCCCTATCTCTATATTTCCTCCTTTAACCTTTTATATGTTTGAACAATAATGACTTCAGGTTTATAAGCACATTCTTTTTTTAATGTGAAAGTCAATGGACCTACTAGGGAAACCTTTTCCATAAGGAAAATCATGGTCCTGAATAATAAAGAATTTTTTCTGTCTGATCTAGTGGGAAGACAGCTTAAGAGAAGAAAGATTCTAGGTGGAGATACCACGCAAATGTCAATGTAAGATGTGAAGATTTGCTGTCATTTCTAGTCCAGAATTTTAAAAAATTAATTCAAGATTTCAGGAAAATTTGTTCTCAGGCAAAACACAGTTTGCTGCAGTTATTGAGTCAAAACCTTAGTTAGGCAGCTGTTTTTATCCTCTGGTTTCGTTTGGTAGTGGAGACTCAGTCACTGAGGGCATGACATTTCCATTAGATGTAATGTCAAATTAGTAGTAGCATCTAAAGTCCATACTGTTCAAATTAGAATCTCTCAGACTGAAAAGAAAGGTTGGATTAAAGTTTTGGAGGAAATGTTTATAAAATTATGTGTTAGTCCCAATTCTTTTGTGATTCATTATTTTTCTTAAAGCATAATTATTTTGATTCCCAAAGTTGTAGAATTAATGTGCTCTTATTAGTTGCAATGATTAGAACGTAGTGAAAAGTTGTGGTTCTTAAGGTTTGCAGAGAAGAAAGTGCAAATCCCGTTTTCTGCCTTAAATGAATTATTTTTATTCCTTAGAGTATTGCTCCAATAATGAAATTGCTCTTGCCCATCTATACTCTAAGAGCATGATTTCGTAAACTGATGTTCCAGGAACACATGTAGATCAGAGAACAGCTGAATAAGAACAGCTTACTTCTTGGCTTACCGAGAAGTCAGCTGATGGAGCGCTTCTCAAACTTTTTTTTTCTGCCCAGATCCCAAGATGATGTTCCAGCTGGTTGTCATTCTCAGAGGTGCATCTCAAGTTATTCTGAATTCTGTTGTCTGCTGTAACTCAGTTCCTTTTTCTTCCACTGAAGAACTACTGGAGTGCAGGTGAGTATTGGAATGAATTATTGAATATTTGGAATACTCCAATAATGGATATTGGAATGAATTATTGGAAGCAGGTGAGTAGGAGTGATGGTTCTAGGAGTGGCCTTGTATCCCTGCTAGTTGACATAGAAAGTAAAACATTCCGGCAGAGTAAAACATTCAAGAGCCTTGTTACTTTATCATAGAATAGAAAATATTGACCTGCCTTACTTTCTCTCTTGCAGAAATAGTTGTGGTGAATTTGTGAATCTCACTGATTTACAATGTTGTGTTAGTTTCTGCTGTACAGCAAACTGATTCAGTTATATATATAATATATATTCGTATATATTATAATATAATATATATTCAGTTATATATATAATATATACATACACATAAATACACATATATTCCTTTTCATATTCTTTTCCATTATGGTTTATTACAGGATATTGAATATAGTTCCCTGTGCTACATAGTAGGACCTTGTTGTTTATCCATTCTGTAAATAATAGTTTGCATCTGCTAATCCCAAACTCCCAAAGATTAACATTTTTCCTTTGACTAGCACTTCTGTTTTTTCACAATGCTTTCTCATCTAGATTTTACCTAGATTTAAACTCTTTGAGTTTTTTTTCTTAAAAAAACTCTGTCCGTATTTTCTAGATGAGGAATCTAAGGCAGAGAAAAGTTAAGTGACTTATTCTAGGTCGTATAGCAAATGAGTAGTAAGACCAGAACTGCCGTCAAGCGAATGGATTTTAAATTCAGTATGTATTCTGAGATCCTAGCCTGCCTCTCATTACTCCTTATTCACTGAATGATGCTTTTCTGCTTCACCCATTTCACCACAAATCACCCTGTGCTTATGGATACACTACATTTAGGTTGTTCCTTGTATGCCTAACCTTTAATCCCCTTCAAAATTCTGCTGAGTTTCTGTCTTTCACAGGGCTTTTATCTTTAGTAGCTTTGCCATGTATAAAATGTGTAATCAAATAAACCGTCCCTACTAAGGGCTTAACCAGGTAATGATTTCCTCTCCCAGGTAAGTTTTAGCTTTAAGGAGTGATGGAATGAGATTTTCAGATACTTCGGAAATTAATAAGATTCTAAACCTATTGTGACTGTAATAATTGGGAGTATGTGATGATAGATCTCTATATAATTTAAAATTAAATAAGCCAAAACTTTAAGAGAATTTTTTGGTTAATATCCATGATCTCCTGCTTCCCCCATGAGTCAGTCAACTTCATAATGAACTATGAGGAAAGGTACCATGTCTCCTTGTTCAGTGTTCTCTGCCTGGAACCTAGCACAGTGTCTGGAACATATTTGTTGAATGAATGAACTTCAAAAAAATTGCCAACATCCTGCTTGGCCTGATAACCATAGAAGGATGATGCAGGACATATAAAGGTTGATATAATGACAGTGTAATTATAAAAACATGTGATTATTAGAGGTGAGATTAATTAGGTGTGTTTGTCAGGACTGACTAAATTATGCTGCACTAATAATAATCCCCGAGCCTCACTGGTTTAAGACAACACTCATAGTACATGTTGATTGAGGGCTGGCTAGCTAGGAGCTCTGTTTTTTTGTTTGTTTTTAAAGAAGTTGTTGGGGGTAGGAGTTTATTAACTAATTTATTTATTTTGGCTCTGTTGGGTCTTCGTTTCTGTGTGAGGGCTTTCTCTAGTTGTGGCAAGCGGGGGCCACTCTTCATCGCGATGCGCGGGCCTCTCGCTATCGCGGCCTCTCTTGTTGAGGAGCACAGGCTCCAGACGCGCAGACTCAGTAGTTGTGGCTCACGGGCTAGTTGCTCTGCGGCATGTGGGATCTTCCCAGACCAGGGCTCGAACCTGTGTCCCCTGCATCAGCAGGCAGATTCTCAACCACTGCGCCACCAGGGAAGCCCTATTGCTTTTATATAATGCCTCTGACGCCTTCAGGCTCCATCATCATTTGGCTGTTTATTTGCTTTTGCTGGTCATTCTCATAAGGCTCCTGAGTGTCCCTTTATCTGTAATACTGAGCTAGCATGCTTTTAGTCAACTGAAAGCTGAAAATCAGCGATCTGTTCTTGCTATAGAGACTAAGACTATAATATCTCTGATTTAAAAGGAGAGTTACCATGAGACCATTTAGATAAATGAACAGTCAGGACTGATTAAACTTATTAGACAAAACATGAAATGATGTTGTTCTGATAAAATCAAGTTCTAGGTCCTATTTCCACTGATTGCTTAAAATGCTGGTTCAATGCTTGAAAATTGCAAATAATAGCTCCAAAGTATTTACTGTGCTCTCATTATTCTCTTAAAATTGAAATTGCCACATAGTAATATTGTTTCCAATGCTTAAAACTAAATATTAACTTCATATTTAGATTCTTTTTTCCTGTAGAACTTTTCTTCTGTGAAGGACAAGTTTTTTCTTTTTCCCATATGAAAAGTTTTTGAGATTACTTTTGGCATCATGTCTAGAAACTATTGCAAATTCTCTGAAACAGAGCATTAGTTTTTGGTTGAGTGAGGGCATCTCTTTTCTCCTTGCTTCATACTTCCAAGCATTTAAGAATTAGGATAGCTCTGCCCCCCTTTCTGCCCTGTCTCACTGCTCCTCAGCAGAGGAGTCCATCATTATATTCACATGCAGGTGCAGGGGGATGGAAAGGGCTCATGCAGCCTGACTGCTTCTCCTTATTGAGTGTGGGGTCTGCCGGCTTGTACAGCTCCTGTTTCATATTTCTTCAATTCCAAGACACATTGAAAAAAATACTTTTATTGAAGTATAGTTGGTTTACAATGTTATACAGTTTCTGCTGTACAGCAAAGTGATGCAGTTATATATATATATTCTTTTCATATTCTTTTGCATTATGGTTTATCATGGGATATTGAATAGAGGTCCCCATGCTATGCAGTAGGACCTCGTTGTTTATCCATCCTATATATAATCGTTTGCATCTGCTGATCCCAACCTCTGATCCATCCCTCCCCCACCCCCATCTCCCCATTGGCAACCACAAGTCTGTTCTCTATGCTAAGACACATCTTTAAAATAGCTTAGCATCTCTGAATAAACATATATCTTATGACTAATGGTATGTCCTAGTTTAAATGACAAGCAGGGTTCATTTCTTTCTTAGTGGTGCGTAAAATAACGGCACACCTTACAAACCCAATTTTTTAAATTAGATGAAGATGGTATCCTGTTTTTCTCCCTAACACATGGTAGGTAGCCCGACTGTGAGGTGCACTAGTAGGAATTCACTGTGGCTGCATGTGTAAGTTACTGCCTACCCCAACAGTTTTCCTCAGTAATAAAGGGAGCATCTCCATTCTCCTAACCTTCGGATCAGCTCTCAGTTGGTTCTGAACTTCGGTAAGGGGGGAAGAGTGTTATACATTAAATATGCAAGCCTCTGAATCTTGTGCATTAGATCAGATACCTTGGCAATAAATAGGTAACGAGTAGAAGCTGGGAAGAAAGAGAACTGTGGAGATAGAGGTACCTTACCAAAGCGAGACCCTAAATGATCCAAGAGGGTTTTGGTTTACCAAGCAGTGGTAGACGTGGGAGTCTTGGTTTTTTGACTTTGGTAGGTGGCAACTCTGCATAGCATGCCATATGGCTGTTTTTTTATAATTTTATTATCGGCTTTTAACTCATGCTCCCTTGGTGGGTGACATTAGGCCTCAGGCTTTAGTAAATTGGCCAGGTGGGATTTTGACTTTGATGGGTCACCGAAACCTATAATAACTTTGTCCCAGGAAAGTGACAGTTTTTATTCAGGCAAGACTACAGGCACCTGTTCCCTAGAGGCACTCGGGCTGTGCAGGTGACTTCAGCCTTCCTGGATGTAGATGCCTGTAGGTAAGACTGTGATAGTAAGACCTTGAGATTCATAGGCACAGCTTGGCCTGGTATTTCAGGTGGAGCGAAGGTTAGTCCTTTCTGACCTTGCAAGGAGTAACAATATTTGTTGCTTTAAAACTGCAAGGCATCTGAATTTTGCGTTTTCTACAGAATACTAGTGAGGTTCTAGCTTTGTGCTGTTGGTACCAGGGCTGCTGTGGGCAGTGCTAGACCAGCTGACCAACATTCTACTCATCCCTATGTTACATCAGCTGCTTTCAAGGCCAAGAAATAAAACTATAGTAGGAATAAACTATGTGGTCTCAAGTTGACTTGAGACTTGTTAGCTGGATAAACTTCCGCTGTGGATCCTGATTTCACAGACCCAAACTATGGGTTTTCCCAGGAAAATGTGGTAGATTTTTATGAATGAATACCTAAAAATGAATGGAAGCTCTTTTAATGAACAGAATATGTTATCCTCTTGGGATAAGATAATATCATAGCTCAAAGTTACATTGTTGCAAACCCACTGTCTAAAAAGGCAATTAAAAGTTGTAGCTTTTAACTCTAGAAAAATTAAGATTTTTCAGCCAATTAAAAAGCAACTGGAATGATTAGCTGAAAACAAAATAAAGGAAGACTGGCTTAGTGAGTTGGAGAAAGAGAGTTGCTTATTAGAAAAGTTGATATTTTAGCTCACAGACTAGACAAATGTAAAGGGGAAAATGAGATCTTAAAGGCCAGGAGAGTCAGATATAAAAGGGAAAGAATTGAACCTGAGCCTAATTGCTCTAAAGAACATAAAGGAGAAATATTGGTTTAGTTGTTACTAGGACAGAAAAGATGACTGGGACTCAAAGAATTCTGACAGAAAGAGAATAGCAGGATTACATAACTGTGCTTTAAGGAACCAGGATCCAAATGGCTATGGAGAAAACTTCTTAAAGCTGAAGATGGAGGGCTTCCCTGGTGGTGCAGTGGTTGAGAGTCCGCCTGCCAATGCAGGGGACGCGGGTTCGTGCCCCGGTCCGGGAAGATCCCACGTGCCGCGGAGCGGCTGGGCCCGTGAGCCATGGCCGCTGAGCCTGCGCGTCCGGAGCCTGTGCTCCGCAACGGGAGAGGCCACAACGGTGAGAAGCCCGCGTACCGCAAAAAAAAAAAAAAAAAAAAAAAAAAAAAGCTGAAGATGGAGAATTCCTTGTAAGAATACTCGCGTCAATATGCCTGGAGGACTGGGATGGCTATCCCATTTGGTTACAAGGAAATTTGGATACATTTATGAGGAGGAATTTAGGAATATGAGTGCAAAATATTCATACCATTAGTTGGTGGATAATTACAAGCAGAAGTCAGGCGTTCCCTTTGTCCTGAGGGAACATGCTTGAGATTTATGGAATTCATATTCTGTAGGAAGGCACAACAAAGATGAGACAGATAGAACAACAATAGATTGGGGCTTTGACTACATGTCAGTCTAAAGAGGAGTGTTCTAATGGTGGGAATTACCCAACAAAAGAAGAGAAAATGGACAAAATAATTTGGACAGACCCAGACTCACTGATTTTATATCTCTTACTGTGGGTGGCTGCAGAAGAGAAAATCTAGAGAAGTGAGAAAAACAAGCTTCTTGACTAGAAAGACCCATGGAAAGTCAATGGAGAGAAGTCAAACTCAGCAAACTCTACTAGGACATCAGATAGAGAAAGAAAGAAACCAACTCAAGTAATAGTTGAATCGTTACCAGTACTCCTTACAGCAGTCAAGATGAACAGAAACAAGGAATTTCAGAAATTATCACAACCAAGAGGAGCCTAAGGACACATGAGACTAAATGTAATGTGGTATGGGAGCATGGAATAGAAAAAGGACGTTAGGTACCAATTAAAGACATCTGAGTAAAGAAAGGACTTTAGATAATATATTAATATTGGTTAATTATTTGTGACAAATGTACCAGAGTATTATAGGATTTTTTTAAAAAAATTTATTTTATATTAGAGTGTAGTTGATTTGTTGTGTTAGTTTCAGGCGTACAGCAAAGTGATTCAGTTGTACATATACATTTATCTGTTGTTTTTCAGATTCTTTTCCCATATAGGTTATTGCAGAGTATTCAGTAGAATCCCCTGTGCTATACAGTACGTCCTTGTTGATTATCTATTTTATATATAGTGTGTATATTTTATAGTGTGTATATGTCAATCCCAAACTCCCAATTTACCTCTCCCCCCTACCTTTCCCCTTTGGTAACCATAAGTTTCTGTTTTGTAAATAAGTTCATTTGTGTCATTTTCTAGATTGTGCGTATAAGTGATATCATGTGATATTTGTCTTTCTCTTTCTGACTCACTTCACTTAGTAAGATAATCTCTAGGTCCATCCATGTTGCTATAAATGGCATTATTTCATTCTTTTTATGGCTGAGTAATATTTCATTGTATATATGTACCACATCTGCTTTATCCATTCATCTGTTGTTGGACATTTAGGTTGCTTCCATGTTTTGGCTATTGTAAACATAGTGCTGCAGTGAACACTGGGGTGCATGTTTCTTTTCAAATTGTGGTTTTCTCCAGGTATATGCCCAGGAGTGGGATTGGTGGATCATGTGGTAGTTCTCATTTTAGCTTTTATTTATTTATTTATTTTTAATGTTTTTATTGGAGTATAATTGCTTTACAATGGTGTGTTAGTTTCTGCTATATAACAATGTGAATCCGTTATACATATACATATATCCCCATATCTCTTCCCTCTTGCATCTCCCTCCCACCCTCCATATCCCAGCCCTCTAGCTGGTCACAAAGCATCGAGCTGATCTCCCTGTGCTATGCGACTGCTTCCCACTAGCTATCTATTTTACATTTGGTAGTGTTTATATGTCCATATATATACTACCACTCTCTCACTTTGTCCCAGCTTACCCTTTTCCCTACCTGTGTCCTTAACTCCATTCTCTAGTAGGTCTGCATCTTTATTCCCGTCTTGCCCCTAGGTTTTTCACGATCATTTTTTTTTTTTTTTGGATTCCATATATATGTGTTAGCATATGGTATTTGTTTTTTTCTTTCTGACTTACTCTGTATGACAGATGCTAGGTCCATCCACCTCACTACAAATAACTCAATTTCGTTTCTTTTTATGGCTGAGTAATATTCCATTGTACATATGTGCCACATCTTCTTTATCCATTCATCTGTTGATGGACACTTAGGTTGCTTCCGTGTCCTGGCTATTGTAAATAGAGCTGCAATGAATATTGTGGAACATGACTCTTTCTGAATTACGGTTTTCTCAGGGTATATGCCCAGTAGTGGGATTGCTGGGTCATATGGTAGTTCTATTTTTAGTTTTTTAAGGAACCTCCATACTGTTCTCCATAGTGGCTGTACCAATTTACATTCCCACCAACAGTGTATGAGGGTTCCCTTTTCTCCACACCCTCTCCATCATTTATTGTTTCTAGATTCTTTGATGATGGCCATTATGACTGGTGTGAGATGATATTGCATTGCAGTTTTGATTTGCATTTCTCTGATGATTAATGATGTTGAGAATTCTTTCATGTGTTTGTTGGCGATCTGTATATCTTCTTTGGAGAAATGTCTCTTTAGGTCTTCTGGCCATTTTTGGATTGGGTTGTTTGTTTTTTTGATATTGAGCTGCATGAGCTGCTTATAAATTTTAGAGATTAATCTTTGTCAGTTGCTTCATTTGCAAATATTTCCTCCCATTCTGAGCGTTGTCTTTTCGTCTTGTTTATGGTTTCCTCTGCTGTGCAAAAGCTTTTAAGTTTCATTAGGTCCCATTTGTTTATTTTTGGCTTTATTTCCATTTCTCTAGGAGGTGGGTTAAAAAGGATCTTGCTGTGATTTATGTCATAGAGTGATCTGCCTATGTTTTCCTCTAAGAGTTTTATAGTGTTTGGCCTTACATTTAGGTCTTTAATCCATTTTGAGTTTATTTTTGTGTATGTTGTTAGGGAGTGTTCTAATTTCATTCTCTTACATGTAACTGTCCAGTTTTCCCGGCACCACTTATTGAAGAGGCTGTCTTTTCTTCACTGTATATTCTTGGCTCCTTTATCAAAGATAAGGTGACCATATGTGCATGTGTTTATCTCTGGGCTTTCTATCCTGTTCCATTGATCTATATTTCTGTTTTTGTGCCGGTACCATATTGCCTTGATTACTGTAACTTTGTAGTATAGCCTGAAGTGCGGGAGCCTGATTCCTCCAGCTCCGTTTTTCTTTCTCAGGATTGCTTTCGCTATTCGGGGTCTTTTCTGTTTCCATACAAGTTGTGAAATTTTTTGTCCTAGTTCTGTGAAAAATGCCGCTGGTAGTTTGATAGGGATTGCATTGAATCTGTAGATTATTTTGGGTAGTATAGTCATTTTCAAAATGTTGATTCTTCCAATCCAAGAACATGGTATATCTCTCCATCTGTTCGTATCATCTTTAATTTCTTTCATCAGTGTCTTATAGTTTTCTGCATACAGGTCTTTTGTCTCCTTAGGTAGGTTTATTCCTAGGTAGTTTATTCTTTTTCTTGCCGTGGTAAATGGAAGAATTTCCTTAATTTCTCTTTCAGATTTTTCATCATTAGTATGTAGAAATGCAAGAGATTTCTGCGTATTAATTCTGTATCTTGCTGCTCTACCAAATTCATTGATTAGCTCTAATAGTTTTCTGGTAGCATCTTTAGGATTCTCTATGTATAGTATCATGTCATCTGCAAACGGTGACAACTTTACTTCTTCTTTTCCGATTTGGATTCCTTTTACTTCTTTTTCTTCTCCGATTGCTGTGGCTAAAACTTCCAAAACTATATTGAATAATAATGGTGAGATTGGACAACCTTGTCTTGTTTCTGATCTTAGAGGAAATGGTTTCAGTTTTTCACCATTGAGAACCATGTTGGGTGTGGATTGGTCATATATGGCCTTATTTTGTTGAGGTAGGTTCCCTCTATGCCTACTCTGAAGAGTTTTTATCATAAATGGGTGTTGAATTTTGTTGAAAGTTTTTTTTGCATCTATTGAAATGATCATATGGATTTTATCCTTCAATTTGTTAATATAGTGTATCACATTGATTGATTTGTGTATACTGAAGAACCCTTGCATTCCTGTGATAAACCCCACTTGATCATGGTGTATGATCCTTTTAATGTGCTGTTGGATTCTGTTTGCTAGTATTTTGTTGAGGATTTTTTGCATCTATGTTCATCAGTGATATTGGCCTGCAGCTTTCTTTTTTTTGACATCTTTGTCTGGTTTTGGTATCAGGGTGATGGTGGCCTCGTAGAATGAGTTTGGGAGTGTTCCTCCCTCTGCTGTATTTTGGAAGAGTTTGAGAAGAAAGCCATCTGGTCCTGAACTTTTGTTTGTGGGAAGATTTTTAATCACAGTTTCAATTTCAGTGCTTGTGATTGGTCTGTTCCTATTTTCTATTTCTTCCTGGTTCAGTCTCCGAAGGTTGTGCATTTCTAAGAATTTGTCCATTTCTTCCAGGTTATCCATTTTATTGGCATAGAGTTGCTTGTAGTAATCTCTCATGATCCTTTGCATTTCAGCAGTGTCAGTTGTTACTTCTCCTTTTTCATTTCTAACTCTATTGATTTGAGTTTTCTCCCTTTTTTTCTTGATGAGTCTGACTAATGGTTTATCAATTTTGTTTTATCTTCTCAAAGAACCAGCTTTTAGTTTAATTGATCTTTGCTATTGTTTCCTTCATTTCTTTTTCATTTATTTCTGATCTGATCTTTATGATTTCTTTCCTTCTGCTAACTTTGGGAGTTTTTTGTTCTTCTTTCTCTAATTGCTTTAGCTGTAAGGTTATGTTGTTTATTTGAGATGTTCCTTGTTTCTTAAAGTAGGGTTGTATTGCTATAAACTTCCCTCTTAGAACTGTTTTGTTGCATCCCATAGGTTTGGGTCATTGTGTTTTCATTTGTTTCTAGGTAGTTTTTGATTTCCTCTTTTATTTCTTCAGCGATCTGCTGGTTATTAAGTAGTGTATTATTTAGCCTCCATGTGTTTGTATTTTTTACAGATTTTTTCCTGTAATTCACATCTAGTCTCATAGCGTTGTGGTCAGAAAAGATACTTGATATGATTTCAATTTTCTTAAATTTACCAAGGCTTGACTTGTGACCAAAGATATGATCCATCCTGGAGAATGTTCCATGAGCACTTGAGAAAAATGTGTATTCTGTTGTTTTTGGATGGAATGTCCTATAAATATCAATTAAGTCAATCTTATTTAATGTATTATTTAAAGCTTGTTTCCTTATTTATTTTCATTTTGGATGATCTGTCCATTAGTGAAAGTGGGGTGTTAAAGTCCCCTACTATGATTGTGTTACTATTTCCCCTTTCATGGCTGTTAGTATTTGCCTTATGTATTGAGGTGCTCCTATGTTGGGTGCATAAATATTTACAATTGTTATATCTTCTTGGATTGATCCCTTGATCATTACGTAGTGTCCTTTTTTGTCTCTTGTAATAGTCTTTGTTTTAAAGTGTCTTTTGTCTGCTATGAGAATTGCTACTCCAGCTTTCTTTTGATTGCCATTTGCATGGAATATCTTTTTCCATGCCCTCACTTTCAGTCTGAATGTGTCCCTAGGTCTGAAGTGGGTCTCTTGTAGGCAGCATATATATGGGTCCTGTTTTTGTATCCATTCAGGCAGTCTATGTCTTTTGGTTGGAGCATTTAATCCATTTATATTTAAGGTAATTATCGATATGTATGTTCCTATTACCATTTTCTTAATTGTTTTGGGTTTGTTATTGTAGGTCTTTTCCTTCTCTTGTGTTTCCTGCCTAGAGAAGTTCCTTTAGCATTTGTTTTAAAGCTGGTTTTGTTGTGCTGAATTCTCTTAGCTTTTGTTTGTCTGTAAAGTTTTTAATTTCTCAGTCAAATCTGAATGAGATCCTTGCTGGATAGAGTAATCATGGTTGTAGTTTTTTCCCTTTCATCACTTTAAATATGTCCTACCACTCCCTTCTGGCTTTCAGAGTTTCTGCTGAAAGATCGCCTGTTAACCTTATGGGGATTCCCTTTTATGTTGTTTTTCCATTGCTGCTTTTAATATTTTTTCTTTCTATTTAATTTTTGATAACTTGATTAATATGTGTCTTGATGTGTTTTTTCTTGGATTTTTCCTGTATAGGAATCTCTGTGCTTCCTGGACTTGATTAACTTTTTCGTTACCAATATTAGGGAAGTTTTCAACTATAATCTCTTCAAATATTTTCTGAGTCCCTTTCTTTTTCTCTTCTTCTTCTGGGATCCCTATAATTCGAATGTTGGTGTGTTTCATATTGTCCCAGAGGTCTCTGAGACTGTCCTCAATTCTTTTCATTCTTTTATCTTTATTCTGCTCTGCAGTAGTTATTTCCACTATTTTTTCTTCCAGGTCACTTATCCATTCTTCTGCCTCAGAAGTTAGCAGTTATTCTGCTATTGATCCCTTCTAGAGAATTTTTAATTTCATTTACTGTGTTGTTCATGATTGTTTGATTGCTGTTTAGTTCTTCTAGGTCCTTGTTAAACATTTCTTTATTTTCTCCATTCTATTTGCAAGATTTTGGATCATCTTTACTATCATTATTCTGCATTCTTTTTCAGGTAGACTGCCTACTTCCTCTTCATTTGTTTGGTCTGGTGGGTTTTTACCTTGCTCCTTCATCTGCTGTGTGTTTCTCTGTCTTCTTATTTTGCTTAACTTACTATGTTTGGGGTCTTCTTTTTGCAGGCTGCAGGTTCATAGTTCCTGTTGTTTTTGGTATCTGCCCCCAGTGGCTAAGGTTGGTTCACTGTGTTGTGTAGGCTTTCTGGTGGAGGGGACTAGTGCTTGTGTTTTGGTGGATGAGGCTGGATCTTGTCTTTCTGGCGGGCAGGTCCATGTCTGGTGGTATGTTTTGCAGTGTTTGTGACCTTATTATGATTTTAGGCAGTCTCTCTGCTAATGGGTGAGGTTGTGTTCCTGTCTTGCTAGTTGTTTGGCATAAGGGGTCCAGCACTGTAGCTTGCTGGTCGTTGAGTGGAGCTGGGTCTTGGCGTTGAGATGGAGATCTCTGGGGGAGCTTTCGCTGTTTTACATTATGTGGAGCTGGGAGATCTCTGGTGTACCAATGTCCTGAACTTGGCTCTCCCACGTCAGAGGCACAGCCCTGATGCCTGGCTGGAGCACCAAGATCCTGTCATTCGCACAGCTCAGAATAAAAGGGAGAAAAAAAGAAAGAAAAAGATAAAATAAAAAAGTTGTTAAAATAAAGAACAAAAATAATTATTAAAAATTTTTTAAAAGTAATTAAAAAAAGAAAGAAAGAACAACCAAACCAGAAAACAAATCCACCGATGATAAGAAGCCCTGAAAAGTATTTCAAACCAAACTAACAAACAAAAAAAACGGACAGACAGAACTCTAGGACAAATGGTAAAAGCAAAGCTATACAGACAAAATCACATACAGAAGCATACACATACACACTCACAAAAAGTGAAAAAGTGGAAAAAATAAAATATATCGTTGCTCCCAAAGTCCACCTCCTCAGTTTAGGATGATTTGTTGTCTATTCAGGTATTCCACAGATGCAGGGTACATCAAGTGGACTGTGGAGATTTAATCCGCTGCTTCTGAGGCTGCTGGGAGAGATTTCCCTTTCTCTTCTTTGTTCACACTGCTCCTGAGTTTCAGCTTTGGATTCGGCCCCGCCTCTGCGTGTAGGTCGCCTGAGGGCATCTGTTCTTCTCTCAGACAGGACAGGGTTAAAGGAGCAGCTGATTCTGGGGCTCTGGCTCACTCAGGCCGGGGGGAGGGAGGGTTACTGATGTGGGGCGAGCCTGAAGTGGCAGAGGCCAGCATGACGTTGCACCAGCCTGAGGCGCGCCGTGCGTTCTCCCGGGGAAGTTGTCCCTGGATCACGGGACCGTGGCAGTGGCGGGCTTCACAGGCTCCCGGGAGGGGAGGTGTGGAGAGTGACCTGTGCTTGCACAGAGGGTTCTTAGTGGCGGCAGCAGCAGCTTTAGCGTCTCATGCCCATCTATGGGGTCCGCGCTGATAGCCACGGCTCACGCCCGTCTCTGGAGCTCCTTTAAGTGGCGCTCTGAATCCCCTCGCCTCACGCACCAGGAAACAAAGAGGCAAGAAAAAGTCTCTTGCTTCTTTGGCAGCTCCAGACCTTTTCCTGGACTCCCTCCTGGCTAGCTGTAGTGCACTAACCCCCTGCAGGCTGTGTTCACAGAGCCAACCCCTGTCCTCACCCTGGGATCGGACCTCTGAAGCCCGAGCCTCAGCTCCCAGCCCCGCTCGCCCTAGCGGGTGAGCAGACAAGCCTCTCGGGCTGGTGAGTGCCGGTCGGCACGGATCCTCTGTGCGGGAATCTCTCCGCTTTGCCCTCTGCACCCCTGTGGCTGCGCTCTCCTCCGGGGCTCTGAAGCTCCCCCGCTTCGCCACCCGCAGTCTCTGCCCGTGAAGGGGCTTCCTAGTGTGTGGAAACCTTTCCTCCTTCACAGCTCCCTCCCACTGGTGCAGGTCCTGTCCTTATTCTTTTGTCTCTGTTTTTTCTTTCTTCTTTTGCCCTACCCGGGAACGTGGGGAGTTCCTTGCCTTTTGAGATGTCTGAGGTCTTCTGCCAGCTTTTAGTAGGTGTTCTGTAGGAGATGTTCTACATGTAGATGTATTTCTAATGTATTTGTGGGGAGGAAGGTGATGTCCAAGTCTTACTCTTCCGCCATCTTGAAGTTCCTCTCTCATATTAGCTTTTCAAGGAACCTCCATAGTGTTCTACATAGTGGCTGTACCAATTTACATTCCCACCAGTTGTGTGGGAAGGTTCCCTTTTCTCCACACCGTCTCTAGCATTTATTGTTTGTAGACATTTTGATGATGGCCATTCTGACTGGTGTGCGGTGATACCTTATTGTAGTTTTGATTCGCATTTCTCTAATAATTAGTGATGTTGAGCATTTTTTCATGTGCTTTTTGGCCATATGTGTGTCTTTGGAGAAATGTCTATTTAGATCTGCCCATTTTTCTATCAGGTTGTTTGTTTTTTTGATATTGAGCTGCACGAGCTATTGGTATATGTTGGGTTTTAATCCCTTGTTGGTTGCATTGTTTGCAAATATTTTCTCCCATTCTGTGGGTTGTCTTTTTGTTTTGTTTATGGTTTCCTTTGCTGTGCAAAAGCTTTTACGTTTAACTAGGTCCCATTGTTTATTTTTGTTTTTATTTTCATTACTCTAGGAGATGGATCAAAAAAGATCTTGCTGCAATTTATGTCAGAGAGTGTTCTGCCTATGTATTCCTCTAAGGGTTTTATAGTATCTCGTCTTACATTTAGGTCTTTAATTCATTTTGAGTTTATTTTTGTGTATGGTGTTAGAGAATGTTCCAATTTCATTCATTCTAAGCACGTGTGGCTCATGTGCAAATCTCTACCCACTCCTAAAAGGTAGTATATGTGAGCAGCCTCCTCCGTGCGTGCGAAAGCACAAATGATGTAAGAATCCAGCCAGATCCAAGGTCGAGACTCAACGTGTGCCAGGAAAATCCATCTATAGGGAGGATGATGAGCGCTCCGAGAGTTTGGGGCCAAGAAAAGGTGTGGCAATTGGTTGAAAAAAAAAAGTAAGATGTTAATAATAGAAGCAACTGGGTATGAGTACATGGGAACTCTGTACTATCTTTGCAACTTTTCTTTAAATCTAAAACTATTCTAGAATAATAAAGTTTATTTTAAAAAATTGAATTGTTAGAATGTCTGATGAGCCTTTTTGTGGTTGCAGGCAATTGCAAAGGGAAATACTAGGAAAGACAGTGTTTTTTCTTACTGACATATAGTTGCCATGTAACATTATATTAATTTTAGGTGCACAACCTAACGATTCTACACTCATATGCCCTGTGAAATGATGACCACAAACATTTTGTTATCATCTGTCACCACACATAGTTACAAAACTCTTTTCTTATGATGAGGACTTTTAAGATTTATTCTCTTAGCAACTTTGAAGTGTGCAATACAGTATTATTAACCCTAGTCATCATGATATACATTACATCCCCATGACTTATTTATTTTATAACTGGAAATTTTTACCTTTTGACCCTTTTCACCCATTTCATCCATCCCCAACCCCCTCCCCTCTGGCAATCACTTCTTTGTATCTATGAACTTGATGTTTTGTTTTTTTTGTTTGTTTGTTTTATTTTTTAGATTCCACATATAAGTGAGATCATATGGTATTTGTCTTTCTCTCTCTTCCTCTTTTGACTTAGCATAAGGCCCTCAAGATCCATCCAGTTGTCACAGATAGCAAGATTCCAGTCTTTTTTGTGGCTGAATAGCATTCTCTGTGCATATGTGTACCATATCTGCTTTAACCATTGATGGACACTTAGGTTGTTTCTACTGTAAATTATTTACTATTCTGAATACTTGTTTACAATATTGTTTCTACTGTAAATTATTTACTATTGTAAATAATGCTGCAATGATCATTAGGATGCTTATGTCTTTTCAAATTAGTGTTTTCATTTTCTTCAGGTAAATACCCAGAAGTAGAATTGATGAATCATATGGTAGTTCTACTTTTAATTTTTTGAGGAACCTCCATACTGTTCTTAATAGTGGCTGCACCAGTTTACATTCCTACCAACAATGCCCAGGGCTTCCCTTTTTTCCACATCCTTGCCAGCACCTGTCTTTTTGCTAATAACCATTCTAACAGGTGTGAGGTAAATGACAGTGTTTTGAGAAGCACTGCTGGTCCTCACTGGCACAATTATCAACAGCAAACTTAATACAAAAATCTATTGATGATTAGTTAGCTGAGTCATCTGTGGGGAAGAAGAAGAATGCTTTCTTAGGCAGATTTAAAACCTAAGTTTTCTATAAGAGACAGTAGTACTAGCTAATGAGGCACAAGAATGAAAATATCCATTGCAAGTTATTATGGAGGTTGCGTCCTTATACTCTGCTGCTGATTCAACAGTGGGGTGCGAGAAATACAGAAGTCAGAGGAGAAATGAATTTTAAGAGGGTTCAAGTATACTGAATAGGATAAAAAGGGTGTCAAATGACTGAGCCTGCTGGTATTGCAATTTTCCAAACAACGCAAAAACAAACATACAGAAAAAGCAACTTGAGGATGGAGATGGCAGAGTTGGCTGATTTTCCCCTGATAGACTTATTGCTGTCATTACCCCGTTGGTGGAACTGAGTTTAATCTCACAGCCTGTGGTTTCTGAGCATCTCTGATAAAGTGACTGGTATTTTGACCCTACTGACACCAAAATTCTCTCTATCCACCTTCCCTCTCTCGATACCACTGAGGCTCTACTGTGATACTTGGCATTATTGAGTACTGAATTTAGAAGCATAATATTGAGTGTGATAACTTTTAAGAGATGGGTAATGTTTCTTTCCCTAAATTTCATGGATATGGGACAAATACCGTGATAATATTGTATGTCCTATTAACTTTTCAGACCCTTTAAAAAGGCATCTCATGAGAGACTTAGTGATAAATATATTCAGTCTTGAGTATCCACAAGAATTACCAAGGCTGTGGCCTCTGAAGGCTGCTTCTCTCCAGTATCGAGAATTCACCTTGTTGAGGTTGAGTGGAGTAAGAAATTGAGGAGGATTGATTTTGGACTACTAATTTCTTAGGGATTTTAACGCATAAGGCCAATAGGATTTAATTTCTGTTGCCTGTAAATTACAAGAGAATTTCTTTTTTTTTTAACTGTAATTTTTTTCCTAAGAAATGTTAATGAGGGTTATATTTAGATTGGGACATATCTTTATTTCTGTTTTAGAGTTGGAGAATCTTAATGTCATTTAATCATATCTCTGATGGGAAGTACTGAATACAATGGGATGGGTAATAGAAAAGCATATCAACTAAGTACTGAATACAATGGGATGGGTAATAGAAAAGCATATCAACTTTCCTCAAAAGGTGGCAGTGTAGCTTGAGATTAATTTAATTAATGCATTGTCAAGACACCTTTAAAATCTAAAATCTATTATCTCCCATTATTGTGGAGAAAGAAAAGTATATTGTGGGGGCAGGTGGATACTTTACGTGAGTACTCAAAATCAACATTGGAATAGCACTTGAAATTTTATGAAGCAGTTTCATGCACACTATCATTTGATTAATTCATCTGCCTGTCCATTCATCTACCCACCCATCCTTCACCTGCCTTGAACATATACCTGTATATTTCCCAAGCAAATGAAGATCTTTACTTCAAAGTTTGATTGGCACTAAGCGAGCAATGATATTTGAATGAGGAAATGAATAGGTTCTGTGATAAAAATATAATTGCCTATATTTATAAAAACACATATATGTAATTTATGATTAATACCGTTTTACATTTATATTGTATAGTAAAGCTTTAAGAAGTTATTCGAAAGAATGAGAATCTGCTGCTAAATAACATCAGGTGACTTTTTTTTTTTTCTATTGCTGCCAAAACTGTTTGGTTTTTTTTTTTTTTACATCTTTATTGGAGTATAATTGCTTTACAATGGTGTGTTAGTTTCTGCTTTACAACAAAATGAATCAGTTATACATATACATGTGTTCCCATATCTCTTCCCTCTTGCGTCTCCCTCCCTCCCACCCTCCCTATCCCACCCCTCTGCGTGGTCACAAAGCACCGAGCTGATCTCCCTGTGCTATGCGGCTGCTTCCCACTAGCTATCTACCTTATGTTTGGTAGTGTATATATGTCCATGCCTCTCTCTCGCTTTGTCACAGCTTACCCTTCCCCCTCCCCATAGGTCACACTGCTGGTACATAGCGGACCATGGAACTCAGACTGCTTTTTTTCCTCCTAAATAAGGGCCCTTTCCCTTACACAGCGCTACCTCTCTGGAAAACATGATTCTGCTCTCTTTTTTGTGGTTATAGTTTCTTTTTTTAAAAAAATTATATCTGTGAGGATATAAATCCAAAGGAAAATACTTTCTGACTGGCAGTAATTTACCTTCCTTAAGGTGCCCAATGGTGACATAATTGATTTTGTTGCCATTGATTAAAAGCTACATTAAGTTGATAACTGTCAGCTGAACCCAGAGATAACATTTTCATAATGACTTTTAATAAACATGGAAGAAGTGATTTCATTGCATTCATAAATTTGATTAATGATATTTTAGCAGGGCCAAAATAAATGAGCTGTTCATCTGCGTGCTTAATTGCTGTGTTCCAAGTCGATTTTCCTGCAATACGGATTTGGGACAGGAGAGGAGGACTCCATAGGTGAGCCTAGTAAACAACTCTAAAAATGGATACTTTTAGTAACATTAGAAATCTGAAAATGGTCATGTTTCCATTTACCTAAAAAAGAGAAGAATATTTGGATTCACTCAAATTTTACTATGGTTAAAATATAGATATAATGTCTTTTTTTTTTTTGCGGTACGTGGGCCTTTCACTGTTGTGGCCTCTCCCGTTGCAGAGCACGGGCTCCGGATGCACAGGCTCAGCGGCCATGGCTCACGGGCCCAGCCGCTCCGCGGCCTGTGGGATCTTCCCGGACCGGGGCACAAACCCGTGTCCCTTGCATCGGCAGGCGGACTCTCAACCACTGCGCCACCAGGGAAGCCCCAATATAATGTCTTTTTATCTAAGGAGAATTGTTTTAGTAGACATTTTTGAACTCCCGACATGCCCCGTCCAAGTCCTCTTCCTCTCCGAGTGTTCCATATCTTAGTAAACGGCAACTCCATCCTTCCGGTTTTTATTCTGAAAAGTTTGATTTAGTACTTAATGCCTCTCTTTTTCCCCTATCATCTCCACCTTCAAAGTAAAACCAGAATCTGTCCACTTCTCGTCACCACTAGTCTCCGTGTTTCTGGCTTTCCACATTTTCAGACAGTGTCAACCCAGTGGCCCAAGTGATCACATCATGTTAATCTTCTGCTTAATAGCTCCAATGTTTCTCCTTTCATTGGAGTAAAACCCTAAGTCTTAACTCTGTCCCACAAGGCTCAGTATGACCTGTTCCTATCTCTCCAGTCACACTACCCCCCAGATTATGTCTCTCTCCTGGTCTCTAATTACTGCCCCTCACCACCACTCTACTCCAGCTGTACTAAGCCTACCAGGCATCTTCTATCCTCAGGGTCTCTGCCCCTGTTATTCCCTTTCTCTCCAGATCCTCCATGAGCAATTGCTTCACTTCCTTCATCCTTTACCCCAAAGTCCCCAGACATGCATCTAACATGTCAACACATTATCTCTTACTCTATTTTTTTCCTCTTTAATATTTCCAGTTATCTAATATATATATATATATATATAGATATAGATATAGTTTCTTTAAAAAAATATTTGTGAAGGCCAAAAATTTTTCTAGTTTTAGAAAAACTAGACAATGCGTGTTTGTCTCATCTCTGAAGCAAGCCTGATTTTCATAGTTGAAAGTCCCTACAGAACTGCTCAGATTACACTGATGGAGAAACAGTTAACCAGAGAGAATGCTTTTATGGCGGGGACTGGGCGAGGCTGATCTTCAGAGGTTTGACCAGCTGCTTGTGGCTTTAAAGTCTGAAGAGGTGTCTATCCCATAATTGGGAGGTAAATACTTTAAAAAGGTGCTCAGCTCATCAATGGGGACTGGATTCTGTGGATATGAGAGAACATTTCTCTCTCCCTGACTCTGATTCTTTGCACCTAAATAACTATGATTTCCTGGAATTGCAAATCACAGTTTGGCTCATATAGTCCTGTGCAGAACTCATACTGAGCCTGCTGCACGTGTTATTGAGGGTATATGTGGACTACTTATCTCTGCTTTATCACATAAAATATTCTTAAAAATATTGCACACAAATGGTTAAAAATCAAATGGCACAGAAACATCAAATGCCAAGCAGGGCAACCTCTTACAATTGTTTCCTTGTTTTGGGGACCTCTAGTATCTTGAAACAGTTTGCTTATACTGCTCTTTCTTCATTTATCAGTTCTAGAAATGATTATTTCTTTTCTGTTATGGTAGAAGAGGATTAATTCACTTCTATCATTTTCTACCTGCCAACTCCCCAATGTAGTTATTCCATCATTTTCTAAGTTTCTTTCTTTATGAAATTTCTAACAGTATAATATAAAGGGTATCTATAATTATATATATATATTCTTTCAATTGTAGGCAGTACCTCTTGGCTCTATACATTTTATGAGACTATTAGTGCTCCTGTTCTTTGAAAAATATTTTGAATTAAATTTTTTTCTTGCAGTTTTGTTGAGAAAATATTGACATAGAGCACTGCATAAGTTTAAGGTGTACAGCATAATGATTTGATTTATATACACCATGAGGTAATCACCACAATAAGTTTGGTGAACATCCACCATCACATATAGATACAAAGTAAAAGAAATAGAAAGCATCTTTTCCTTGTGATGATAACTCTAATGATTTACTCTCTTAACAACTTTTGTACGTAACTCGCAGCAGCGTTAATTATCTTTATCACGTTGTACAGTACATCCCTAGCACTTATTTATTTTATAATTGGAAGTTTGTACGTTTTGACTGCCATTATCCAGTTCCTCCCCTCCCCACCCTTGTCCTCTGGTAACCACAAATCTGATGTCTTTTTCTATGAATTTGTTTATTTGTTTGTTTGTTTTTTTTGTTTTATTGTTTATTTTGTTTTATTGTTTTGTTTGTTTTTGAAGTATAGTTGATCTTGCTGTTACACAACACAGTTGATTCGTTTTTGCTATATATTTCAAACTTATCGCCACAATGAGTCTAGTTATAATATATTACCATCCAAAGCTATCACATATTGACTACATTCCCCACGCTGTACATTTCATACCTGTGACTCATTTATTTTGCAGCTAGAAGTTTATACCTCTTAATCTCCCTCACCTATTTCTTTTCTCCTCAGTTTGGCAACCAGCTGTTTGTTCCCTGTATTTATAACTCTGTTTCTGTTTTGTTATATTTGTTCATTTGTTTGTTTTTTAGATTCCATATATAAGTGAAATCATATGGTGTTTGTCTTTCTCTGACTTATTTCACTTAGCATGTTTTGTTTACTTCCCTTGAGATTTGATGACTGTCCTAAGTGTTATGTTTGGATTCCTTTCTCTTTTTTGTGTTTGTATTTATTACAGATTTTTTGTTTGTGGTTACCATGAGATTTATATATAGGTTTATATATGTGATTAGTTCTCCTGTTAGTTTGACTTCCTAATTTCCCCATTCCTATCTACTAACTTTTGTCAAACATGTCTTCACTTCTACATTGTTAAAGCAGATTCTTTTTATTTTTTAAACGTGATGTTTTGTCTATAGGTTAATTCTAAATGTTGACAACTCACCAAAATTTGCTTATGGTTGTACAAATTTTGTTCAGGGAAGAGAACATTAATTTGCTAAATTTATATCCTGTTTTCTGAATTCCAAAGGTATATCCCTATGTCTAATATCCAATTGAAATGTATTTTTCCTTTTTGAATTCTACCCATTGCTGAAAACCATGCCACATTTTAGTTTGCATGATATGCTGAAAGCAGTCTTCTTACACAGCTTTTATCTCCTGGAGTTTATGATTGCCTTTTTTTTTTTTCCTGTGGACAGGACACACATTTGTCTTCATTACTGTTTCCTTGTTATCTTTCAGCTTGTTAATCATTTTTGCCTCTGTATTGGAGTACATTCTATTTTTCTTAAAGCTCACTTAATCTAATTTGAAATCATTACCTTATAATTGAACTGTGGCTTCTATATAGATTCTTGCTCCTGGAGTTTCTAATTTTCCTTTAGTTTTATCTTTTGTATCATCATTTCCTGCTCAAACTCTCAATCATAACATTGACTCCACACAGTCACCCCTTCTCCCCACCTTTTTTTTTGTTGTTGTTGAGAACTGTCCCTGTAGTATGTTCCCTGGCCTCCTGGAGCTAACATTCTATTGGGAGATAAAGGTGATCAACAAGATAAAGGCATTTCATAGTTTTATGTACTGATTCTACTTTGTATTAGGGGGAGGATATATAGGAAGTGGGAAGTTCTAGCTATCACTTTAGCAGGGGATGATGCATTTCTCAAGTTCCACGTTAAAGCTTCGTCGTTTATTTATTTATGAAAATCAGTATTTAAAATGGTGTTTCTCTTCTTTAGTACTTGTAGAATATGCTATATGTATTAAATTAGGCACTAAGTAGGCTTTAGTGGCCTGGCTAGAGCTAAATCTAGCATTATTTTTAAGCAGAGAAAATAATGTATTCCAGGTTTCAAACAGTAAGATTTGCAAGTGAACTTTTAAAACAAAACCTATTTGTTACAACTCATTGGTTAAGTTGGCAATTGATTACTTTGCAAAGTTATTCTCAATGAAAAATGATTTTTTAGGCAGAAATCTAGGCAGAAATCATAGGTTTCTTTTATTACCTATAGGTGATTTGGCACTTAAAAATCATTATTAATTTATAAGAATTATATAACATTGTCAGGGTGTAAGCCTTTTGAAATGTTGGCTATTTCAATATATAAGGAATCTGTTGTGTCCTTAAGTTGACCTATATGCTATAAATGTCAGCCTAGGGTTGTTTTTGGTAAAGAGTCATAGAACCATTTTTCTTAGTTCCTTCTTTTTTTGGTCTGTTACATATCAAAAGGAGATAAAGGTAAAAAAACCATATCCAATGTTCTCATTAATTCAAGGTGTGAGGTTCCCTGGAAAGAAATGCAATTATACCCTAGAGGCAGCCAGATTTCTGAGCCTTAAATTTGACACTTTGGCTGTTTTAGCTATTTTGTTCTGTTTATTTCAGATTTCACTCACACAGAGAATCCATCTGTATATACCGGGGTCTAAATATTTAACTAAGATTTTAATTTACTACTAGTTGAAATGAAAAGCTATATTTCTAGGCAGTTTTAGTTTATGATTATTTTTACTTTTGTTTTTATTTACCTCATGTTCAGAAGATTTCGTGACTCTAAGGAATATAGTGTAGCCAAGACTACAAGACTAAACTGTAAAAATTAAACAATAACCTTAGCAAAAGCAAACACTTATCACTAATACCCCTTATTACTACAAACCTTGGAATAAAAAATAATTGTTATACTTGTTGAAATTCAAATGAGGAATGAGAAGGAATGAGTTAAAACATTTATGACAGAGAGACCTTCTGGAGGAGTAAGACATAGAGACCACCTTCCTCCCCACAAATACATGAAAAATACATCTACATGTGGAACAACTACTACAGAACACCTACTGAACGCTGGCAGAAGACCTCAGACCTCCCAAAAGGCAAGAAACTCCCCACGTACCTGGGTAGGGCAAAAGAAAAAAGAATAAACAGAGACAAAAGGATAGGGATGGGACCTGCACCAGTGGGAGGGAGCTGTGAAGGAGGAAAGGTTTCCACACACTAGGAAGCCCCTTCATGGGCGGAGACTGCGGGTGGCAGAGGGGAAGCTTCGGAGCCGCGGAGGAGAGCACAGCAACAGGGGTGCAGAGGGCAAAGCAGAGAGATTCCCGCACAGAGGATCAGTGCCAACCAGCACTCACCAGCCTGAGAGGCTTGTCTGCTCACCTGCTAGGGCGGGCGGGGCTGGGAGCTGAGGCTCAGGCTTCAGAGGTCGGAACCCAGGGAGAGGACTGGGGTTGGCGGCGTGAACACAGACTAAAGGGGACTAGTGCTCCACAGCTAGCCGGGAGGGAGTCTGGGAAAAAGTCTGGAGCTCCCGAAGAGTTAAGAAACCATTTTTTCGGGGTGCATGAGGAGAGGGGATTCAGCGCATCACCTAAACGAGCTCCAGAGATGGGCGCGAGCCACAGCTATCAGTGCGGACACCAGAGACAGACATGAAACACTAATGCTGTTGCTGCTGCCAAGAAGCCTCTGTGCAAGCACAGGTCACTGTCCACACATCCCCTCCCAGGAGCCTGTGCAGCCCGCCACTGCCAGCATCCTGTGATCCAGGGATAACTTTCCCAGGAGAATACACCACGCCTCAGGCTGTTACAACATCACGCCGGCCTCTGTCCCGCAGGCTTGCCCCGCATTCTGTACCCATCCCTCCCCCAGGCCTGAGTGAGCCAGAGCCCTGTAATCAGCTGTTGCTTTAACCCTGTCCTGTCTGGGCAGGGAACAGATGCCCTCAGGTGACCTACACGCAGAGGTGGGCCCAAATCCAAAGCTGAACCCCAGGAACTGTGCAAAAAAGAAGAGAAAGGGAAATCTCTCCCAGTAGCCTCAGGAGCAGTGGATTAAGTCTCCACAATCAACTTGATGTACCCTGCATCTTTGGAATACCTGAATAGACAACAAATCATCCCAAAATTGAGGTGGTGGACTGTGGGAGCAACTGTAGACTTGGGTTTGCTTTCTGCATCTAATTTGTTTCTGGTTTTATGTTTATCTTAGTTTAGTATTTAGAGTTTATTATCATTGGTAGATTTGTTTATTGAATTGGTTCTCTCTTCCTATTTTTTATATACATAGATATATATATGTTGTTCCCTTTTCTCTTTTTGTGAGTGCGTATGTGTATGCTTCTTTGTGTGATTTTGTCTGTATAGCTTTGCTTTTACCATTTCTCCTAGCCTTCTGTCTGTCCTTTTTTTTTTTCTTTTTTTTTTTTTTAGTATAGGTTTTAGCACTTGTTATCATTGGTGGATTTGGTTTTTGGTTTGGTTGCTCTCCTCTTTCTTTTATTACATTTTAATCTTTAATAATTTCTTGATTTTTTATTTTAATAACTTTATTTTATTTTATTTTTCTTTCTTTTTTTTCTCCCTTTTCTTCTCAGCCGTGTGGCTGACAGGGTCTTGGTGCTCTGGCCGGGTGTCAGGCCTGTGCCTATTGGGTGGGATAGCCAAGTTCAGGACATTGGTCCACCAGAGACCTCCTGGTTCCATGTAATATCAAACGGTGAAAGCTCTCCCAGAGATCTCCATATCAACACTAAGACACAGCTCCACTCAACGACGAGCAAGGTAGAGTGTTGGACACCCTATGCCAAACAACTAACAAGACAGGAACACAACCCCACCCATTAGCAGAGAGGCAGCATAAAATCATAAATAAGGTTACAGACACCTCAAAACACACCACTGGATGCCGTCGTGCCCACGAGAAAGAAAAGATCCAGCCTCATCCAACAGAACACAGGCACTAGTCCCCTCCACCAGAAAGCCTACACAACCCACTGAACCAACCTTAGCCACTGGGGGCAAATACCAAAAACAACAGGAACTATGAGGCTGCAACCTGAAAAAAGGAGACACTAAAAACAGTAAGTTAAGCAAAATGAGAAGACAGAGAAACACACAGCAGATGAAGGAGCAATGCAAAAACCCACTAGACCAAACAAATGAAGAGGAAATAGGCAGTCTACCTGAAAAAGAATTCAGAGTAATAATAGTAAAGAAGATCCAAACTCTTGGAAATAGAATGCAGAAAATACAAAAAACATTTAACTAGGATATAGAAGAAATAAAGAGCAAACAAACAATGATGAGCAACACAATAAATGAAATTAAAAATTCTCTAGAAGGAACCAATAGCAGAATAACTGAGGTAGAAGAACGGATAAGTGACCTGGAAGATATAATACTGGAAATAACTACGACAGCGCAGAATAAAGAAAAAATAATGAAAAGAATTGAGGACAGTCGTAGAGACTTGTGGAACAACATTAAACACATCAACGTTCGAATTATAGGGGTCCCAGAAGAAGAAGAGAAAAAGAAAGAGACTCAGAAAATATTTGAAGAGATTATAGTTGAAAACTTGCCTAATATGGGAAAGGAAATACTCAAGTCCAGGAAGCACAGAGTGTCCCATACAGGATAAATCCAAGGAGAAACAAGCCAAGAGACATATTAATCAAGGTATCAAAAATTAAATACAAAGAAAAAATATTAAAAACAACAAGAAAAAAGCAACAATTAACATACAAGGGAATCCCCATAGGGTTAACAGCTGAACTTTCAGAAAAAACTCTGCAAGGCAGAAGGGAGTGGCAGGACATATTTAAAGTGATGAAAGGGAAAAACCTACAACCAAGATTACTCTACCCATCAAGAATCTCATTCAGATTCGATGGAGAAATTAAAACCTTTACAGACAAGCACAAGCTAAGAGAATTCAGCACCAACAAACCAGTTTTACAACAAATGCTAAAGGAACTTCTCTAGGCAGGAAACACAAGAGAAGGAAAAGACCTACAATAACAAACCCAAAACAATTAAGAAAATGGTAATAGGAACATATATATTGATAACTACCTTAAATGTAATGCATTAAATGCTCCAACCAAAAGACATTGACTGGCTGAATGGATACAAAAATAAGACACATATATATGCTATCTACAAGACACCCACTTCAGACCTAGAGACACATACAGACTGAAAGTGAAGGGATGGAAAAAGATATTCCATGCAAGTGGAAATCAAAAGAAAGCTGGAGTAGCAATGCTCATATCACACAAAATAGACTTTAAAACAAAGACTATTACAAGAGACAAAAAAAAGACACTACATAATGATCAAGGGATCAATCCAAGAAGAAGATATAACAATTGAAAATATTTATGCACCCAACATAGGAGCACCTCAATACATAAGGCAAATGCTAACAACCATGAAAGGGGAAATCGACAGTAACACAATCATAGTAGGGGACTTTAACACCCCACTTGCACCAATGGACAGATCATCCAAAATGAAAATAAATAAGGAAACACAAGCTATAAATGATACATTAAACAAGATGGACTTAATTGATATTTATAGGACATTCCATCCAAAAACAGCAGAATACACTTTCTTCTCAAGTGCTCATGGAACATTCTCCAGGCTAGATCATATCTTGGGTCACAAATCAAGTCTTGGTAAATTTAAGAAAATTGAAATCATATCAGGTATCCTTTCTGACCACAATGCTATGAGACTAGATATGAATTACAGGAAAAAAATCTGTCAAAAATACAAATACCTGGAGGCTAAACAATACACTACTAAATAAACGAGATCACTGAAGAAATCAAAGAGGAAATCAAAAAATACCTAGAAACAAATGACAATGAAAACACGATGACCCAAAACCGATGGGATGCAGCAAAAGCAGTTCTAAGAGGGAAGTTTATAGCAATACAGTCCTACCTCAAGAAATAAGAAACATCTCAAATAAACAACCTAACATCACATCTAAAGTAATTAGAGAAAGAAGAACAAAAAAATCCCAAAGTTAGAAGAAGAAGACAAGGTTGTCCACTCTCAGCACTATTATTCAACATAGTTTTGGAAGTTTTAGCCACAACAATCAGAGAAGAAAAAGAAATAAAAGGAAACCAAATCGGAAAAGAAGAAATAAAGCTGTCACTGTTTGCAGATAATATGATACTATACATAGGGAATCCTAAAGATGCTGCCAGAAAACTTCTAGAGCTAATCAATGAATTTGGTAAGGTAGCAGGATACAAAATAAATGCACAGAAATCTCTTGCATTCCTATACACTAATGATGAAAACTCTGAAAGAAATTAAGGAAACACTCCCATTTACCATTACAACAAAAAGAATAAAATACCTAGGAATAAACCTACCTAAGGAGACAAAAGACCTGTATGCAGAAAACTATAAGACACTGATGAAAGAAATTAAAGATGATACAAACAGATGAAGAGATATACCATTTTCTTGGATTGGAAGACTCACATTGTGAAAATGACTATACTACCCAAAACAATCTACAGATTCAATGCAATCCTTATCAAACTGCCAGTGGCATTTTTTACAGAACTAGAACAAAAAATTTCACAATCTGTATGGAAACACAAAAGACCCCGAATAGCCAAAGCAATCTTGAGAAAGAACAATGGAGCTGGAGGAATCAGGCTCCTGCACTTCAGACAATACTACAAAGTTATAGTAATCAAGACAATATGGTACTGGCACAAGAACAGAAATATAGATCAATGGAACAGGATAGAAAGCCCAGAGATAAACCCACGCACATATGGTCACCTTATCTTTGATAAAGGAGGCAAGAATATACTATGGAGAAAAGACAACCTCTTCAATAAGTGGTGCTGGGAAAACTGGACAGCTACATGTAAAAGAATGAAACTAGAACATTCCCTAACACCATACACAAAAATAAACTCAAAATGGATTAAAGACCTAAACGTAAGGCCAGACACTATCAAACTCTTAGAGGAAAACATAGAACAGTCTATGACATAAATCACAGCAAGATCCTTTTTGACTCACCTCCTAGAGAAATGGAAATAAAACTAAAAATAAACAAATGGGACCTAATGAAACTTCAAATCTTTTGCACAGCAAAGGAAACCATAAACAAGATGAAAATACAACCCTCAGGATGAGAAAAAATATTTGCAAACGAAGCAGCTGACAAAGGATTAATCTCCAAAATTTACAAGCAGCTCATGCAGCCCAATATCAAAACAACAGACAACCCAATCCAAAAATGGGCAGAAGACCTAAATAGATACTTCTCCAAAGAAGATATCCAGATTGCCAGCAAACACCTGAAAGAATGCTCAACATCATTTATCCTTAGAGAAATGCAAATCAAAACTACAATGAGGTATCACCTCACACCGGTCAGAATGGCCATCCTCAAAAATTTTCTACAAACAATAAATGCTGGAGAGTGTGTGGAGAAAAGGGAACCCTCTTGCACTCTTGGTGGGAATGTAAATTGATACAGCTACTAGGGAGAACAGTATAGAGGTTCCTTAAAAAACTAAAAATAGAACTACCATATGACCCAGCAATCCCACTACTGGGCATATACCCTGAGAAAACCGTAATTCAGAAAGAGTCATGTAGCAGAATGTTCACTGCAGCTCTATTTTCAATATGCAGGACATGGAAGCAACCTAAGTGTCCATCGTCAGATGAATGAATAAAGAAGATGTGGCACATATGTACAA
Organism: Stenella coeruleoalba; assembly: GCF_951394435.1. Taxonomy (NCBI): domain Eukaryota; kingdom Metazoa; phylum Chordata; class Mammalia; order Artiodactyla; family Delphinidae; genus Stenella; species Stenella coeruleoalba. The sequence continues at coordinate 28,786,060 of NC_137155.1, read as the reverse complement.
TGGAATATTACTGAGCCATAAAAAGAAATGAAATTGAGTTTTTTGTAGTGAGGTAGATGGAACTAGTGTCTCTCATACAGAGTGAAGTAGGTGAGAAAGAGAAAGGCAAATACCGTATGCTAACACATATATATGGAATCTAAAAAAAAAAAAAGGTTCTGAAGAACATAGGGGCAGGACAGGAATAAAGATGCAGATGTAGAGAATGGAGTTGAGGACACAGGGAGGGGGAAGGGTAAGCTGGGATGAAGTGAGAGAATGACATGAACACAAATACACTACCAAATGTAAAACAAATAGTTAGTGGGAAGCAGCCGCATAGCACAGAGAGGTCAGCTCGGTGCTTTGTGACCACCTAGAGGGGTGGGATAGGGAGGGTGGGAGGGAGGGAGAGGCAAGAGGGAAGAGATATGGGAACATATATATATTTATAGCTGATTCACTTTGTTGTGAAGCAGAAACTAACACACGATTGTAAAGCAATTATACTCCAATAAAGATGTTAAAAAAATTTATGAGACAGTCCTAATTTCTCTAAGGCCATTTATTTTTACAAATTAAATGTCAAACTAATAGTTTCCTTTTAAAAATATGATATATATAAAGCAACAATCTACTACTATTTCTGAATCCTTCTTTACTTTCCTTGTGTGCCCTGCTGTGAGCATAAACCTTTATTTGCAGATATTTTCTATGTTTATACAGACATGTATATGTATCTATATTTTTGTACAAAATCAAGATGATAAAATATATCTTGTTTCACAGACTTAAAACATTGATTTATAGTAAACGTTTTCTCATATTAGTACCTATGGACCGTCTTTTGGTTTTTAACCATCTTATTGAGGTATAACATATGATAAATTGTACATATCTGAAGTAAACAGTTTGGTAAGATGTGTCTTCCTGTGGAAGCATCACTACAATCAAGAAACTGAACATACCATTCACTGAAAAGTTTCCTTATTTTACTTTGTGATCCTTCCCTCCTATAGCTCTCCATAATCAATACCTGCAGGCAGCCACTTAACTGCTTTTGTTCCCTGCAGATTCATTTACATTTTCTAGAACTTTATAGAAATGGAATCATATAGTACAAACTTTGTTTTGGTCTGACTTTTTCACTCAGTATAATTATTTTAATATTCTTAAATGTTGATATGCATATCAATGGGGCATTGCTTTTTATTGATGAATAGTGTTCCATTATATGGATATACCACAATTTGTTTATGCATTCATCTGGTGGTGGACATTTGGGTTATTTCCAGTTTTGGGCTGTTACTGATGAAGCAGCTATGAACATTTGGTTCAAGTCTTTGTGTGGCCATGAGCTTTTTTCATTCCTCTTGAGTAAGCACCTGGAAGTAGAATATCTGGGTCATGTGTTAGGGAAATGTATGAATTTTTAAGAAGCTGCCAAAGAATTTTCTAAAATAGTTATCAATGTATTCCACTGTATACCACCTTTTGGAATATTTTGTATTATTTTTTCTATTATTGGTTTTGTTTTCCTGCTTCCTTGCATGCCTGGTGATTTTTCATTGGATGCCAGGCCTTGTGTAATTTGCCTTTTGTGGTATTTTTGTTTTTCTAAAAATATTCTTGGGCATTATTCTGGAATACAGTTACTTGTAAATAGGTTGACCTCTTTGGGTCTTGCTTTAAGCTTTGTTTGACCCAAGTTTTAAAAATGTGTATGTTTTTATTTTATTTTGCTTTAAGACCTTACTTTAATATTTCTTGTGATGCAGGTCTGCTGGTGATGAACTCTGTCAGGTTTTGTATGTCTGAACAAGTCTGTATTTTAACTTTATTAAAGAGATTTTCATTGGTTTAAGAATTATAACTTGACTTTTCTCTCTTTTAGTTCTTTAAAGATGTTGCTTTAACACTGTCTCCTAGTTTGCTTTTTTTTTTTCTGATGAGAAATCTGTCATTGTTATCTTTTTTCTTCTGTATGGCTTTTTTTCTGATTCCTTTTAAGACATTGTCTTTATTGATGGTTTGAAGCAGTTTGATCATGATATGCTTTTGTGTAATTTTCTTCATGTTTCTCATGATTTTTATTTGTTATGGTTCTTGAATCTGTGTTTATAGTTTTCAGATAACTCTTCAGTCGTCCTCTCTTTGAGGATTCTAATTCTATATATTTTTAAGTGCTTAATGTTATTTTACAATTCCCTCATTTTTTCTTTCTTTTTTTCTTTTTCTTCCAGGTTTGACTTTGGATAATTTTATTTTTATTTTAAGTTCATGCAGCATTTCTTCTTCAATGTCTAATCTGCAATTATAGCCGATCAGTATATTTTTATCTCAGGCATTTAAGTTTTCATCTTTAGAAGTTTGGTTTGGTTCTTTTTTTATACCTCCCTTGCTTTTCTTGAGGAAAGGTATTCAGTCTTTCTTCATGTGTCCTGAATGTAGGAATGGAGTTAGAATAACTACTTTATGTTCTTATCTACTAATTCTATCATCTGTATTATTTTTTGGTCAGTTGCAAATGATTGCTTCTTCTTTTCATTATTGGTTGTGTTTTCCTGCTTCTTTGATGTCTTTGTATGTGATTTTTCATTGTGCCAGGCCTTGTGAAATTTACCTTTTGGGGTATTTTTGTATTTCTAAAAATATTCTTGGGTTTTATTCTGGAGTACAGTTACGTGTAAACAGGTTGATCTCTTTGGGTCTTGCTTTAAAAGTCTATAATTAATTTTTCCACACTGCAGAAGCAATACCCTTGTTAGTACTACATGCTCTGTGCATTATGAGGTTTTCTACTCTGGTCGTTGCCAACAGGCATTATTCCCAACCCTATGGGAGATCCAAGCACTGTTTACTGTAATCCTTTCAGGTGATTCCCTACTCCTCCTCACAGATGTGGGTAGTTTTCTCACACTCATGCACTGAACAGTAGTTTAATGAGTTATTTGAGGGATTCTCTGCACATCTTTGGGGTTCTCTCTCTGTGCATCTCTCCCCTCCATTATTCTGATTTACAGACTCGAGCTTCCTTCGACAATCAGCTCTGTCTCCCATTAGGGACACTGTCAGGTTTTTCTCCCTGAGTCACTGCATGCAAACTTACACCTGGTAGTAAGCTGGAACAATCATAAAGGTCATCTCATTGTCTTCATTGCCTAATGTCTGATGTTTTGAAAGCCTTTGTATTTTTTTTGGTGATTCAGGTAGGGTAGATCTCGTCACTGTTACTCCATCTTGGCTGAAAGAAAAGGTCAACCTTGTTTTTCTAATGTCTAGAAATATTCTACTGCATTACTTAAATCAAAATGTATTTAAGTAGAGATTTATTGAAGAATGTTACCCTGATACCAAAGCCAGACAAAGGCACTACAAGAAAACTAGAGACCAATATCCCTTATGGACATTGATGCAAAAATCTTCAGTGAAATGATAGCAAACAAAATTCAACTGCATATTAAAGGATTATACAAAATGACCAAGTGGAATTTATTCCTGGAATGCAAGGATGATTCAATATATGAAAATTGGTCAATGTAATGCAACAAATTGACAAAATGAAGGAAAAGAAACCCACATGATCGTTTCAATTGTTACAGAAGAAGCATGTGACAAAATTCACCACCCTTTCATGATAAAAACACTCAACAAATGAGGAATAGACAGAGACTACCTCAACGTAACATAAGTCATATATGAAAAACTCACAATGAACATCATACTCAATAGTGAAAAATTGAAAACTTGCCCTTTAAGATCAGCAACAAGGAAAGGATGCTGGCTTTTGCCACTTCCAGTCAACATAGTACTTAAAGTTCTGGCTAGAGCAATTAGGCAAGAAAAAGTAAAATAAATAAAAGGAATACAAAGAACTGAAAGCAGGGTCTCAAAGAGGTATTCATACACTCATATTCTTAGCAGCATTATTCACAATAACTAAAAACATGGATCGAACGCAAGTATCCATTGCTAGATGAATGGATAACTAAAATGTGGTTTATGCATACAATGGAATACTATTCAGCCTTAAAAAGAAAAGGCAGTTCTGACATATGCTACCAAATAGATGAACCTTAAGGACATTATGCTAAGTAAAATAAGCTAGTCACAAAAAGACAAATACTGTCTTTACAGACAAAGACAAATACTACCCACTTATATGAGTAGTCAAAATCACAGAGACAGAAGGTAGATTGGTGGTTGCCAGAGGCGGGGCAGCAGGGAGAATGGGGAATTATTGTTTAATGGGTCCACTGTTTCAGTTTTACAAAATGAAAAGTTATGGAGATGGATAGTGGTGATGATTGCACATTATGAATATAGTTAACACCACTGAACTGTACAGTTGAAATGATTAAGATGGTGTATTTTATGCTATGTGTATTTGACCACAATTTTAAAAATTGGAGAAGAAAACTACATTTTCTTTAAGGATGAATTAGCTGAGTTTCATAAATTTTAATTTGTGTACTTTTATTATCATCCCATTGAATATACTTTCTAATTTCCTGGTAATACTATTTATTCATCTTCAAGTCTTTTTGGTAGACATTAGTATAGTATAACAGGTTTCTTATGATCAACGCTTGCATGGTAAATCTTTTTAAAAAGTCTTTTAACTTTCAAATTTGTCATACTTTTCTGTTTAAAGTATATTTATTTTTCATAAGTAACCATGGTTGAGTCTTGTTTGCTTTTTAAATCCCACTTTATAGTCTGTGTTTCAAGGGAAGTGTTTTGTTTGTAAAATTTAATGTAATTATTGACATGCTTGAATTTCATATTGGTATTTGATTTTTGTTTTTGGTTTCATCCATTCATTGTCCTCCAGTTGTTTCCTTTTTGTCTTTTTTTGGGGGTATATAAATGTATTTTTAGGGTTCTACTTTATCTCATCTTGTTGCATTTTAGTTATTCTGCTTTGTACTTTTGGAGGGTGTTTCTTTAGATAATAAAATATGCATATTTAATTTATTACAGCATACATTAAAAATTCTGTTACTATCCTCTCCTCTCATACAGCACTAAAAATTCTATTACTTAAGGAACAATTTAAGAAATTTATAACAATATATTTTCAATTGTCATTTACTTCTAAATATTCTGTAAAACCCATTTTTGTTATTATTTTTACTTTAAATGACTAAATGTCTTTAAGGAGACAACAAAAAGTACGTGTGAGTATAGGAATAATAATTTCAATGGCCTGTAATATTTACTGGCTGTTGTTATTTTTTTCTGGTGTTCTTCATTCCTTCTTGTAAAGCCAAGTTTCTATCTGATATCCTTGTCCTTTAGCCTATAGAAATTCTTTTAGTGTTTCTTGTGGTGGAGATTAATTCTGACAGGTTTTCACTTTCTGAAAATGACTTCATGAGAAGTAATATTTATCAATGAAATTGGCAAAAGTCTATTGTTTGGTGGACTTCTTGAAAAAGGGTGCTCTCATACTGCCATTCTGAGTAGGAAATGATGGAACTATATAAAATTCTCTTTTGGAAATCAAATTAAAAAAATTTTTCATGCTTTGAATTAAATATTAAAATTCTTGGAATTTATGAGAAAATTCAGTTGTGTGTAAAGATATGTTCACAAAGGTGCACACTGTAGCTTTATTTTGAATAGCAAAAAATGGAAATAACCTCCAAGTTATTTAAGTAAATAACAATACATCCATATAATAAAATAATATTTAGCTTCTAAAATCTGTATTGAAGAATATATTGCTAGAGCTGAGGAAATGCTAAAAAAATCTACAGTATAACTGCAAAAATATATATGGTTTTGCCTGCTAGAAAAAAATGACATACATTAAATTTTAGCAGTGGTAATTTTTTTCCTTTGTCCTTTTTTTGTTCGTCAGCTTTTCTGCCATGACTATTTAATGAGACTGAAGTCCTATAATATTTATTCAAGGAAGAATTATCAAGGACAGTAGGAAATATCAAGTATACTGTAGAATAAAAAACAACTAAAGAATTCCTACTGACCTTTGGGTCTAGATAATTCTCTAGGGAGTAGAGTTGTCTTTTTTGCCTAAAGGGCCAACAGTAAAGCCATTTAATTCGTGTTTCATATCTCCCCTTTTCCGTGCCTAATGAGCTGTGATAAAGGGATAAAAGTTGTGAAAGACATAGATGCCAGATAATGTAATCCTGAATAAAAAAAAAAAACAATTATAAGTGGAAGTGTCATTAAATTTTACAGCACTAATGAAAAGTCTGGTTTATACTTTGCAGGTTTCCAAAATGTTTTGAAGGTAGTACTCTATTTTCTGGAAAGTGTTAGAATTCTTTTTACTAGAGAACTGTAAACTGGAAATTGTTAGCCTAGTGACCTGAAATGAATTATTTTGGCCTGAAGCTAGCTGACCTGTCAGGCAAGTGGCAATCAATGGAAGAAGGGTATGTTCCCTATGACACTTTAATTTCTATTTTTATCTATGCACACATGCATTATCTTGAGAAGGGCTATGCTTTTGTGCATCTTAAGGTCATGGAGAACTATGGTAAATTGGAATTTAGCTCTTCTGACCATAGGTTAATTACCAACTCATTCTTTTGGTGAAATAAAAAGTACAGAAGACTTATATTTGAAAAAGAATTGTTAAGCATGCTTATCTTACCTTAATATATTTTGATTATTTGTTATACTATTCAAATGTTACTTAACCCCTGATGGCTGCAGGTGGACACAGCTATGATCTAACTACTTATTTAATGACATTACTTTGGTTTCTAGTAGGAGCAAATTAGAAGCATTTATGGTAGATCTGGGAAGGAGTTTATAGGAAACCTTAAATATGATCAGTGTAGAATATACATTTTATATTCTCCCACTTTAACATTTTATTGTGAAATATATATATATATATATATATATATATATCTCCCACTTAACAATTTATTCTGACCATTCTCTATGGTAGTAAATATTTTTCAAAAACATTATTTTCAGTGTATATATAGGATTTCCCTAAAGGAAGAGCATCTTCTTTCTCCATCAACTAATAGATTGCTGCTGAAATATCCATTCTTTGTTCCAGGGCAGTATAATATCATAAGACTAAATGAGTTGTAAGAAATAGTTTTGTGAAACTCCTCAGTTGATAGTGATCATGCCAGGAGATTACAAAAATAAGGTAATTGCTCTTTAGTCTCTGATTAGATGTGTCTTTTCTAAGCAACTGCTTATTTTTAACTTGTAGATACTCTATGTCCTATAAATGACTATATTTTAAATCTTGCCTGCTTGAAGCCTTGGATGAAGGTATATCCTAATTCTAGAGTCTGGAATATATAACTTCATTTAGTTTTACTATACCTCAACCTCACTTACTGTAAATTTATTTTAGCTTATCATACGTATACGTTCTTGTGAGATAGGTTAAATTTGTTAGAACATTAGCATATAAGTAACGAATCAAGAGCTATAATAAATATTACCACAAAGAAATAACTTGGTCTCTCTGAATATTGTTTCCTAATCTGAAAAATGTGGATAATTATTTCAGTGTATTAGGGTAGAGGCATCATGAAGTTTAAATTAGATCATTTAAGTGAAAGCCTACTATAGAGCCAGGAAGAGAGATGTGTTTGAAAAGTGTCTTCCATCCTTCCTTTAGAAATAGAGCCAGTACACAAGTTCCATTTTCATTTAACTAATACACATGCTAGTGGAGCCATTCTGAAACCATACCAAGTAGATGATATCCTATGCAATATTACCAATATCTTGGTATTTTAAATTGAGCAACTTCATATATAAAAACCATTTAAAAGTGCTAATAAAATTAAAAATCTTTTTCAGTTTTCAAATGATTACTTTGGTAACATGTAGATAAATGCTGTTTTCCCTTTACTATAGGAAAGGCTAACCATGCCATTTCTTTACCAATATAATCTTAAAATATACTAGACTATGGCTTTTATGTATAATTTTATACAAAAGAGTTAGGATACTTTACATTTTAAATATGTATGAGAAAATATGTCAGAAGGATGCAAAAGTCAGTGCAGAGCACTCCAGGTACTAAATAATGTACAATTTATTATCAATAATAATAAGATTACTTGTAACTCAGGGATAATTATATTTATGAAGAAACATTTGCCCCACGAAATTGTTCATATTAATTTGCTTTTCACATGATGTGTTAATAATATTTGATTTGTTTAAATTGGACTTTGCCTTTAAAATATCATTAAAATTTGTAATGTGTATTTAATGCAGTTGTGATGACTTAATCTTGGTATTGGGATTAATGAGGGAAGTGGCCTGTGTCATAGGGATATCTCACAAGATGCTTTTATTTTTCCTTGTTTAAAATTTAAAACGTTCCTAATGTTCATAAATAATCAGATTTTGAAATTTGGGCCAAAAAACATAAATAAAAGATATCTATCATGGTCAAAATGTCTCACCCAGGGAAGAGACAATTTACTATTAAGAACATATCTCAAAGAAAAGTCAACTAATTGAGCTGATAGTAGTTGGACAAACCGCCCTTTCCTGCTCTATTTTCTAGTCCTAGACTGAAATGGAACAATGAGAAATAAGATGTGACTGAGAAGGAGTAGAGACGTACAAGATCTGAGTTTCTGTTATAGGAGTTTTCTGGCTGTGAGTGCCCTATATCTCTTCTTTTTTGATAACACCTTGATACCCCAATCTATTCTTTCAGTTCCTTTTTGGGCAAGAATTCTCAGAGGAGATCCTTTGCCTAAGAAGAGTCATTAACAAAGTGTCCTACCAAAAGCCATACATACTCAAAGAAGAAGAACCACCAAGCTCATGATAGTCTTCATTCCCGGGGCAAGAGACATAACGTCAGAAAGAGGTGATGGGGAGTCATGTTATTTCTACCTTCTTTTTGTTAATACATACACACGTTTTCTTTTCAACAATAAATAAAAAACTACCTGAAGAAATTTGAAAAACAAATGAAAATCCCTAAATGTTATCTGATTTAATTATTAGTCTTTGCTTTTGCCTACTGCAAAGGTCTCTTTTATTTCTTACATTGAGAGAGAGGAGAAGAGACACAGAGAGATATCCTTTAAAAAGATAGAAATTTTTCACTGCTTAGCAAGTGAATGAGACCATAAAAATTTGTATCTAAAGTAAGTAATAAATGTTACCATTTAAAACTTGCATCTTTATTAAGAATGCTAAATTTATGCCTTAAAACAGCACTATAATTATGATCTCAATTAGATGAGCTCTTGAAAATAACCTAGTAATTATGCTTGATTCTTGCATTTTCTCTATTAGTGTTTATTATTTAAGTAACTCTGATACACAAACACATCTTGATGATTTTTGTTTTCCTGTAACATTACTGATTTGTAATTTTAAAAAGAAAATATGGCCAAAATGAAATTTCCTGAATCAACAAATTCTTAGTTTATAAATTAAGACTTGAAATAATTCAGATACTTTTTCAGACCGCAGAATTGTCAGTACATTAGTATTGGCTTAAAAAAAAGGTACCATTATCTTTGTCAGAGCTACCAATATTTATAATAGACGATCGCATATGATGAGCCTATGGCAGGATTCCATAGTTTTCTCAGGCCACTGAATGTACTATTTAAATATCAGTTGGCTTCTATCAGTCAACAAACGGTCAGTAAGTATTTAGTACATGGCTTCCATGTGCTCTGGGCATTGCTAGACTAGGAATATATATGCATAAGACATGGATTTCACTTTTAAGATACTTTCATGTGAAGCAACAGTAATTACACATAGGAAATAATGGTGAACAGATCACACATACAACAATGTGGTATTTATTTCAAGTGTTCTAGGTATTCAGACAAGGAAGCTGGATCTCTTCTAACCCAGCCATCTAGTCACTCGGGCTAAGAGTGGAGGAGATGGGTCATAAAAAAGCCACCACTACAAACACCCCAATGAATACCTCCTGAGACAAGTAAAAGTTGATTACATTAAGATATAAAATACCATTCCTCTAGTAGATAACATTCTTCTTTCTTTTAGTTTACAGTTATGAGATTGTACAATGTTCGCTGGTAATATTTGTGATGGGTATCCCTATCTGGACTCAGAGGGAATTTCCTTATGTATTACCTTCCTCTTGGAGTCCATGCTACTGGAGAATAACATCCAAAGTTTACTCTTTGAATTGCTGTAAGGCTCATATGTCTTGTGAGTGAGTAACTAATAAATATCTGACTCTGATATACATAGGCCACCTAAAGATCAGTCAAAGGTGTTATTTAAGAGATTTGTTTTCTATTGAATAAAACAGACTTGATTACAAATATAAGCAGGCCGTATGAGCAGGTTGCCTTGTAAAGGGGTTTTGGAGTCATTATGGATTTCAACCTGGATCACAGGAATTTTAACAAATATTTTTCTCTTAATAAATTTATTTATTTATTATTTATTTATTTATGGCTGACTTGGGTCTTTGTTGCTGCGCGCTGGCTTTCTCTAGTTGTGGCGAGTGCGGTGCACGGACTTCTCATTGCGGTGGCTTCTTGTTGCAGAGCGCGAGCTCTAGGCACACGAGGTTCAGTAGTTGTGGCTCGTGGGCTCTAGAGCGCTGGCTCAGCAGTTGTGACACCCGGGCTTAGTTGCTCCGCGGCATGTGGGATCTTCCTAGACCAGGGCTCGAAACCGTGTCCCCTGCATTGGCAGGCGGATTCTTAACCACTGTGCTACCAGGGCAGCCCAACAGGTATTTTCATGGCAGACTTATTGGTGACCCATTTTATTTGTATTGAGTGTTCTTGAAAGCAATTGTGAATTATGTACAGTATTAACGAATAACAGTTTGACAAATACTGTTTAATGTACTGAAGTATTTTAAATTCTGAAGCCTGTTTCAGGTACTGTTTCAGGGGCCTTTTCATCTTAAATTTTAGTATTTCACATACATACAGATCATTATCCTTCTACAAACCAATAGTGAGTGCAAGAGCAGTGTTATATGAATAACTTTAATGACAACATCCTTAATATTCTTGATGTTAATATCCTGATTGAATTTTAGTTCACTAGCAGTGTAGATGTCATTGTCTTGTATTCTAACTTTATGTGTTAGACGACCAAATGATACTTTGGTTAAGACAGTCTAATCTGTAACAGCCCAGATGCATGACGAGGAAATATCAATACATCATGCAACGCTTAATGAATTGCTTTTGGTTGCTGCTGTTAAGTTGATGATATTGTCATGAACAAAGTGAGTCATAATACTTTATGACTTCAATCTAGCACCTCTTCCTGGGGGACATGCTCCAGCACAGTCAGGAATAGATGTTAAGTAAATCCTTGAGCTTGAATTTCTCAACGTATATCTCCCAATGTAAAGAACACACACATGCACACACACATGCACACACAGGCTGAGGATGCAAAGAAGGGTGGACGAAATATAGATTTTTTTTCCAAATTATCAGATTGATTTTATTTGTCCTATGGTAATAATCCTGCCCGTATTACACATTCATTATTTTAAATAATTGTAACTCTATAACTAAAGTGAAATAGAACTTTAAATATAATAGAAGATTAATGCATAAGTAAATGTAAGTGGAATTGATTTAATAATAGACTAAACTTTTAGAATATTTTATAAATTTCAAAAGCTTTCCATATGTATTAACTTCTTTAAGACACAAAATAGCTTTATCAATTGTACAGGCCTTGTTAATTCATTTTACAAGATGAACAAACATAGATTTTAAAAGACTGTATAACTAATTGGTGTCAGAGCCAGCACTAAAAATCTTCCTCTTGATTTCTACTGGAGGACTTTCTCCCTTACAATGACTTAATATTCATAAGCCATGCTTACGAGGGGAATATTTTCAGTTTAAGAATTTCCAAAAGTTCTGTTTTAAGGCTAGATGGCAGGTAGACAAGAGCTAGGTTCATTATAGTTCTTTAAAGTGTGACTTAACTTCAGGTTTTCTTTATTGTTTCAAAAAGTATGTGTTCCCATGTGTAGGAGGATAAAGTAAGTACTAGATAAAACAAAACTGGTAAGTTCCAGGTCTCAGATGAAATTCTAGAAAATATCACTTAAATGACAAATCTAAGTAATTATAAAAGAATGTGAAAACAGAACCTATTTTAAAAAATAATTATTAGAGGGTTTCCCTGGTGGTGCAGTGGTTGAGAGTCCACCTGTCGCTGCAGGGGACACGGGTTCGTACCCCGGTCCGTGGGGATACCACATGCCGCGGAGCGGCTGGGCCCATGAGCCATGGCCGCTGAGCCTGCGCGTCTGGAGCCTGTGCTCCACAACAGTGAGAGGCCCGCGTACCGCAAATAATAATAATAATAATAATTATTATTATTAGAATACTACACCATGGGGGTTACATGACCATAGATTACCTGTTTTTTAGTGCAACATTTGACAGAAGTTTCTTATGAATTCCTTAAGGTTAAAGTGTTTAAATTTGAGTTAGATAATGTTATTAACAGTTTTTACACATTTACAGCTGATTAATCTAAGGAGTAATGATCTATGACAATTTGGGTGGAAATTATACAGGTGTTTAAAGAAGTGTATATAGAAAGTGTATAAATATCCCTTTGTTTCCCTATTTAAACAATTGCTCCATTTTGGATGATCTTCTTCATGTAATTTGAATGTCTAAACAATTGGCCATGGAGGCAAAACACCCCCCGCCCACACACACACACAAATGGCCCGCCATCACCACCACCACCGAAAAATATACTCATGACTTCTGAGGCCTTTGGTTTCTGGATATTAAATCTGATGAGATTTATCATCAAGTAAGATACTAGAAGGATATCTACCTATAAATATTTTAGAAAATCAATAAATTCTCCAAGGAAGAAAAGCAACGAACTCTTCTTGGATTTTAATGAAATAGCTGAGAGCATTAAGAAAAATTAACACAGAAATTGATCTTTCCTCAAATTTTCCATACTTAAAAAATAATTAATCATACCTCCATTTCAGGATCTCAATAGAACATAATAATGTTAACTAAGCCATACTATTACTACAATTCTATAAAGCTTGTAGGGTGTTTTTTTTTTTTTTTTCTGAACCAGAACAGATATCCGTCCATTGCTCTTTACAAAGTGAAAAAGTGAGTTTAGCTCTCTAGCTTATCTATTCCAAAGGCCGTTAGGTAACTCTAAGTACCAAATGCTGAGTCCAGGCCCTGGACTTTATTAGCCAAGGAGACGTTTGCAAAAGATCTTTTGGTCTGGTATCCTTACTTTTATATATTTTCACGATAAATGCAATGTCTGAAATATATAAAGGAAGATACACAGGAATGATTAAAATACCATTCATTTCTCTGATAGATAATTTCAGCCTCGCTCACATTCCTCCCAGAGGTTTATTTATTCTGGATGCAACACCTTTGCAAAAGGGAACATCTTGTGTAGTACATAAAATAGAACTGCACACACAAGAAGAATGTATGATAAATGATTTTATAATGCCTTGGTGATATAAACAACCTCTACCAATTGTACAAAATAAATCTGCAGTGTGGTTTTTAATTCCTGTAAGTAAGGGATAATGACTGTTTGCTTAGGAAATTGAAAAAGGAAACCCACCAGCATATTTAATAAATTATTTCAAGTTTTCCTTGAAATGTTTTTAAAGGGTAAGATCAAGAAGAAAAAAAATCTACTAATGCATCCACCCATGTTGCCCATATGATGGAGACTGTTCTTACAACCCTGGTATTATCTTCCTCTATAGTATGTTAGTAGGAGATAAGATGGTCAGAAATATCTTCAAGGACAGTTGGCCAAAGTCAGAGCTGGCAAAACAATGATGAGTATGGTTTACTTCTACTAGAATTTTAAACTGTCTGCTAGATTGTGGATTTGTAAAACAAAAAAACTTCACGAGGAGGCAAAGGGGTATTTGATTAGCAGTTTCCATGTGGTATGCTTTTTTTGTGGGATGTGCTTATAGATGAAATGTTTTTCCAAATAATCCAATTCCTTTTTTTCTGATTCTCCATTTGCCAAGCCACTTTCTTAACAATTTGGCAATATAATTTAAAAATTAAATATTTACAAGGAATTTGGTATTCTAGATATCTTGATACTGGAAACGATGTGCTCTAAAATCAGGTTAGCAAACTACAGCCTGTGGGCCAGTTCTGGCCCACCACCTGTTTTTGTATGATCCATGAGCTGAGAATAGCTGTTATATTTTTAAATGGTTGAAAAAATTAAAAGAATAATAATATTTTGTGACTCATGAAAATTATATAAAATTCAAATTTTAGTAAGTGTATAAAACATTATTGGAAGACAGCCATGCCATTCATTTACACATTGTTTTTGCTACTTTCACATTACAATGTATATTGGAATAGTTGCAAGAGAGACGATAATGATCTGTAATGCCTAAAATATTTACTAAAACATTTCCTATATGGTCCTTTACTGAATGCTAATCCATGCTCTTGATTATAGGAATGATTATTTCCATCTGTTGGAAAAGGGATTGAAAATGAATGTAACATCTTTTTTATTTAATACATCTTTATTGGAGTATAATTGCTTCACAATACTGTGTTAGTTTCTGTTGCACAGCAAAGCGAATCAGCCATATGCATACACATGTACCCATATCCCCTCCCTCTTGAGCCTCCCTCCCACCCTCCCTACCCCACCCCTCTAGGTGGTCACAAAGCACCGAGCTGATCTCCCTGTGCTATGCTGCCGCTTCCCACCAGCCAACTATTTTACATTTGGTAGTGTATATATGTCGATGCTACTCTCACTTTGCCCCAGCTTCGCCCTCCCATCCCACATCATCAAGTCCATTCTCTATGTCTACCTCTTTATTCCTGCCCTGCAACTAGGTTCATCAGTACCATATATATGCGTTAGCATACAGTATTTGTTTTTCTCTTTCTGGCTTACTTCACTCTCTATGACAGACTCTAGGTCCATCACCTCACTACAAATAACTCAATTTTGTTTCTTTTTATGGCTGAGTAATATTCCACTGTATATATGTGCCACATCTTCTTTATGCATTCATCTGTCAATGGACACTTGGGTTGCTTCCATGTCCTGGGCTATTATAAATAGAGCTGCAATGAACATTGTGGTACATGTCTCTTTTTGAATTATGGTTTTCTCAGGATATATGCTCAGTAGTGGGATTGCTGGGTCGTATGGTAGTTCTATTTTTAGTTTTTTAAGGAACGTCCATACTGTTTTCCCTAGTGGTTGTATCAATTTACATTCCAACCAACATTGTAGGAGCATTCCGTTTTCACAGCACCCTTTCCAGCATTTATTGTTTCTAGCTTTTTTGATAATGGCCATTCTGACCGGCATGAGGTGATACCTCATTGTAGTTTTGATTTGCATTTCTCTAATAATTAGTGACGCTGAGCATCTTTTCATGTGCCTCTTGGCCATCTGTATGTCTTCCTTGGTGAAATGTCTATTTAGGTCTTCTGCTCATTTTTTAACTGGATTGTTTGTTTTTTTGATATTGAGCTCCATGAGCTGTTTGTATATTTCAGAGATTAATCCTTTGTCTGTTGTTTCATTTGCAAATATTTTCTCCCATTCTGTGGGTTGTCTTTATGTCTTGTTTATGGCTTCTGTTGCTGTGCAAAAGTTTTTAAGTTTAATTAAGTTCCATTTGTTTATTTTTGTTTTTATTTCTGTTACTCTAGGAGGTGGGTCAAAAAAGATCTTGCTGTGGTTTATGTCAAAGAGTGTTTTTCCTCTAAGAGCTTTATAGTGTCTGGCCTTACATTTAGGTCTTTAATCCATTTTGAGTTTATTTTTGTGTATGGTGTTAGGGAGTGTTCTAATTTCATTCTTTTACATGTAGCTGTCCAGTTTTCCCAACACCACTTATTGAAGAGGCTGTCTTTTCTCCATTGTATGTTCTTGCATCCTTTGTCGTAAATTAGGTGCCCATATGTGCGTGGGTTTATCTCTGGGCTTTCTATCCTGTTCCATTCATCTGTATTGCTGTTGAATGTAACATCTTTAAAGGAAAAATTGCTGGAGGAACAGGTGGGGGTTATAAAGTGACTTAGAATAAATAGGGTTATTCTCCTTTGTCTAAAATTATTTTTAGTCTCATTGTGATCTATTTAAATTAAACACAACCCTGGGAAACCATTTCATCATCTCAAAAAGTTACAAAATCTGAAAATTTTGAAATCCAATATTTATGGTTATAACTTCATTTTTTAATTTAATTTTTATTTTATATCGATAACTTTAAAATAGCAAGTTCTCTAAGACAGCAAATGAAGCCTCATAAACATCCTTAATACCTCTCTTTTACAATTTGTTATATCTAGTAATATAAATGTAGGCTTTTGTTTCTAAAGTTTGATCTCTCATTAACCCCAATGAGCAATTAACAGCCAGGGCACCCTGAAAAAAGCCATGCTGTATCAGAAGCCTGAGTCAGAAACTTAAACTGGCAGCCTTGGGTCAAATTCAACCCACAGATATATATATATATATAAAATTAATTTTTTGCGGTACGCGGGCCTCTCACTGCTGTGGCCCCTCTCATTGCAGAGCACAGGCTCCGGACGCGCAGGCTCAGCGGCCATGGCTCACGGGCCCAGCACTCCGTGGCATGTGGGATCTTCCCTGACCGGGGCCCGAACCCGTGTCCTCTGCATCGGCAGGTGGACACTCAACCACTGCACCACTAGGGAAGCCCCCCCTTTTTTTTAACCTTTGTTTCTGTATGTTGTCTTTGAAAAATTTGAAATAGTTGCCAACGTATACAAATCGGGAGATTTCACTTAAAATTTTACCTTCCAAAATTCTCAAAAGTTCTGACCAGTCTCCCCACGTGGGATCACAAGTTACAGCTGAGTAGCAGCTGCCCTTTTTATAGGAGGCACTACCTCCCCCATTAGCCACAGTCCTCAGCTGTGTGGCTTCCATTGTCTCTCTGGCTCAGAAACTTCAGAGCGTAAAAGGATTGCACCTGGCCAGCAGCCTTGCGTGAGAGCTGAAGAGAGCGTCTCTGGCAGGCGCAGAGTAATATCCTCAGGCATCTGGGAGGAGGCCAAGGATTTTCTGCGAGGAAGGAGGTGACCTATGACTCACAGTGACGTGCTTCACTAGATAACAGGTTGGTGGAAATATCATTGAATCGCGAAGAGACTTCATCTAGTAACAAATATAATGATTACGAATATTATTGTTACTATGTTATCTCAATATGAGTTTGAGTCATGGTCCTGCAGCCTTACACTGACTGAAAGAGCTGCATCAATGACTTTATATGAAAATGAATGGCTTTACTTGTGTGGCTCCATTAGGTACAGTTAGAATGTAAAGCAAGAAGTTATAGAAAAGCACGTTTAAGGTGAGTCAGCATTTCAAAGACAGACCAGCTGATTCAGGTTATAATGTGTTCCCAGTTACCGTAGGTGTTAGCAATAAGATGGATGAACTGTTGATAGGTATTTTTGCCCGGGAAATTTAGTTATCACTTGAGTTGTCAAGTTAGATGGTGTTTTTCTTTCTTATTCAGAAAAGCTGCAATTTTCTGTTCCTTATGTGATTAATCAGTTGATGAAAGTACACACTCGTGTGTAAATATGTGCGTGTAGATGTGCATGTTATCTACCTGTCTATCAATCATCTTAGGTTGAACCATAACACATATATAGAGGAGGATCTTAGATATCATGGGCAAGAGAACTTCCCTGTTTTGTATTTAAAGAAAATGAAGACGAACTTGGTATGGTGTCTAGAACTTGAGGCTTTTGAATCCCAGGTTACTGTTTCCCTCTTCTCCCTCCTTTCCCCTCCCTCAGTCTCCCTCCCCCTGCTTCTCCTTGTCAATCACCACCTCCTCCTTTGTCTTCTGTCATATTTAATGGCTTCTAAATGACTGGAAAAAAATTTATTCAGTTTATCATTTGACGTATTTTTTTAAACTTAGAACTAAGATCGATTATAATTAATCAATAAATTACTAATTATTTTTTCTACCAAGTGAATGACATTGTCCTACTCTGAAGTAAAAGCAGTGAATAAGACAGAAAACAATACCTGTTCTCTAGATGTAATGAGAATTCTCTATTGATATAATCAAGTGCAGATGAAAAACATTAAAAATATATGAAATCAAAGCCAAGATTTTGGAATTTATAGGCATTATCAAAAGAAACCCCACTGTGAATTAGAGCCTATGCCATACAACTAAACTAGTACCCACAGGAAAATTTGTCGTCTTAAGAACTTATCAAAAAGAAAAAATGCAAATCCATGTATGAAATGAACTAGGTAAGGAGCAATATAAGTTTAAGAAAAGGTTAAAACAGGGATTAGAATTCAAAAGAGCAGAAATTAATAAATTTAAAAATAGAAAAATAGTAGAACTGAAAATATTTGACTGGCAATAGTTCAGTAATCTATACCTTTTTAAATTTAAAGTGTCTATTATGTTTATACTTTAGATACTCAAATTTATATTACTGAACATTGGTATTATACTTTGAACTTTTATTATAGGGGGAGGAATGACCTTTAGACAGACAAAATTCCTATCCACAGAGTCATGAATCCTTTTGCTGTCACAGGATTTTTCCACATCTATGTATATTGGATTGGCCAAAAAGTTTGTTCGGGTTTTCCGTAGGATATTGCGGCAAAACCCGAACACAGTTTTTGGCCAACCCATAATTATTTAGAACCTTTATTTTGAAATCAAACATATTTTGTTTATTTACTTTCCTTAAAATCTATAGTTCTGAAACAAGTTTCTTTTAACTCTTCTAGATCTAAATAGCCATTTATCAGAAAGACACTTCTACCTATTGGTAGAAATTAGAAGGCAGGAGTTGATTTCCTCTTCAAAAGCATTCATAGAATTATTAAGAAGTGATCTGTACACAAAAGTACTTTGCATAAATCACGGTTTTCTTTCACACCGTGGAGTTTTGTTTTCGAGTATTTACTTTGTTTCTGTCACCATAGTGTCATTCATTCATATTCCTTGTCTTTGTCCTATTAATGTTCTCCACAGAGTTGATTGTATAAATGTTTAAAAGCAAAAAAAAAAAAAAAAGCCCCAAATGAAGTAATTGTAAATTTCCTCAAAAAGGGAATTCCATCAACATGCTTATGTAACAATGGGGTATTTACCAAGACATAATTATACAAATTAAGGAGACATTTAAAGATCTGAATAAGTTACTTGTTTTACAGTTCTTACCAAGACTTTTTCACATTTGCTCTGTTTCATCTATTACATACTGGTTGAGTACTTACTATATACTAAGCACTGTGCCCAGTGATTTATATTTAATATCTTATTTAATCTTGAGAACAATTTTGTGATAGCCATTTTATATATGAGTAAACTGAGACACAGAGTGATTATCTCCTTGCTAAATATCACTCACTGAGTAAGTGGTAGAACCAGAATTCAAACCTAGGCCTTCTGATTCGTAATCACTATGCCTAACCACTGCTCTTTACCTCCTGTTAATAGAGCCTCTCTAATACATTTTATAGTGTTTTCCCCTTAACTTTGCATCTTTCTCCTAAAAACAATTTAATAGATGCTTTCTCTGTTTTATCTTTCACTTTTCCAAAGACATAGTATCATCTCGTTTGTATCATGTTATCACTTGAAGGATTTTTAATGTTATCCCTTTCTTGAGTCCAAAGAGAAAGATTTGGTTTCTTGAACACTTTGATAAATCGGGGACATCTTTTATCTTCATTGTGTTGCTTCACAAAAAAGCCACTTGACCACACCCAGCACTCCCTTTATCCATCGAGGTTTGGCAACATACGTTCATGAAACAGTGACAGCCCTTTTTAAGATGTGCCAATGACCTGTAGACTTCTCTTTCTTCCCTGGAGTGTTTCCCTTTTTTGACCTTGGTTTTTATCTGAAGGAATTTTTACATTTGTAATTTCAGTGTGTTCTTATTTTTGTCCATTTTAAGAAAAATATGTTCAAAATGCATCTGGTCCTTTGAGTATTATTATTATTATTTTATTTTTTTTCTGGCAACAGTTTGCTGTGATCATTCTTTTTCTTCACTTTTGCTTTACTTTTTCAAATTGTTACAAATGTTCAGCTCCGCCCTTTCTTCTTTCCTCTGAGTTTCTTTCATTACTCTTTTATGCTGTGTCTTTCTTGTACCAGCTCTTCTTTTGTTGTGTGATATTCTTTCCATCCCCCTTGTTTGTATTTTTCTAGTTAGGCTGTCTCATGTCCCATTTTCTTTTTCCTCTCTCTGTCCACTTGCTCGTTTTCTTCGGCTTACGCATGTTTGCTTTGTTTTCTTTTCCCTTTGCTTTGAGTGTTACAGATCAGTCAGCATTTTTCTTTCCTTACTACTATTAACAGGCACCATCTATCCTTTAGGGTGAGTCAAGAAAAATAAAGGAAGGAAAACAGTAACAAGAAAACTTCATCTCAATCCCTCCATTTTTCTTGGTTTTCATTATACCCTTCTGTGTTTCTTAATGATCATTCTAATTATTTCAGGTAATAAATAGTTTTGAATTGATACTCAGACTGTGATAAATTACCTAGCAAATTTAGTCAAGTACACACATCCGTGTGCCTTAAAAAGAAAAAAAGGAATTACAAATGTACCCTAAACACAGTCTTTCTCTTTTTCTATTTACTTATGAGGATACTAGGGCAAACAAAATTTTTTATGTTAAAATTATATTTTTTGTTCTTTGCTTTCGTATCCTCTAGGATGATTCCTAAGATTATAATGCATTATAGGGAAGGTCCTGTCTGCTAACAGATCAAATTCTGTTACAGCAAAGTCCACTGGGATTTTGTTATTTTCAACATTATTCAAAAATAAATTGGCTTTAAGTTGAGGCTGGCAAACATTTATATGACTGCCATTTTCATTCTGAAAGTATGTGGAAGAGCACTGGCTCTCCTTCACCAATTTGAAGATTTTTCAAGCTAGTTTAAATGCTGTGCAAGGGTGAAGCACAGGTTCTAATTTTTGTTATTATTGCCATTGGCAGACTTTGCTGCATGGATCCCGGGTATCTTACTAATATTCATACCTCATACTTCTGCTATGCTCCCTCTACAACTAGCACATATGCTAGAAATAGAGCTGATGCTCTCAATGATAAAGAAATTTAAAAACCCTCAAATCCCACGTAAGACCAGAAGTGGAAATATCATCCTCTTTGGAACCGTGAAAGGAATGGATGGGCAGGATGCTCTTTGCTTATACAGTGCTTGAGAGGAAGACAAAATAATAGTACTCATAATAACAGTAATACTAACAATGATAAAAACTGACATCTATTGTATGCCTACTTAACTCTGATTTTTATTAAGGGTTCCTTAGTAATACATTGTATTGAATATCTACTATTAAACAGGTTTTGTGTTAAGTTCTTCATATGTATTTTCTTTCTTAATCTTTATAAAGTCCTTTAATTTATGAAAAAGCATTGGCTACAGCTTAGTAACTTGCCTAAGGTCATAGAGCTAGTATATTGGAGATAAATTTCATATCTATGCTTGTCTGAGTTCAGGACTAAATTTCTCAATTCCTCACTATTCAGTACCTGCTCTTGAATACTTTATATCAAACATTGGAAGATGTCTTCCTTCCCTTGTAAAAAATTATGGGGTATTGGTAATCCCAATTTTGTCATACATTTTAATTATTGACTAAGGCAACATTTGGAATTATCTGAGAAAGAAAGAAAAAAATTATTGCAAGTCATGAACAAATTGTACAAATTTCTTCTCATCTCCTCACCCCCTTCAATCTCCTTAATTATCACATGCACAGAAATGAAGCAAAAGAGCCTGCTTCTCCTGTTTATTTGAAATTTAATGCATGGCGCTTTTCTTTAGATAAAAAATTTGTATTCTAGGAGTTTAGATGCTTTAAATTCTATGATTTGATTACATTTTAAGTTCCCCTAATGTGTCATCTAAGAAAGTAATATCTATACTCTTGCTAGTGGGAAATAACGAGTTAGTAAATTATAGAGAAGCCGTGTAAGAGCCCCATAGAGCATGAAGAAAACAAACGAATCAGGGAAGCATAATCAATTTTCTGTACCATGAAAGGCTAATGTTGTTCTAATAAATAAGAATTCCTTTCTGTTACTTTGCATGCTGTAAGTACTGTGACTCACTCTGTCTGCTTTTGTGGTTCATTCCAAAGTGGTATTGCCATTAGAACTTGTGCAAAGTAATAACAGTTTTACGTTCATTTTCATAAAAGTAATTAAACTACATCACTTCTTGTTGATGCAACAAGCCAAGCAGTAAATGGAGTGAAAAGGCCACAAACACAAACTTTTAACTCAAAATAATGTAACATTAGCATCTTCTGCACCAAGGAATATGCAGATAAAGTGCATGAGACTAATCATGTTTAAGTAACAAAACAAAATATTTAGGGAAAACAGTTTTATTTCTTACTGGTTACAGAGCTATAAGAACATTATTTAAAATAGCAAAAGTCATGCCATTAATAGCTTGTACTTTAGATAGATTACCAAACACGTGAGAACGATGCACTCTTTAAATGCTTCAATTTAGGACAAGTTGCATCCGTTGGAGAAGTTAAGATATTTCTAAAATTCATCACTCTGGCTTACTCCATAAAGGAAGAGAAAGGATGCACTTTTGTGTTGAAATATACACTATATCTGAAATATACATTACATCTCCTTGAAGGGTATGTTGCTTTTATAGAGGGAGTGGAGGAAGAACAAAATGAAAATATATCTGGATGGTTGCTAATTTTGTAAAGCAAATAACCTGTTTCTAAGTGATGTTACTTTTGTCGACTAGAAATTCATGTTCCCGCGGACTTTGTGGCATAGGCTTTAGTGTAGGGACAAGTGTTAGTGCATGTGTCTTTGTTACCTAATAAGCCTTTATTTTAGGTTTCTGAATTTCTACTTAAAAGTTGACATGGTTGGACTGAAATTAAATTGATCTTATTGTGAATTTGTGCAAACTTCACACTTTTATGTACAGAACAAATACATGTTATACATAGTTATATTGAGAATTCCACCCTAAGGCTCACCTTCTAATTTAACCTTTCTAAAATAAACAGAAATGTATTATGAGGCTCCTCTTTGATAATTACAATACCACCACCACCAATGCACACAACACACTTCATAATCAGTTTTTTAAAATTATTGTACCATTACTAAAGGAGTTACATGAAATTACCTTTATTTCAATAGAGAGTATATATTGTTTGTTGAATAAATGAAATGGAAAGACTTCAGAGGCACACATAAGCTTGTGCTCTATGTAGAGAGAAGTGTTAGAAGCATATTCTATCAATGACTAATAATAGTGATGATGGTAAGAAACGCTCTGTGTTTGTAAATGATTGCTTGAAATACATATGGCATAAGTATACAAGTTTTTAATGATTTACTTAAGATACTAATTATTCTTCCAGGGAGCTATCATGGTACAAGTGTGTTTAAATCATTTAACTTTAGGTATCTTCTTTATAAACTGCTTTCAACACACTTAAGTGGAGCAACATCTAACAACTTCTAAAATACGTTATTTCTTTTGGGAAGCCTAGAGAAAAAATCCAGGGGGAAAAAGTCTTACCTAATTTTAGAGAAAGGAGAATAGAACATCTTATGCTTAAAAAAAATTCATTGATTTTTTTGAGCACTTTTAGGTTCACAGCAAAATTGAGTGGAAGGTCCAGAGATTTCCCATATACTCCCTGCCCCTGCATATGCATAGCCTCCCCCCATTATCAACATCCCCATCAGAGTGGTACATTTATTACAACTCATGAACCTACACTGACACATTGTAATCACCCAAAGTCCATAGTTTACACTGGGGTTCACTCTTGGTGTTGTGCATTCTGTGGATTTGGACACATTACAATGATGATAATGATGAGTGTCCACCATTATGCATAGTATCATACAGAGTATTTTCACTGCTCTAAAAATCCTCTGCTTCCCCGGTTCATCCCTCAGTCCCCCAGTCCCTGGCAACCATTGACCTTTTTACTGCCTTCATTGTTTTGTCTTTTCTAGCATGTCATATAGTTGGAATCATGTGGTATGTAGCCTTTTCAGAGTGGCTTCTTTCTCTTAGTAATATGCATTTAAGTTCCTTCCATATCATTTCATGGCCTGATAGCCCATTCCTTTTTAGTGCTGAATAATATTCCATTGTCTGGCTGTATCACAGTTTGTTTATTCATTCACCAAGAACATCTCTCTTGCTTCCAAGTTTTGACAATAATGAATAAAGCTACTGTAAACATCTATGTGCAGGTTTCTGTGTAGAGATAAGTATTCATTTCTGTTGAGTAAATATCAAGTAGTGTGATTGCTGGATTGTATGGTAAGAGTATGTTTAGTTTTGGAAGAAAGTGCCAAATTGCCTTCTAAAGCGGCTGTACTATTTTGCTTTCCCACCAGCAATGAATGAGTATTCTTGTTGCGCCACCTCTTTGTCAGCATTTGTTATTGTCAGTGTTCTGGATTTTGGCCATTCTAATAGGTATGTAATTATATCTGATCATTCTTTTAATTTGCATTTCCCTGATGACATGTGATGTGGAGTATCTTTTCATATGTTTATTTGCCATCATATGTCTTCTTTGGTGAGGTTTCAGTCAAGGTCTTTGGCTCATTTTTGAGTCAGGTTGTTTTGTTTTCTTACTGTTGAATTTTAAAAGTTCTTTGTATATTTTGGATAATAGTCCTTTATCACAGCGGTCCCCACCCTTTGTGGAACCAGGGACCAGTTTCGTGGAAGGCAGTTTTTCCACGGAAGGCAGGAGTTGGTTCAGGCGGTAATGTGAGCAATGGGGAGCAGCTGATGAAGCTTCACCCACTCGCCACTCACCTCCTGCTGTGTGGCCCAGTTCCTAACAGGTCCACAGCCAAAGGGTTGGGGACCCCTGCTTTATCAGATGTGACTTTCACAAATATTTTTGCCCAGTCTGTTGCTTGTCTTTTCATTCTCTTGACAGTATCTTTTGCAGAGAAAAGGAATATTTTGCTTTTAACCATTAAATCCCCCAAAGGCATAGCTTCTCTAATCTTCTTGTGGTTAAGGTTGAATTCCCTTTTCATTTCTTCTCAATGGCTCAAATAATTTTGGAAAAAATATAGTGTTCTGTTTTACTTGGGAGTGTGGAGAGGAACCTGAGAGAAAGAGAGAAGGGACTGATTTAGGAAAAAGACCAGAAAATACATCAAAATATTGATAGTAATTCGAAATTCATATATGGGTAATTAAAAATTTTTTTTATTCTGTATTTTTCTAAATTTCCACATAAGTAGAACTTTTATAGAGAAAAATTACTAAAATGAAAGCATTCTGGGCAAACTTAAAGACAGTTTAAAACATCTTTTAATCTGCAGATTAGGGAGAAAAGTTATCATACATCAGTGCTATCCACCAGAAGTATAATGCAATCACACATATGGAATTTTAAACTTTGCTGCAGCCACATTAAAAAGGTAAAAAGAAACAGGTGAACTTTTAAAAAATATAACTTATTTAACTGAATATGCCAAAAATTATTTTAATACTTAATATGTAAGCAATATACATTTATTAATGAGATAGTTTACATCTCTTGTTTTTTGGTAATAAGTCTCTGAAATTGAGAGTATGTTTTTACACTGTAGCACAGCTCAAGTTAAACCATACATTTACATTGGAAATATATGATCTGTATTTAGGTTACATCTGAAAACATAAATCTACCTACTCAAGTTGTTTCAAACAGATTTTTTAAATTTCAGGTAAGTGAGTCAAGTACCAAAAAATCATTTTCTTCAGTATTCACATCCACATTGACAATAGTCATTATTTTAGAAATGATTTGACTTTGAAAAACATATCTCAATCAAAACACATCTTTCCATGTCAAGAAAATTCACTAACTTTTATATTAACAGTATTAATAACTTCAAAAGATTATTGCATAAACTAAAAGAAAACCTAAGTTTATCAGTGTTAACAAAGCAATCATCGAATTTTATTATTTTCGTGGCTTATTTACATAATGCTATTAATTAAAATGGAAACTTTTTGCACATTGACTCATGTTAGAAAAATATGTTAAAACATTGTTTTTGATAACTACTATGAGAACTTTCAGTTCAACATAAATTCATGTAGTTCTCCATCTAGGTCATAAACCAACTTTCCCTTTCCTTGGAATGTCTCATTCATAGGCAGTGTATTCATAGGCAGTGTAATATTGATGAGAAAAGTAAATTGCGTTGCCACTTTTTTCTTCCCATATTGAACGGTGAGCTCCTCTTTTGTTTAAAGAAATCTTGAAGTGGAGTTGACAGAACACCACTTTGTAAACTTGTTCAGAACTCAACCAGTGTGCATTAGCAAGGGAAACAGTCATCAAATTCATTATATTCTATATTTTTTCAAAGTTCTGCACAATGGCAATGATTCATAGCATTTGTATACACTTACACATCTCTGTGTATTCATAAATTATAGAGTCTACTTTAGAAAAATGAACACAAATATTTTCACTATGCATCACAGAGTAGAATAGAGCAATACTGGAAACACTAGTTTATTGTCTTAAAATTCTAATAAATCCAGATTTTGACCTAATGTAGCTTGAACACCATCAGTCGTGATAGGAACAAACTTTTTTATATTTAGCTATAATTCTTTGACAGATGGAAAAGGTTCAAAATTATTCCAGCTTGGATTTTTTTAGGCAGTGAATTTACTATTTTTTTTTCAAATTTTAAGTTTTTTTGTGACAAAATCACCTGAAAATATTTGTCAGACAGTATGTCTTATACTGTATAACTCAACTAAAGCTAAAGAAAAGTGCTCACAATTTTAAAAAAAATTGAATTAATTGATTTCTCTACCATAATTATCCGATGACCTAAGTGAAGAACTTTTACTTTTGTAAATATCTTTTTAGTGATAATTTCCTTACAGAATTTCTATGGCTAAAATAATTTCTTTTACCATCTTACTATTTAAGGGTGACTTCTTTGCTTTTCAACAAATCAAATCATTCTATATATTGCCAAAGTTATAAGCTCCAATTTTGTTTAAAATCATTTAGAATTTTTTGACATTTAATTCTGATTTCAGATACTTTTGAGAGGAATCATCAAATTACTCAGTTTTTGCTGAAAAAGTATCTTAATACTGTCTAATTTATTGTCTTTATTTTTTATAGAATAAACAATTTCCTTTTATTCTG
Organism: Stenella coeruleoalba; assembly: GCF_951394435.1. Lineage (NCBI taxonomy): Eukaryota > Metazoa > Chordata > Mammalia > Artiodactyla > Delphinidae > Stenella > Stenella coeruleoalba. Next base: position 28,758,842 of record NC_137155.1, on the reverse strand, counting down.
ATAGAGCAAATTCTAATTGACACTCATTGTGAACGTGCAACCTACCTTCTTACTATTTCTCATAATATCAGCTTCTGAATCTTCACTTAGTTATGCACCAATATTAAACCTGTATTTAATTAATTTATTTAAAATTTAAAATATTTATTAAACTCTAGTTGATTTACAATATTATGTTAGTTTCAGGTGTACAGCTTCATATTCTTTTCTATTATAGGTTATTAAAAGATATTGAATATAGTTCCATGTGCTATACAGTAAAACCTCACTGTTTTACTGTATAGCACATGGAACTATATTCAATAGTATACATTTACTATATACTATCCCTTTGACAAGGTATGTTTACTGTGTTACTCATTGTTTCCTGAGAATACAAGTGCTCATCTGCTTTTAGCATAATTTTCCTATCTGTGAAATGGGGATAACAATATTATGAACTATCTCACAGAGTTAAATGATAGAGTGAATATAAACCACTTAGAACAGTACCTAACACATAGAAAATACCCAATGAATATTATGTGTTCAAATTACAGTAAATCAACACTACTTCAATAAAAAATAAATTGAAAAAATAAATTACAGTATTCATTATTATTACTGAATGTTTTTCTTAACATCCAAAGGCAACAAAGTGCCTCTTATTTTTAGTGCAATTACCTCTAATAACTTTATTTTCTTTTCTGTTTCTGTTTTTCAAAGCAATTCTAATTGTGCTTTGAATAAAATTACATGATTCTGAGCAAAGAACTGAACATTATTTTGATAATCAAGGAACGTAGGTTTAGAAAATAGTTGACTTAGTGTTCAGTTTTGAATATCTTTTCAGATACCTGTGATTTTGCTAAGTGGTTTTCAGATAGATAAAACATTGCTGTATTCTGATACTCAAGAATAGTTAATAGATGATTGGTTTCCTATATAGGAATATTCACTGGTTTATCATATTTATAACAGAAAAAAAATTTCAAAACAACTAAAATGGGACTTCCCTGGTGGCTCAGTGGTTAAGAATCCGCCTACCAGTGCAGGGGACATGGGTTCGAGCCCTAGTCCGGGAAGATCCCACATGCCGTGGAGTAACTAAGCCCGTGCGCAACAACTACTGAGCCTGCGCTCTAGAGCCTGCGAGCCACAACTACTGAGCCCGCGAGCCACAACTACTGAAGCCCTCGTGCCTAGAGCCCATGCTCCATAGTAAGAGAAGCTACTGCAATGAGAAGCCCGCTTGCCACAACGAAGAGTAGCCCCCCGCTCACCACAACCTAGAGAAAGCCCGTGCGCAACAACAAAGACCCAACACAGCCAATAAATGTTAAAAAAAAAAAAAAAAAGAAAACAACTAAAATGTCCAAAAGATAAAGAATTGGTAAATGAATACTAACACATAGTGTTCAAACACTGGAATACTAAGAGGGCCTTGATATGTCTTAGATTTGTATTTGTTGATACAGGAAGATGTGCATGATATATTATTTAATGAATGATACAGATTAAAAATAATATATACAGTATGATCTAATTTGTAATATAGACAGATTATGTGTAGAAAAATTTGAAAGGCTATATACCAAAGTGTCAAAAAGAGTTATTTCTGGATCATTCCCAGGGTATTAATGTGTTGGATTACAGGTGATTTTTCTTATTTCTCATTTTAACAGTGCCCATCTATTGCTTGAATAACAAAATTATACATTATTAAAGGGAGCATTTACAAAAAACTTTTGGAAAACTGTTTGTTTTTCCTTAGCCCCTACCATTTTCTTCAGAGTTAGGTCTTCTAAAATGATTTAGGGCTACTTTCAGGTAAATAGTTTAATTTGCAGGAGAGAAATTCCTTAGGAGACTTGAAAAATGCTGAGTCAATGATCTGTGGATGGTTGGGCAGTTGAGATTTGAAACAGAGGTGATTTTTTTTGTTCATAAACAAATTCTTATTATAATAAAAAATACTGCATTGAGATAATCGTTACAGCTAAAACTTTGTATACTTTTTTTTAACATCTTTATTGGAGTATAATTGATTTACAATGATGTGTTAGTTTCTGCTTTATAACGAAGTAAATCAGCTACAAATATACATACATCCTCATATCTCTTCCCTCTTACATCTCCCTACCTCCCACCCTCCCTATCCCACCCCTCCAGGCGGTCACAAAGCACCGAGCTAATCTCCTTGTGCTATGTGGCAGCTTCCCATTAGCTATCTATTTTATGTTGGTAGTGTATATATGTCCAAGCCACTCTCTCACTTTATCCCAGCCTACCCTTCCCCTTCCCCTTGTCCTGAAGTCCATTCCCTAGTAGGTCTGTGTCTTTATTCCCGTCTTGACCCTAGGTTCATCATGACCATTTTTTTTCTTTTTAAGATTCCATATATATGTGTTAGCATACGGTATTTGTTTTTCTCTTTCTGACTTACTTCACTCTGTATGACAGACGCTAGGTCCATCCACCTCACTTCAAATAACTCAATTTTGTTTCTTTTTATGGCTGAGTAATATTCCATTGTATATATGTGCCACATCTTCTTTATTCATTCATCTGTTGTTGGGCACTTAGGTTGCTTCTGTGTTCTGGCTGTTGTAAATAGAGCTGCAGTGAGCATTGTGGTACATGATGCTTTTTGAATTATGGTTTTCTCAGGGTATATGCCCAGGAGTGGGATTGCTGGGTCGTATGGTAGTTCTATTTTTAGTTTTTTGAGGAACCTCCATACTGTTCTCCATAGTGGCTGTATCAATTTACATTCCCACCAACAGTGTAAGAGGGTTCCCTTTTCTCCACATCCTCTCCAGCATTTATTGTTTGTATATTTTTTGATGATGGCCATTCTGACTGGTGTGAGATGATATCTCATTGTAGTTTTGATTTGCATTTCTCTAATGAATAATGATATTGAGCACACTTTCATGTGTTTGATGGCAATCTGTATATCTTCTTTGGAGAAATGTATTTTTAGGTCTTCTGCCCATTTTTGGATTGGGTTGTTTGTTTTCTTGATATTGAGCTTCATGAGCTGCTTGTAAATTTTGGAGACTAACCCTTTGTCAGTTGCTTCATTTGCAAATATTTTCTCCCATTCTGAGGGTTGTCTTTTCGTCTTGTTTATGGTTTCCTTTGCTGTGCAAATGCTTTTAAGTTTCATTAGGTCCCATTTGTTTATTTTTGTTTTTATTTCCATTTCTCTAGGAGGTGGGTCAAAAAGGATCTTGCTGTGATGTATGTCATAGAGTGTTCTGCCTATGTTTTCCTCTAAGAGTTTTATAGTGTCTGGCCATACGTTTAGGTCTTTAATCCATTTTGAGTGTATTTTTGTGTATGGTGTTAGGGAGTGTTCTAATTTCATTCTTTTATATGTAGCTGTCCAGTTTTTCCAGCACCACTTATTGAAGAGGCTGTCTTTTCTCCCTTGTATATTCTTGGCTCCTTTATCAAAGATAAGGTGACCATATGTGCATGGGTTTATCTCTGGGCTTTCTATCCTGTTCCATGGATCTATATTTCTGTTTTTGTGCCACTACCATACTGTCTTGATTACTGTAGCTTTGTAGTATAGTCTGAAGTCAGGGAGACTGATTCCTTCAGTTCTGTTTTTCTTTCTCAAGAGTGCTGTGACTATTCGGGGTCTTTTGTGTTTCTATACAAATTGTGAAATTTTTGTTCTAGTTCTGTGAAAAATGCCATTGGAAGTTTGATAGGGATTGCATTGAATCTGTAGATTGCTTTGGGTAATATAGTCATTTTCACAACGTTGATTCTTCCAATCCAAGAACATGGTATGTCTCTCCATCTGTTGGTATCGTCTTTAATTTCTTTCATCAGTGTCTTATAGTTTTCTGCATACAGGTCTTTTGTCTCCTTAGGTAGGTTTATTCCTAGGTATTTTATTCTTTTTGTTGTAGTGGTAAATGGGAGTGTTTTCTTAATTTCACTTTCAGATTTTTCATCCTTAGTGTATAGGAATGCAAGAGATTTCTGTGCATTAATTTTGTATCCTGCTACTTTACCAAATTCATTGATTAGCTCTAGTAGTTTTCTGGTAGCATCTTTAGGATTCTCTATGTATAGTATCATGTCATCTGCAAACAGTGACAGCTTTACTTTTTCTTTTCCTATTTGGATTCTTTCTATTTCTTTTTCTTCTCTGATTGTTGTGGCTAAAACTTCCAAAACAATGTTGAATAATAGTGGTGAGAATGGGCCACCTTTTCTTGTTCCTGATCTTAGTGGAAATGGTTTCACTTTTTCACCATTGAGGACGATGTTGGCTGTGTGTTTGTCATATATGGCCTTTATTATGTTGAGGTAAGTTCCCTCTATGTCTACTTTCTGGAAGGTTTTTATCATAAATGGGTGTTTGAACTTTATCGAAAAGTTTTTCTGCATCTATTGAGGTGATCCTATGGTTTTTCTTTTTCAACTTGTTAGTATGGTGTATCACATTGATTGATTTGCCTATATTCATGTATCCTTGCATTCTTGGGATAAACCCCAGTTGATCATGGTGTAAGATACTTTTAATGTGCTGTTGGATTCTGTTCACTATGATATTGTTGAGGATTTCTGCATCTATGTTCATCAGTGATATTGGCCTGCAGCTTTCTTTTTTTTGACATCTTTGTCTGGTTTTGGTATCAGGGTGATGGTGGCCTCGTAGAATGAGTTTGGGAGTGTTCCTCCCTCTGCTATATTTTGGAAGAGTTTGAGAAGGAAGCCGTATGGTCCTGAACTTTTGTCTGTGGGAAGATTTTTAATCACAGTTTCAATTTCAGTGCGTGTGATTGCTCTGTTTATATTTTCTATTTCTTCCTGGTTCAGTCTCAGAAGGTTGCGCTTTTCCAAGAATTTGTCCATTTCTTCCAGGTTGTCCATTTTATTGGCATAGAGTTGCTTGTAGTAATCTCTCATGATCCTTTGTATTTCTGCAGTGTCAGTTGTTACTTCTCCTTTTTCATTTCTAATTCTATTGATTTGAGTCTTCTCCCTTTTTTTCTTGATGAGTCTGGCTAATGGTTTATCAATTTTGTTTATCCTTTCAAAGAACCAGCTTTTAGTTTTATTGATCTTTGCTATTGTTTCCTTCATTTCTTTTTCATTTATTTCTTATCTGATCTTTATGATTTCTTTCCTTCTGCTAACTTTGGCGTTTTTTTGTTCTTCTTTCTCTAATTGCTTTAGGTATAAGGTTAGGTTGTTTGAGATTTTTCTTAAGGTAGGACTGTATTACTATAAACTTCCCTGTTAGAATTGCTTTTGCTGCATCCCATAGGTTTTGGGTCGTTGTGTTTTCATTGTCATTTGTTTCTAGGTAGTTTTTGATTTCCTCTTTGACTGCTTCAGTGATCTCTTGGTTATTAATTGATGTATTTTTTAGCCTCCATGTGTTTGTATTTTTTACAGATTTTTTCCAGTAATTGATATCTAGTCTCATAGCGTTGTGGTCGGAAAAGATACTTGATACTATTTCAGTTTTCTTAAATTTACCAAGACCTGATTTGTGACCCAAGATATGATCTAGCCTAGAGAATGTTCCATGAGCACTTGAGAAGAAAGTGTATTCTGTTGTTTTTGGATGGAATGTCCTATAAATATCAATTAAGTCCATCTTGTTTAATGTATCATTTATAGCTTGTGTTTCCTTATTTATTTTCATTTTGGATGATCTGTCCATTGGTGAAAGTGGGGTGTTAAAGTCCCCTACTATTTATGTGTTACTGTCGACTTCCCCTTTAATGGCTGTTACTATTTGCCTTATGTATTGAGGTGCTCCTATGTTGGGTGTATAAATATTTACAATTGTTATATCTTCTTCTTGGATTGATCCCTTGATCATTATGTAGTGTCCTTCTTTGTCTCTTGTAATAGTCTTAGTTAGAATGTCTATTTTGTCTGATATGGGAATTGCTACTCCAGCTTTCTTCTGATTTCCATTTGCGTGGAGTATCTTTTTCCATGCCCTCACTTTCAGTCTGAATATGTCCCTAGGTCTGAAGTGTGTCTCTTGTAGACAGCATATATACGGGTCTTGTTTTTGGATCCATTCAGCCAGTCTATGTCTTTTGGTTGGAGCATTTAATTCATTTACATTTAAGGTAATTATTGATATGTATGTTCCTATTACCATTCTCTTAATTGTTTTGGGTTTGATATTGCAGGTCTTTTCCTTCTCTTGTGTTTCCTGCCTAGAGGAGTTCCTTTAGCATTTTTTGTAAAGCTGGTCTGGTGGTGCTGAATTCTCTTAGCTTTTGCTTGTCTGTAAAGGTTTTAATTTCTCCGTCAAATTTGAATGAGATCTTTGCTGGATAGAGTAATCATGGTTGTAGTTTTTTCCCTTTCATCACTTTAAATATGTCCTACCGCTCCCTTCTGGCTTGCAGAGTTTCTGCTGAAAGATCAGCTGTTAACCTTATTTGGTTTCCCTTTTATGTTATTTGTTGTTTTTCCCTTGCTGCTTTTAATATTTTTTCTTTCTATTTAATTTTTGATAGTTTGATTAATATGTGTCTTGGCGTGTTTTTCCTTGGATTTATCCTGTATGGGGCTCTCTGTGCTTCCTGGACTTGATTAAGTATTTCCCTTCCCATTGTCGGGAAGTTTTCAACTATAATCTCTTTAAATATTTTCTTAGTCCCTTTCTTTTTGTCTTCTTCTTCTGGGGCCCCTATCTTTCAAATGTTGGTGCATTTAATATTGTCCTAGCATTCTCTGAGACTGTCCTCAATTCTTTTCATTCTTTTTTCTTTATTCTTCTCTGCTGTAGTTAATTCCACTATTTTATCTTCCAGGTCACTTATCCATTCTTCTGCCTCAGTTATTCTGCTATTGATCTCTTCTAGAGAATTTTAAATTTCATTTATTGTGTTGTTCATCATTGTTTGTTTGCTCTTTAATTTTTTTAGGTCCTTGTTAAACGTTTCTTATATTTTCTCCATTCTATTTCTGATATTTTGGATCATCTTTACTATCATTACTCTGTATTCTTTTTCAGGTAGACTGCCTATTTACTGTTTATTTGTTAGGTCTGCTGGGTTTTTCCCTTGCTCCTTCATCTGCTGTGTGTTTCTCTGTCTTCTCATTTGCTTAACTTATTGTATTTGGGGTCTCCTTTTCACAGGCTGCAGGTTCATAGTTCCTGCTGTTTTTGGTGTCTGCCCCCAGTGGCTAAGGTTGGTTCAGTGGGTTGTGAGGCTTCCTGGTGAAGGGGACTAGTGCCTGTGTTCTGGTGGATAAGGCTGGATCTTGTCTTTCTGGTGGGCAGGTCTGCATCTGGTTGTGTGTTTTGGGGTGTTTGTGAACTTATGATTTTAGGCAGCCTCTATGCTAATGGATAGGGTTGTGTTCCTGTCTTGCTAGTTATTTGGCATAGGGTGTCCAGAACTATAGCTTGCTGGTCGTTGAGTGGAGCTGGGTCTTGGTGTTGAGATGGAGATGTCTGGGAGTTTTTTTCCGTCTGATATTACCTGGATCTGGGAGGTCTCTTGTGGACCAATGTCCTTAACTTGGTTCTCCCACTTCAGAGGCACACCCCTGACACCGGGCTGGAGCACCAAGACCCTGCCATCCACACGGTTCAGAATAAAATGGAGAATAAAAGAAAGGAAGAATAAAATAAAGTAAACTTATTAAAATAAAAAATAATGTTTAAAAAAAATCTAGAAGTATTTTAAAAGGAAAGAAAGAAAGAAGAGAGCAACCAAACCAAAAAACAAATTTTCCAATGATAACAAGCTCTAAAAACTATACTAAAAAAACCAAACAAACAAAAAAGACGGACAGAGAGAACCTTAGGACAAATGGTAAAAGCAAAGCTCTACAGACAAAATCACACACAGAAGCATACACATACACACTCACAAAAAGAGAAAAAGGGAAAAAAAATATATCTGCCGTTGCTCCCTAAGTCCACCTCCTCAATTTGGGATGATTCGTTGTCTATTCATGTATTCCACAGATGCAGGGTACATCAAGTTAATTGTGGAGATTTAATCCTCTGCTTCTGAGGCTGCTGGGGGAGATTTCCATTTCTCTTCTTTGTTCGCACAGCTCAAGGGGTTCAGCTTTGGATTTGGCCCCGCCTCTGCGTGTAGGTCGCCTGAGGGCGTCTGTTCTTCGCTCAGACAGGACGGGGTTAAAGGAGCAGCTGATTCTGGGGCCCTGGCTCACTCAGGCCGGGGGAGGGAGGGTTACGGATGCCGGGCGAGGCTGGGGCGGCAGAGGCCAGCGTGACGTTGCACCAGCCTGAGGTGCGCCGTGTGTTCTCCCGGGGAAGTTGTCCCTGGATCACGGGACCCTGGCAGTGGCGGGCTGCACAGGCTCCCCGGAAGAGGGGTGTGTGGATAGTGACCTGTGCTCGCACACAGGCTTCTTGGTGGCGGCAGCAGCAGCCTTAGTGTCTCATGCCCGTCTCTGGGGTCCGGGCTGATAGCCGCGGCTCGCGCCCGTTTCTGGAGCTCCTTTAAGCGGCGCTCTTAATCCCCTCTCCTCGCACACCAGGAAACAAAGAGGTAAGAAAAAGTCTCTTGTCTCTTCGGCAGCTCCAGACCTTTTCCCAGATTCCCTCCCGGCTAGCTGTGGTGCACTTGCCCCTTTCAGGCTGTGCTCATGCTGCCAACCCCAGTCCTCTCCCTGCGCTCCGACCGAAGCCCGAGCCTCAGCTCCCAGCCCCGCCCGCCCCAGCGGGTGAGCAGAAAAGCCTCTCGGGCTGGTGAGTGCCGGTCGGCACCAATCCTCTGTGCCGGAATCTCTCCGCTTTGCCCTCCGCACAGCTTTGCTGCGCTCTCCTCTGCGGCTCCGAAGCTTCCCGCCTCCGCCACCCGCAGTCTCCGCCCGCCAAGGGGCTTCCTAGTGTGTGGAAACCTTTCCTCCTTCACAGCTCTCTCTTCCACTGGTGCGGGTCCCGTCCGTATTCTTTTGTCTCTGTTTTTTCTTTTGCCCTACCGAGGTACATGGGGAGCTTCTTGCCTTTTGGGAGGTCTGAGGTCTTCTGCCAGCGTTCAGTGGGTGTTCTGTAGGAGATGTTCCACATGTAGATGTGTTTCTGATGTATCTGTGGGGAGGAAGGTGATCTCCACGTCTTACTCTTCTGCCAACTTGAAGCTCCTCTCCCAGGGGTGACTTTTTTTTTTTTTTTTTTTTTGAGGTACGTGGGCCTCTCACTGTTGTGGCTTCTCCTGTTGTGGAGCACAGGCTCCGGACGTGCAGGCTCAGTGGCCATGGCTCACGGGCCCAGCCGCTCCGCGGCACATGGGATCTTCCCGGACCGGGGCACGAGCCCGTGTCCCCTGCATCGGCAGGCGGACTCTCAACCACTGCGCCACCAGGGAAGCCCCCTAGGGGTGATTTTTAAAACGTGAAAAGTTGCTATCACTTTGTGCCCTTCTTTCACTTTATTATGACTTTTAGCCAAATACCTAATTTTGGTGTTCCCTGATCCCTAATCTTACTACTCTTGCAGTAAGTTAGTGGTTAAAGGATGCAGCTTGAGAAAATTCCCAACAGTGGGAAACTCAGAGAAATACTTAAAAATATTATTTTAAAGACAGTTCTAAATTTAAATAAGAGACTATTAACTTCTGCCATAATATCATTTCAGTGGTCCTGAGGAAGTTCTCTGCAACTCCCAGCACCCCACCCCCAGACATTTTTGGTGATGCCTTAAATTCCTTCAGCAGAGCACAAAGCATTTAATTCCAACTTGACTTAAGGCTTGGTAGTTTCAGACTAAATTAAACTAAGGGGCAAATGACTGACAGTAGACCCTTGTCTGGTTTTAACTCTTTGGAGGGTTAGAGGAAGCTGAACTTATAAGGGTCCATCAGAGTCAGAATCAGGCATAGAAACAGGGTAGGTGGGGAGATGGGAGGATGCTGACGCAAAACTCTACCTAGTTCACATATTTTCCTGCGTCCTCTCCAATGTCTCCTCAAGCTTGGCACAAAAGGAGATTATTGGAAAAAACTTTACATTTTATTTGTTCATTAATCTTCTGTACGGAGCTTAGCAAACCACCAGACTTCCAACTTTCCCACAAACAACACAGAACACCTTTGGTAGATCAGTGGGGTTGAGCATGGGGACCAGGGAAAGAGCTGCTTTACACCTCCAGGCCCTATTCCATGTAGTGAGTTCTCTGTCACTTGTTTAATCTGTTTTTTCTGGAGTCCTGTATGTATATGACTTTTGTATAATTAAGGAACATGTTTAGGTAGGATGATCAGGTACCATCCTGAGATTACAAGGTTGGGGAGTCATAGAAGGCTGGGCTAATTGCTCACTTGGTGAATGGGGTACATTCAGTCCCTGCCTAAGGCTTCACATGTGGCTTTGAAGCATATAGCAGAGTTCACAAACACACAGTCTGTGGTAGATTATTAAAAAAGAAGTACTCAAAAGGAACATAACTTTAATACCTGTTGCATTCTTGTGGCCAGGTTTATCCATAAGAAGCATAAACATTATAGGAGACATATTTTGATTTTGCCTGTGTGTTACCCTTTACTCTGTCATTGTTAACAGTGCCCCATCTTTCTTTTAAAAAGTTATCTACGTCCATTTTATGGGTCATGATGGAATTGTCAGTAACATATACTGATTTCCCATGCCCCCCCACCCCTGGTCCCACTGGCCCAAGTACCCACATGAGATTCAAGTTAGGCTGATCTGACTGCTGGGATTTTGAGTCTAATGTAAGTAGCTCACCAATGGAATCAACTTGGAATTGAGTCTTTCTGATGTCAGAGCCTCAAAGATATTTCCTTTGACATTTGATATTTTCCCTTAATACCCTTCCTAAAAGCTATTTCTCAGTGATGTCTCCAGAGAGGTCTGGGTTCCTGTCCTCCTCAAGGCCTGGTTGTCCAGGTAGTTTTCTGATTCTATAGGCTACACACTGGTAGCTAATAATTAAAAAAATAAATTTTTATGGATGTAGAATTGATTTATAATGTGTTAATTTCTGCTGTACAGCAAAGTGACTCAGTTTTAGATATATATATATATATATATGTACACTCTTTTTCATATTCTTTTCCATTATGGTTTATCACAGGATAGAGTATAGTTCCCTGCGCTATACAGTAGGACCTTGGTATTTATCCATCCTTGTATATTACTAGTTTGCATCTGTAAATCCCAAACTCCCAATCCTTTCCTCCCCGCCTTGCTCCCCCTCGACAACCACAAGTCTGTTCTCTATGTCTGTGAGTCTGTTTCTGTTTCATAGATAAGTTCAACTGTGTCGTATTTTAGATTTCACATATAAGTGATATCATATGGTATTTGTCTTTCTCTTTCTGACTTTTCTTAGTATGATAATCTCTAGGTCCATCCATGTTGCTGCAAATGGCATTATTTCATTCTTTTTTTATGGCCGAGCGCATTGCATCTTCTTTATCCATTCACCTGTCGATGGACGTTTAAGTAGTTTCCACGTCTTAGCTATTGTGAATAGTGCTGCTATGAACATAGGGGTGCATCTGTCGTTTTGAATTGCAGTTTTGTCTGGGTATATGCCCGGAAGTGGGATTTCTGGATCATATGGCAACTCTATTTTTAGTTTTTTGAGGAACTCCCATTTTGTTTTCCATAATGGCTGCACCAATTTACATTCCCAACAGCAGTGTAAGAGGGTTCCCTTTCTCCACACCCTCTCAAATATTTGTTATTTGTAGACTTTTTAATGATGGCCATTCTGACTGGTGTGAGTTTCTACCCCATTGTAGTTTTGATTTGCATTTCTCTGATAATTAGTGTTGATGAACAGCTTTCCATGTGCCTGTTCACCATCTGTATGTCTTCTTTGGAGAAATGTCTATTTAGATTTTCTGCCCATTTTTTGATTGGGTTGTTTTTTGTTATTGAGTTGTATGAGCAGTTTGTATGGTTTGGAAATTAAGCCTTTGTTGGTCTCATCATTTGCAAATACTTTCTCCCAGTCTGTAGGTTATCTTTTCATTTTGTTTGTGGTTTCCTTTGCTGTACAAGAGCTTTTAAGTTTGGTTAGGTCCCATTTGTTTATTTTTGCTTTTATTTCTATTGCTTTGGGAGACTGATCTAAGAAAATATTGGTATGATGTATGTCAGAGAATGTTTTGCCTGTGTTCTCTTCTAGAAGTTTTATGGTGTCATGTCTTACATTTAAGTCTTTAAGCCATTTTGAGTTTATTTTTGTTTATGGTGTGAGGATGTGTTCTAACTTCATTGGGTTACATGTGGTTGCCCAACTTTTCCAATACCACTTGCTGAAGAGACTGTTTTTTCCCTGTTGTATCTTCTTGCCTCTGTTGTCAAAGTTTAATTGACTGTAGGTGTGTGGGTTAATTTCTGGGCTGTCTGTTCTGTTCATTGATTCCTATGTCTGTTTTTGTGTCAATACCACACTGTTTTGATTAATGTATCTCTGTAGCATTGTCTGAAGTCTGGGAGGGTTATGCCTCCTACTTTGTTATTTTTCCTCAGGATTGCTTTGGTAATTCTGGGTCTTTATAGTTCCAGATAAATTTTAGGATTATTTGTTCTAGTTCTGTGAAAAAATGTCATGGGTAATTTGATAGAGATCACATTAAATCTGTAGATTGCTTTGGGGTAGTATGGCCAACTTAACACTATTAATTATTCTAATCCAAAAGCATGAGATACCTTTCCATTTCTTTGAATCACCTTCAATTTCCTTCATTAATGTTTTGTAGTCCTCAGCATATAAATCTTTCACCTCCTTGGTGAGGTTTATTCCTAAGTATTTTATTTTTTTTGATGAGATTTTAAAAGGGATTTTTGGTTTACATACACTTTCTGATGTTTCATTGTTAGTGTAAAGAAATAAAACTGATTTCTATATGTTAATCTTGTATCCTGCTACCTTGCTGAATTTGCTTATCAGTTCTAGTAGTTTTTATGTGGAGTCTTTAGGGTTTTCTATATATAGTATCATGCCATCTGCATATAATGACAGTTTTACCTGTTCTCTACTAATTTGAATACACTTTATTTCTTTTTTTTTATCTGATTGCTGGGACTAGGACTTCCAATACTATGTTGAAGAGAAGTGGTGAGAGTGGGCATCCTTGTCTTGTTCCAGATTTTACAGGGAGGGCTTTCAGCTTTTCACTGATGAGTATTATATTGGCTGTGGGTTTGTCATGAATAGCTTTTATTATGTTGAGATATATTCCCTCTATTGCCACTTTGGTGAGGGTTTTTTATCATGAATGGATGTTGGATTTTATCGAACGGTGTTTTCTGCATCTATTGAAATGATCATGTGGGTTTTGTCTTTTGTTGCTGTGGTGTATCACATTGATTGATTGTCATATGTTGAACCAACCTTTTGACCCTGGGATGAATCCAACTTGGTCGTCATGGTGTATGGTCTTTTTAATGTGTTATTGGATTTGGTTTGCTAATAATTATTTATTAGCAATTAGTTATTGGTAGCTAATAATGTTAGTAAATTTTAAAAATTAAGTTTGCCAGAATTGTTTTCTAATTTAAATTTGTTTTCTAATTTAAATTGTTTTCTAATTTAAATTTCTAATTTAAATTTAAATTTCTAATTTAAATTTGCTGAATTGATACATATGTGGGTCACTGGTATCATCTCATCCCTGCTAAGAGGGAGCCTCTGCCTCTGACTGGAATCTTGTGTGTCCAGTTTCAGGTTAGGCAAAGTGGGAGCGTGAATGAATTTTACCAAAGGCAGCAGTGCATGGTCTTGAGGCTAAGATGTGAGATATCTTTCTGTGAAACACCTATAATCCAAAACCTGGCCAACCCTTTAGTAGAGTCATTGATCCAAAGAGTTACGCAGGATGAGAAAAGTGGAAGCATGAAACACAGCAGCAAGAAGGCAGGAAAAGGGAGGTGTATCTTTACTGAAGAAATATTCTGAGTCTTGGAATCTAGCCAAAAGATATATTTTGTAGTTGACCTATGCCTTCTCTCTGGCCAAGAGAGTTGTTCTATTGGCTGTTATTGATTCTGCTCAGAGAATATACTTCACTTAAGTCACATTGTACCCATGAATTTCTGCTTAATTTTGTACTCTTCTACTGGCCTTCCCCCTTTGCCCCATTCCTTTGCTTGGGCTATTTTTTCTGTGTGAATTTTACTTTTCAGTTTGTCCAATGACATACTCATCCTTTGAGATTTATCTCCTCTGACAAAACTTTTTTTGATTCAGCAATCAGATATTAGATTTCACTTATTCATTACACTGCAAAAAAACCTTCGCAGCATTATTTTATAGTAAGAATTAGGGAAAGTGGTGGTGGTGAGAGTACTCTAAGCAAATGAAACAAAGCATGTGCAAAAAGCAGGAGCTGAGAGAGTTCCTGGCATATTTAGAAACCTAAATATGTGTATTCATTACTTATTATTGATACTTAGTTGGTGATGGGGTGGGGTGAGGGTGCTTAGCAGAAGAGACTGGAAAGGTTGATAAGGTTTGCTTGAAATTAGTGGACATAGTAAGGACTGTTAGAACCAAATGTTAAGGCATTAACATATCACAGTAAGGAAAGTAATGTATAAAAAAAGTGACTCGAAATTTCTAAATAAAATAAGTAGTCACAAAGTTAAAAAAAATGATTCAGAGGAGGGTAACTTCATCAAAAGAGTTTCAGCAGCTAAGGTGCAGTTGAGAAAGATGACTGAAATGAGATTGGGCAATTGCCCAGGATAGTGGTTCTGCAATCTGGTTGCACATTAGAATCACCTGTGGAGCTTTGTAAACATTGAAATAGCCAAGTTACACCCCATACCAATTAAATTAGAATATCTGGGGTGCTGCCAAGCGTTAGTATTTTTAAAGATCTTTAGGTCATTAATACGTGCAGCAACATTTGGAAACCAGTGGCCGACACCAACATTTACTTCATTTTATTTCCTAAGGTTCATTTTGTGTAACAGAGCTTTGCAGTCAAAAGAGAACTAGTGAGAGAGGACATTTAAAAAAATGTACTCATGAATCCTCTTGTCTGTACCAGGCACTGGAATGCCTAATGGAATTTTAGAACCATATTGAAAGTCAAATTGCTTTTCTTTTTTCTTAAATTGTCAAAATACCTATGCTATCTTGTCTGTCATCATATACTTTAGGATAAGACATGACTGATAACTCATTATGTGCTGAAAATCAGAGATGACAGTAATGCCTACGAAGTACTGTTCACATGACACAATTCCCGGTACCCCTAAGCCACAAGAAAATGTTCTTGTGAATTCCCGCTTTGTCTGGTTAATTGCCTAAGACAATGACCTTACCATTCTTTTTATGAAAGAGGAAAGTGAGATGCAAGGAACTGGAGCTAGTATCTAGGTTTATTGATTCTCATGCCCCAATTACATCTGTTGTCCCTGCACTACCTGATAGACCAAGCCAAAGCTGGATGCTCACATGATGAAAGCTGGATGCCAGAAATGCTATTTTTAGAATAAAAAGTGGCAATATGAAAATTTTGCTTTGAAATCAATCTATTTACCCCAAAGGCATCATATTTCCTATGAAACAGCTGGAGATTAAAGACAGGTCAGTGAGAAGGTAATGCTTAAAATATGAGGTAAGGAAGAAAGATTATTATTCCTGAGGATAATTCCAAGTATGTTATCTTAGTCTGGGCTGTTGTAACAAAGTACCATAGATGAGGTGGCTTATAATTACAGAAATTTATTTCTCACAGTTCTAGGGGGTGGTGGTGTGAGACTAGGGTGCCAGCATGGTCAGGTTCCTTTCTGTGTTGCCGACTGATGACTTCTCATTGTATCTTCACATGGTATAAAGAGCAAACGAGCTCTCTGGCCTCTTCTTACAAGGATGCTAACCTCATTCATGAGGATTCCATCCTCATGACCTAATTGCCTCCCAAAAGCCCCATCTTCAAATATCATCAAACTGGGGACTGGATTTCAAATACGAATTTTGGGGTGACACAAGCATTCAGTCTATAACATATATTAACCTACAGATAAACCAGGAAGTATTTATTGTCCATCTACAATGTCCTTAACATTCACCAGGCATTATGGTGCAAACAAAGAGTTGGTAGTTTCTTGTATAAGGAGATTGCAATGTATTGGTGAGCTATGACAGCACTTGCTATAAAGTGATCATGTATAGTGATACAGGATGTAATTGTTTGGTGAAGCTAAAGCACCAAAGCACATTTAGCGTCTTCTAAGTTATTCCTTATTTTATAATATTTTATGAAGAGGGGAAGAAAAAAACTTTGAATGTGATAATGTCTCTTTAGCTAATAAACCCCTCCGTCAGCTGATCCTCCACCAGACTGTGAGTTCCTTGTTATAGAGATTTTTAAAATCTTTGATTCCTCTGCAGAGTGTCCCTCAATTTGATAATTGTAGAACTTCCCTTAAACAAAGATAAAAGACACACAACTAACATCAAACTTAATGGTGAAAAACAGAAAGCTTTTCCTCTAAGATCAGGAACAAGAAAAGGAGGCCCACTCTCACCATTTCTATTCAGCATAGTAGTGGGATTCCTAGACAGAGCAATTAGGCAAGGAAAAGAAATAAAAGGTATCTAAATTAGAAAGAAGTAAAATGGTCTATTTTTGCAGGTGACATGATCTTATATATATGGAAAACACCAAACACGACCAAGAAACTCTTAGAACTAATCAACAAATTCAGTCAAGTTACAGAATACAAAATCAACATACAAAAAATCAGTGTTTTTTCTATACACAAACAATGAACTAGGGAAATGAAAAGGAAATTTAGAAAATCTCATTTAAAATAGCATCAAAAAAAAATACTTAGGAATAAACTTAACCAAGGAGGTGAAAACCCTTTACACTGAAACGTACACAAGAAATTAAAGAAGTCACAAACAAATGGCAAGACATCCATGTTTATGGATTGGAAGACTTAGTAATTGTTAAAATGTCCATACTACCCAAAATGATCTACAGATTCAATGCTATCCTCATCAAAATTCCAGTGGCATTTTTTGCTGAAATGGAGAAAAATCCTGAAATTCATATGGAAACATGAAAGACCCAGAATATTCAAGATGATCTTGAGAAAGAAGAACAAATCTAGAGACATCACATTTTTTATTTCAAAATATATTACAAGGCTACAGTAATTAAAATAGTATGTTATTGGCATAAAGACAGACATATACACCAATGGAACAAAATAGAGAGTCCAGAAATAAATCCATTCATATGCAGTCTATGATCTTCAACAAGATACCAAGAATACACAATGGTGAAAGAATAGTCTCTTCAATAAATGGTGTTGGAAAAACTGGATATCCACATACAGAAGAATAAAATTGGACCCTTATCTCATACATACAAAGATCAACTCAAAATGGGATTAATGATTTAAATGTAAGACCCCAAACTGTAAAACTACTAAAAGAAAACAAAGAGAATTAGCTTCTTGACATTGGTCTTGGCAATGATCTTTTTAGGTATGACACCAAAAGCACAGGTAATGAAAGCGAAAATGGACAAGTGGAATAATATGAAACTAAAAATCTTCTGTACGGGAAAGGAAACATCAATACAGTAAAGGCAACCTATAAAATAGGGAAAATATTTGCAAACCATTTATCTGGTAAAGGGTTAATATATAAAATATATAATAAAAACTACAACTCAATAGAAAAAACAAAACAATCCAATTAAAAATGGGCAAAGGAGTTGAATAGGCATTTCTCTAGAGAAGACATGCAAATAGGCACCAGGTACATGAAAAGCTGCTCAATATGGAAATGTAAATCAAAACCACAATGAGTTATAAATTCACAACTATTGCAATGGCTATCATCAAAAAGACTAGAGATGAGTGTTGGTGAGGGCATAGAGAAATCTGAACACTTCTACATCGTTGATGAGAAGGTAAAATGGTACAGCCACTATAGAGCACAGTATGGAGGTTTCTCAAAAAATTGAAAATAAAATTACCTTATGATCCAACAGTCCCGCTCCTGGATAGACTTCAAAAGAGATGAAATAAGAATCTTGAAGAGATACCTGCACTCCCATATTCATGGCTGCATTATTCACAGTAACCAAGATGTGGAGACAAATGTCCATCAACAGAAGAACGGATAAAGAAAATGTGATATATATATATATATGCAGTGGTGTATTATTCAGTATTCTAAAAGAGGGAAATCCTACTATTTGCAACAATATGAATGACCCTGGAGGACATTAAGCTAAGGAAAATAAGGCAGTCACCAATGGACAAATACTGCAGGATTCCATTTATATGAGATATCTAAAATAGTCAAACACGCAGAAACAGAATAGAATGGTGGCTGCCAGGGCCTGGGGGGAGGGAAAATAGGGAGTTGCTTTGCAATGGATATAGAGTTTCAGTTATACAAGATGAATAAACCTACAACATAATGCCTATACTTAACAATACAGTACTGTGCACTTAGCCTGAGATTTACCCTCTTAACAAATGTTTAAGTGTTCTTACTACAAAAATGAAACATTAAACCAAAAAACAAAAAAGAAAAGAAAAGAAAGCAAAACCAAAAACTCTAGCAAAGGGAGACAAAACACTTTTGGAGGTGACGGATCTGTTGATTACCTTGGTTATGGTGATGGTATTGCAGGTGTATGCATATATCTAAACTCAGCAAATTGTATACATTAAACATGTGCATTTTTTGTATGTAAATTACATCTCAATAAAGCTGTTAAAAATTGAGAAAAAAGATAGTGAATCATTCGTTACGTTGTTCTTGGTCCACCCATTTTATTTCACAGTTTAAATTTCTCTTCAAATTACAGTTCCTGAGATCATTGACTTTGGGCTGCGTAGAACAAACTGCAGATTTAAATTCTTCATTCTGCTACGAAGTTTAAATCTTTTTACTTATCATTTAGGTACTTTGACATTGTATAGGTACATCTTATATGAAGGTATTTTAGAAAATAATGCATTGACAATTCGCATCACATAAGGTGGTCTCAATGTGAATGAATTTTATAACACCGGGATGCATACATTTGCTAAAACAAGCCTTGAAAGTGCTAATAGAATACCACCACGTCTGAAATGAGGGAGCGTATTTTTTCTATTGTAAATTCAATTATTTAGTTATCTTTGTCTACTTTAGAAGACCTTTAAATGTATTTTTAGCTCTGCCTTTTTCTATTTCTTAGAATGTATAAACTCTAGATCTTAAATGAAAAATTGCAGTCCTCTAGTTTTGTTAACCTTTTCTGATGGATCACTGGTTTTCCTTTCTGCAGTGGCAATGGGAAGACATAATACAGTGATACACATCATTGAATTTTTAAATTAAAGTGGAAAAATTAAACCTTTAGTGAATTTACTTTAAGGGTTGATGAAAATCCATTATGCTCAAAGAAAGTTTAAAGGTAGTATAACTTGTTTTTACATGGTGCCTGGGAGACAATTCCTAAACATGGATCAAAAATAGAACAGTATATTTTAAGTGTAAAAATAAATATATCTACCCGTGTACTTTAATATTACTGAATAAAATGTAACTGATATTTTTTGAATATCTACTCTGTGTCAGGAACTGTATTATTTTGTTAACCATATAGGGAACATAATTCAGGGTGGGTTAAAATGATTCATTTACAGAGCAAAAGTTAATTTGACCAGATTGTTAGGTATTGATTGTTATTATTTTCCTTGTGCCTATTTTAAGTGTCCATTCCTGTAACCCCCACCACAATTAAAATATTGAAAGTTTTTATTACCCCTAAAAGTTTCTTCATGTCCGTTTATAGAAAACTTTCCTCCAAACCCAGGCCCAGGCAACCACTGATTGCTTTCTGAACTTTCCAGAAGACCTAAGCCACAGGAAATACTTTCTCTGTTTTGCATTTACTTGAATTAAATATAAATAAAATTATACAGTATGCATTCTTTTATATCTGGCTTATCTGTCAACATAATGTTTTGAGATTCCTTTGTGTGTGTCATTAGTTTGTTCATTTTTATTGCTGAATAATAGTCCATTGAATGGATATACTGAAATTTCTTTCTACATTCCCTTGTCAATGGCCATTAGGTTGTTCCCCAGTTTTGGCTATAATGAGTAAAGCTGCTGTGACCATATGTTTTGAATTTCTATTGACTGAATACCTACGAGTGGAATAGTTGCATGGTGGGAGTAGTACATGCTTAACTCTTTGAGAGAATGCCAAATGATTTTCCAAAGTAGTTGTACTGCTTCACATTTCCA
Organism: Stenella coeruleoalba; assembly: GCF_951394435.1. Classification (NCBI taxonomy): domain Eukaryota; kingdom Metazoa; phylum Chordata; class Mammalia; order Artiodactyla; family Delphinidae; genus Stenella; species Stenella coeruleoalba. The sequence goes on along the minus strand of NC_137155.1, from coordinate 28,738,627 downwards.
GCAGCAAGCCATGAAAGCTACAGCTAGCTCCACTACATCCTCACCAAAACCTGTGAGGAGTCTTTTCACTTCTAACCATTCAAGTGGATCTCATTAAATTTATACTTAATACTCATTTCCCTGACCTGTTGTTTTTAATCATCTTTTCATGTACTTAACTGGTCATTTATATATCTATTCTTGTGAAATGTACATTCAAATTTTGCCAGATTATATTGTATTTTTCTTATTAATAGTTGTAAGAGATTTTAAAAATATATTCTGGGTACAAGTTCTTTGTTGAATATATGTACTGAGAACACTGGGAATTATCCTTCAGACTATGGATTGTTTTTATTTTTTATTTTAATGCTGGCTTTTAATGCTGGCTTTCAAAGACCAAAAGTTGTAAATTTTGATGAAGTATGATTTTTCAATATTTCAATGGTTGTATTTTTTTCTTTTCTAAGAAGTTATTATGTAACCCAAGTTTGTCTTCTATATTTTTTGGGGAGCTTTAATCCATTTCATATTTTTGCATGTAGTGTGCAGTAGGGTGAGTGTTCCTCTTTTCCTCTTGTGTATATTTAATTTTTCTAGTATTGTTTGTTAAGACTATTCATTCTCCATTGATTTCCCTTGGAACTTTTGCTGAAAATCAATTTATTATATATGCATAGTTCAGTGTTTGAACTTTCTACCTCCCTAACTATCCTCATATCAATAACACACTCTCTTGATTATTATACCTAGATTATTTCCAGTGGTTATTTATCATGGAAATGGAAATGTTTACCACTTTCCTTTATATCCTATTATACTCCATTCCTAGGTTTTTTACACTACATTTCCGTAAATTTTAGAATCTGCTTCTCAAATCCTTGAAAACCTACTAGTTTGATTAAAATTATATTGAATCCATATTTCAATTAAGGGAGAATTGATATCTTAATATTAACAAGTTTCCTAATATAAGCTTTTGGATACTTTTATAATTTTTTTTTATACTTTTCCAACTTTTTGTTGTTAGTATATTGAAATATATTTAACGTTTGGGTGCTGTTCTTCTAGCCTGTAACCTTGTGAAAATCACGTATTGGTTGTAGTAGCTTTTTTGTGGATTCCTTAGGATTTTCTGTATGCATGATGGTATGAAGTGTGAGTGAAGAGATTTTACATCTTTCTTTCAGTCTTCCTGTCTTTTACTTCTTATTGCCTTACACACTGTCTAGACTTCCACTGCACTGTTCAATAGAAGTGCTAAGAATCAATATTCTTTCCTTTTGTTGATCTTAAGAGGAAAACATTCAGTTTTTCATCATTAATTTTTTCATATATATCCTTTATCAAGTTGAAGTTTATATTTCTAGTATCTATACTTTCTATTCTTTTCTAGGGAATACAAAGGCTTTTTTCCCCCAATCCTAGTATCTATTCCTAGAAAAATAGATACTTGTCTGTAGTTTCCTTGTCTGTAGTTTGCTTTCTTCTTCTACTCCAGTATTTTCCCAGACCTTTGTATTATTTCCTCCTCAGCTGTTTGATAGGATTCACCATGGAAGCCTGTGGATATTGTTATTAATTGTACTCTGCAAATGTTGATGTGTTGTTGATATATGTTTATTACCATTCATTTCAATACATCTAATTTTCTTCTGTGACTTCTTAGACTCAATAGCATTATTCAATAATGCGTGGCTCAATTCCCAAATATTTGAGGATTTTTCTATATTTGTTAGTGATTTCTACTTTAATTCAGTTCTGGGAATGTTTAATTAATTTAAAATTTATTATGACATTTTAAGGCCCAACAAATGGTCTGTCTCCATTACTATTCCATTTAAACTTGAAAAGAATGTGTATTCTGCTGTGGTTTGGTGGAGTTTTATCCCTGTCTATTAGGTCAAGTTGATTGGCAGTTTTGTCCAAGACTTGTATATCACTACTGATGTTACGTCTACTTGTATTATCAGTTACTGAGAGTGGAGCATTGACATCTCCAACTTAAAATTTTGGATTTGTCTACTTCTCTTTTATTTTTTTCCATTATTGCTTCATATATTTTGAAGCCCTGTTAGTGGCACATAAATTATGGTTTGTGTAGCTTCTTGATGAATTGACCCTTTATTACTATAAAATATCTCTTTTTATCCCTGGTGATATTTTTGTTCTGAAGCGTATCTTTATTTCTGAAAATAAAACAGCCACTCCAGCTTTCTTATGTCTGGGGGTTTGTGTGGTATGTCTCTTTCCATTCTTTTATTTTTAACCTGTGTCTCTATTTTTAAAGTGGGTTTCTTACAGATAAGGTATTGTGGGTGTTGATTTTTTTCTCCAAGCTGAAAATTTCTGCTTTTTATGTAATTGGAATGTAGACCACTTACATTGAATGTGGTTATTGATATGGTTATGTTTAAGTTTATAATCTTGCAAGTTGTTTTCCATCTGTCTTATCTGTTCTTTGTTCCACATTTTTTCTCTTTCCTTGCTTTGTTTTAGTTTTTTTTTTTTTGTATTTCATTTTAGCTGCATAATTAATTATATCTCTCTCTTTAAAAAATATTTCAGTGGTTATATTAGGGTTTACAATATGAATCTTTAACTTACCACACTCTACTTTTGAATAGTATTATATCCCTTCACATATAATGTAAGAAACTTAAAACAGTATAGTCAAAGACAAGATGGAAAAATTAGATCTATTGCTGTGATAGTTTTATTTCCACATAAGATAAGCTATAAACTCCACAATATATTATAAGGTGGGTTTTTTGTTTGTTTGTTTTTGCTGTATCCAATTATCTGCTAGAGAAATTTTTAAATTTAAAATTTTAAAAAATATTCACATATATTTTCATCATTCTGTAGCTCTTCATTCCTTTTGTATAGAACCAAGTATCCATCTGGCATCTCTCTTCATGGAGAACTTTCTTTAATATCTGACTGACTCCTTCCTCATTCCCTACCCCTCTCCCCCCATTGATCCCTCTTTCACTAATTTCCAAACTTTCATTGAGTATGAAGTAATTGGACTTGTTATTTGTAATCATTTAATAACAGCTAACTAGTATTCCAAATGCCAAGGCCTTCTGTATATAAATTTAGGTTTATAACTAGGGAATGCATGGAAAGATAAGTTATGTTTTGCTGTGGTTGTGAGTTAGATATACATTATGGTCTAAAATATGAAATGAAATCTTTCTGGGAAAAAGAAACCTTTATTGAACTTACTTTAAGCTTGTTGAAAGGATTTAAAGAATAGGCTTTTTAAAAAATCTCAGGAATACATACTAGGAGAGATGTTTCTTCCATTTAGATAACTAGTAATGCTCTAGGCATTTTTCATTATGTAGATTTGAGTTTACCTGGTAAGGTTCTCAGTTCATGAACTAACTTCAGTACTGAGTTTATTTTTTCTTTTTCTGTTTGGTAACATGTGTGTCCCTTTGGTTTCCACTTAGGAAAAATCATAACAAAGGCTCAGCTCTCAACAGGAACATATTAATGTGAAATTGCTTCATAGTGCATTAATCTCAGGAAATAGAAATAATCATTTTAGATGAATTTGGGGTAAGTTTTTATGGGGAGAGAAAAAATAAGGACTGTAAACCTAATATAGTACCTAGAGATTTAATGACAGCTGAAAAAATATGTTTGAGAATTCCTGAGCTGGTTTATTGATGTGGAGAATCTAGTTACATACTTTTCTTTTTTTGTTCTTTAAACAATCTCAGTTTATTATACTTGTTTAATAATATTAACAGTTAAGAAAATAGAAGGAAAAATATGCTAAGATTTTATGGTATCTTAGTTAATTCTCTTGACAACATCTTAATAAAAAGATAAGTACTTTTAGAGACATGTAAACTGAAGGTCAGGGAGTTAAAAATTTTGCCTAATAAATGGAAGAAATAGTATACAAATTCAGCTCTTTCCTTTCCACTTATACCACCCACAACCCAGTAATAAAAATGTATAATTTAATGCTCAACTTTTTTCATCTAGTTTTCTTTTATTTTCTCCTTTCTCATTGTCTCCATCTCCCTGTGTCTCTGTTTCTTTCTTTCCCTGCGCTTATAAAAATGGTTGATGAATGGAACCAGTGATTTATCAGGTCTAAAACCTTGGAATCTTCCTTTCCTCTTCTTACTCACCACACAGCCTCTTGCTTAGGAAATCATGTTGGCTTTTACTTCAAAATATCTTCATTTTATGACCACCGTCAGTTCTTCCCTGGATTACTGCAATAGGCTCTTGTTAGTAGTCCCTGCTTCTGCATCCTACTTTCGAGATAGTAATTTGAAAACTTAAGATGGATCATGTTAATATTATTGGCTTCCATTGTTTCAGAGTAAAAGCCATATTCCTTACAGTGGTCTCTAAGGCACTGCATGATCTAACTCACCTCTCTAGCTTCATCTGCTATTCTTCCTGTTGATCTACTTGTTTACTCTCTCCAAGCTTAAGGACCTTCTTTATATTCCTAGAGCATATTTACTTTATTCCTGCCTCAGGCTTCTCTGTTGGCTGTTACCTCTGCTTAGTTAAGTTCTTCCCTCATAGGGGTAATTACTTCACCCCATCTAAGATTTATTTAAATGTCTTTTTTTTTTTCTACCAAGCCTAACGTGACCACTGTATTTAAAATTGCAATCCATATTCCCAATCTCCCTTATCCTTAATTTCCATAGTATATATTACTTTCTAATAGACTATATATTTTAAGTTTTCATTTTCTTATTTATCTCTCTACGTTCCCTTATAGATCTTTATTTCAGTCATTGATCTCTCCAGTATCCAGGAAAGGCTTGGGACAGAGTATATGCTCAAGTAACAAATGAATAAATAAGTGCTATAGTAGAGGGAGTTGTCATAGCTAAGAGTGTGGGATGGTGGGGGGCTGGAAGCCGGGAAGAGTGGGAAGATCAAGGTTTAAATCCTGAAGTGGGTAACATAGTTCCAAAGCATATCTGTGTAATTTTGATAGAAAGGGATTATAACTGCTGAAATGCATAGGCCCTCAAAGGGCCATGAAATAATAGTGATTTAGAGAGATGTCTTCTTTTTAGATGGTCGGTTAAATATTAGTTCTTAAAGAAGTACTAAATTCTTCCGGGGCCTTTATTCAACCAGCAGAAGGAAGGAGTGGAATCCTGAAAAATCTCCTATATTTAGCTTAGATAATGGCTGACAGAACATCTTATTTCCTAGATACTTTACCATTCAAAAAGGGGGATGGGGGGAGAGATTTCTTCATGGCATCCAGAAATAAATATTTTGTCTTTTTAGTACTTTTGGGTGATAAGCTTGTAGGCACACAGGCACTCCTCTGACAACCCAACAGATTTTGTGTGGGGGGGGAAGAAACCACATACAAATGAAAACAATTTATTCCTCACTCTCATAAGACAGATCACAAGATGCAGTTTTTGAGACTCCTCTGGGGTCAAGAGGTCAAGAAAGTGTCCCTGGAGGCAAATTGATATTAGTTTATGTTCCTGGGCCATAGCTATTCAACTAAGCAAACCTGTCATTCAGAGACTCAACCGGGGAAGAAAAGTCAAGTGTGTTTTATTTCTAATTCAAAATATGCCCTTTTCAAAAGGAAATGTTTAGTGAAAAATATATTAAATTGAATTGACTCAAAAAAATGGCCATATTAAAACATGGACCTCAGTCTAATTACTAGTATCATTTTTTAACCCATTTTAAAACCCAACTGAGAGGTGGTGCTAAACCCATCCAGACGATGAAAAAAAAAAATAGACTCTTTATAATTAAAAATACACTTTGAAAAATCTAGTGCAATATTATTCGAATTGCATTTTAAGTTACCTTTATTACATGTCATTTACAAAACTGAGAAAATATCTCATTTACTATGTGTAGCAGCAACATTTAGATACCTATTATTCCAATATTTTGTACCTGAATTTGCATATATTAATAGGAACCAATTTTGAACTTACAAGTAGAAATTTTTTTCCTTTATCTTAACCTCTTATTTTCCAAGGCCTAAGACAACTTGCAGGTGAAATATTCCCATCATTTCATCTTAACTTTACAGAATTTCCAAGACATAAACTTATACAATTCTGTACCCCTCAACCTGTTTTGGTTGACTATATGCACAGATTTTTCAGCTTCCAGATCTTGAACTTCCATATGTATTTGTTCCTAAAATTGATCTTAAAACTGTCTGAACAGCAACTGTCTGCAAAATAATTTTTCTCCCGTTTTACGGAAGATAAGCATATCCCTCTTCTACCCCAAGTCCTGCTAATGGATATTACCCCAGGGTTTTAAAATCTAAAGAACAGCAAACTAAGAAAATGCTTTTTAAACCTCTCTTTCCCTGCGTATATATATTTCTGCTAAGTGTGAAGCCTGGCTTTAAAAACAGGATATTGAAACATGTAGGGTATGTCTGAATTCACATATGTGTTAGAAATATGTGGTGTGATAGAAGTCATGAAAAATTCCAGTTAGCAACTATACCTCTTCCATCCCTTGATGGAAATGTCAAAAAATGCCTGGCTTTAGAGCAAAGCAAAAACCATGATGAAAAATGGTAAATGCTAAAAATATCCCTTTAGCGAGCTTAAGTATAATTGATACTTGTCAGTTCTCAATATTAATTTCTAAAAATGTCATAAATTAGTGATGCTGCCTCTTTCAAATGTAACTAGAATAATTTTGGAAATACCAACATTTTTTACAGCACATTGGATAAAACATATAGGCAAAGTTTTGGGTAATTTCTTTCAAAATTTACATGTGTAAATTCTGTGTAAGCTATAAGGTAGCTAAAACTATTAATCATGTGATAAAGAATTAATACAAATTTAGTCAATTCTCATTTTAAGTTATCATGTAAGATATTTAACATTTTCTAATTCCTATGAACCAAACCTAACATTTAAGCCACCTGCCAGATTGCTTAGTTTTTAGCTACACATATCATTCTCTTCATTAAATAAAAAAGCAATATTTGTTCTTGATATAATTCCGTTAGTTTTTTCATATTTTTGATTTTGATTTTTGGTTCTTATTTAAGTAATCCCCAGAGTTCCACACACGCATGCAGTGACATCTCATTGTGGTGTTAATTTGCATTTCTACGATGACTAATACTTTTGAACTCTCTTTTCTGTAATTTTTTTTTGCTATTTGGATATTCTCTTTTAAGATGTGCCTATTCAAGGATTTTTCCCATTTTTCAGTTAAGATCTTTTTTGTTTCTTATTGATTTGTAGAAATGCTTTAAATATTCTGAATATGAGTCCTTGATTCAATACATGCACTGAATATTTTCTCCCAGCTGTAGCTTATCTTTTCACTCTCTTAATGGAGTCTTTTAATAAACAAAAATACTTAATTCAATGAAGTCCAATTCATTTTATTTTTTTATTTTTATTGCTTTTTGGTATCCTATTAAAGAAACAATTGTATTACCCACTGTGAAGGTGATATCAAGAATACTTATTATTTTGCCTTTCACATTTAGGTCTGCAGTAAATTGTGAACTAATTTTTCTGGCACGGTGTGAGAAAGGAGTCAAAATTTTTCTTTGATGTAATCATTGCTCCAATAACATTGACTGAAAGTACCATCCTTTCCCAAGTGAATTATATTAGTTTCTTCTCTGGAACTTAGCGGCTACGCATATGAGTCTTTTGCTGAACTTTCTATTCCTCACCGATCCTGGGAAAATACTGAACAATTGAAAAGTAGGTATATTCCAATGCACAACACTATTTTAACTTTAAAACTGTTGTTTATACCCCAAACAGAATATTATAATTTTATTTTTCTGGATTTAATCCACAGAAACTCATCAATAATATTTTTAAAAACTTGTTTTGCTTATCTCATTTTCAGTTTTGAGTTGTTAGTTAAAACGAATGAATGTAACTTGTTTGATAAGTATAAACTTTATCAGAAGTAAATATAATTCCTGGATATTTCAACTTAAAATAATGCTGTGAGTTTTAATATACGTACTTTAAATTTTTTTCAGTATTTTTTCAATTACTCTCATGTTCTGGAGAAAACCTAGTGAGGAAATACATAAAACATGTATACGGCTCACATTTTTCCTTTTGCCTCAGGCTCCAATATGGCTTGGCACAGCATTTTTTGAATCCTTTCAAATTTATGTATTATGTTCATCACGGACTTTTTTGGCATTAATTATGAGTTTTAGAATATTGTTTTAAAATATCCTTTATCTTGATATTGAGTTTTTTGGCACCCCCTTAAATTTTGCATCTGAGGCCAAGTCTCTCTGGGCCCTAATGTAACACTGTAGTTTTTACCTCTAGAAGTTTAATTGGAGTCTTTTTAAAAATATCTCTCATGTCACTAACACGTTTTAAATAAACTTCTTATTTTAAAATAGTTTTAGAGTTCTAAAAAACTTACGAAGATAGAACAGAGAGTTCCCAATACTCCACTCCCAGTTTCCCTATTATTAACATCTTACATTAGTGTGGTACATTTACTGCAGTTACTAAATCACATTGTTATTGACAAAAGTCCATAGTTCATTAAGATTTCCTTGCTTTTTACATAGTGTCTTTTCTTTGTTTCAGGATCCCATCCAGGTTATCACATTACATTTTCCCGCCTTATCTCCTTAGGCCCCTCTTGGTTGTAATAGTTTCTCAGACATTCTTTATTTTTGGTGACTTTTGACATTTTTTGAGAAGGATTGGTCAGATGTGTATAGACTGTCCTTCAACTGGGATTTGTCTGATTTTTTTTCCTCATAGTTAGGCTGGGGTTTTTGGAAGGCAGAACAGATAGGTAAAGTACCATTTTCATCACATCATATCAAGAGTACATACTGTTAACCTGCTGTATCACTGTTGGTCTTAATCTCAGTCACCTGGCTGAGGTAGGCTGGTCAAATTTCTCCTCAGAAAAGTTAACTCTTTTTTCCTTGTGTCTATACTGTACTCTTTGGAAATAAGTCACTATACACAGCCCACACTTAAGGAGAAGGGAATTATGTTCTTCTCCTGAAGGTGGGGTGTCTACATAAATCATTTGGAATTCTCCTAAGGTGACTTGTCTACTTTCTCCTATTTATTTATCGAATCATTTATATCAGTGTAGACTCCTGGGCGTTTACTTTATACTTTGGGTTATAATCCTATTCTACTTTATTTAGTTGCTCAAATTGTTTTAGCTTTGACCACTGAGGACTCTTTAAGTTAGCTCCTGTCTCCCTTTGACATATGCCCATCTTTGTGGGGTTTTTCATTTATAATTTTCTTACTTTCTGGCACTCTACGATGCTCCAGGATCATCTTGTGTATTCCTTCCCTGAGTTCTAGAATCACACATTTATCCAGGGAGTCCTGGTTCCTCTTAAAGGAGAATGTTATTAGAAACCAAGATCTAGGCAATAGATGTGTTTGTTGCTATAGAGTGATAATGCTTGCTTGACCTCTCAGCTAACAGAGCACGAAAATTTATGTATTTACCAACTCATGTATGTACACATCTGTAAGTATTGCTATATGTATTGATCTGTATCTATATTAAGCTAACCCTGAGTTCTTACTGAATTGTCTAACTCTAATCATTTACCAAATGGATCATTCTAGCCTCCTCCCTTTGCTGATCTGTGAATTCACACTCCAGCAGTGAGGGATCTCGTTCCCTTCATCCTCCAAACCTGGACCTCATTGTAGAGCTCCAGATCCATGTAAATCATTTCAGAATTGTCAACCTTCACTCCCACTGTAAACAATTTTGTGAGTCAGAGTAGAGTGCTTATTTAGTTTCTGTCGCCTTTACTCTTACAGTCTCAACTCATTTTCAAAGTTACTTCCAACAAAGTCTTTTTCTTTTGCCCTTTCAGTTACGTTATTTCATACCTTTGTAATAGAATTAGATTGTGTTGTTACTGCCTGTATCATTTTCTGGGACCCCCTACACCTCCTAAGTAGATTAAAAATTTTTCACACTTTAAATTTCCCTTCTTTTGCTGTAAAATTTTATGGCTTTTGACAAATGAATGGTGCTATCTGTCCACCATTACCATATCACGCAGAATGGTTTCACCACCCTCAAACTCCCCCGTGCTTCCCTCTTTCATCCTTCCCTCCATCTCCCTGAACACCTGCAACCACTGATATTTTCACTGTCTCTATAGTTTTGCCCTTTCCAGAATATCATACAAGTGGACTCATACAGTATGCAATATCTGTGTCATGTCTAAGTCTGGTTCTGCTGGTTGCTTTGTCTCTTGAGAGTATTTTTCCCCTTGCTTTTGACATGCTTTATCATTTTTTGTTGAATGCCAGACATGTTACATTGGGTAAGAAGAACTGAAGTTAATAGGCCTTTAAGGATTGATGTTAATATAGGTAGGGCTGTGATGAATGTTTGTGGAAGCTGTAGGTTCCAGAGGCTTCAATTCCTCTGGTGTCCTTGTTTTCCTCCCCTCTTGATGTCAGACTTCTTTATGTGCTCTTCATCAGACAGAGTCTGGGTGCTGTAGGTTCTTCAGCTGTAATTTATTGTTATTATGCTGGAGCCTGTTGCTATGGTGGTAAGGTGTGTGTATGTGTATGGGAAGCAATGTATAATCTTCCAACGAAGCCTCAGTCTTTTGATGGACCTGTGTCTTGGGACTGTAGTCTTCACAGTTGTTTTCTTCAGTGGTATAGCTTTTTCCCCTCCACTATCATCTACTCCTTTCCTTGGCTGCAGTGTTCTGATCTGTGTTAATTCTATTTCCCACCAACCCCCTTAGATGAAATATAAGGCTATAGAGGCCTGGAGTGGGGAAAATTTCCCTTCCCCTGTCCCCGCCTGGCATAAGATTTTAGAATTGTGCTCTGGCCAAGTTCTTATTCTTGGAGAGAAGGCCTCTCATATGGAGAAGGACCTGCATGTATTTCCCAGTGGTTACTCTTCCCCAGTCCCTACCATGGCCACAGGGAGATCTTTCTCTACTCCTCATGATGAGACTTCGTCCAGTTCCTGGAGAGAAAGCCCACAAAAATGTAGGGCCCCCTAGGGTTATCCCCCAAGGAGTTTCTGGGTCTCTTACTAGTCCTCATTCAGCTTCTAGCAGCTCATCAAACTTACTATTTCAGTGTTTCTGCAAGTTTATGGCTCCAGCAGCTTCTTCTCCATGTAGGTAGATTTCAGTTGTGTCTCTGCATGCACCTGTCTCTTCACATTTCAGGGTGATGGTTTGTCCTGTGACCTCAGTTCTCTAATGTGCAGGACAAGTCATTGATTTTCTATTGGTATCAGTTTTTCTTGTTTTAGGGACAGGAGTGACACCTTCCAAGCTTGTTGAATCTGAAGCTGGAAGTCCCTCTCAACTTACATGTTTGAACTTAATATAGTTACAACTGCTCTCATGTTTTTGTCTGCTAGTTCTTAGATCTGTGTCCATTCTGGCTTTGTGGCAGTGGATTAATTTTTCTTCTCATGATGGAGCATTTTTTTCTTGCTTATTTGCAAGCCTTGTCTTTGGAAGCCAGATGTTGTGAATTTTACCAATTTGTTTGCTGCCTGTTTTCGTAGTCCTGTAAATACTCCTGACTTTTGTTCCGGGATGCACCTAAGTTACTTGGAAATAGTTTGATCCCTTTGTGTCTTGCTTTTTCGATTTTTTAGGAGGGACAACAGCAGTGTCTATTCTAGACCTAATTATTACCCCTGCTGAAGCAAGACACTTCTGTGGATTCTTCCTGATGTCCATTAAATCTTGAGATTTTCCAACATGGATGGTGGGAATGCACACTGTTCCTGATTTATATGAGTGTATGTTTCCACTAATCCTTTCATGTGATTATTTGTCTGACTTATGTAATTTCCTTACACACATGTGCTGATCCCCTGAAGATCCCTAGGGTTCTCTCTCTCTGCAGCCTTCTCCTCTCTGGTTCTCTTTCTTGAGACCTGTAGCTACCTTGATCTCCTTGGACTCCAGGACCCTTTCTCAATCAGAGAGTCTGCTGAACTCCTCTGGGGTTCCCTCTCCCTGGGCAATGTCCTGGAAACTCTCTCAAGACAGTAAGCTGGAGCAGTCATAGGGCTAACTCACTCATTTCTCATCTCTAAGGAATCCCTGTCCTTTGTTCCCTAATGGCCAGTGTCTTGAAAACTATTATTTCACATATTTTTGTCAGGCTTTTTAGTTGACAGGAGGGTAATTCCGGTCCTTGTCATCCCACCTTGGCCAAAAGTGGAGGTTCACATGTAGCTAGTGAGCACTTGAAATGTGGGTAATGCAAATCAAATGTGCTGTTTTGTGTAAAACACACATCTGGTTTTGACGTCTTAGTACCAAAGAATGATGTAAAATATCTAATTAATAGTTTTATAGTGATTATATTTTCAAAGAACAGTTTTGGATATTGGTTAAATAATACATATGTAATTAAAATGGATTTTACTTGTTCTTTTTAAAATGTGATTGGTGAAAAATTTTTAATTATTTATATATTCCCATTATATTTCCATTGGACAGTACTGATTTAGACATTCCACAGAGCATCATGTTCATTCACTGTAAATTAATAACAACATATGAATAATACTGGGGGAGCAGGAAGTGGAAAGTGCTTTGGATTTTGTGTTACAATACGTATGCTCCGGAGAGTGAGATGTACCGTGTTAAGATTTCAGGACCGGCTACAATGATGAATTTTGCAGGGGCCAGTGTTCTTCTCACGCTCACACCTTGTGATGGGTTTTTATGACCGGAGGATAGACGTGGAAAATACCTGGTCCTAGTTCATAGATGGGTTAGCTTGATAAGTTGGCGTGAGCCAAAAATGGACGGGAGGTGTGGCCTGAAGGGCAGTGTGAAAGGGAAATCCTTCCATTGGAAATATCCTTAAGTAATACACTTGGTCTTTTACTTGACATGGAGAGAGAATTGGGCTGAGGTAAAAATACATGTGGAATAGTCAGGAGCCCGGATGGAAAAAGATGGAGACAATTGAGACGGAGAGTTTTGCAGAAGGGTAGGCTCATGGGAGCGGCTCAACGCTTGCAGATTTTTGTATCCACGGCAGTGCCTAGGGTTCAGCATTCACTATAGAGGAGGCACTGAACAACCCCGCTGGATGTGATGATGTGTCCAGCCTCTGTTCATACATATACCAGTGATTGTGTTTCAGGACCACAAACAGAGTGATTCTGGTTGCAGAATGGAGAATTTGCATTTAAGCCCAGAGCCTGAGTTCCCCATCACAGGTTCGTCTAGCTACTGCTTTAGCTGCATGTTAACCTGTCAGCAGCAGAGACCAGTACTGAGCCATTGAGGAGGCCAGCCAGTCCCTCCGGGGCAAGTAGCTTTCTTCTATCACATCCCTTCTACCTTAGAGGAAGGAGGTGTTTGTCTTTTGGTGACTGACATGTGTTCTGGGTATGAATCTGTTGTCCTTGCCTTCAGTGCTTCCCTTGGCACCACTGTCTGAGGGCTCAGACATTCTGGATATTTACTTGATCATCGTGGGACCCCATATGACACTGCTTACAATCAAGTGACCCATTTTGCAATGACAGTCTGACAATAGGCACATGACCATATCCATATTAACCAGAAGCTACGGACCTAATCATTTAGAGAACTTCGATCTGATCCAGTAAATCATAATCGGGTAAAATAGGGGAACATCCTCACTGCTGATGGAAAAATACTGCAGTGGCTCACTCGTAATGGGTCAGCAGTGGCATCTTCAGAATCAGGACAGTGCATTACCATACAGACCTACCTCAGGGCAGAAAAGTAGATGCCCTGCTTTCCTGAGATTTCTCTTAGCCTCCAGTCAATGGAAGAATGGCATTCATATTCATTTCCTATCCAAATAATTGTACAACCTTGAATTTTCTTGTTTACACAGGTTATGATCAGGATTTCAGGTTACAAAATGACAAGCCTCACAGCAGATTATTAAATACTAATTGTGCAAGCTAAATTATCTGAAATACATACTATAGTCCAATAGCTAAATTTTATTTGCAGGATAAATTAAATCTTCACCTTTATACTTATGATTTTAACATTTACTTTTCTTTGGTACAGATTTCTTTTTCAAGCAACTTAGAGATAGAAGAGCCTGTTATTCAGCATGACTCTAAATCAAATAGTGTGCAATACAGTATAATTACTTTCTGGGCAAATGTGTGTTCCAGAGGGTATGTGAGAAAATATGAGAGTTTCACGGAAATGGTAAGAGTGAGGTTGACCTAGCACCGTGGTTAACGCTGTCCTCACAGAGTGCCGTGGATGTGGATGGATAAAGGCATGGCTTTGAGAACTGGGGATGCGTCAATTCCAGTATTTGAAAGGAAAAAGACTCAGTCCGAGTTTCTTGTGTTATAGAGTGCTAATCTAAATTATGATTTTTATAAACATATTATCTCTGGAACTTAGGCATTTCCAGTTATGTCCAAAGCAATGGTGAAGTGTGGTTCACTCAGGACTTATTTCAGTAGGACTTAAAGATCTTTCAAAGACCTCATTCTCAGGGAATAGTCATGAAGCCACAAACTTGATCTGAGCAATATCCTTCAGAATTAGAGGAGAGGGGTGGTGAACTGTATTGCAAAATATATATCATTCAGATCATTGTTAAAAATTATTCCAATAAACTACTATCTGAACCCTCAGGAGACGATACAGTAAGCATATGAAGGAAGCATATACTTCCTGAAAGAGAGGAATACAAAGGCAATACTGCTTTATAACTCTTACTTAAGAGTGTAGCCTGTTGGTGGTGAGAAAAGGAGGTGAAAACTTGAAAGGTATTTTCCCCATTTGGTAAAACCTAGAACAAATATTAATTGCCCAAGTATAAGGCTGAACCAAAATATTTAGACACTATAAGTAGTAGCAGTAGCACAGCAGTTGCAGTAGCTAACCCTTCTGTTACACTTTCCATAACCATATACTACTCTTAAGCTTTTTGGTGAAGCAGATTTTCACAGAAGGCATTAGAGCACCAGAGAAAGATACTGTTGGCAGCCTTAGAGAGCAATTGGTGCCTGCAAGTCACCCTAGAAGCGTGTAAGCCTCACCAGAAAATATGGATTAAATAAAAGGAAAATGATGGGATCCTAAGACAGCAGAGAGAACTGTGTGCATGAGCACATGTAAAACATACCCTGAGACGTATGGTCACCTTATCTTTGATAAAGGAGGCAAGGATATACAATGGAGAAAAAACAGCCTCTTCAGTAAGTGGTGCTGGGAAAACTGGACAGCTACATGTAAAAGAATGAAATTAGAACACTCCCTAGCATCATACCCAAAAATAAACTCATAAAGACTTAATCGTAAGGCCAGACACTATAAAATGCTTAGAGGAAAACATAAGCAGAACACTCAATGACATAAATCACAGCAAGATCCTTTTTGACCCACTTCCTAGAGAAATGGAAATAAAAACAAAAATAAACAAATGGGACCTAATGAAACTTCAAAGCTTTTGCACAGCAAAGGAAACCATAAACAAGACGAAAAGACAACCCTCAGAATGGGAGAAAATATTTGCAAATGAAGCAACTGACAAAGGATTAATCTCCACAATTTACAAGCAGCTCATGCAGCTCAATATCAAGAAAAACAAACAACCAATACAAAAATGGGCAGAAGACCTAAAAAGACATTTCTCCAAGGAAGATATACAGATTGCCAACAAACACATGAAAGAATGCTCAACGTCATTAATCATTTGAGAAATGCAAATCAAAACTACAATGCGATATCATCTCACGCTGGTCAGAATGGCCATCATCAAAAAATCTACAAACAGTAAATGCTGGAGAGGGTGTGGAGAAAAGGGAACCCTCTTGCATTGTTGGTAGGAATGTAAATTGATACAGCCACTATGGAGAACAGTATGGAGGTTCCTTAAAAAACTAAAAATAGAACTACCATACGACCCAGCAATCCCACTACTGGGCATATACCCTGAGAAAACCATAATTCAAAAAGAGTCATACTACAACGTTCATTGCAGCATTATTTACAATAGCCAGGACATGGAAGCAACATTAAGTGTCCATCGACAGATGAATAGATAATGTGGCACATATATACAATGGAATATTACTCAGCCATAAAAAGAAACGAAACTGAGTTATTTGTAGTGAGGTGGATGGACCTAGAGACTGGCATACAGTGTGAAGTAAGTGAGAAAGAGAAAAACAAATACCATATGCTAACACATATATATGGAATCTAAAAGAAAAAGGTTTTGAAGAACCTAAGGGCAGGACAGGAATAAAGACACACACATAGAGAATGGACTTGAGGACACGGGGAGGTGGAAGGGTAAGCTGGGACGAAGTGAGAGAGTGGCATGGACATATATACACTACCAAATGTCAAATAGATAGCTAGTGGGAAGCAGCCGCACAGCACATGGAGATCAGCTTGGTGCTTTGTGACCACCTAGAGGGGTGGGATAAGGAGGGTGGGAGGGAGATGCAAGAGGGAAGGGATATGGGGATATACATGTGCATATAGGTGATTCACTTTGTTATACAGCAGAAACTAACACAACATTGTAAAGCAATTATTCTCCATTAAAGATATTTAAAAAAAAAAATACCCTGCGGACTCTAGAAGTAGTTATTGGTAGCAATCCTAAAGAGGGGGTTCAGAGGTTCTGTCATGGTGAGTGAGCATTATTTACCTTTAGCTTGGCACGATGCTGAGATAAATGTTATGTGAAGAAAAATGCTGGAGAAGAGTTCTGAGCCAGGAACTAACATCCTGTTCCACTTGTCTGGAATTTTCACTTCTCCATATTCGATTCAGATCTGGAAATGTTACAGTGGAGACTGAGGATGCCATCTGGGTTGCTCCAGCCTTGTAGTCTCCTAGCTCTCTGCTTTATGTCTATTCCTAGTAAAAATAGTACTAATGGTTGTGATAAAGACAAAAAGTACCTCCTATATATTCTCATTTACATGAAATAATCATTAAGGGGTGTTAAATATCTATACTGCTAATTATCATTTTTGGCAACTACCCTGGTCAGCTGCTCTGGAAGATGTCAGCTATGTTTCTGAGGTACCGCTAGATTCTCCCAAAGTATAATTTCAGTGTACCACATAGCTAATATGTAAGACAAAACATCCAAAGTTTACACTCTAATTTGGTATAATCCAACCCAGTATTTTCTGATAGTAGTGTAATGAATAGATAAACAGGAACTTAATTTATATATTTATTATATGTAATACATTATATAATCAGATGACTAACTGAATTGCCAGAAGAACTGAATTCAACATGATGAAGTATTTGAAAATTTCCTTGTTCTTTGGAAACTTTCCTTAAACTTGTATAAGACGAAAGACAATAGGTGCAAATATTTTTAGAATTATTGTTCTGAGACTTACAGAAGTTTTCTTATATAATAAACCACTCCAATGCTAAACCTAGCCAAATTACTCTTTCCATTTGACTCTAAGATTAAGAAAATGATTCTTACAAAAAGTATAGTGAAGTGATGGACAGGGATGCTGTGCTACATTGGAGATAAAGTGAATTAACTACAGTAAAGTTACAGGCTTTCATTAAGGTATATCTTTAATGCATGTTCAGTTTACAAAATCATAAGGTTAATGACCTTTTTAATCAGAGGAGAGTTAAGCCCATAATAAGCACTAAGTATGTTTCCTATCACCCTGGCAAAGAAGAGTTATTTATAACTTCTTGGAGCATTTGGACATTCTAATGGTATTTTCTGCTTTTGCTGAAAGACTCCTCAGGAAATAAGCTTATTTGCAGTGCCATTGGCTCAGTAGTTGGATAGGTTGATTTGCTTTGCATGCATGTGAATTGGTCCCCAGCCACAGGCTGTACCCTTAATCCTCAGTCTTTGCCCTTGTGGCTTTCTTTGAAATGCTGTTTCCTTAAACCTTCAAAAGGCTGACTTCATGTCATTCATGTCTCAACTCAAATATCAGTTTCTCGGTAAGGCCTCCACTAGCTCCTCCATCTAAAGTAACTATTCTAGTCGCACTATTACACTATGTTGTCTTGCTTTTGTTCATTTCATTAAATATTAATTTATTCAGCAAATATTTTTTGGATACCTACAATGGGTCAGTCACTGTTGAAGGGTCTGAGGATAATGTAGCAATAAAAGGGGATACATCCCTGCTCTTCCAGAACTTACATCCTGAAATTCTTTTTAGTGTATTTGTTTACTTTTTACTCTACTTCCACAAGAATGTGTGCCCTGTGAGAGCAGGGACCTTGTCTTTCTTGTTCTCCATTACACAGCCAGTTTCCAGAACTGTATCCATCAATAGGTCAGTAGGTGCTCAATACACTGTTGAATGAATGAAACCAATTTGTAAGAATGTTTAAAACTTTCTACTTCACTGACTTACCAGCACCCAACATTATTCATTCCTTCTGTAAAAAAAAAGAATAATACTGACTGAAGACCCTGAAAGTACCACAATAGTGGATTATTCTTTAATGTACTTGATTACTCTGCCATTCTTATTTGAGCTTATCCAGAATGAGTTTGCTTTCTCTCAAACTTGTTTATGGCAAATGTATTAGATTTTTGTTGGTGTATAACAAATCACTATAAAATTTGTGACTTGAAACAACATACATTTGTAATTTTATAGCTTCAGTGAGTCAGAGGTCTGGGCATAGCTTAACCTGATCTCTTCTTTCAAGGGCTCTCATGAGGCTGCAATTAAGTTGTTAGCAAGGGTTGCAGTTTCATGTAAAGGCTCATCCAGGGAAGGATGTACTTTGCAAACTCAGGTGGTTTTTGGAAGAATTTACTTCCTTGAGAATCGTTGAAATGAGAGCCTCACTTCCTAGCTGGTTATTGGTTGGACATCACCCTGACTTTATTGATGGCATCTTGTTTCATCAGAGCATGTAAGCCTAGAAGGCAATAGAGTCTGATAGCAAGAGAAAAGCCACAATTTTATGTAAATTCCTCATGGAAGTGACATCCTGTCT
Source organism: Stenella coeruleoalba (assembly GCF_951394435.1). Classification (NCBI taxonomy): domain Eukaryota; kingdom Metazoa; phylum Chordata; class Mammalia; order Artiodactyla; family Delphinidae; genus Stenella; species Stenella coeruleoalba. The sequence goes on along the minus strand of NC_137155.1, from coordinate 28,719,660 downwards.
CCTTGGCCATTTTATATTGATTAGGAGCAAGTCACTAAGCATCCCACACTCATGGGGAGGGAAATACACAACACTGTGAACACCAGGAGGTTGGGGTCATTGAGGACATCATAGACCCTGCCTGCCATGACAGTTGTACACATGCTATTCGGCTCTTTTGTTTTAATTAATAATGAAAACTATGATAGATGAGTGGGAAAAGAGAATTGTTGGCATAAAAACTATGTAAAGACATGATAAAGTAATTTGGTAAATAAGATGCTTTTGAATTATTTGTGGGCTAGAAGATCGTTAAAAACATTAGCAATCGGTAATTTTATACATAGGTTTGGTCACAAGTGGCTAGTTTCTTGTCTTCTTTTAGAAATGCAAATCCAAATTATAAATTATAATTGATCCATCATGGATGTTTCTTAGGCAGCAATGTTGAAATTTCATTAACCATACTCAAAAAGGTCCTGCCATTGCATCAAAAATATGGGTAGCCCAAATATTTCTAATAAACGGACTTTAGTGTAGCTGTTGGGGAAGAAAATCATGGGATCCACATACTGAACACCAGCTAGGAGAAATTACCTGCCGATATGCATGCTGTTGAGAGACTTGTAGAAGAGTTAAAGTCACTTATCAATAGAGAAAACTGGATTAGAGAGTAACTCTACAAAATTGGAAAAACAGATCTAAATGAGAATATGTCATATTTACTTACAAAAATAATGGCATAAAAACCAGTGTATGCAGCATCTAGAGTCAGAAATTCAAAGAAGAAATCACAGCAGCGATGTAGCTTATACCCAAATTGCTATTTTTTAAATCAGCAAATTCTAGAGCTTTTAAAACATAAATATTTTATCTTTACCAGTTTAGTGCACCTCACAAAAATCAGCATGGATGTAGAGTGAGTTATTCAAAGAAACACATGAAAAAAAATTAAGTTACACGAAAAGCTAAATTGTTTTAGATAACACATTTTCACAACTCAATTTGAAAAACTTTTAAGATGCCATAAACACTTCATTTTTTTCTTGAATATGACATTCTTGATTCAGCCTAAGCATTCAGGAATTCTATAATATTTTAAAAAGATGATGCAGGCAGAATTTTTCCTGTTTTGGGAAAAAACCCCAAGAATATATGTCTTATGGAATCGTTAGCATTCATTAAACAAAGACTGTTGTATTATTATTATGGATTTAAATTCATACTCTAGCCTTTGATAAATAGAGATGAAAAATAATCACCTGAGACACACACACACACACACACACACACACACACACACACACACAAATATATGTATATATATACACAGAGAGAGAGAGAGAGAGAGAGAGAGAGAGAATAGAGTGCTATAACAAAGCCCAAACGACAAAAAATAGTTAACACTGTAGAGTATTGCTGATTCGGAGACAGTTAAAGAGTGCAAAGATTTTCTGGAAGATGATACATAACAGCGGGTTTGTGGTAAATGTTCTGGCAAATTAAATTATTGAAAATGCAGAATTCCTACATGTATTGACAGAAAAAAACCAGTTAAATATGAAGAAGTTATGAAATTCAGAACGAAAAGCTGCACATGGATTACTCAAAAAAGTCATAGATGTAATTGTACATTATATTGACTTACAACTGAATGAACCAACAATATTCTGATAAAATTTTGGAGGGAGACTCCTAGAAAAGTATACTCCTTCTTCTAAATAACTTAAAATAATCAATATCATTAAACAATATCATTGCTTCATCAGGGCTGAGATGTCAAGTTTAATAACTATTAAGTAAAATAATGTACCTTAAATCCTTTTTTTTATGTATCCCTTTAAAATTTAAAAAAATTTTTTAAACAACTTTATTGGAGTATAATTGATTTACAATGGTGTGTTAGTTTCCGCTTTATAACAAAGTGAATCAGCTATACATAAACATACATCCCCGTATCTCCACCCTCTTGTCTCTCCCTCCCACTCTCCCTATCTCACCCCTCTAGGTGGTCACAAAGCACCGAGCTGATCTCCTTGTGCTATGCGGCTGCTTCCCACTAGCTATCTATTTTACATTTGGTAGTGTATATATGTCCATGCCACTCTCTCACTTCGTCCCAGCTTACCCTTCCCCCTCCCCGTGTCCTCAAGTCCATTCTCTATGTGTGCATCTTTATTCCTGTCCTGACCCTATGTTCCTAAGAACCCCTTTTTTTTTACTCCATATATATGTTTTAGCATACGGTATTTGTTTTTCTCTTTCTCACTTACTTCACTCTGTAAGACAGTCTCTAAGTCCACCCACCTTACTGCAAATAATTTAATTTTTATTTCTTCTTATGGCTGAATAATATTCCATTGTATACAAGTGACACATCTTCTTTATCCATTCATCTGTTGATAGACACTTAGGATATTTCCATGTCCTGGCTATTGTAAATAGTGCTACAATGAACAATGTGGTACATGACTCTTTTTGAATTATGGTTTTCTCAGGGTATATGCCCAGTAGTGGGATTGCTGGGTTGTATGGTAGTTCTATTTTTAGTTTTTTGAGGAACCTCCATACTGTTCTCCATACTGGCTGTATCAATTTATATTCCCACTAACAGTGCAAGAGGGTCCCTTTTCTCCACACCCTCTCCAGCATTCATTGTTTGTAGATTTTTTGTTGATGGCCATTCTGACTGGTGTGAGGGGATACCTCACTGTAGCTTTAATTTGTATTTCTCTAATGATTAGTGATGTTGAGAATCCTTTCATGTGTTAGTTGGCAATCTGTATACCTTCTTTGGAGAAATGTCTGTTTAGATCTTCTGCGCATTTTTGTATTGGTTGTTTGTTTTTCTTGATATTGAGCTGCATGAGCTGCTTGTAAAATTTGGAGATTAATCCTTTGTCAGTTGCTTCATTTGAAAATATTTTCTCCCATTCTGAGGGTTGTCTTTTCATCTTGTTTATGGTTTCCTTTGCTGTGCAAAAGCTTTGAAGTTTCATTAGGTCCCATTTGTTTATTTTTGTTTTTATTTCCGTTTCTATAGGAGGTGGGTCAAAAAGGACCTTGCTGTGATTTATGTCATAGAGTGTTCTGCCTATGTTTGCCTCTAAGCGTTTGATAGTGTCAGGCCTTACATTTAGGTCTTTAATCCATTTTGAGTTTATTTTTGTGTATGGTTTTAAGGAGTGTTCTAATTTCATTCTTTTACATGTAGCTGTCCAGTTTTCCCAGCACCACTTATTGAAGAGGCTGTCTTTTCTCCCTTGTATATTCCTGGCTCCTTTATCAAAGATAAGGTGACCATATGTGCGTGGGTTTATCTCTGGGCTTTATATCCTGTTCCATTGATCTGTATTTCTGTTTTTGTGCCAGCACCATATGGTCTTGATTACTGTAGCTTTGCATTATAGTCTGAAGTCACAGAGCCTGATTCCTCCAGCTCCGTTTTTCTTTCTCAAGATTGCTTTGGCTATTCAGGGTCTTTTGTGTTTCCATACAGATTGTGAATTTTTTTTTTTTCTAGTTCTGAGAAAAATGCCATTGGTAGTTTGATAGGGATTGCATTGAATCTATAGATTGCTTTGGGTAGTAGAGTCATTTTCACAATGTTGATTCTTCCAATCCAAGAACATGGTATATCTCTCCATCTGTTGGTATCATCTTTAATTTCTTTCATCAGTGTCTTATAGTTTTCTGCATACAGGTCTTTTGTCTCCTTAGGTAGGTTTATTCCTAGGTATTTTATTCTTTTGGTTGCAATGGCAAATGGGAATGTTTCCTTAATTTCTCTTTCAGATTTTTCATCATTACTATATAGGAATGCAAGAGATTTCTGTGCATTAATTTTGTATCTTGTGACTCTACCACATTCATTGATTAGCTCTAGTAGTTTTCCGGTAGCATCCTTAGGATTCTCTACGTATAGTATCATGTCATCTGCAAACAGTGACAGCTTTACTTCTTTTCCTATTTGGATTCCTTTTATTTCCTTTTCTTCTCTAATTGCTGTGGCTAAAGCTTCCAAAACTATGTTGAATAATAGTGGTGAGAGTGGACAACCTTGTTTCTGATCTTAGAGGAAATGGTTTCAATTTTTCAGCATTGAAAATGATGTTGGCTGTGTGTTTGTCATATATGGCCTTTAGTATGTTGACGTAAGTTCCCTCTGTGAGTACTTTCTGGAGGGTTTTTGAATTTTGTCAGAAGCTTTTTATGCATCTCTTGAGATGATCATATGATTTTTCTCCTTCAATTTGTTAATATGGTGTATCACATTGATTGATTTGCATATATTGAAGAATCCTTGCATTTCTGGGATAAACCTCACTTGATCATGGTGTATGATCCTTTTAATGTACTGTTGCATTCTGTTTGCTAATATTTTGTTGAGGATTTTTTTCATCTATGTTCATCAGTGGTATTGGCTTGCAGCTTTCTTTTTTTGTGACATCTTTGTCTGGTTTTGGTATCAGGGTGATGGTGGCCTCGTAGAATGAGTTTGGGAGTGTTCCTCCCTCTGCTATATTTTGGAAGAGTTTGAGAAGGATTGGTGTTAGCTCTTCTCTAAATGTTTGACAGAATTCGCCTGTGAAGCCATCTGGTCCTGGGCTTTTGTTTGTTGGAAGATTTTTAATCACAGTTTCAATTTCAGTGCTTGTGATTGGTCTGTTCATATTTTCTATTTCTTCCTGATTCAGTCTCGGCAGGTTGTGCTTTTCTAAGCATTTGTCATTTCTTCCAGGTTTTCTATTTTACTGGCATAGAGTTGCTTGTATTAATCTCTCATGATCCTTTGTATTTCTGCAGTGTCAGTTGTTACTTCTCCTTTTTCCTTTCTAATTCTATTGATTTGAGTTTTCTCCCTTTTTTTCTTGATGAGTCTGGCTAATGGTTTATTAATGTTGTTTATCTTCTCAAAGAAGCAGCTTTTAGTTTTATTGATCTTTGCTATCATTTCCTTCATTTCTTTTTCATTTATTTCTGATCTGATCTTTATGATTTCTTTCCTTCTGCTAACTTTGGGGTTTTTTTTGGTTTTTCTTTCTCAAATTGCTTTAGGTGTAAGGTTTGACTGTTTGAGATGTTTCTTGTTTCTTGAGGTAGGATTGTGTTGCTATAAACTTCCGTTAGAACTGCTTTTGCTACATCCCATAGATTTTCTGTCATCGTGATTTTATTGTCATTTGTTTGTAGGTATTTTTTGATATCTTCTTTGATTTCTTCAGTGATCACTTCGTTTTTAAGTAGTGTATTGTTTAGCCTCCACATGTTTGTATTTTTTACAGACTTTTTCCTGTAATTGATATCTAGTCTCATAGCATTGTGGTCCGAAAGGATACTTGATACGATTTCAATATTATTAAATTTACCAGTGCATGATTTGTGATCCAAGATATGATCTATCCTGGAGAATGTTCCATGAGCACTTGAGAAGAAAGTGTATTCTGTTGTTTTTGGATGGAATGTCCTATAAATATCAATGAAGTCCATCTTGTTTAATGTATCATTTAAAGCTTGTGTTTCCTTATTTATTTTCATTTTGGATGATCTGTCTGTTGGTGAAAGTGGGGTGTTAAAGTCTCCTACTATGATTGTATTACTGTCGATTTCCCCTTTTATGGTTGCTAGCATTTGCCTTATGTATTGAGGTGCTCCTATGTTGGGTGCATAAATATTTAAAATTGTTATATCTTCTTCTTGGATTGATCCGTTGATTGTTATGTAGTGTCCTTCTTTGTCTCTTGTAATAGTCTTTATTTTAAAGCCTATTTTGTCTGATATGAGAATTGCTACTCCAGCTTTCTTTTGGTTTCTATTTGCATGGAATATCTTTTTCCATTCCCTCACTTTCAGACTGTATGTGTCTCTAGGTCTGAAGTGGGTCTCTTGTAGACAGCATATATATGGGTCTTGTTTTTGTATCCATTCAGGCAGTCTATGTCTTTTGGTTGGAGCATTTAATCCATTTACATTTAAGGTAGTTATTAATATGTATGTTCCTATTACCATTTTCTTAATTGTCTTGGGTCTGTTATTGTAGGTCTTTCCCTTCTCTTGTGTTTCCTGCCTACAGAAGTTCCTTTAGCAATTGTTGTAGAGCTGGTTTGGTGGTGCTGAATTCTCTTAGCTTTTGCTTGTCTGTAAAGGTTTTAATTTCTCTGTTGAATCTGTATGAGATCCTTGCTGGGTAGAGTATTCTTGGTTGTACGTTTTCCCTTTCATCACTTTAAATATGTCTTGCCACTCCCTTCTGGCTTGCAGAGTTTCTGGTGAAAGTTCAGCTGTTAACCTTATGGGGATTCCCTTATGTTAATTATTGCTTTTCCCTTTCTGCTTTTAATGTTTTTTCTTTGTATTTAATTTTTGATAATTTGATGTGTCTTGGCATGTTTCTCCTTGGATATATCCCGTATGGGGCTCTCTGTGTTTCCTGGACTTGATTAACTATTTCCTTACCCATAGTAGGGAAGTTTTCAATTATAATCCTTGAAATATTTTCTCAGTCCCTTTTTTTTTCTCTTCTTCCTCTGGGACCCCTATAATTCAAATGTTCGTGTGTTTAATGTTTTCCCAGAGGTCTCTGAGACTGTCTTCAATTCTTTTCTTTCTTTTTTTCTTTATTCTGCTCTGTGGTAGTTATTTCCACTATTTTATCTTCCAGGTCACTTATCTGTTCTTCTGCCTCAGTAATTCTGCTATTGATCCCTTCTAGAGAATTTTCAATTTCATTTATTATGTTATTCATCATTGTTTGCTTTTTAGTTCTTCTAGGTCCTTGTTAAATGTTTCTTATATTTTCTCCATTGTATTTCCAAGATTTTGGATCATTTTTACTCTCATTTCTCTGAATTCTTTTTCAGGTAGACTGCCTATTTCCTCTTCATTTGTTTGGTCTGGTGGGTTTTTACCTTGCTCCTTCATCTGCTGTGTATTTCTGTGTCTTCTCATTTTGCTTAACTTACTGTGTTTGGGGTTTCCTTTTTTGCAGGCTGGAGGTTTGTAGTTCCCATTGTTCTTGGTGTCTGCTCCCAGTGTGTAAGGTTTGTTCTATGCGTTGTGTAGGCTTCCTGTGGAGGGGACTTGTGCCTGTGTTCTGGTGCATGAGGCTGGATCTTTTCTTTCTGGTGGGCAGGACCACATCCGGTGATGTGTTTTGGAGTGTCTGTGACCTTATTATGATTTTAGGCAGCCTCTCTGCCAATGGGTGGGTTTGTGTTACTGTCTTGCTAGTTGTTTGGCATAGTGTGTCCAGCACTATAGCTTGCTGGTCGTTGAGTGGAGCTGCGTCTTCGTGTTGAGATGGAGATCTCTGGGGGAGGTTTTGCTGTTTGATATGAAGTGGGGCTGGGAGGTCTCTGGTGGGCCAGTGTCCTGAACTAGGCTCTTCTACTTCAGAGGCTAAGGCTTGACTCCCGGCCAGAGCATCAATATCCTGTCAGCCACATGGCTCAGAAGAAAAGGGAGAAAAGAAAGAAAGAAAACTAAAATAAAAGTTATTAAAATCGAAAATAATTATTAAAAATAAAAAAATTAAGAAATAATTAAAAAAAAGAAAGAGAGAAAGAAGGAAGAGAGCAACCAAACCAAACAACAAAGCCACCAATGATAACAAGTGCTAAAAACTATACTAAAAACAGAAAAACACAAAACCAAAAAACGGACAGTTAGAACCCTAGGACAAATGGTAAAAGCAAAGCTATACAGACAAAATCACACAAAGAAGCATACACATACACAGTCACAAAAAGAAAAAAGAAAAAATATATGTATATATAAATAAAATAAAAAATGGAAGAGAGCAACTAAATCAATAAACAAATCTACCAATGATAATAAGGTCTAAATACTAAACTAAGTTAAACATAAGACCTGAAACAAACTAGGTGCAGAAAGCAAACCCCAGGTCTACAGTTGCTCTCAAAAAATATCCTTATACAGTAGACAAGACACTGAAAGAAGTTTGTAGGGTTGAAGACCAACTCCTAGATTCTCCCACAGTGACATTAAAGATGATGGTAGCTGTGTGTTGTGAGAAGCAAAGGCTTCTGTACAAGTGAACACCATCACCAATAAGTGTCTGGTAATGACGATGCTGACAGAACTATATCTCTGGTGGTGCTGCTGCCATTGAAAGCTGATTGCCTTTTTATATTAATGGTCGATTCTGCTGAATACACGGAGAGTTCTTCACTTCAAAAAAACTGCACTTCTACTTGTCAAAGCTATTTTCTTCCTCACCCTGATCATTTTTGGCTAAAGACATTAAATATTTACTGAAGTTATATATAACTGGAAATTATTAGTGATTGACCACAGCTATAACCCATGAAATATTAATTATATAACTTTAAATTATTGATTTACATTACAAATGTACAGGCATCATAATAGAATAAAAGTTGAGCATATTTTTCCACTGAGAACAATAGAAATTCTTTACTCACATTCTTTTTTCTCCTAATAGGAAGCTGACAATATTAATAAACTATATATTTTTAACTTCTTTTGATAATGTCTTGACAGATATCAGGAATCCTCTATGAAAGACTCATGGGTAGATTAATGCTAATAATGGCAAATAATAAAATAATAACTGACACTTTTGTGGCACTTACCATGAACCATACACTATTTTAGTAGTTTCCATGTGTCAGCTCATATACTCCTTATGACAACACTGGGAAGTACATACTATAATTATGTCCCTCTTATAGATGGGAAAGTTAAAGCACAGAAGCAAGTCACTTGACCAAGAAGACAGAGCTCGAAGATGGCAGAGCTGGGATTTGAACCCAGGTGCTATAGTTCCAGAGCCCATGCATTTAACCACTATAGCAAACTGCCCCCTATACTCATAATCCTAGATCTTACTAGATATTGGAGTGAAGACACCTTCAAAAGGCTGGTCTTTATTAGAGCTGATCTACATAATTGTGAAGCATAGATAAGAAAATGAACATTGTGATTTCTAGCTAGAAATGTAAGAAGAGTGTATAAACTTTCTGTGTTCTTGGCTTTGGCCCATAAGAAGTTTGTGGTGTGGCAGTAAATGGAAACTTGAAAGAAAGTGAACAAGTCTTTTGCAAAATTAAAGTGAACAAAGAAGGTACATTTTGGAATATTCAGAGGTGGGCAGAGTTTTCGTGAAGGTAGGTGTGCCCCAGAATGGATGCTCTGAGGAATGGAAGTCTGACACTCAGCTGCC